>NC_139006.1:36366831-36966831 GCF_964374135.1 Grampus griseus | reverse complement strand
GCGTACGGGTTAGGATTAGGGGACAGGTGAGGGTCAGGCTTCGGGGAAGGGTTAGGGTTAGGGTTCGGGCTAGGGTTAGGTTTAGGGGACGGGGACGGTTTAGGGTCCAGGTGAGGGTACGACAGCGCTTTAGGGGGAGCGTACGTGTGAGGGCGTGGGTTAGTGTCAGCGTACGGGTTAGGATTAGGGGACGGGTGAGGGTCAGGCTTCGGGGAAGGGTTAGGGATAGGGTTCGGGCTAGGGTTAGGGTTAGGGGACGGGGACGGTTTAGGGTCCAGGTGAGGGCACGACAACGCTTTAGAGGGAGCGTACGTGTGAGGGCGCGGGTTAGTGTCAGCGTACGGGTTAGGATTAGGGGACGGGTGAGGGTCAGGCTTCGGGGAAGGGTTAGGGTTAGGGTTCGGGCTAGGGTTAGTGGACGGGGACGGGGACGGTTTAGGGTCCAGGTGAGGGCACGACAACGCTTTAGGGGGAGCGTACGTGTGAGGGCGCAGGTTAGTGTCAGCGTACGGTTTAGGATTAGGGGACGGGTGAGGGTCAGGCTTCGGGGAAGGGTTAGGGTTAGGGTTCGGGCTAAGGGTAGGGTTAGGGGACGGGGACGTTTTAGGGTCCAGGTGAGGGTAAGACAACGCTTTAGGGGGAGCGTACGTGTGAGGGCGCGGGTTAGTGTCAGCGTACGGGTTAGGATTAGGGGACGGGTGAGGGTCAGGCTTTGGGGAAGGGTTAGGCTTAGGTTTCGGGCTAGGGTTAGGGTTAGGGGACGGGGACGGTTTAGGGTCCAGGTGACGGTACGACAACGCTTTAGGGGGAGCGTACGTGTGAGGGCGCGGGTTAGTGTCAGCGTACGGGTTAGGATTAGGGGACGGGTGAGGGTCAGGCTTCGGGGAAGCGTTAGGGTTAGGGTTTGGGCTAGGGTTAGGGTTAGGGGACGGGGACAGTTTAGGGTCCAGGTGAGGGTACGACAACGCTTTAGGGGGAGCGTACGTGTGAGGGTGCGGGTTAGTGTCAGCGTATGGGTTAGGATTAGGGGACGGGTGAGGATCAGGCTTCGGGGAAGGTTTAGGGTTAGGGTTAGGGCTAGGGTTAGGGTTAGGGGACGGGGACAGTTTAGGGTCCAGGTGAGGGCACGACAACGCTTTAGGGGGAGCGTACGTGTGAGGGCGTGTGTTAGTGTCAGCGTACGGGTTAGGATTAGGAGACGGGTGAGGGTCAGGCTTCGGGGAAGGGTTAGGGTTAGGGTTCTGTCTAGGGTTAGGGTTAGGGAATGGGGACGGTTTAGGGTCCAGGTGAGGGTACGACAACGCTTTAGAGGGAGCGTACGTGTGAGGGCGCGGGTTAGTGTCAGCGTACGGGTTAGGATTAGGGGACGGGTGAGGGTCAGGCTTCGGGGAAGGGTTAGGGTTAGGGTTCGGGCTAGGGTTAGGGGACGGGGACGGGGACGGTTTAGGGTCCAGGTGAGGGCACGACAACGCTTTAGGGGGAGCGTACGTGTGAGGGCGCGGGTTAGTGTCAGCGTACGGTTTAGGATTAGGGGACGGGTGAGGGTCAGGCTTCGGGGAAGGGTTAGGGTTAGGGTTCGGGATAGGGTTAGGGTTAGGGGACGGGGACGGTTTAGGGCCCAGGTGAGGGCACGGCAACGCTTTAGGGGGAGCGTACGTGTGAGGGCGCGGGATAGTGTCAGCGTACGGGTTAGGATTAGGGGACGGGTGAGGGTCAGGCTTCGGGGAAGGATTAGGATTAGGGTTCGGGCTAGGGTTAGGGTTAGGGGACGGGGACGGTTTAGGGTCCAGGTGAGGGCACGACAACGCTTTAGGGGGACCGTGCGTGTGAGGGCGCGGGTTAGTGTCAGCGTACGGGTTAGGATTAGGGGACGGGTGAGGGTCAGGCTTCGGGGAAGGTTTAGGGTTAGGGTTCGGGCTAGGGTTAGGGTTACGGGACGGGGACGGTTTAGGGTCCAGGTGAGGGCATGACAACGCTTTAGGGGGAGCGTACGTTTGAGGGCGCGGGTTAGTGTCAGCGTACGGGTTAGGATTAGGGGACGGGTGAGGGTCAGGCTTCGGGGAAGGGTTAGGGTTAGGGTTCGGGCTAGGGTTAGGGTTAGGGAACGGGGACGGGTTAGGGTCCAGGTGAGGGCACGACAACGCTTTAGGGGGAGCGTACGTGTGAGGGCGCGGGTTAGTGTCAGCGTACGGGTTAGGATTAGGGGACGGGTGAGTGTCAGGCTTCGGGGAAGGGTTAGGGTTAGGGTTCGGGCTAGGGTTAGGGTTAGGGGACAGGGACGGTTTAGGGTCCAGGTGAGGGCACGACAACGCTTTAGGGGGAGCGTACGTGTGAGGGCGCGGGTTAGTGTCAGCGTACGGGTTAGGATTAGGGGACGGGTGAGGGTCAGGCTTCGGGGAAGGGTTAGGGTTAGGGTTCGGGCTAGGGTTAGGGTTAGGGGACGGGGACGGTTTAGGGTCCAGGTGAGGGCACGACAACGCTTTAGGGGGAGCGTACGTGTGAGGGCGCGGGTTAGTGTCAGCGTACGGGTTAGGATTAGGGGACGGGTGAGGGTCAGGCTTCGGGGAAGGGTTAGGGTTAGGGTTCGGGCTAGGGTTAGGGTTAGGGGACGGGGACGGTTTAGGGTCCAGGTGAGGGCACGGCAACGCTTTAGGGGGAGCGTACGTGTGAGGGCGCGGGATAGTGTCAGCGTACGGGTTAGGATTAAGGGACGGGTCAGGGTCAGGCTTCGGGGAAGGGTTAGGGTTAGGTTTCCGGCTAGGGTTAGGGTTAGGGGACGGCGACGGTTTAGGGTCCAGGTGAGGGTACGACAACGCTTTAGGGGGAGCATACGTGTGAGGGCGCGGGTTAGTGTCAGCGTACGGGTTAGCATTAGGGGACGGGTGAGTGTCAGGCTTCGGGGAAGGGTTAGGGTTAGGGTTCGGGCTAGGGTTAGGGTTAGGGGATGGGGACGGTTTAGGGTCCAGGTGAGGGTAAGACAACGCTTTAGGGGGAGCGTACGTGTGAGGGTGCGGGTTAGTGTCAGCGTACGGGTTAGGATTAGGGGACGGGTGAGGGTCACGCTTCGGGGAAGGTTTAGGGTTAGGGTTCGGGCTAGGGTTAGGGTTAGGGGACGGGGACGGTTTAGGGTCCAGGTGAGGGCACGACAACGCTTTAGGGGGAGCGTACGTGTGAGGGCGCGGGTTAGTGTCAGCGTACGGGTTAGGATTAGGGGACGGGTGAGGGTCAGGCTTCGGGGAAGTGTTAGGGTTAGGGTTCGGGCTAGGGTTAGGGTTAGGGGACGGGGACGGTTTAGGGTCCAGGTGAGGGCACGGCAACGCTTTAGGGGGAGCGTACGTGTGAGGGCGCAGGATAGTGTCAGCGTACGGGTTAGGATTAGGGGACGGGTCAGGGTCAGGCTTCGGGGAAGGGTTAGGGTTAGGGTTCCGGCTAGGGTTAGGGTTAGGGGACGGCGACGGTTTAGGGTCCAGGTGAGGGTACGACAACGCTTTAGGGGGAGCATACGTGTGAGGGCGCGGGTTAGTGTCAGCGTACGGGTTAGCATTAGGGGACGGGTGAGGGTCAGGCTTCGGGGAAGGGTTAGGGTTAGGGTTCGGGCTAGGGTTAGGGTTAGGGGATGGGGACGGTTTAGGGTACAGGTGAGGGTACGACAACGCTTTAGGGGGAGCGTACGTGTGAGGGCGCGGGTTCGTGTCAGCGTACTGGTTAGGATTAGGGGACGGGTGAGGGTCAGGTTTCGGGGAAGGGTTACGGATAGGGTTCGGGCTAGGGTTAGGGTTAGGGGACGGGGACGGTTTAGGGTCCAGGTGAGGGCACGACAACGCTTTAGGGGGAGCGTACGTGTGAGGGCGCGGGTTAGTGTCAGCGTACGGGTTAGGATTAGGGGACGGGTGAGGGTCAGGCTTCGGGGAAGGGTTAGGGTTAGGGTTCGGGCTAGGGTTAGGGTTAGGGGACGGGGACGGTTTAGAGTCCAGGTGAGGGCACGACAACGCTTTAGGGGGAGCGTACGTGTGAGGGCGCGGGTTAGTGTCAGCGTACGGGTTAGGATTATGGGATGGGTGAGGGTCAGGCTTCGGGGAAGGGTTAGGGTTAGGGTTCGTGCTAGGTTTAGGGTTAGGGGACGAGGACGGGTTATGGTCCAGGTGAGGGTACGACAACACTTTAGGGAGAGCGTACGTGTGAGGGCGCTGCTTAGTGTCAGCGTACGGGTTAGGATTAGGGGACGGGAGAGGGTCAGGCTTCGGGGAAGGTTTAGGGTTAGGGTTCGGGCTAGGGTTAGGGTTAGGGGACGGGGACTGTTCAGGGTCCAGGTGAGGGTACGACAACGCTTTAGGGGGAGCGTACGTGTGAGGGCGCGGGTTAGTGTCAGCGTACGAGTTAGGATTAGGGGACGGGTGAGGGTCAGGCTTTGGGGAAGGGTTAGGGTTAGGTTTCGGGCTAGGGTTAGGGTTAGGGGACGGGGACGGTTTAGGGTCCAGGTGACGGTACGACAACGCTTTAGGGGGAGCGTACGTGTGAGGGCGCGGGTTAGTGTCAGCGTACGGGTTAGGATTAGGGGACGGGTGAGTGTCAGTTTTCGGGGAAGGGTTAGGGTTAGGGTTCGGGCTAGGGTCAGGGTTAGGGGACGGGGACGGTTTAGAGTCCAGGTGAGGGTACGACAACGCTTTAGGGGGAGCGTCCGTGTGAGGGCGCGGGTTAGTGTCAGCGTACGGGTTAGGATTAGGGGAAGGGTGAGGGTCAGGCTTCGGGGAAGGGTTAGGGTTAGGGTTCGGGCTAAGGTTAGGGTTAGGGGACGGGGACGTTTTAGGGTCCAAGTGAGGGTAAGACAACGCTTTAGGGGGAGCGTACGTGTGAGGGCGCGGGTTAGTGTCAGCGTACGGGTTAGGATTAGGGGACGGGTGAGGGTCAGGCTTTGGGGAAGGGTTAGGGTTAGGGTTTGGGCTAGGGTTAGGGTTAGGGGACGGGGACAGTTTAGGGTCCAGGTGAGGGCACGACAACGCTTTAGGGGGAGCGTACGTGTGAGGGTGCGGGTTAGTGTCAGCGTATGGGTTAGGATTAGGGGACGGGTGAGGATCAGGCTTCGGGGAAGGTTTAGGGTTAGGGTTCGGGCTAGGGTTAGGGTTAGGGGACGGGGACAGTTTAGGGTCCAGGTGAGGGCACGACAACGCTTTAGGGGGAGCGTACGTGTGAGGGCGTGGGTTAGTTTCAGCGTACGGGTTAGGATTAGGAGACGGGTGAGGGTCAGGCTTCGGGGAAGGGTTAGGTTTAGGGTTCTGTCTAGGGTTAGGGTTAGGGAATGGGGACGGTTTAGGGTCCAGGTGAGGGTACGACAACGCTTTAGAGGGAGCGTACGTGTGAGGCCGCGGGTTAGTGTCAGCGTACGGGTTAGGATTAGGGGACGGGTGAGGGTCAGGCTTCGGGGAAGGGTTAGGGTTAGGGTTCGGGCTAGGGTTAGGGGACGGGGACGGGGACGGTTTAGGGTCCAGGTGAGGGCACGACAACGCTTTAGGGGGAGCGTACGTGTGAGGGCGCGGGTTAGTGTCAGCGTACGGTTTAGGATAAGGGGACGGGTGAGGGTAAGGCTTCGGGGAAGGGTTAGGGTTAGGGTTCGGGATAGGGTTAGGGTTAGGGGACGGGGACGGTTTAGGGCCCAGGTGAGGGCACGGCAACGCTTTAGGGGGAGCGTACGTGTGAGGGCGCGGGATAGTGTCAGCGTACGGGTTAGGATTAGGGGACGGGTGAGGGTCAGGCTTCGGGGAAGGATTAGGATTAGGGTTCGGGCTAGGGTTAGGGTTAGGGGACGGGGACGGTTTAGGGTCCAGGTGAGGGCACGACAACGCTTTAGGGGGACCGTGCGTGTGAGGGCGCGGGTTAGTGTCAGCGTACGGGTTAGGATTAGGGGACGGGTGAGGGTCAGGCTTCGGGGAAGGTTTAGGGTTAGGGTTCGGGCTAGGGTTAGGGTTACGGGACGGGGACGGTTTAGGGTCCAGGTGAGGGCATGACAACGCTTTAGGGGGAGCGTACGTTTGAGGGCGCCGGTTAGTGTCAGCGTACGGGTTAGGATTAGGGGACGGGTGAGGGTCAGGCTTCGGGGAAGGGTTAGGGTTAGGGTTCGGGCTAGGGTTAGGGTTAGGGAACGGGGACGGGTTAGGGTCCAGGTGAGGGCACGACAACGCTTTAGGGGGAGCGTACGTGTGAGGGCGCGGGTTAGTGTCAGCGTACGGGTTAGGATTAGGGGACGGGTGAGGGTCAGGCTTCGGGGAAGGGTTAGGGTTAGGGTTCGGGCTAGGGTTAGGGTTAGGGGACAGGGACGGTTTAGGGTCCAGGTGAGGGCACGACAACGCTTTAGGGGGAGCGTACGTGTGAGGGCGCGGGTTAGTGTCAGCGTACGGGTTAGGATTAGGGGACGGGTGAGGGTCAGGCTTCGGGGAAGGGTTAGGGTTAGGGTTCGGGCTAGGGTTAGGGTTAGGGGACGGGGACGGTTTAGGGTCCAGGTGAGGGCACGACAACGCTTTAGGGGGAGCGTACGTGTGAGGGCGCGGGTTAGTGTCAGCGTACGGGTTAGGATTAGGGGACGGGTGAGGGTCAGGCTTCGGGGAAGGGTTAGGGTTAGGGTTCGGGCTAGGGTTAGGTTTAGGGGACGGGGACGGTTTAGGGTCCAGGTGAGGGTACGACAGCGCTTTAGGGGGAGCGTACGTGTGAGGGCGTGGGTTAGTGTCAGCGTACGGGTTAGGATTAGGGGACGGGTGAGGGTCAGGCTTCGGGGAAGGGTTAGGGATAGGGTTCGGGCTAGGGTTAGGGTTAGGGGACGGGGACGGTTTAGGGTCCAGGTGAGGGCACGACAACGCTTTAGAGGGAGCGTACGTGTGAGGGCGCGGGTTAGTGTCAGCGTACGGGTTAGGATTAGGGGACGGGTGAGGGTCAGGCTTCGGGGAAGGGTTAGGGTTAGGGTTCGGGCTAGGGTTAGGGGACGGGGACGGGGACGGTTTAGGGTCCAGGTGAGGGCACGACAACGCTTTAGGGGGAGCGTACGTGTGAGGGCGCAGGTTAGTGTCAGCGTACGGTTTAGGATTAGGGGACGGGTGAGGGTAAGGCTTCGGGGAAGGGTTAGGGTTAGGGTTCGGGATAGGGTTAGGGTTAGGGGACGGGGACGGTTTAGGGTCCAGGTGAGGGCACGGCAACGCTTTAGGGGGAGCGTACGTGTGAGGGCGCGGGATAGTGTCAGCATACGGGTTAGGATTAGGGGACGGGTGAGGGTCAGGCTTCGGGGAAGGATTAGGATTAGGGTTCGGGCTAGGGTTAGGGTTAGGGGACGGGGACGGTTTAGGGTCCAGGTGAGGGCACGACAACGCTTTAGGGGGACCGTGCGTGTGAGGGCGCGGGTTAGTGTCAGCGTACGGGTTAGGATTAGGGGACGGGTGAGGGTCAGGCTTCGGGGAAGGTTTAGGGTTAGGGTTCGGGCTAGGGTTAGGGTTACGGGACGGGGACGGTTTAGGGTCCAGGTGAGGGCATGACAACGCTTTAGGGGGAGCGTACGTTTGAGGGCGCGGGTTAGTGTCAGCGTACGGGTTAGGATTAGGGGACGGGTGAGGGTCAGGCTTCGGGGAAGGGTTAGGGTTAGGGTTCGGGCTAGGGTTAGGGTTAGGGAACGGGGACGGGTTAGGGTCCAGGTGAGGGCACGACAACGCTTTAGGGGGAGCGTACGTGTGAGGGCGCGGGTTAGTGTCAGCGTACGGGTTAGGATTAGGGGACGGGTGAGGGTCAGGCTTCGGGGAAGGGTTAGGGTTAGGGTTCGGGCTAGGGTTAGGGTTAGGGGACAGGGACGGTTTAGGGTCCAGGTGAGGGCACGACAACGCTTTAGGGGGAGCGTACGTGTGAGGGCGCGGGTTAGTGTCAGCGTACGGGTTAGGATTAGGGGACGGGTGAGGGTCAGGCTTCGGGGAAGGGTTAGGGTTAGGGTTCGGGCTAGGGTTAGGGTTAGGGGACGGGGACGGTTTAGGGTCCAGGTGAGGGCACGATAACGCTTTAGGGGGAGCGTACGTGTGAGGGCGCGGGTTAGTGTCAGCGTACGGGTTAGGATTAGGGGACGGGTGAGGGTCAGGCTTCGGGGAAGGGTTAGGGTTAGGGTTCGGGCTAGGGTTAGGGTTAGGGGACGGGGACGGTTTAGGGTCCAGGTGAGGGCACGGCAACGCTTTAGGGGGAGCGTACGTGTGAGGGCGCGGGATAGTGTCAGCGTACGGGTTAGGATTAAGGGACGGGTCAGGGTCAGGCGTCGGGGAAGGATTAGGATTAGGGTTCGGGCTAGGGTTAGGGTTAGGGGACGGGGACGGTTTAGGGTCCAGGTGAGGGCACGACAACGCTTTAGGGGGAGCGTACGTGTGAGGGCGCGGGTTAGTGTCAGCGTACGGGTTAGGATTAGGGGACGGGTGAGGGTCAGGCTTCTGGGAAGGGTTAGGGTTAGGGTTCGGGCTAGGGTTAGGGTTAGGGGACGGGGACGGTTTAGGGTCCAGGTGAGGGCACGAAAACGCTTTAGGGGGAGCGTACGTGTGAGGGCGCGGGTTAGTGTCAGCGTACGGGTTAGGATTAGGGGACGGGTGAGGGTCAGTCTTCGGGGAAGGGTTAGGGTTAGGGTTCGGGCTAGGGTTAGGGTTAGGGGACGGGGACGGTTTAGGGTCCAGGTGAGCGTACGACAACGCTTTAAGGGGAGCGTACGTGTGAGGGCGCGGGTTAGTGTCAGTGTACGGGTTAGGATTAGGGGACTGGTGAGTGTCAGGCTTCGGGGAAGTGTTAGGGTTAGGGTTCGGGCTAGGGTTAGGATTAGGGGACGGGGACGGTTTAGGGTCCAGGTGAGGGTACGACAACGCTTTAGGGGGAGTTACGTGTGAGGGCGCAGGTTAGTGTCAGCGTACGGGTTAGGATTAGGGGACGGGTGAGGGTCAGGCTTCGGGGAAGGGTTAGGGTTAGCGTTCGGGCTAGGGTTAGGGTTAAGGGACGGGGACGGTTTAGGGTCCAGGTGAGGGTACGACAACGCTTTAGGGGGAGCGTACGTGTGAGGGCGCGGGTTAGTGTCAGTGTACGGGTTAGGATTAGGGGACGGATGAGGGTCAGACTTCGGGGAAGCGTTAGGGTTAGGGTACGGGCTAGGGTTAGGGTTAGGGAACGGGGACTGTTTAGGGTCCAGGTGAGGGTACGACAACGCTTTAGGGGGAGCGTACGTGTGAGGGTGCGGGTTAGTGTCAGCGTACGGGTTAGGATTAGGGGACGGGTGAGGGTCACGCTTCGGGGAAGGGTTAGGGTTAGGGTTCGGGCTAGGGTTAGGGTTAGGGGACGGGGACGGTTTAGGGTCCAGGTGAGGGTACGACAACGCTTTAGGGGGAGCGTACGTGTGAGGGCGCGGGTTCGTGTCAGCGTACTGGTTAGGATTAGGGGACGGGTGAGGGTCAGGCTTCGGGGAAGGGTTACGGATAGGGTTCGGGCTAGGGTTAGGGTTAGGGGACGGGGACGGTTTAGGGTCCAGGTGAGGGTAAGACAACGCTTTAGGGGGAGCGTACGTGTGAGGGCGCGGGTTAGTGTCAGCGTACGGGTTAGGATTAGGGGACGGGTGAGGGTCAGGCTTCGGGGAAGCGTTAGGGTTAGGGTTTGGGCTAGGGTTAGGGTTAGGGGACGGGGACGGTTTAGGGTCCAGGTGAGGGCACGACAACGCTTTAGGGGGAGCGTACGTGTGAGGGTGCGGGTTAGTGTCAGCGTATGGGTTAGGATTAGGGGACGGGTGAGGATCAGGCTTCGGGGAAGGTTTAGGGTTAGGGTTCGGGCTAGGGTTAGGGTTAGGGGACGGGGACAGTTTAGGGTCCAGGTGAGGGCACGACAACGCTTTAGGGGGAGCGTACGTGTGAGGGCGTAAGTTAGTGTCAGCATATGGGTTAGGATTAGGGGACGGGTGAGGGTCAGGCTTCGGGGAAGGGTTAGGGTTAGGGTTCTGTCTAGGGTTAGGGTTAGGGAATGGGGACGGTTTAGGGTCCAGGTGAGGGTACGACAACGCTTTAGGGGGAGCGTACGTGTGAGGGCGCGGGTTAGTGTTAGCGTACGGGTTAGGATTAGGGGACGGGTGAGGGTCAGGCTTCGGGGAAGGGTTAGGGTTAGGGTTCGGGTTAGGGTTAGGTTTAGGGGACGGGGACGGTTTAGGGTCCAGGTGAGGGTACGACAGCGCTTTAGGGGGAGCGTACGTGTGAGGGCGTGGGTTAGTGTCAGCGTACGGGTTAGGATTAGGGGACGGGTGAGGGTCAGGCTTCGGGGAAGGGTTAGGGATAGGGTTCGGGCTAGGGTTAGGGTTAGGTGACAGGGACGGTTTAGGGTCCAGGTGAGGGCACGACAACGCTTTAGAGGGAGCGTACGTGTGAGGGCGCGGGTTAGTGTCAGCGTACGGGTTAGGATTAGGGGACGGGTGAGGGTCAGGCTTCGGGGAAGGGTTAGGGTTAGGGTTCGGGCTAGGGTTAGGGGACGGGGACGGGGACGGTTTAGGGTCCAGGTGAGGGCACGACAACGCTTTAGGGGGAGCGTACGTGTGAGGGCGCGGGTTAGTGTCAGCGTACGGTTTAGGATAAGGGGACGGGTGAGGGTAAGGCTTCGGGGAAGGGTTAGGGTTAGGGTTCGGGATAGGGTTAGGGTTAGGGGACGGGGACGGTTTAGGGCCCAGGTGAGGGCACGGCAACGCTTTAGGGGGAGCGTACGTGTGAGGGCGCGGGATAGTGTCAGCGTACGGGTTAGGATTAGGGGACGGATGAGGGTCAGGCTTCGGGGAAGCGTTAGGGTTAGGGTTTGGGCTAGGGTTAGGGTTAGGGGACGGGGACGGTTTAGGGTCCAGGTGAGGGCACGACAACGCTTTAGGGGGAGCGTACGTGTGAGGGTGCGGGTTAGTGTCAGCGTATGGGTTAGGATTAGGGGACGGGTGAGGATCAGGCTTCGGGGAAGGTTTAGGGTTAGGGTTCGGGCTAGGGTTAGGGTTAGGGGACGGGGACAGTTTAGGGTCCAGGTGAGGGCACGACAACGCTTTAGGGGGAGCGTACGTGTGAGGGCGTAGGTTAGTGTCAGCATACGGGTTAGGATTAGGGGACGGGTGAGGGTCAGGCTTCGGGGAAGGGTTAGGGTTAGGGTTCGGGTTAGGGTTAGGTTTAGGGGACGGCGACGGTTTAGGGTCCAGGTGAGGGTACGACAACGCTTTAGGGGGAGCATACGTGTGAGGGCGCGGGTTAGTGTCAGCGTACGGGTTAGCATTAGGGGACGGGTGAGGGTCAGGCTTCGGGGAAGGGTTAGGGTTAGGGTTCGGGCTAGGGTTAGGGTTAGGGGATGGGGACGGTTTAGGGTCCAGGTGAGGGTAAGACAACGGTTTAGGGGGAGCGTACGTGTGAGGGTGCGGGTTAGTGTCAGCGTACGGGTTAGGATTAGGGGACGGGTGAGGGTCACGCTTCGGGGAAGGGTTAGGGTTAGGGTTCGGGCTAGGGTTAGGGTTAGGGTACGGGGACGGTTTAGGGTCCAGGTGAGGGCACGACAACGCTTTAGGGGGAGCGTACGTGTGAGGGCGCGGGTTCGTGTCAGCGTACTGGTTAGGATTAGGGGACGGGTGAGGGTCAGGCTTCGGGGAAGGGTTACGGATAGGGTTCGGGCTAGGGTTAGGGTTAGGGGACGGGGACGGTTTAGGGTCCAGGTGAGGGCACGACAACGCTTTAGGGGGAGCGTACGTGTGAGGGCGCGGGTTAGTGTCAGCGTACGGGTTAGGATTAGGGGACGGGTGAGGGTCAGGCTTCGGGGAAGGGTTAGGGTTAGGGTTCGGGCTAGGGTTAGGGTTAGGGGACGGGGACGGTTTAGGGTCCAGGTGAGGGCACGACAACGCTTTAGGGGGAGCGTACGTGTGAGGGCGCGGGTTAGTGTCAGCGTACGGTTTAGGATTATGGGATGGGTGAGGGTCAGGCTTCGGGGAAGGGTTAGGGTTAGGGTTCGGGCTAGGGTTAGGGTTAGGGGACGGGGACGGGTTAGGGTCCAGGTGAGGGCACGACAACGCTTTAGGGGCACCGTACGTGTGAGGGCGCGGGTTAGTGTCAGCGTACAGGTTAGGATTAGGCGACGGGTGAGGGTCAGGCTTCGGGGAAGGGTTAGGGTTAGGGTTCGGGCTAGGGTTAGGGTTAGGGGATGGGGACGGTTTAGGGTCCAGGTGAGGGCACGACAACGCTTTAGGGGGAGCGTACGTGTGAGGGCGTGGGTTAGTGTCAGCGTACGGGTTAGGATTAGGGGACGGGTGAGTGTCAGGCTTCGGGGAAGGGTTAGGGTTAGGGTTCGCGCTAGGGTTAGGGTTAGGGGACGGGGACGGTTTAGGGTCCAGGTGAGGGTACGACAACACTTTAGGGAGAGCGTACGTGTGAGGGCGCAGGTTAGTGTCAGTGTACGGGTTAGGATTAGGGGACGGGAGAGGGTCAGGCTTCGGGGAAGGTTTAGGGTTAGGGTTCGGGCTAGGGTTAGGGTTAGGGGACGGGGACTGTTCAGGGTCCAGGTGAGGGTACGACAACGCTTTAGGGGGAGCGTACGTGTGAGGGCGCGGGTTAGTGTCAGCGTACGGGTTAGGATTAGGGGACGGGTGAGGGTCAGGCTTTGGGGAAGGGTTAGGGTTAGTTTTCGGGCTAGGGTTAGGGTTAGGGGACGGGGACGGTTTAGGGTCCAGGTGAGGGTACGACAACGCTTTAGGGGGAGCGTAAGTGTGAGGGCGCGGGTTAGTGTCAGCGTACGGTTTAGGATTAGGGGACGGGTGAGGGTCAGGCTTCGGGGAAGGGTTAGGGTTAGGGTTCGGGCTAGGGTTAGGGTTAGGGGACGGGGACGGTTTAGGGTCCAGGTGAGGGCACGACAACGCTTTAGGGGGAGCGTACGTGTGAGGGCGCGGGTTAGTGTCAGCGTACAGGTTAGGATTAGGGGACGGGTGAGGGTCAGGCTTCGGGGAAGGGTTAGGGTTAGGGTTCGGGCTAGGGTTAGGGTTAGGGGACGGGGACGGGTTAGGGTCCAGGTGAGGGCACGACAACGCTTTAGGGGCACCGTACGTGTGAGGGCGCGGATTAGTGTCAGCGTACAGGTTAGGATTAGGCGACGGGTGAGGGTCAGGCTTCGGGGAAGGGTTAGGGTTAGGGTTCGGGCTAGGGTTAGGGTTAGGGGACGGGGACGGTTTAGGGTCCAGGTGAGGGCACGACAACGCTTTAGGGGGAGCGTACGTGTGAGGGCGTGGGTTAGTGTCAGCGTACGGGTTAGGATTAGGGGACGGGTGAGTGTCAGGCTTCGGGGAAGGGTTAGGGTTAGGGTTCGCGCTAGGGTTAGGGTTAGGGGACGGGGACGGTTTAGGGTCCAGGTGAGGGTACGACAACACTTTAGGGAGAGCGTACGTGTGAGGGCGCAGGTTAGTGTCAGTGTACGGGTTAGGATTAGGGGACGGGAGAGGGTCAGGCTTCGGGGAAGGTTTAGGGTTAGGGTTCGGGCTAGGGTTAGGGTTAGGGGACGGGGACTGTTCAGGGTCCAGGTGAGGGTACGACAACGCTTTAGGGGGAGCGTACGTGTGAGGGCGCGGGTTAGTGTCAGCGTACGGGTTAGGATTAGGGGACGGGTGAGGGTCAGGCTTTGGGGAAGGGTTAGGGTTAGGTTTCGGGCTAGGGTTAGGGTTAGGGGACGGGGACGGTTTAGGGTCCAGGTGAGGGCACGACAACGCTTTAGGGGGAGCGTACGTGTGAGGGCGCGGGTTAGTGTCAGCGTACGGGTTAGGATTAGGGGACGGGTGAGGGTCAGGCTTCGGGGAAGTGTTAGGGTTAGGGTTCGGGCTAGGGTTAGGGTTAGGGGACGGGGACGGTTTAGGGTCCAGGTGAGGGCACGACAACGCTTTAGTGGGAGCGTACGTGTGAGGGCGCGGATTAGTGTCAGCGTACGGGTTAGGATTAGGGGACGGGTGAGGGTCAGGCTTCGGTGAAGGGTTAGGGTTAGGGTTCGGGCTAGGGTTAGGGATAGGGGACGGGGACGGTTTAGGGTCCAGGTGAGGGCACGACAACGCTTTAGGGGGAGCGTACGTGTGAGGGCGTGGGTTAGTGTCAGCGTACGGTTTAGGATTAGGGGACGGGTGAGGGTCAGGCTTCGGGGAAGGGTTAGGGTTAGGGTTCGGGCTAGGGTTAGGGTTAGGGGACGGGGACGGTTTAGGGTCCAGGTGAGGGCACGGCAACGCTTTAGGGGGAGCGTACGTGTGAGGGCGCGGGATAGTGTCAGCGTACGGGTTAGGATTAGGGGACGGGTCAGGGTCAGGCTTCGGGGAAGGGTTAGGGTTAGGGTTCCGGCTAGGGTTAGGGTTAGGGGACGGCGACGGTTTAGGGTCCAGGTGAGGGTACGACAACGCTTTAGGGGGAGCATACGTGTGAGGGTGCGGGTTAGTGTCAGCGTACAGGTTAGGATTAGGGGACGGTTGAGGGTCACGCTTCGGGGAAGGCTTAGGGTTAGGGTTCGGGCTAGGGTTAGGGTTAGGGGACGGGGACGGTTTAGGGTCCAGGTGAGGGCACGACAACGCTTTAGGGGGAGCGTACGTGTGAGGGCGCGGGTTCGTGTCAGCGTACTGGTTAGGATTAGGGGACGGGTGAGGGTCAGGCTTCGGGGAAGGGTTAGGGATAGGGTTCGGGCTAGGGTTAGGGTTAGGGGACGGGGACGGTTTAGGGTCCAGGTGAGGGCACGACAACGCTTTAGGGGGAGCGTACGTGTGAGGGCGCGGGTTAGTGTCAGCGTACGGGTCAGGATTAGGGGACGGGTGAGGGTCAGGCTTCGGGGAAGGGTTAGGGTTAGGGTTCGGGCTAGGGTTAGGGTTAGGGGACGGGGACGGTTTAGGGTCCAGGTGAGGGCACGACAACGCTTTAGGGGGAGCGTACGTGTGAGGGCGCGGGTTAGTGTCAGCGTACGGTTTAGGATTAGGGGACGGGTGAGGGTCAGGCTTCGGGGAAGGGTTAGGGTTAGGGTTCGGGCTAGGGTTAGGGTTAGGGGACGGGGACGGGTTAGGGTCCAGGTGAGGGCACAACAACGCTTTAGGGGCACCGTACGTGTGAGGGCGCGGGTTAGTGTCAGCGTACAGTTTAGGATTAGGGGACAGGTGAGGGTCAGGCTTCGGGGAAGGGTTAGGGTTAGGGTTCGGGCTAGGGTTCGGGTTAGGGGACGGGGACGGTTTAGGGTCCAGATGAGGGCACGACAACGCTTTAGGGGGAGCGTACGTGTGAGGGCGTGGGTTAGTGTCAGCGTACGGGTTAGGATTAGGGGACGGGTGAGGGTCAGGCTTCGGGGAAGGGTTAGGGTTAGGGTTCGGGCTAGGGTTAGGGTTACAGGACGGGGACGGTTTAGGGTCCAGTTGAGGGCACGACAACGCTGCAGGGGGAGCGTACGTGTGAGGGCGCAGGTTAGTGTCAGCGTACGGGTTAGGATTAGGGGACGGGTGAGGGTCAGGCTTCGGGGAAGGGTTAGGATTAGGGTTCGGGGTAGGGTTAGGGTTAGGGGACGGGGACGGTTTAGGGTCCAGGTGAGGGCACGACAACGCTTAAGGGGGAGCGTACGTGTGAGGGCGCGGGTTAGTGTCAGCGTACGGGTTAGGATTAGGCGACTGGTGAGGGTCAGGCTTCGGGGAAGGGTTAGGGTTATGGTTCGGGCTAGGATTAGGGTTAGGGGACGGGGACGGTTTAGGCTCAAGGTGAGGGTACGACAACGCTTTAGGGGGAGCGTACGTGTGAGGGCGCGGGTTAGTGTTAGCGTACGGGTTAGGATTAGGGGACGGGTGAGGGTCAGGCTTCGGGGAAGTGTTAGGGTTAGGGTTCGGGAGAGGGTTAGGGTTAGGGGACGGAGACGGTTTAGGGTCCAGGTGAAGGCACGACAACGATTTAGGGGGAGCGTACGTGTGAGGGCGTGGGTTAGTGTCAGCGTACGGGTTAGGATTAGGGGACGGGTGAGGGTCAGGCTTCGGGGAAGGATTAGGATTAGGGTTCGGGCTAGAGTTAGGGTTAGGGGACGGGGACTGTTTAGGGTCCAGGTGAGGGCACGACAACGCTTTAGGTGGAGCGTACGTGTGAGGGCGCGGGTTAGTGTCTGCGTACGGGTTAGGATTAGGGGACGGGTGAGGGTCAGGCTTCGGGGAAGGGTTAGGGTTAGGGTTCGGGCTAGGGTTACGGTTAGGGGACGGGGACGGTTTAGGGTGCAGGTGAGGGTACGACAACTCTTTAGGGGGAGCGTACGTGTGAGGGCGCGGGTTAGTGTCACCGTACGGGTTAGGATTAGGGGACGTGTGAGGGTCAGGCTTCGGAGAAGGGTTAGGGTTAGGGTTCGGGCTAGGGTTAGGGTTAGGGGACGGGGACGGTTTAGGGTCCAGGTGAGGGCAAGACAACGCTTTAGGGGGAGCGTCCGTGTGAGGGCGCGGGTTAGTGTCAGCGTACGGGTTAGCATTAGGGTACGGGTGAGTGTCAGGCTTCGGGGAAGGGTTAGGGTTATGGTTCGGGCTAGGGTTAGGGTTAGGGGATGGGGACGGTTTAGGGTCCAGATGAGGGTACGACAACGCTTTAGGGGGAGCGTACGTGTGAGGGTGCGGGTTAGTGTCAGCGTACGGGTTAGGATTAGGGGACGGGTGAGTGTCACGCTTCGGGGAAGGGTTAGGGTTAGGGTTCGGGCTAGGGTTAGGGATAGGGGACGGGGACGGTTTAGGGTCCAGGTGAGGGCACGACAACGCTTTAGCGGGAGCGTACGTGTGAGGGCGTGGGTTAGTGTCAGCGTACGGTTTAGGATTAGGGGACGGGTGAGGGTCAGGCTTCGGGGAAGGGTTAGGGTTAGGGTTCGGGCTAGGGTTAGGGTTAGGGGACGGGGACGGTTTAGGGTCCAGGTGAGGGCACGGCAACGCTTTAGGGGGAGCGTACGTGTGAGGGCGCGGGATAGTGTCAGCGTACGGGTTAGGATTATGGGACGGGTCAGGGTCAGGCTTCGGGGAAGGGTTAGGGTTAGGGTTCCGGCTAGGGTTAGGGTTAGGGGACGGCGACGGTTTAGGGTCCAGGTGAGGGTACGACAACGCTTTAGGGGGAGCATACGTGTGAGGGTGCGGGTTAGTGTCAGCGTACAGGTTAGGATTAGGGGACGGTTGAGGGTCACGCTTCGGGGAAGGCTTAGGGTTAGGGTTCGGGCTAGGGTTAGGGTTAGGGGACGGGGACGGTTTAGGGTCCAGGTGAGGGCACGACAACGCTTTAGGGGGAGCGTACGTGTGAGGGCGCGGGTTCGTGTCAGCGTACTGGTTAGGATTAGGGGACGGGTGAGGGTCAGGCTTCGGGGAAGGGTTAGGGATAGGGTTCGGGCTAGGGTTAGGGTTAGGGGAGGGGGACGGTTTAGGGTCCAGGTGAGGGCACGACAACGCTTTAGGGGGAGCGTACGTGTGAGGGCGCGGGTTAGTGTCAGCGTACGGGTCAGGATTAGGGGACGGGTGAGGGTCAGGCTTCGGGGAAGGGTTAGGGTTAGGGTTCGGGCTAGGGTTAGGGTTAGGGGACGGGGACGGTTTAGGGTCCAGGTGAGGGCACGACAACGCTTTAGGGGGAGCGTACGTGTGAGGGCGCGGGTTAGTGTCAGCGTACGGTTTAGGATTAGGGGACGGGTGAGGGTCAGGCTTCGGGGAAGGGTTAGGGTTAGGGTTCGGGCTAGGGTTAGGGTTAGGGGACGGGGACGGTTTAGGGTCCAGGTGAGGGCACAACAACGCTTTAGGGGCACCGTACGTGTGAGGGCGCGGGTTAGTGTCAGCGTACAGGTTAGGATTAGGGGACAGGTGAGGGTCAGGCTTCGGGGAAGGGTTAGGGTTAGGGTTCGGGCTAGGGTTCGGGTTAGGGGACGGGGACGGTTTAGGGTCCAGATGAGGGCACGACAACGCTTTAGGGGGAGCGTACGTGTGAGGGCGTGGGTTAGTGTCAGCGTACGGGTTAGGATTAGGGGACGGGTGAGGGTCAGGCTTCGGGGAAGGGTTAGGGTTAGGGTTCGGGCTAGGGTTAGGGTTACAGGACGGGGACGGTTTAGGGTCCAGTTGAGGGCACGACAACGCTGCAGGGGGAGCGTACGTGTGAGGGCGCAGGTTAGTGTCAGCGTACGGGTTAGGATTAGGGGACGGGTGAGGGTCAGGCTTCGGGGAAGGGTTAGGATTAGGGTTCGGGGTAGGGTTAGGGTTAGGGGACGGGGACGGTTTAGGGTCCAGGTGAGGGCACGACAACGCTTAAGGGGGAGCGTACGTGTGAGGGCGCGGGTTAGTGTCAGCGTACGGGTTAGGATTAGGCGACGGGTGAGGGTCAGGCTTCGGGGAAGGGTTAGGGTTATGGTTCGGGCTAGGATTAGGGTTAGGGGACGGGGACGGTTTAGGCTCAAGGTGAGGGTACGACAACGCTTTAGGGGGAGCGTACGTGTGAGGGCGCGGGTTAGTGTTAGCGTACGGGTTAGGATTAGGGGACGGGTGAGGGTCAGGCTTCGGGGAAGTGTTAGGGTTAGGGTTCGGGAGAGGGTTAGGGTTAGGGGACGGAGACGGTTTAGGGTCCAGGTGAAGGCACGACAACGATTTAGGGGGAGCGTACGTGTGAGGGCGTGGGTTAGTGTCAGCGTACGGGTTAGGATTAGGGGACGGGTGAGGGTCAGGCTTCGGGGAAGGGTTAGGGTTAGGGTTCCGGCTAGGGTTAGGGTTAGGGAACGGCGACGGTTTAGGGTCCAGGTGAGGGTACGACAACGCTTTAGGGGGAGCGTGCGTGTGAGGGCGCGGGTTAGTGTCAGCGTACGGGTTAGCATTAGGGGACGGGTGAGGGTCAGGCTTCGGGGAAGGGTTAGGGTTAGGGTTCGGGCTAGGGTTAGGGTTAGGGGACGGGGACGGTTTAGGGTCCAGGTGAGGGCATGACAACGCTTTAGGGGGAGCGTACGTGTGAGGGCGCGGGATAGTGTCAGCATACGGGTTAGGATTAGGGGACGGGTGAGGGTCAGGCTTCGGGGAAGGATTAGGATTAGGGTTCGGGCTAGAGTTAGGGTTAGGGGACGGGGACTGTTTAGGGTCCAGGTGAGGGCACGACAACGCTTTAGGTGGAGCGTACGTGTGAGGGCGCGGGTTAGTGTCTGCGTACGGGTTAGGATTAGGGGACGGGTGAGGGTCAGGCTTCGGGGAAGGGTTAGGGTTAGGGTTCGGGCTAGGGTTACGGTTAGGGGACGGGGACGGTTTAGGGTGCAGGTGAGGGTACGACAACTCTTTAGGGGGAGCGTACGTGTGAGGGCGCGGGTTAGTGTCACCGTACGGGTTAGGATTAGGGGACGTGTGAGGGTCAGGCTTCGGAGAAGGGTTAGGGTTAGGGTTCGGGCTAGGGTTAGGGTTAGGGGACGGGGACGGTTTAGGGTCCAGGTGAGGGCAAGACAACGCTTTAGGGGGAGCGTCCGTGTGAGGGCGCGGGTTAGTGTCAGCGTACGGGTTAGCATTAGGGTACGGGTGAGTGTCAGGCTTCGGGGAAGGGTTAGGGTTATGGTTCGGGCTAGGGTTAGGGTTAGGGGATGGGGACGGTTTAGGGTCCAGATGAGGGTACGACAACGCTTTAGGGGGAGCGTACGTGTGAGGGTGCGGGTTAGTGTCAGCGTACGGGTTAGGATTAGGGGACGGGTGAGTGTCACGCTTCGGGGAAGGGTTAGGGTTAGGGTTCGGGCTAGGGTTAGGGTTAGGGGACGGGGACGGTTTAGGGTCCAGGTGAGGGCACGACAACGCTTTAGGGGGAGCATACGTGTGAGGGCGCGGGTTCGTGTCAGCGTACTGGTTAGGATTAGGGAACGGGTGAGGGTCAGGCTTCGGGGAAGGGTTAGGGATAGGGTTCGGGCTAGGGTTAGGGTTAGGGGACGGGGACGGTTTAGGGTCCAGGTGAGGGCACGACAACGCTTTAGGGGGAGCGTACGTGTGAGGGCGCGGGTTAGTGTCAGCGTACGGGTTAGGATTAGGGGACGGGTGAGGGTCAGGCTTCGGGGAAGGGTTAGGGTTAGGGTTCGGGCTAGGGTTAGGGTTAGGGGACGGGGACGGGTTAGGGTCCAGGTGAGGGCACGACAACGCTTTAGGGGCAGCGTACGTGTGAGGGCGCGGGTTAGTGTCAGCGTAGAGGTTAGGATTAGGGGTCGGGTGAGGGTCAAGCTTCGGGGAAGGGTTAGGGTTAGGGTTCGGGCTAGGGTTAGGGTTAGGGGACGGGGACAGTTTAGGGTCCAGGTGAGGGCACGACAACGCTTTAGGGGGAGCGTACGTGTGAGGGCGCGGGTTAGTGTCAGCGTACGGTTTAGGATTAGAGGACGGGTGAGGGTCAGGCTTCGGGGAAGGGTTAGGGTTAGGGTTCCGGCTAGGGTTAAGGTTAGTGGACGGCGACAGTTTAGGGTCCAGGTGAGGGTACGACAACGCTTTAGGGGGAGCGTACGTGTGATGGCGCGGGTTTGTGTCAGCGTACGGGTTAGCATTATGGGACGGGTGAGGGTCAGGCTTCGGGGAAGGGTTAGGGTTAGGGTTCGGGCTAGGGTTAGGGTTAGGGGACGGGGACGGTTTAGGGTCCAGGTGAGGGCACGACAACGCTTTAGGGGGAGCGTACGTGTGAGGGCGCGGGATAGTGTCAGCGTACGGGTTAGGATTAGGGGACGGGTGAGGGTCAGGCTTCGGGGATGGATTAGGATTAGGGTTCGGGCTAGGGTTAGGGTTAGGGGACGGGGACGGTTTAGGGTCCAGGTGAGGGCCCAACAACGCTTTAGGGGGAGCGTACGTGTGAGGGCTCGGGTTAGTGTCTGCGTACGGGTTAGGATTAGGGGACGGGTGAGGGTCAGGCTTCGGGGAAGGGTTAAGGTTAGGGTTCGGGCTAGGGTTAGTGTTAGGTGACGGGGACGGTTTAGGGTCCAGGTGAGGGCACGACAACGCTTTAGGGGCAGCGTACGTGTGAGTGCGCGGGTTAGTGTCAGCGTACGGGTTAGGATTAGGGGACGGGTGAGGGTCAGGCTTCGGGGAAGGGTTAGGGTTACGGTTCGGGCTAGGGTTAGGGTTACGGGACGGGGACGGTTTAGGGTCCAGGTTAGGATACGACAACGCTTTAGGGGGAGCGTACGTGTGAGGGCGCGGGTTAGTGTCAGCGTACGGGTTAGGATTAGGGGACGGGTGAGTGTCAGGCTTCGGGGAAGGGTTAGGGTTAGGGTTCGCGCTAGGGTTAGGGTTAGGGGACGGGGACGGTTTAGGGTCCAGGTGAGGGTACGACAACACTTTAGGGAGAGCGTACGTGTGAGGGCGCAGGTTAGTGTCAGTGTACGGGTTAGGATTAGGGGACGGGAGAGGGTCAGGCTTCGGGGAAGGTTTAGGGTTAGGGTTCGGGCTAGGGTTAGGGTTAGGGGACGGGGACTGTTCAGGGTCCAGGTGAGGGTACGACAACGCTTTAGGGGGAGCGTACGTGTGAGGGCGCGGGTTAGTGTCAGCGTACGGGTTAGGATTAGGGGACGGGTGAGGGTCAGGCTTTGGGGAAGGGTTAGGGTTAGGTTTCGGGCTAGGGTTAGGGTTAGGGGACGGGGACGGTTTAGGGTCCAGGTGAGGGCACGACAACGCTTTAGGGGGAGCGTACGTGTGAGGGCGCGGGTTAGTGTCAGCGTACGGGTTAGGATTAGGGGACGGGTGAGGGTCAGGCTTCGGGGAAGTGTTAGGGTTAGGGTTCGGGCTAGGGTTAGGGTTAGGGGACGGGGACGGTTTAGGGTCCAGGTGAGGGCACGACAACGCTTTAGTGGGAGCGTACGTGTGAGGGCGCGGATTAGTGTCAGCGTACGGGTTAGGATTAGGGGACGGGTGAGGGTCAGGCTTCGGTGAAGGGTTAGGGTTAGGGTTCGGGCTAGGGTTAGGGATAGGGGACGGGGACGGTTTAGGGTCCAGGTGAGGGCACGACAACGCTTTAGGGGGAGCGTACGTGTGAGGGCGTGGGTTAGTGTCAGCGTACGGTTTAGGATTAGGGGACGGGTGAGGGTCAGGCTTCGGGGAAGGGTTAGGGTTAGGGTTCGGGCTAGGGTTAGGGTTAGGGGACGGGGACGGTTTAGGGTCCAGGTGAGGGCACGGCAACGCTTTAGGGGGAGCGTACGTGTGAGGGCGCGGGATAGTGTCAGCGTACGGGTTAGGATTAGGGGACGGGTCAGGGTCAGGCTTCGGGGAAGGGTTAGGGTTAGGGTTCCGGCTAGGGTTAGGGTTAGGGGACGGCGACGGTTTAGGGTCCAGGTGAGGGTACGACAACGCTTTAGGGGGAGCATACGTGTGAGGGTGCGGGTTAGTGTCAGCGTACAGGTTAGGATTAGGGGACGGTTGAGGGTCACGCTTCGGGGAAGGCTTAGGGTTAGGGTTCGGGCTAGGGTTAGGGTTAGGGGACGGGGACGGTTTAGGGTCCAGGTGAGGGCACGACAACGCTTTAGGGGGAGCGTACGTGTGAGGGCGCGGGTTCGTGTCAGCGTACTGGTTAGGATTAGGGGACGGGTGAGGGTCAGGCTTCGGGGAAGGGTTAGGGATAGGGTTCGGGCTAGGGTTAGGGTTAGGGGACGGGGACGGTTTAGGGTCCAGGTGAGGGCACGACAACGCTTTAGGGGGAGCGTACGTGTGAGGGCGCGGGTTAGTGTCAGCGTACGGGTCAGGATTAGGGGACGGGTGAGGGTCAGGCTTCGGGGAAGGGTTAGGGTTAGGGTTCGGGCTAGGGTTAGGGTTAGGGGACGGGGACGGTTTAGGGTCCAGGTGAGGGCACGACAACGCTTTAGGGGGAGCGTACGTGTGAGGGCGCGGGTTAGTGTCAGCGTACGGTTTAGGATTAGGGGACGGGTGAGGGTCAGGCTTCGGGGAAGGGTTAGGGTTAGGGTTCGGGCTAGGGTTAGGGTTAGGGGACGGGGACGGGTTAGGGTCCAGGTGAGGGCACAACAACGCTTTAGGGGCACCGTACGTGTGAGGGCGCGGGTTAGTGTCAGCGTACAGTTTAGGATTAGGGGACAGGTGAGGGTCAGGCTTCGGGGAAGGGTTAGGGTTAGGGTTCGGGCTAGGGTTCGGGTTAGGGGACGGGGACGGTTTAGGGTCCAGATGAGGGCACGACAACGCTTTAGGGGGAGCGTACGTGTGAGGGCGTGGGTTAGTGTCAGCGTACGGGTTAGGATTAGGGGACGGGTGAGGGTCAGGCTTCGGGGAAGGGTTAGGGTTAGGGTTCGGGCTAGGGTTAGGGTTACAGGACGGGGACGGTTTAGGGTCCAGTTGAGGGCACGACAACGCTGCAGGGGGAGCGTACGTGTGAGGGCGCAGGTTAGTGTCAGCGTACGGGTTAGGATTAGGGGACGGGTGAGGGTCAGGCTTCGGGGAAGGGTTAGGATTAGGGTTCGGGGTAGGGTTAGGGTTAGGGGACGGGGACGGTTTAGGGTCCAGGTGAGGGCACGACAACGCTTAAGGGGGAGCGTACGTGTGAGGGCGCGGGTTAGTGTCAGCGTACGGGTTAGGATTAGGCGACTGGTGAGGGTCAGGCTTCGGGGAAGGGTTAGGGTTATGGTTCGGGCTAGGATTAGGGTTAGGGGACGGGGACGGTTTAGGCTCAAGGTGAGGGTACGACAACGCTTTAGGGGGAGCGTACGTGTGAGGGCGCGGGTTAGTGTTAGCGTACGGGTTAGGATTAGGGGACGGGTGAGGGTCAGGCTTCGGGGAAGTGTTAGGGTTAGGGTTCGGGAGAGGGTTAGGGTTAGGGGACGGAGACGGTTTAGGGTCCAGGTGAAGGCACGACAACGATTTAGGGGGAGCATACGTGTGAGGGCGTGGGTTAGTGTCAGCGTACGGGTTAGGATTAGGGGACGGGTGAGGGTCAGGCTTCGGGGAAGGATTAGGATTAGGGTTCGGGCTAGAGTTAGGGTTAGGGGACGGGGACTGTTTAGGGTCCAGGTGAGGGCACGACAACGCTTTAGGTGGAGCGTACGTGTGAGGGCGCGGGTTAGTGTCTGCGTACGGGTTAGGATTAGGGGACGGGTGAGGGTCAGGCTTCGGGGAAGGGTTAGGGTTAGGGTTCGGGCTAGGGTTACGGTTAGGGGACGGGGACGGTTTAGGGTGCAGGTGAGGGTACGACAACTCTTTAGGGGGAGCGTACGTGTGAGGGCGCGGGTTAGTGTCACCGTACGGGTTAGGATTAGGGGACGTGTGAGGGTCAGGCTTCGGAGAAGGGTTAGGGTTAGGGTTCGGGCTAGGGTTAGGGTTAGGGGACGGGGACGGTTTAGGGTCCAGGTGAGGGCAAGACAACGCTTTAGGGGGAGCGTCCGTGTGAGGGCGCGGGTTAGTGTCAGCGTACGGGTTAGCATTAGGGTACGGGTGAGTGTCAGGCTTCGGGGAAGGGTTAGGGTTATGGTTCGGGCTAGGGTTAGGGTTAGGGGATGGGGACGGTTTAGGGTCCAGATGAGGGTACGACAACGCTTTAGGGGGAGCGTACGTGTGAGGGTGCGGGTTAGTGTCAGCGTACGGGTTAGGATTAGGGGACGGGTGAGTGTCACGCTTCGGGGAAGGGTTAGGGTTAGGGTTCGGGCTAGGGTTAGGGATAGGGGACGGGGACGGTTTAGGGTCCAGGTGAGGGCACGACAACGCTTTAGCGGGAGCGTACGTGTGAGGGCGTGGGTTAGTGTCAGCGTACGGTTTAGGATTAGGGGACGGGTGAGGGTCAGGCTTCGGGGAAGGGTTAGGGTTAGGGTTCGGGCTAGGGTTAGGGTTAGGGGACGGGGACGGTTTAGGGTCCAGGTGAGGGCACGGCAACGCTTTAGGGGGAGCGTACGTGTGAGGGCGCGGGATAGTGTCAGCGTACGGGTTAGGATTATGGGACGGGTCAGGGTCAGGCTTCGGGGAAGGGTTAGGGTTAGGGTTCCGGCTAGGGTTAGGGTTAGGGGACGGCGACGGTTTAGGGTCCAGGTGAGGGTACGACAACGCTTTAGGGGGAGCATACGTGTGAGGGTGCGGGTTAGTGTCAGCGTACAGGTTAGGATTAGGGGACGGTTGAGGGTCACGCTTCGGGGAAGGCTTAGGGTTAGGGTTCGGGCTAGGGTTAGGGTTAGGGGACGGGGACGGTTTAGGGTCCAGGTGAGGGCACGACAACGCTTTAGGGGGAGCGTACGTGTGAGGGCGCGGGTTCGTGTCAGCGTACTGGTTAGGATTAGGGGACGGGTGAGGGTCAGGCTTCGGGGAAGGGTTAGGGATAGGGTTCGGGCTAGGGTTAGGGTTAGGGGAGGGGGACGGTTTAGGGTCCAGGTGAGGGCACGACAACGCTTTAGGGGGAGCGTACGTGTGAGGGCGCGGGTTAGTGTCAGCGTACGGGTCAGGATTAGGGGACGGGTGAGGGTCAGGCTTCGGGGAAGGGTTAGGGTTAGGGTTCGGGCTAGGGTTAGGGTTAGGGGACGGGGACGGTTTAGGGTCCAGGTGAGGGCACGACAACGCTTTAGGGGGAGCGTACGTGTGAGGGCGCGGGTTAGTGTCAGCGTACGGTTTAGGATTAGGGGACGGGTGAGGGTCAGGCTTCGGGGAAGGGTTAGGGTTAGGGTTCGGGCTAGGGTTAGGGTTAGGGGACGGGGACGGTTTAGGGTCCAGGTGAGGGCACAACAACGCTTTAGGGGCACCGTACGTGTGAGGGCGCGGGTTAGTGTCAGCGTACAGGTTAGGATTAGGGGACAGGTGAGGGTCAGGCTTCGGGGAAGGGTTAGGGTTAGGGTTCGGGCTAGGGTTCGGGTTAGGGGACGGGGACGGTTTAGGGTCCAGATGAGGGCACGACAACGCTTTAGGGGGAGCGTACGTGTGAGGGCGTGGGTTAGTGTCAGCGTACGGGTTAGGATTAGGGGACGGGTGAGGGTCAGGCTTCGGGGAAGGGTTAGGGTTAGGGTTCGGGCTAGGGTTAGGGTTACAGGACGGGGACGGTTTAGGGTCCAGTTGAGGGCACGACAACGCTGCAGGGGGAGCGTACGTGTGAGGGCGCAGGTTAGTGTCAGCGTACGGGTTAGGATTAGGGGACGGGTGAGGGTCAGGCTTCGGGGAAGGGTTAGGATTAGGGTTCGGGGTAGGGTTAGGGTTAGGGGACGGGGACGGTTTAGGGTCCAGGTGAGGGCACGACAACGCTTAAGGGGGAGCGTACGTGTGAGGGCGCGGGTTAGTGTCAGCGTACGGGTTAGGATTAGGCGACGGGTGAGGGTCAGGCTTCGGGGAAGGGTTAGGGTTATGGTTCGGGCTAGGATTAGGGTTAGGGGACGGGGACGGTTTAGGCTCAAGGTGAGGGTACGACAACGCTTTAGGGGGAGCGTACGTGTGAGGGCGCGGGTTAGTGTTAGCGTACGGGTTAGGATTAGGGGACGGGTGAGGGTCAGGCTTCGGGGAAGTGTTAGGGTTAGGGTTCGGGAGAGGGTTAGGGTTAGGGGACGGAGACGGTTTAGGGTCCAGGTGAAGGCACGACAACGATTTAGGGGGAGCGTACGTGTGAGGGCGTGGGTTAGTGTCAGCGTACGGGTTAGGATTAGGGGACGGGTGAGGGTCAGGCTTCGGGGAAGGGTTAGGGTTAGGGTTCCGGCTAGGGTTAGGGTTAGGGAACGGCGACGGTTTAGGGTCCAGGTGAGGGTACGACAACGCTTTAGGGGGAGCGTGCGTGTGAGGGCGCGGGTTAGTGTCAGCGTACGGGTTAGCATTAGGGGACGGGTGAGGGTCAGGCTTCGGGGAAGGGTTAGGGTTAGGGTTCGGGCTAGGGTTAGGGTTAGGGGACGGGGACGGTTTAGGGTCCAGGTGAGGGCATGACAACGCTTTAGGGGGAGCGTACGTGTGAGGGCGCGGGATAGTGTCAGCATACGGGTTAGGATTAGGGGACGGCTGAGGGTCAGGCTTCGGGGAAGGATTAGGATTAGGGTTCGGGCTAGAGTTAGGGTTAGGGGACGGGGACTGTTTAGGGTCCAGGTGAGGGCACGACAACGCTTTAGGTGGAGCGTACGTGTGAGGGCGCGGGTTAGTGTCTGCGTACGGGTTAGGATTAGGGGACGGGTGAGGGTCAGGCTTCGGGGAAGGGTTAGGGTTAGGGTTCGGGCTAGGGTTACGGTTAGGGGACGGGGACGGTTTAGGGTGCAGGTGAGGGTACGACAACTCTTTAGGGGGAGCGTACGTGTGAGGGCGCGGGTTAGTGTCACCGTACGGGTTAGGATTAGGGGACGTGTGAGGGTCAGGCTTCGGAGAAGGGTTAGGGTTAGGGTTCGGGCTAGGGTTAGGGTTAGGGGACGGGGACGGTTTAGGGTCCAGGTGAGGGCAAGACAACGCTTTAGGGGGAGCGTCCGTGTGAGGGCGCGGGTTAGTGTCAGCGTACGGGTTAGCATTAGGGTACGGGTGAGTGTCAGGCTTCGGGGAAGGGTTAGGGTTATGGTTCGGGCTAGGGTTAGGGTTAGGGGATGGGGACGGTTTAGGGTCCAGATGAGGGTACGACAACGCTTTAGGGGGAGCGTACGTGTGAGGGTGCGGGTTAGTGTCAGCGTACGGGTTAGGATTAGGGGACGGGTGAGTGTCACGCTTCGGGGAAGGGTTAGGGTTAGGGTTCGGGCTAGGGTTAGGGTTAGGGGACGGGGACGGTTTAGGGTCCAGGTGAGGGCACGACAACGCTTTAGGGGGAGCATACGTGTGAGGGCGCGGGTTCGTGTCAGCGTACTGGTTAGGATTAGGGAACGGGTGAGGGTCAGGCTTCGGGGAAGGGTTAGGGATAGGGTTCGGGCTAGGGTTAGGGTTAGGGGACGGGGACGGTTTAGGGTCCAGGTGAGGGCACGACAACGCTTTAGGGGGAGCGTACGTGTGAGGGCGCGGGTTAGTGTCAGCGTACGGGTTAGGATTAGGGGACGGGTGAGGGTCAGGCTTCGGGGAAGGGTTAGGGTTAGGGTTCGGGCTAGGGTTAGGGTTAGGGGACGGGGACGGGTTAGGGTCCAGGTGAGGGCACGACAACGCTTTAGGGGCAGCGTACGTGTGAGGGCGCGGGTTAGTGTCAGCGTAGAGGTTAGGATTAGGGGTCGGGTGAGGGTCAAGCTTCGGGGAAGGGTTAGGGTTAGGGTTCGGGCTAGGGTTAGGGTTAGGGGACGGGGACAGTTTAGGGTCCAGGTGAGGGCACGACAACGCTTTAGGGGGAGCGTACGTGTGAGGGCGCGGGTTAGTGTCAGCGTACGGTTTAGGATTAGAGGACGGGTGAGGGTCAGGCTTCGGGGAAGGGTTAGGGTTAGGGTTCCGGCTAGGGTTAAGGTTAGTGGACGGCGACAGTTTAGGGTCCAGGTGAGGGTACGACAACGCTTTAGGGGGAGCGTACGTGTGATGGCGCGGGTTTGTGTCAGCGTACGGGTTAGCATTATGGGACGGGTGAGGGTCAGGCTTCGGGGAAGGGTTAGGGTTAGGGTTCGGGCTAGGGTTAGGGTTAGGGGACGGGGACGGTTTAGGGTCCAGGTGAGGGCACGACAACGCTTTAGGGGGAGCGTACGTGTGAGGGCGCGGGATAGTGTCAGCGTACGGGTTAGGATTAGGGGACGGGTGAGGGTCAGGCTTCGGGGATGGATTAGGATTAGGGTTCGGGCTAGGGTTAGGGTTAGGGGACGGGGACGGTTTAGGGTCCAGGTGAGGGCCCAACAACGCTTTAGGGGGAGCGTACGTGTGAGGGCTCGGGTTAGTGTCTGCGTACGGGTTAGGATTAGGGGACGGGTGAGGGTCAGGCTTCGGGGAAGGGTTAAGGTTAGGGTTCGGGCTAGGGTTAGTGTTAGGTGACGGGGACGGTTTAGGGTCCAGGTGAGGGCACGACAACGCTTTAGGGGCAGCGTACGTGTGAGTGCGCGGGTTAGTGTCAGCGTACGGGTTAGGATTAGGGGACGGGTGAGGGTCAGGCTTCGGGGAAGGGTTAGGGTTACGGTTCGGGCTAGGGTTAGGGTTACGGGACGGGGACGGTTTAGGGTCCAGGTTAGGATACGACAACGCTTTAGGGGGAGCGTACGTGTGAGGGCGCGGGTTAGTGTCAGCGTACGGGTTAGGATTAGGGGACGGGTGAGGGTCAGGCTTCGGGGAAGGGTTAGGGTTAGGGTTCGCGCTAGGGTTAGGGTTAGGGGACGGGGACGGTTTAGGGTCCAGGTGAGGGTACGACAACGCTTTAGGGAGAGAGTACGTGTGAGGGCGCGGGTTAGTGTCAGCGTACGGGTTAGGATTAGGGGACGGGTGAGGGTCAGGCTTTGGGGAAGGGTTAGGGTTAGGTTTCGGGCTAGGGTTAGGGTTAGGGGACGGGGACGGTTTAGGGTCCAGGTGAGGGTACGACAACGCTTTAGGGGGAGCATACGTGTGAGGGCGCGGGTTAGTGTCAGCGTACGGATTAGGATTAGGGGACGGGTGAGTGTCAGTTTTCGGGGAAGTGTTAGGGTTAGGGTTCGGGCTAGGGTCAGGGTTAGGGGACGGGGACGGTTTAGGGTCCAGGTGAGGGTACGACAACGCTTTAGGGGGAGCGTCCGTGTGAGGGCGCGGGTTAGTGTCAGCGTACGGGTTAGGATTAGGGGACGGGTGAGGGTCAGGCTTCGGGGAAGGGTTAGGGTTAGGGTTCGGGCTAGGGTTAGGGTTATGGGACGGGGACGTTTTAGGGTCCAGGTGAGGGTAAGACAACGCTTTAGGGGGAGCGTACGTGTGAGGGCGCGGGTTAGTGTCAGCGTACGGGTTAGAATTAGGGGACGGGTGAGTGTCAGGCTTCGGGGAAGGGTTAGGGTTAGGGTTCGCGCTAGGGTTAGGGTTAGGGGACGGGGACGGTTTAGGGTCCAGGTGAGTGTACGACAACACTTTAGGGAGAGCGTACGTGTGAGGGCGCAGGTTAGTGTCAGCGTACGGGTTAGGATTAGGGGACGGGAGAGGGTCAGGCTTCGGGGAAGGTTTAGGGTTAGGGTTCGGGCTAGGGTTAGGGTTAGGGGACGGGGACTGTTTAGGGTCCAGGTGAGGGTACGACAACGCTTTAGGGGGAGCGTACGTGTGAGGGCGCGGGTTAGTGTCAGCGTACGGGTTAGGATTAGGGGACGGGTGAGGGTCAGGCTTTGGGGAAGGGTTAGGGTTAGGTTTCGGGCTAGGGTTAGGGTTAGGGGACGGGGACGGTTTAGGGTCCAGGTGAGGGTACGACAACGCTTTAGGGGGAGCATACGTGTGAGGGCGCGGGTTAGTGTCAGCGTACGGTTTAGGATTAGGGGACGGGTGAGTGTCAGTTTTCGGGGAAGGGTTAGGGTTAGGGTTCGGGCTAGGGTCAGGGTTAGGGGACGGGGACGGTTTAGGGTCCAGGTGAGGGTACGACAACGCTTTAGGGGGAGCGTCCGTGTGAGGGCGCGGGTTAGTGTCAGCGTACGGGTTAGGATTAGGGGAAGGGTGAGGGTCAGGCTTCGGGGAAGGGTTAGGGTTAGGGTTCGGGCTAGGGTTAGGGTTAGGGGACGGGGACGTTTTAGGGTCCAGGTGAGGGTAAGACAACGCTTTAGGGGGAGCGTACATGTGAGGGCGCGGGTTAGTGTCAGCGTACGGGTTAGGATTAGGGGACGGGTGCGTGTCAGGCTTCGGGGAAGCGTTAGGGTTAGGGTTTGGGCTAGGGTTAGGGTTAGGGGACGGGGACGGTTTTGGGTCCAGGTGAGGGCACGACAACGCTTTAGGGGGAGCGTACGTGTGAGGACGCGGGTTAGTGTCAGCGTATGGGTTAGGATTAGGGGACGGGTGAGGATCAGGCTTCGGGGAAGGTTTAGGGTTAGGGTTCGGGCTAGGGTTAGGGTTAGGGGACGGGGACAGTTTAGGGTCCAGGTGAGGGCACGACAACGCTTTAGGGGGAGCGTACGTGTGAGGGCGTGGGTTTGTGTCAGCGTACGGGTTAGGATTAGGGGACGGGTGAGGGTCAGGCTTCGGGGAAGGGTTAGGGTTAGGGTTCTGTCTAGGGTTAGGGTTAGGGAATGGGGACGGTTTAGGGTCCAGGTGAGGATACGACAACGCTTTAGGGGGAGCGTACGTGTGAGGGCGCGGGTTAGTGTTAGCGTACGGGTTAGGATTAGGGGACGGGTGAGGGTCAGGCTTCGGGGAAGGGTTAGGGTTAGGGTTCGGGCTAGGGTTAGGTTTAGGGGACGGGGACGGTTTAGGGTCCAGGTGAGGGTACGACAGCGCTTTAGGGGGAGCGTACGTGTGAGGGCGTGGGTTAGTGTCAGCGTACGGGTTAGGATTAGGGGACGGGTGAGGGTCAGGCTTCGGGGAAGGGTTAGGGATAGGGTTCGGGCTAGGGTTAGGGTTAGGGGACGGGGACGGTTTAGGGTCCAGGTGAGGGCACGGCAACGCTTTAGGGGGAGCGTACGTGTGAGGGCGCGGGATAGTGTCAGCGTAAGGGTTAGGATTAGGGGACGGGTGAGGGTCAGGCTTCGGGGAAGGATTAGGATTAGGGTTCGGGCTAGGGTTAGGGTTAGGGGACGGGGACGGTTTAGGGTCCAGGTGAGGGCACGACAACGCTTTTGGGGGAGCGTACGTGTGAGGGCGCGGGATAGTGTCAGCGTACGGGTTAGGATTAGGGGACGGGTGAGGGTCAGGCTTCGGGGAAGGTTTAGGGTTAGGGTTCGGGCTAGGGTTAGGGTTACGGGACGGGGACGGTTTAGGGTACAGGTGAGGGCATGACAACGCTTTAGGGGGAGCGTACGTTTGAGGGCGCGGGTTAGTGTCAGCGTACGGGTTAGGATTAGGGGACAGGTGAGGGTCAGGCTTCGGGGAAGGGTTAGGGTTAGGGTTCCGGCTAGGGTTAGGGTTAGGGGACGGGGACGGTTTAGGGTCCAGGTGAGGGCACGACAACGCTTTTGGGGGAGCGTTCGTGTGAGGGCGCGGGTTAGTGTCAGCGTACGGGTTAGGATTAGGGGACGGGTGAGGGTCAGGCTTCGGGGAAGGGTTAGGGTTAGGGTTCGGGCTAGGGTTAGGGTTACAGGACGGGGACGGTTTAGGGTCCAGGTGAGGGCATGACAACGCTTTAGGGGGAGCGTACGTTTGAGGGCGCGGGTTAGTGTCAGCGTACGGGTTAGGATTAGGGGACGGGTGAGGGTCAGGCTTCGCGGAAGGGTTAGGGTTAGGGTTCCGGCTAGGGTTAGGGTTAGGGGACGGCGACGGTTTAGGGTCCAGGTGAGGGTACGACAATGCTTTAGGGGGAGCGTACGTGTGAGGGCGCGGGTTAGTGTCAGCGTACGGGTTAGCATTAGGGGACGGGTGAGGGTCAGGCTTCGGGGAAGGGTTAGGGTTAGGGTTCGGGCTAGGGTTAGGGTTAGGGGACGGGGACGGTTTAAGGTCCAGGTGAGGGCACGACAACGCTTTAGGGGGAGCGTACGTGTGAGGGCGCGGGATAGTGTCAGCGTACGGGTTAGGTTTAGGGGACGGGTGAGTGTCAGGCGTCGGGGAAGGATTAGGATTAGGGTTCGGGCTAGGGTTAGGGTTAGGGGACGGGGACGGTTTAGGGTCCAGGTGAGGGTACGACAACGCTTTAGGGGGAGCTTACGTGTGAGGGCGCAGGTTAGTGTCAGCGTACGGGTTAGGATTAGGGGACGGGTGAGGGTCAGGCTTCAGGGAAGGGTTAGGGTTAGGGTTCGGGCTAGGGTTAGGGTTAGGGGACGGGGACGGTTTAGGGTCCAGGTGAGGGCACGACAACGCTTTAGGGGGAGCGTACGTGTGAGGGCGCGGGTTCGTGTCAGCGTACTGGTTAGGATTAGGGGACGGGTGAGGGTCAGGCTTCGGGGAAGGGTTAGGGTTAGGGTTCGGGCTAGGGTTAGGGTTAGGGAACGGGGACGGTTTAGGGTCCAGGTGAGGGCACGACAACGCTTTAGGGGGAGCGTACGTGTGAGGGCGCGGGTTCGTGTCAGCGTACTGGTTAGGATTAGGGGACGGGTGAGGGTCAGGCTTCGGGGAAGGGTTAGGGATAGGGTTCGGGCTAGGGTTAGGGTTAGGGGACGGGGACGGTTTAGGGTCCAGGTGAGGGCACGACAACGCTTTAGGGGGAGCGTACGTGTGAGGGCGCGGGTTCGTGTCAGCGTACTGGTTAGGATTAGGGGACGGGTGAGGGTCAGGCTTCGGGGAAGGGTTAGGATTAGGGTTCGTGCTAGGGTTAGGTTTAGGGGACGGGGACGGTTTAGGGTCCAGGTGAGGGCACGACAACGCTTTAGGGGGAGCGTACGTGTGAGGGCGCGGGTTAGTGTCAGCGTACAGGTTAGGATTAGGGGACGGGTGAGGGTCAGGCTTCGGGGAAGGGTTAGGGTTAGGGTTCGGGCTAGGGTTAGGGTTAGGGGACAGGGACGGTTTAGGGTCCAGGTGAGGGCACGACAACGCTTTAGGGGGAGCGTACGTGTGAGGGCGCGGGTTAGTGTCAGCGTACGGGTTAGGATTAGGGGACGGGTGAGGGTCAGTCTTCAGGGAAGGGTTAGGGTTAGGGTTCGGGCTAGGGTTAGGGTTAGGGGACGGGGACGGTTTAGGGTCCAGGTGAGGGCACGGCAACGCTTTAGGGGGACCGTACGTGTGAGGGCGCGAGATAGTGTCAGCGTACGGGTTAGGATTAGGGGACGGGTGAGGGTCAGGCTTCGGGGAATGGTTAGGGTTAGGGTTCCGGCTAGGGTTAGGGTTAGGGGACGGCGACGGTTTAGGGTCCAGGTGAGGGTACGACAACGCTTTAGGGGGAGCGTACGTGTGAGGGCGCGGGTTAGTGTCACCGTACGGGTTAGGATTAGGGGACGTGTGAGGGTCAGGCTTCGGAGAAGGGTTAGGGTTAGGGTTCGGGCTAGGGTTAGGGTTAGGGGACGGGGACGTTTTAGGGTCCAGGTGAGGGTAAGACAACGCTTTAGGGGGAGCGTACATGTGAGGGCGCGGGTTAGTGTCAGCGTACGGGTTAGGATTAGGGGACGGGTGAGTGTCAGGCTTCGGGGAAGCGTTAGGGTTAGGGTTTGGGCTAGGGTTAGGGTTAGGGGACGGGGACGGTTTAGGGTCCAGGTGAGGGCACGACAACGCTTTAGGGGGAGCGTACGTGTGAGGACGCGGGTTAGTGTCAGCGTATGGGTTAGGATTAGGGGACGGGTGAGGATCAGGCTTCGGGGAAGGGTTAGGGTTAGGGTTCGGGCTAGGGTTAGGGTTAGGGGACGGGGACAGTTTAGGGTCCAGGTGAGGGCACGACAACGCTTTAGGGGGAGCGTACGTGTGAGGGCGTGGGTTTGTGTCAGCGTACGGGTTAGGATTAGGGGACGGGTGAGGGTCAGGCTTCGGGGAAGGGTTAGGGTTAGGGTTCTGTCTAGGGTTAGGGTTAGGGAATGGGGACGGTTTAGGGTCCAGGTGAGGATACGACAACGCTTTAGGGGGAGCGTACGTGTGAGGGCGCGGGTTAGTGTTAGCGTACGGGTTAGGATTAGGGGACGGGTGAGGGTCAGGCTTCGGGGAAGGGTTAGGGTTAGGGTTCGGGCTAGGGTTAGGTTTAGGGGACGGGGACGGTTTAGGGTCCAGGTGAGGGTACGACAGCGCTTTAGGGGGAGCGTACGTGTGAGGGCGTGGGTTAGTGTCAGCGTACGGGTTAGGATTAGGGGACGGGTGAGGGTCAGGCTTCGGGGAAGGGTTAGGGATAGGGTTCGGGCTAGGGTTAGGGTTAGGGGACGGGGACGGTTTAGGGTCCAGGTGAGGGCACGGCAACGCTTTAGGGGGAGCGTACGTGTGAGGGCGCGGGATAGTGTCAGCGTACGGGTTAGGATTAGGGGACGGGTGAGGGTCAGGCTTCGGGGAAGGATTAGGATTAGGGTTCGGGCTAGGGTTAGGGTTAGGGGACGGGGACGGTTTAGGGTCCAGGTGAGGGCACGACAACGCTTTTGGGGGAGCGTACGTGTGAGGGCGCGGGTTAGTGTCAGCGTACGGGTTAGGATTAGGGGACGGGTGAGGGTCAGGCTTCGGGGAAGGTTTAGGGTTAGGGTTCGGGCTAGGGTTAGGGTTACGGGACGGGGACGGTTTAGGGTACAGGTGAGGGCATGACAACGCTTTAGGGGGAGCGTACGTTTGAGGGCGCGGGTTAGTGTCAGCGTACGGGTTAGGATTAGGGGACAGGTGAGGGTCAGGCTTCGGGGAAGGGTTAGGGTTAGGGTTCCGGCTAGGGTTAGGGTTAGGGGACGGGGACGGTTTAGGGTCCAGGTGAGGGCACGACAACGCTTTTGGGGGAGCGTTCGTGTGAGGGCGCGGGTTAGTGTCAGCGTACGGGTTAGGATTAGGGGACGGGTGAGGGTCAGGCTTCGGGGAAGGGTTAGGGTTAGGGTTCGGGCTAGGGTTAGGGTTACAGGACGGGGACGATTTAGGGTCCAGGTGAGGGCATGACAACGCTTTAGGGGGAGCGTACGTTTGAGGGCGCGGGTTAGTGTCAGCGTACGGGTTAGGAGTAGGGGACGGGTGAGGGTCAGGCTTCGCGGAAGGGTTAGGGTTAGGGTTCCGGCTAGGGTTAGGGTTAGGGGACGGCGACGGTTTAGGGTCCAGGTGAGGGTACGACAATGCTTTAGGGGGAGCGTACGTGTGAGGGCACGGGTTAGTGTCAGCGTACGGGTTAGCATTAGGGGACGGGTGAGGGTCAGGCTTCGGGGAAGGGTTAGGGTTAGGGTTCGGGCTAGGGTTAGGGTTAGGGGACGGGGACGGTTTAAGGTCCAGGTGAGGGCACGACAACGCTTTAGGGGGAGCGTACGTGTGAGGGCGCGGGATAGTGTCAGCGTACGGGTTAGGTTTAGGGGACGGGTGAGTGTCAGGCGTCGGGGAAGGATTAGGATTAGGGTTCGGGCTAGGGTTAGGGTTAGGGGACGGGGACGGTTTAGGGTCCAGGTGAGGGTACGACAACGCTTTAGGGGGAGCTTACGTGTGAGGGCGCAGGTTAGTGTCAGCGTACGGGTTAGGATTAGGGGACGGGTGAGGGTCAGGCTTCAGGGAAGGGTTAGGGTTAGCGTTCGGGCTAGGGTTAGGGTTAAGGGACGGGGACGGTTTAGGGTCCAGGTGAGGGTACGACAACGCTTTAGGGGGAGCGTCCGTGTGAGGGCGTGGGTTAGTGTCAGCGTACGGGTTAGATTTAGGGGACGGGTGAGGGTCAGGCTTCGGGGAAGGGTTAGGGATAGGGTTCGGGCTAGGGTTAGGGTTAGGGGACGGGGACGGTTTAGGGTCCAGGTGAGGGCACGACAACGCTTTAGGGGGAGCATACGTGTGAGGGCGCGGGTTAGTGTCAGCGTACGGGTTAGGATTAGGGGACGGGTGAGTGTCAGTTTTCTGGGAAGTGTTAGGGTTAGGGTTCGGGCTAGGGTCAGGGTTACGGGACGGGGACGGTTTAGGGTCCAGGTGAGGGTACGACAACGCTTTAGGGGGAGCGTACGTGTGAGGGCGCGGGATAGTGTCAGCGTACGGGTTAGGATTAGGGGAAGGGTGAGGGTCAGGCTTCAGGGAAGGGTTAGGTTTAGGGTTCGGGCTAGGGTTAGGGTTAGGGGACGGGGACGTTTTAGGGTCCAGGTGAGGGTAAGACAACGCTTTAGGGGGAGCGTACGTGTGAGGGCGCGGGTTAGTGTCAGCGTACGGGTTAGGATTAGGGGACGGGTGAGTGTCAGGCTTCGGGGAAGTGTTAGGGTTAGGGTTCGGGCTAGGGTTAGGGTTAGGGGACCGGGACGGTTTAGGGTCCAGGTGAGGGCACGACAACGCTTTAGGGGGAGCGTACGTGTGAGGGCGCGGGTTAGTGTTAGCGTACAGGTTAGGATTAGGGGACGGGTGAGGGTCAGGCTTCGGGGAAGGGTTAGGGTTAGGGTTCGGGCTAGGGTTAGGGTTAGGGGACGGGGACGGTTTAGGGTCCAGGTGAGGGTACGACAACGCTTTAGGGGGAGCGTCCGTGTGAGGGCGTGTGTTAGTGTCAGCGTACGGGTTAGGATTAGGGGACGGGTGAGGATCAGGCTTCGGGGAAGGGTTAGGGTTAGGGTTCGGGCTAGGGTTAGGGTTAGGGGACCGGGACGGTTTAGGGTCCAGGTGAGGGCACGACAACGCTTTAGGGGGAGCGTACGTGTGAGGGCGCGGGTTAGTGTTAGCGTACAGGTTAGGATTAGGGGACGGGTGAGGGTCAGGCTTCGGGGAAGGTTTAGGGTTAGGGTTCGGGCTAGGGTTAGGGTTAGGGGACGGGGACGGTTTAGGGTCCAGGTGAGGGCACGACAACGCTTTAGGGGGAGCGTACGTGTGAGGGCGCGGGTTAGTGTCAGCGTACGGGTTAGGATTAGGGGACGGGTGAGGGTCAGGCTTCGGGGAAGGGTTAGGGTTAGGGTTCGGGCTAGGGTTAGGGTTAGGGGACGGGGACGGTTTAGGGTCCAGGTGAGGGCACGACAACGCTTTAGGGGGAGCGTACGTGTGAGGGCGCGGGTTAGTGTCAGCGTACAGGTTAGGATTAGGGGACGGGTGAGGGTCAGGCTTCGGGGAAGGGTTAGGGTTAGGGTTCGGGCTAGGGTTAGGGTTAGGGGACGGGGACGGTTTAGGGTCCAGGTGAGGGCACGACAACGCTTTAGGGGGAGCGTACGTGTGAGGGCGCGGGATACTGTCAGCGTACGGGTTAGGATTAGGGGACGGGTCAGGGTCAGGCTTCGGGGAAGGGTTAGGGTTAGGGTTCCGGCTAGGGTTAGGGTTAGGGGACGGCGACGGTTTAGGGTCCAGGTGAGGGTACGACAACGCTTTAGGGGGAACATACGTGTGAGGGCGCGGGTTAGTGTCAGTGTACGGGTTAGCATTAGGGGACGGGTGAGGGTCAGGCTTCGGGGAAGGGTTAGGGTTAGGGTTCGGGCTAGGGTTAGGGTTAGGGGATGGGGACGGTTTAGGGTCCAGGTGAGGGTACGACAACGCTTTAGGGGGAGCGTACGTGAGAGGGTGAGGGTTAGTGTCAGCGTACGTGTTAGGATTAGGGGACGGGTGAGGGTCACGCTTCGGGGAAGGGTTAGGGTTAGGGTTCGGGCTAGGGTTAGGGTTAGGGGACGGGGACGGTTTAGGGTCCAGGTGAGGGTACGACAACGCTTTAGGGGGAGCGTACGTGTGAGGGCGCGGGTTCGTGTCAGCGTACTGGTTAGGATTAGGGGACGGGTGAGGGTCAGGCTTCGGGGAAGGGTTACGGATAGGGTTCGGGCTAGGGTTAGGGTTAGGGGACGGGGACGGTTTAGGGTCCAGGTGAGGGCACGACAACGCTTTAGGGGGAGCGTACGTGTGAGGGCGCGGGTTAGTGTCAGCGTACGGGTTAGGATTAGGGGACGGGTGAGGGTCAGGCTTCGGGGAAGGGTTAGGGTTAGGGTTCGGGCTAGGGTTAGGGTTAGGGGACGGGGACGGTTTAGAGTCCAGGTGAGGGCACGACAACGCTTTAGGGGGAGCGTACGTGTGAGGGCGCGGGTTAGTGTCAGCGTACGGTTTAGGATTATGGGTTGGGTGAGGGTCAGGCTTCGGGGAAGGGTTAGGGTTAGGGTTCGGGCTAGGTTTAGGGTTAGGGGACGAGGACGGGTTAGGGTCCAGGTGAGGGTACGACAACACTTTAGGGAGAGCGTACGTGTGAGGGCGCTGGTTAGTGTCAGCGTACGGGTTAGGATTAGGGGACGGGAGAGGGTCAGGCTTCGGGGAAGGTTTAGGGTTAGGGTTCGGGCTAGGGTTAGGGTTAGGGGACGGGGACTGTTCAGGGTCCAGGTGAGGGTACGACAACGCTTTAGGGGGAGCGTACGTGTGAGGGCGCGGGTTAGTGTCAGCGTACGGGTTAGGATTAGGGGACGGGTGAGGGTCAGGCTTTGGGGAAGGGTTAGGGTTAGGTTTCGGTCTAGGGTTAGGGTTAGGGGACAGGGACGGTTTAGGGTCCAGGTGACGGTACGACAACGTTTTAGGGGGAGCGTACGTGTGAGGGCGCGGGTTAGTGTCAGCGTACGGGTTAGGATTAGGGGACGGGTGAGTGTCAGTTTTCGGGGAAGGGTTAGGGTTAGGGTTCGGGCTAGGGTCAGGGTTAGGGGACGGGGACGGTTTAGGGTCCAGGTGAGGGTACGACAACGCTTTAGGGGGAGCGTCCGTGTGAGGGCGCGGGTTAGTGTCAGCGTACGGGTTAGGATTAGGGGAAGGGTGAGGGTCAGGCTTCGGGGAAGGGTTAGGGTTAGGGTTCGGGCTAAGGTTAGGGTTAGGGGACGGGGACGTTTTAGGGTCCAGGTGAGGGTAAGACAACGCTTTAGGGGGAGCGTACGTGTGAGGGCGCGGGTTAGTGTCAGCGTACGGGTTAGGATTAGGGGACGGGTGAGGGTCAGGCTTCGGGGAAGCGTTAGGGTTAGGGTTTGGGCTAGGGTTAGGGTTAGGGGACGGGGACGGTTTAGGGTCCAGGTGAGGGCACGACAACGCTTTAGGGGGAGCGTACGTGTGAGGGTGCGGGTTAGTGTCAGCGTATGGGTTAGGATTAGGGGACGGGTGAGGATCAGGCTTCGGGGAAGGTTTAGGGTTAGGGTTCGGGCTAGGGTTAGGGTTAGGGGACGGGGACAGTTTAGGGTCCAGGTGAGGGCACGACAACGCTTTAGGGGGAGCGTACGTGTGAGGGCGTAGGTTAGTGTCAGCATACGGGTTAGGATTAGGGGACGGGTGAGGGTCAGGCTTCGGGGAAGGGTTAGGGTTAGGGTTCTGTCTAGGGTTAGGGTTAGGGAATGGGGACGGTTTAGGGTCCAGGTGAGGGTACGACAATGCTTTAGGGGGAGCGTACGTGTGAGGGCGCGGGTTAGTGTTAGCGTACGGGTTAGGATTAGGGGACGGGTGAGGGTCAGGCTTCGGGGAAGGGTTAGGGTTAGGGTTCGGGTTAGGGTTAGGTTTAGGGGACGGGGACGGTTTAGGGTCCAGGTGAGTGTACGACAGCGCTTTAGGGGGAGCGTACGTGTGAGGGCGTGGGTTAGTGTCAGCGTACGGGTTAGGATTAGGGGACGGGTGAGGGTCAGGCTTCGGGGAAGGGTTAGGGATAGGGTTCGGGCTAGGGTTAGGGTTAGGGGACGGGGACGGTTTAGGGTCCAGGTGAGGGCACGACAACGCTTTAGAGGGAGCGTACGTGTGAGGGCGCGGGTTAGTGTCAGCGTACGGGTTAGGATTAGGGGACGGGTGAGGGTCAGGCTTCGGGGAAGGGTTAGGGTTAGGGTTCGGGCTAGGGTTAGGGGACGGGGACGGGGACGGTTTAGGGTCCAGGTGAGGGCACGACAACGCTTTAGGGGGAGCGTACGTGTGAGGGCGCGGGTTAGTGTCAGCGTACGGTTTAGGATTAGGGGACGGGTGAGGGTAAGGCTTCGGGGAAGGGTTAGGGTTAGGGTTCGGGATAGGGTTAGGGTTAGGGGACGGGGACGGTTTAGGGTCCAGGTGAGGGCACGGCAACGCTTTAGGGGGAGCGTACGTGTGAGGGCGCGGGATAGTGTCAGCGTACGGGTTAGGATTAGGGGACGGGTGAGGGTCAGGCTTCGGGGAAGGATTAGGATTAGGGTTCGGGCTAGGGTTAGGGTTAGGGGACGGGGACGGTTTAGGGTCCAGGTGAGGGCACGACAACGCTTTAGGGGTACCGTGCGTGTGAGGGCGCGGGTTAGTGTCAGCGTACGGGTTAGTATTAGGGGACGGGTGAGGGTCAGGCTTCGGGGAAGGTTTAGGGTTAGGGTTCGGGCTAGGGTTAGGGTTACGGGACGGGGACGGTTTAGGGTCCAGGTGAGGGCATGACAACGCTTTAGGGGGAGCGTACGTTTGAGGGCGCGGGTTAGTGTCAGCGTACGGGTTAGGATTAGGGGACGGGTGAGGGTCAGGCTTCGGGGAAGGGTTAGGGTTAGGGTTCGGGCTAGGGTTAGGGTTAGGGAACGGGGACGGGTTAGGGTCCAGGTGAGGGCACGACAACGCTTTAGGGGGAGCGTACGTGTGAGGGCGCGGGTTAGTGTCAGCGTACGGGTTAGGATTAGGGGACGGGTGAGGGTCAGGCTTCGGGGAAGGGTTAGGGTTAGGGTTCGGGCTAGGGTTAGGGTTAGGGGACAGGGACGGTTTAGGGTCCAGGTGAGGGCACGACAACGCTTTAGGGGGAGCGTACGTGTGAGGGCGCGGGTTAGTGTCAGCGTACGGGTTAGGATTAAGGGACGGGTGAGGGTCAGGCTTCGGGGAAGGGTTAGGGTTAGGGTTCGGGCTAGGGTTAGGGTTAGGGGACGGGGACGGTTTAGGGTCCAGGTGAGGGCACGACAACGCTTTAGGGGGAGCGTACGTGTGAGGGCGCGGGTTAGTGTCAGCGTACGGGTTAGGATTAGGGGACGGGTGAGGGTCAGGCTTCGGGGAAGGGTTAGGGTTAGGGTTCGGGCTAGGGTTAGGGTTAGGGGACGGGGACGGTTTAGGGTCCAGGTGAGGGCACGACAACGCTTTAGGGGGAGCGTACGTTTGAGGGCGCGGGTTAGTGTCAGCGTACGGGTTAGGATTAGGGGACGGGTGAGGGTCAGGCTTCGGGGAAGGGTTAGGGTTAGGGTTCGGGCTAGGGTTAGGGTTACAGGACGGGGACGGTTTAGGGTCCAGGTGAGGGCATGACAACGCTTTAGGGGGAGCGTACGTTTGAGGGCGCGGGTTAGTGTCAGCGTACGGGTTAGGATTAGGGGACGGGTGAGGGTCAGGCTTCGCGGAAGGGTTAGGGTTAGGGTTCCGGCTAGGGTTAGGGTTAGGGGACGGCGACGGTTTAGGGTCCAGGTGAGGGTACGACAATGCTTTAGGGGGAGCGTACGTGTGAGGGCGCGGGTTAGTGTCAGCGTACGGGTTAGCATTAGGGGACGGGTGAGGGTCAGGCTTCGGGGAAGGGTTAGGGTTAGGGTTCGGGCTAGGGTTAGGGTTAGGGGACGGGGACGGTTTAAGGTCCAGGTGAGGGCACGACAACGCTTTAGGGGGAGCGTACGTGTGAGGGCGCGGGATAGTGTCAGCGTACGGGTTAGGTTTAGGGGACGGGTGAGTGTCAGGCGTCGGGGAAGGATTAGGATTAGGGTTCGGGCTAGGGTTAGGGTTAGGGGACGGGGACGGTTTAGGGTCCAGGTGAGGGTACGACAACGCTTTAGGGGGAGCTTACGTGTGAGGGCGCAGGTTAGTGTCAGCGTACGGGTTAGGATTAGGGGACGGGTGAGGGTCAGGCTTCAGGGAAGGGTTAGGGTTAGGGTTCGGGCTAGGGTTAGGGTTAGGGGACGGGGACGGTTTAGGGTCCAGGTGAGGGCACGACAACGCTTTAGGGGGAGCGTACGTGTGAGGGCGCGGGTTCGTGTCAGCGTACTGGTTAGGATTAGGGGACGGGTGAGGGTCAGGCTTCGGGGAAGGGTTAGGGTTAGGGTTCGGGCTAGGGTTAGGGTTAGGGAACGGGGACGGTTTAGGGTCCAGGTGAGGGCACGACAACGCTTTAGGGGGAGCGTACGTGTGAGGGCGCGGGTTCGTGTCAGCGTACTGGTTAGGATTAGGGGACGGGTGAGGGTCAGGCTTCGGGGAAGGGTTAGGGATAGGGTTCGGGCTAGGGTTAGGGTTAGGGGACGGGGACGGTTTAGGGTCCAGGTGAGGGCACGACAACGCTTTAGGGGGAGCGTACGTGTGAGGGCGCGGGTTCGTGTCAGCGTACTGGTTAGGATTAGGGGACGGGTGAGGGTCAGGCTTCGGGGAAGGGTTAGGATTAGGGTTCGTGCTAGGGTTAGGTTTAGGGGACGGGGACGGTTTAGGGTCCAGGTGAGGGCACGACAACGCTTTAGGGGGAGCGTACGTGTGAGGGCGCGGGTTAGTGTCAGCGTACAGGTTAGGATTAGGGGACGGGTGAGGGTCAGGCTTCGGGGAAGGGTTAGGGTTAGGGTTCGGGCTAGGGTTAGGGTTAGGGGACAGGGACGGTTTAGGGTCCAGGTGAGGGCACGACAACGCTTTAGGGGGAGCGTACGTGTGAGGGCGCGGGTTAGTGTCAGCGTACGGGTTAGGATTAGGGGACGGGTGAGGGTCAGTCTTCAGGGAAGGGTTAGGGTTAGGGTTCGGGCTAGGGTTAGGGTTAGGGGACGGGGACGGTTTAGGGTCCAGGTGAGGGCACGGCAACGCTTTAGGGGGACCGTACGTGTGAGGGCGCGAGATAGTGTCAGCGTACGGGTTAGGATTAGGGGACGGGTGAGGGTCAGGCTTCGGGGAATGGTTAGGGTTAGGGTTCCGGCTAGGGTTAGGGTTAGGGGACGGCGACGGTTTAGGGTCCAGGTGAGGGTACGACAACGCTTTAGGGGGAGCGTACGTGTGAGGGCGCGGGTTAGTGTCACCGTACGGGTTAGGATTAGGGGACGTGTGAGGGTCAGGCTTCGGAGAAGGGTTAGGGTTAGGGTTCGGGCTAGGGTTAGGGTTAGGGGACGGGGACGTTTTAGGGTCCAGGTGAGGGTAAGACAACGCTTTAGGGGGAGCGTACATGTGAGGGCGCGGGTTAGTGTCAGCGTACGGGTTAGGATTAGGGGACGGGTGAGTGTCAGGCTTCGGGGAAGCGTTAGGGTTAGGGTTTGGGCTAGGGTTAGGGTTAGGGGACGGGGACGGTTTAGGGTCCAGGTGAGGGCACGACAACGCTTTAGGGGGAGCGTACGTGTGAGGACGCGGGTTAGTGTCAGCGTACGGGTTAGGATTAGGGGACGGGTGAGGATCAGGCTTCGGGGAAGGGTTAGGGTTAGGGTTCGGGCTAGGGTTAGGGTTAGGGGACGGGGACGGTTTAGGGTCCAGGTGAGGGCACGACAACGCTTTAGGGGGAGCATACGTGTGAGGGCGCGGGTTCGTGTCAGCGTACTGGTTAGGATTAGGGAACGGGTGAGGGTCAGGCTTCGGGGAAGGGTTAGGGATAGGGTTCGGGCTAGGGTTAGGGTTAGGGGACGGGGACGGTTTAGGGTCCAGGTGAGGGCACGACAACGCTTTAGGGGGAGCGTACGTGTGAGGGCGCGGGTTAGTGTCAGCGTACGGGTTAGGATTAGGGGACGGGTGAGGGTCAGGCTTCGGGGAAGGGTTAGGGTTAGGGTTCGGGCTAGGGTTAGGGTTAGGGGACGGGGACGGGTTAGGGTCCAGGTGAGGGCACGACAACGCTTTAGGGGCAGCGTACGTGTGAGGGCGCGGGTTAGTGTCAGCGTAGAGGTTAGGATTAGGGGTCGGGTGAGGGTCAAGCTTCGGGGAAGGGTTAGGGTTAGGGTTCGGGCTAGGGTTAGGGTTAGGGGACGGGGACAGTTTAGGGTCCAGGTGAGGGCACGACAACGCTTTAGGGGGAGCGTACGTGTGAGGGCGCGGGTTAGTGTCAGCGTACGGTTTAGGATTAGAGGACGGGTGAGGGTCAGGCTTCGGGGAAGGGTTAGGGTTAGGGTTCCGGCTAGGGTTAAGGTTAGTGGACGGCGACAGTTTAGGGTCCAGGTGAGGGTACGACAACGCTTTAGGGGGAGCGTACGTGTGATGGCGCGGGTTTGTGTCAGCGTACGGGTTAGCATTATGGGACGGGTGAGGGTCAGGCTTCGGGGAAGGGTTAGGGTTAGGGTTCGGGCTAGGGTTAGGGTTAGGGGACGGGGACGGTTTAGGGTCCAGGTGAGGGCACGACAACGCTTTAGGGGGAGCGTACGTGTGAGGGCGCGGGATAGTGTCAGCGTACGGGTTAGGATTAGGGGACGGGTGAGGGTCAGGCTTCGGGGATGGATTAGGATTAGGGTTCGGGCTAGGGTTAGGGTTAGGGGACGGGGACGGTTTAGGGTCCAGGTGAGGGCCCAACAACGCTTTAGGGGGAGCGTACGTGTGAGGGCTCGGGTTAGTGTCTGCGTACGGGTTAGGATTAGGGGACGGGTGAGGGTCAGGCTTCGGGGAAGGGTTAAGGTTAGGGTTCGGGCTAGGGTTAGTGTTAGGTGACGGGGACGGTTTAGGGTCCAGGTGAGGGCACGACAACGCTTTAGGGGCAGCGTACGTGTGAGTGCGCGGGTTAGTGTCAGCGTACGGGTTAGGATTAGGGGACGGGTGAGGGTCAGGCTTCGGGGAAGGGTTAGGGTTACGGTTCGGGCTAGGGTTAGGGTTACGGGACGGGGACGGTTTAGGGTCCAGGTTAGGATACGACAACGCTTTAGGGGGAGCGTACGTGTGAGGGCGCGGGTTAGTGTCAGCGTACGGGTTAGGATTAGGGGACGGGTGAGTGTCAGGCTTCGGGGAAGGGTTAGGGTTAGGGTTCGCGCTAGGGTTAGGGTTAGGGGACGGGGACGGTTTAGGGTCCAGGTGAGGGTACGACAACACTTTAGGGAGAGCGTACGTGTGAGGGCGCAGGTTAGTGTCAGTGTACGGGTTAGGATTAGGGGACGGGAGAGGGTCAGGCTTCGGGGAAGGTTTAGGGTTAGGGTTCGGGCTAGGGTTAGGGTTAGGGGACGGGGACTGTTCAGGGTCCAGGTGAGGGTACGACAACGCTTTAGGGGGAGCGTACGTGTGAGGGCGCGGGTTAGTGTCAGCGTACGGGTTAGGATTAGGGGACGGGTGAGGGTCAGGCTTTGGGGAAGGGTTAGGGTTAGGTTTCGGGCTAGGGTTAGGGTTAGGGGACGGGGACGGTTTAGGGTCCAGGTGAGGGCACGACAACGCTTTAGGGGGAGCGTACGTGTGAGGGCGCGGGTTAGTGTCAGCGTACGGGTTAGGATTAGGGGACGGGTGAGGGTCAGGCTTCGGGGAAGTGTTAGGGTTAGGGTTCGGGCTAGGGTTAGGGTTAGGGGACGGGGACGGTTTAGGGTCCAGGTGAGGGCACGACAACGCTTTAGTGGGAGCGTACGTGTGAGGGCGCGGATTAGTGTCAGCGTACGGGTTAGGATTAGGGGACGGGTGAGGGTCAGGCTTCGGTGAAGGGTTAGGGTTAGGGTTCGGGCTAGGGTTAGGGATAGGGGACGGGGACGGTTTAGGGTCCAGGTGAGGGCACGACAACGCTTTAGGGGGAGCGTACGTGTGAGGGCGTGGGTTAGTGTCAGCGTACGGTTTAGGATTAGGGGACGGGTGAGGGTCAGGCTTCGGGGAAGGGTTAGGGTTAGGGTTCGGGCTAGGGTTAGGGTTAGGGGACGGGGACGGTTTAGGGTCCAGGTGAGGGCACGGCAACGCTTTAGGGGGAGCGTACGTGTGAGGGCGCGGGATAGTGTCAGCGTACGGGTTAGGATTAGGGGACGGGTCAGGGTCAGGCTTCGGGGAAGGGTTAGGGTTAGGGTTCCGGCTAGGGTTAGGGTTAGGGGACGGCGACGGTTTAGGGTCCAGGTGAGGGTACGACAACGCTTTAGGGGGAGCATACGTGTGAGGGTGCGGGTTAGTGTCAGCGTACAGGTTAGGATTAGGGGACGGTTGAGGGTCACGCTTCGGGGAAGGCTTAGGGTTAGGGTTCGGGCTAGGGTTAGGGTTAGGGGACGGGGACGGTTTAGGGTCCAGGTGAGGGCACGACAACGCTTTAGGGGGAGCGTACGTGTGAGGGCGCGGGTTCGTGTCAGCGTACTGGTTAGGATTAGGGGACGGGTGAGGGTCAGGCTTCGGGGAAGGGTTAGGGATAGGGTTCGGGCTAGGGTTAGGGTTAGGGGACGGGGACGGTTTAGGGTCCAGGTGAGGGCACGACAACGCTTTAGGGGGAGCGTACGTGTGAGGGCGCGGGTTAGTGTCAGCGTACGGGTCAGGATTAGGGGACGGGTGAGGGTCAGGCTTCGGGGAAGGGTTAGGGTTAGGGTTCGGGCTAGGGTTAGGGTTAGGGGACGGGGACGGTTTAGGGTCCAGGTGAGGGCACGACAACGCTTTAGGGGGAGCGTACGTGTGAGGGCGCGGGTTAGTGTCAGCGTACGGTTTAGGATTAGGGGACGGGTGAGGGTCAGGCTTCGGGGAAGGGTTAGGGTTAGGGTTCGGGCTAGGGTTAGGGTTAGGGGACGGGGACGGGTTAGGGTCCAGGTGAGGGCACAACAACGCTTTAGGGGCACCGTACGTGTGAGGGCGCGGGTTAGTGTCAGCGTACAGTTTAGGATTAGGGGACAGGTGAGGGTCAGGCTTCGGGGAAGGGTTAGGGTTAGGGTTCGGGCTAGGGTTCGGGTTAGGGGACGGGGACGGTTTAGGGTCCAGATGAGGGCACGACAACGCTTTAGGGGGAGCGTACGTGTGAGGGCGTGGGTTAGTGTCAGCGTACGGGTTAGGATTAGGGGACGGGTGAGGGTCAGGCTTCGGGGAAGGGTTAGGGTTAGGGTTCGGGCTAGGGTTAGGGTTACAGGACGGGGACGGTTTAGGGTCCAGTTGAGGGCACGACAACGCTGCAGGGGGAGCGTACGTGTGAGGGCGCAGGTTAGTGTCAGCGTACGGGTTAGGATTAGGGGACGGGTGAGGGTCAGGCTTCGGGGAAGGGTTAGGATTAGGGTTCGGGGTAGGGTTAGGGTTAGGGGACGGGGACGGTTTAGGGTCCAGGTGAGGGCACGACAACGCTTAAGGGGGAGCGTACGTGTGAGGGCGCGGGTTAGTGTCAGCGTACGGGTTAGGATTAGGCGACTGGTGAGGGTCAGGCTTCGGGGAAGGGTTAGGGTTATGGTTCGGGCTAGGATTAGGGTTAGGGGACGGGGACGGTTTAGGCTCAAGGTGAGGGTACGACAACGCTTTAGGGGGAGCGTACGTGTGAGGGCGCGGGTTAGTGTTAGCGTACGGGTTAGGATTAGGGGACGGGTGAGGGTCAGGCTTCGGGGAAGTGTTAGGGTTAGGGTTCGGGAGAGGGTTAGGGTTAGGGGACGGAGACGGTTTAGGGTCCAGGTGAAGGCACGACAACGATTTAGGGGGAGCGTACGTGTGAGGGCGTGGGTTAGTGTCAGCGTACGGGTTAGGATTAGGGGACGGGTGAGGGTCAGGCTTCGGGGAAGGATTAGGATTAGGGTTCGGGCTAGAGTTAGGGTTAGGGGACGGGGACTGTTTAGGGTCCAGGTGAGGGCACGACAACGCTTTAGGTGGAGCGTACGTGTGAGGGCGCGGGTTAGTGTCTGCGTACGGGTTAGGATTAGGGGACGGGTGAGGGTCAGGCTTCGGGGAAGGGTTAGGGTTAGGGTTCGGGCTAGGGTTACGGTTAGGGGACGGGGACGGTTTAGGGTGCAGGTGAGGGTACGACAACTCTTTAGGGGGAGCGTACGTGTGAGGGCGCGGGTTAGTGTCACCGTACGGGTTAGGATTAGGGGACGTGTGAGGGTCAGGCTTCGGAGAAGGGTTAGGGTTAGGGTTCGGGCTAGGGTTAGGGTTAGGGGACGGGGACGGTTTAGGGTCCAGGTGAGGGCAAGACAACGCTTTAGGGGGAGCGTCCGTGTGAGGGCGCGGGTTAGTGTCAGCGTACGGGTTAGCATTAGGGTACGGGTGAGTGTCAGGCTTCGGGGAAGGGTTAGGGTTATGGTTCGGGCTAGGGTTAGGGTTAGGGGATGGGGACGGTTTAGGGTCCAGATGAGGGTACGACAACGCTTTAGGGGGAGCGTACGTGTGAGGGTGCGGGTTAGTGTCAGCGTACGGGTTAGGATTAGGGGACGGGTGAGTGTCACGCTTCGGGGAAGGGTTAGGGTTAGGGTTCGGGCTAGGGTTAGGGATAGGGGACGGGGACGGTTTAGGGTCCAGGTGAGGGCACGACAACGCTTTAGCGGGAGCGTACGTGTGAGGGCGTGGGTTAGTGTCAGCGTACGGTTTAGGATTAGGGGACGGGTGAGGGTCAGGCTTCGGGGAAGGGTTAGGGTTAGGGTTCGGGCTAGGGTTAGGGTTAGGGGACGGGGACGGTTTAGGGTCCAGGTGAGGGCACGGCAACGCTTTAGGGGGAGCGTACGTGTGAGGGCGCGGGATAGTGTCAGCGTACGGGTTAGGATTATGGGACGGGTCAGGGTCAGGCTTCGGGGAAGGGTTAGGGTTAGGGTTCCGGCTAGGGTTAGGGTTAGGGGACGGCGACGGTTTAGGGTCCAGGTGAGGGTACGACAACGCTTTAGGGGGAGCATACGTGTGAGGGTGCGGGTTAGTGTCAGCGTACAGGTTAGGATTAGGGGACGGTTGAGGGTCACGCTTCGGGGAAGGCTTAGGGTTAGGGTTCGGGCTAGGGTTAGGGTTAGGGGACGGGGACGGTTTAGGGTCCAGGTGAGGGCACGACAACGCTTTAGGGGGAGCGTACGTGTGAGGGCGCGGGTTCGTGTCAGCGTACTGGTTAGGATTAGGGGACGGGTGAGGGTCAGGCTTCGGGGAAGGGTTAGGGATAGGGTTCGGGCTAGGGTTAGGGTTAGGGGAGGGGGACGGTTTAGGGTCCAGGTGAGGGCACGACAACGCTTTAGGGGGAGCGTACGTGTGAGGGCGCGGGTTAGTGTCAGCGTACGGGTCAGGATTAGGGGACGGGTGAGGGTCAGGCTTCGGGGAAGGGTTAGGGTTAGGGTTCGGGCTAGGGTTAGGGTTAGGGGACGGGGACGGTTTAGGGTCCAGGTGAGGGCACGACAACGCTTTAGGGGGAGCGTACGTGTGAGGGCGCGGGTTAGTGTCAGCGTACGGTTTAGGATTAGGGGACGGGTGAGGGTCAGGCTTCGGGGAAGGGTTAGGGTTAGGGTTCGGGCTAGGGTTAGGGTTAGGGGACGGGGACGGTTTAGGGTCCAGGTGAGGGCACAACAACGCTTTAGGGGCACCGTACGTGTGAGGGCGCGGGTTAGTGTCAGCGTACAGGTTAGGATTAGGGGACAGGTGAGGGTCAGGCTTCGGGGAAGGGTTAGGGTTAGGGTTCGGGCTAGGGTTCGGGTTAGGGGACGGGGACGGTTTAGGGTCCAGATGAGGGCACGACAACGCTTTAGGGGGAGCGTACGTGTGAGGGCGTGGGTTAGTGTCAGCGTACGGGTTAGGATTAGGGGACGGGTGAGGGTCAGGCTTCGGGGAAGGGTTAGGGTTAGGGTTCGGGCTAGGGTTAGGGTTACAGGACGGGGACGGTTTAGGGTCCAGTTGAGGGCACGACAACGCTGCAGGGGGAGCGTACGTGTGAGGGCGCAGGTTAGTGTCAGCGTACGGGTTAGGATTAGGGGACGGGTGAGGGTCAGGCTTCGGGGAAGGGTTAGGATTAGGGTTCGGGGTAGGGTTAGGGTTAGGGGACGGGGACGGTTTAGGGTCCAGGTGAGGGCACGACAACGCTTAAGGGGGAGCGTACGTGTGAGGGCGCGGGTTAGTGTCAGCGTACGGGTTAGGATTAGGCGACGGGTGAGGGTCAGGCTTCGGGGAAGGGTTAGGGTTATGGTTCGGGCTAGGATTAGGGTTAGGGGACGGGGACGGTTTAGGCTCAAGGTGAGGGTACGACAACGCTTTAGGGGGAGCGTACGTGTGAGGGCGCGGGTTAGTGTTAGCGTACGGGTTAGGATTAGGGGACGGGTGAGGGTCAGGCTTCGGGGAAGTGTTAGGGTTAGGGTTCGGGAGAGGGTTAGGGTTAGGGGACGGAGACGGTTTAGGGTCCAGGTGAAGGCACGACAACGATTTAGGGGGAGCGTACGTGTGAGGGCGTGGGTTAGTGTCAGCGTACGGGTTAGGATTAGGGGACGGGTGAGGGTCAGGCTTCGGGGAAGGGTTAGGGTTAGGGTTCCGGCTAGGGTTAGGGTTAGGGAACGGCGACGGTTTAGGGTCCAGGTGAGGGTACGACAACGCTTTAGGGGGAGCGTGCGTGTGAGGGCGCGGGTTAGTGTCAGCGTACGGGTTAGCATTAGGGGACGGGTGAGGGTCAGGCTTCGGGGAAGGGTTAGGGTTAGGGTTCGGGCTAGGGTTAGGGTTAGGGGACGGGGACGGTTTAGGGTCCAGGTGAGGGCATGACAACGCTTTAGGGGGAGCGTACGTGTGAGGGCGCGGGATAGTGTCAGCATACGGGTTAGGATTAGGGGACGGGTGAGGGTCAGGCTTCGGGGAAGGATTAGGATTAGGGTTCGGGCTAGAGTTAGGGTTAGGGGACGGGGACTGTTTAGGGTCCAGGTGAGGGCACGACAACGCTTTAGGTGGAGCGTACGTGTGAGGGCGCGGGTTAGTGTCTGCGTACGGGTTAGGATTAGGGGACGGGTGAGGGTCAGGCTTCGGGGAAGGGTTAGGGTTAGGGTTCGGGCTAGGGTTACGGTTAGGGGACGGGGACGGTTTAGGGTGCAGGTGAGGGTACGACAACTCTTTAGGGGGAGCGTACGTGTGAGGGCGCGGGTTAGTGTCACCGTACGGGTTAGGATTAGGGGACGTGTGAGGGTCAGGCTTCGGAGAAGGGTTAGGGTTAGGGTTCGGGCTAGGGTTAGGGTTAGGGGACGGGGACGGTTTAGGGTCCAGGTGAGGGCAAGACAACGCTTTAGGGGGAGCGTCCGTGTGAGGGCGCGGGTTAGTGTCAGCGTACGGGTTAGCATTAGGGTACGGGTGAGTGTCAGGCTTCGGGGAAGGGTTAGGGTTATGGTTCGGGCTAGGGTTAGGGTTAGGGGATGGGGACGGTTTAGGGTCCAGATGAGGGTACGACAACGCTTTAGGGGGAGCGTACGTGTGAGGGTGCGGGTTAGTGTCAGCGTACGGGTTAGGATTAGGGGACGGGTGAGTGTCACGCTTCGGGGAAGGGTTAGGGTTAGGGTTCGGGCTAGGGTTAGGGTTAGGGGACGGGGACGGTTTAGGGTCCAGGTGAGGGCACGACAACGCTTTAGGGGGAGCATACGTGTGAGGGCGCGGGTTCGTGTCAGCGTACTGGTTAGGATTAGGGAACGGGTGAGGGTCAGGCTTCGGGGAAGGGTTAGGGATAGGGTTCGGGCTAGGGTTAGGGTTAGGGGACGGGGACGGTTTAGGGTCCAGGTGAGGGCACGACAACGCTTTAGGGGGAGCGTACGTGTGAGGGCGCGGGTTAGTGTCAGCGTACGGGTTAGGATTAGGGGACGGGTGAGGGTCAGGCTTCGGGGAAGGGTTAGGGTTAGGGTTCGGGCTAGGGTTAGGGTTAGGGGACGGGGACGGGTTAGGGTCCAGGTGAGGGCACGACAACGCTTTAGGGGCAGCGTACGTGTGAGGGCGCGGGTTAGTGTCAGCGTAGAGGTTAGGATTAGGGGTCGGGTGAGGGTCAAGCTTCGGGGAAGGGTTAGGGTTAGGGTTCGGGCTAGGGTTAGGGTTAGGGGACGGGGACAGTTTAGGGTCCAGGTGAGGGCACGACAACGCTTTAGGGGGAGCGTACGTGTGAGGGCGCGGGTTAGTGTCAGCGTACGGTTTAGGATTAGAGGACGGGTGAGGGTCAGGCTTCGGGGAAGGGTTAGGGTTAGGGTTCCGGCTAGGGTTAAGGTTAGTGGACGGCGACAGTTTAGGGTCCAGGTGAGGGTACGACAACGCTTTAGGGGGAGCGTACGTGTGATGGCGCGGGTTTGTGTCAGCGTACGGGTTAGCATTATGGGACGGGTGAGGGTCAGGCTTCGGGGAAGGGTTAGGGTTAGGGTTCGGGCTAGGGTTAGGGTTAGGGGACGGGGACGGTTTAGGGTCCAGGTGAGGGCACGACAACGCTTTAGGGGGAGCGTACGTGTGAGGGCGCGGGATAGTGTCAGCGTACGGGTTAGGATTAGGGGACGGGTGAGGGTCAGGCTTCGGGGATGGATTAGGATTAGGGTTCGGGCTAGGGTTAGGGTTAGGGGACGGGGACGGTTTAGGGTCCAGGTGAGGGCCCAACAACGCTTTAGGGGGAGCGTACGTGTGAGGGCTCGGGTTAGTGTCTGCGTACGGGTTAGGATTAGGGGACGGGTGAGGGTCAGGCTTCGGGGAAGGGTTAAGGTTAGGGTTCGGGCTAGGGTTAGTGTTAGGTGACGGGGACGGTTTAGGGTCCAGGTGAGGGCACGACAACGCTTTAGGGGCAGCGTACGTGTGAGTGCGCGGGTTAGTGTCAGCGTACGGGTTAGGATTAGGGGACGGGTGAGGGTCAGGCTTCGGGGAAGGGTTAGGGTTACGGTTCGGGCTAGGGTTAGGGTTACGGGACGGGGACGGTTTAGGGTCCAGGTTAGGATACGACAACGCTTTAGGGGGAGCGTACGTGTGAGGGCGCGGGTTAGTGTCAGCGTACGGGTTAGGATTAGGGGACGGGTGAGGGTCAGGCTTCGGGGAAGGGTTAGGGTTAGGGTTCGCGCTAGGGTTAGGGTTAGGGGACGGGGACGGTTTAGGGTCCAGGTGAGGGTACGACAACGCTTTAGGGAGAGAGTACGTGTGAGGGCGCGGGTTAGTGTCAGCGTACGGGTTAGGATTAGGGGACGGGTGAGGGTCAGGCTTTGGGGAAGGGTTAGGGTTAGGTTTCGGGCTAGGGTTAGGGTTAGGGGACGGGGACGGTTTAGGGTCCAGGTGAGGGTACGACAACGCTTTAGGGGGAGCATACGTGTGAGGGCGCGGGTTAGTGTCAGCGTACGGATTAGGATTAGGGGACGGGTGAGTGTCAGTTTTCGGGGAAGTGTTAGGGTTAGGGTTCGGGCTAGGGTCAGGGTTAGGGGACGGGGACGGTTTAGGGTCCAGGTGAGGGTACGACAACGCTTTAGGGGGAGCGTCCGTGTGAGGGCGCGGGTTAGTGTCAGCGTACGGGTTAGGATTAGGGGACGGGTGAGGGTCAGGCTTCGGGGAAGGGTTAGGGTTAGGGTTCGGGCTAGGGTTAGGGTTATGGGACGGGGACGTTTTAGGGTCCAGGTGAGGGTAAGACAACGCTTTAGGGGGAGCGTACGTGTGAGGGCGCGGGTTAGTGTCAGCGTACGGGTTAGAATTAGGGGACGGGTGAGTGTCAGGCTTCGGGGAAGGGTTAGGGTTAGGGTTCGCGCTAGGGTTAGGGTTAGGGGACGGGGACGGTTTAGGGTCCAGGTGAGTGTACGACAACACTTTAGGGAGAGCGTACGTGTGAGGGCGCAGGTTAGTGTCAGCGTACGGGTTAGGATTAGGGGACGGGAGAGGGTCAGGCTTCGGGGAAGGTTTAGGGTTAGGGTTCGGGCTAGGGTTAGGGTTAGGGGACGGGGACTGTTTAGGGTCCAGGTGAGGGTACGACAACGCTTTAGGGGGAGCGTACGTGTGAGGGCGCGGGTTAGTGTCAGCGTACGGGTTAGGATTAGGGGACGGGTGAGGGTCAGGCTTTGGGGAAGGGTTAGGGTTAGGTTTCGGGCTAGGGTTAGGGTTAGGGGACGGGGACGGTTTAGGGTCCAGGTGAGGGTACGACAACGCTTTAGGGGGAGCATACGTGTGAGGGCGCGGGTTAGTGTCAGCGTACGGTTTAGGATTAGGGGACGGGTGAGTGTCAGTTTTCGGGGAAGGGTTAGGGTTAGGGTTCGGGCTAGGGTCAGGGTTAGGGGACGGGGACGGTTTAGGGTCCAGGTGAGGGTACGACAACGCTTTAGGGGGAGCGTCCGTGTGAGGGCGCGGGTTAGTGTCAGCGTACGGGTTAGGATTAGGGGAAGGGTGAGGGTCAGGCTTCGGGGAAGGGTTAGGGTTAGGGTTCGGGCTAGGGTTAGGGTTAGGGGACGGGGACGTTTTAGGGTCCAGGTGAGGGTAAGACAACGCTTTAGGGGGAGCGTACATGTGAGGGCGCGGGTTAGTGTCAGCGTACGGGTTAGGATTAGGGGACGGGTGCGTGTCAGGCTTCGGGGAAGCGTTAGGGTTAGGGTTTGGGCTAGGGTTAGGGTTAGGGGACGGGGACGGTTTTGGGTCCAGGTGAGGGCACGACAACGCTTTAGGGGGAGCGTACGTGTGAGGACGCGGGTTAGTGTCAGCGTATGGGTTAGGATTAGGGGACGGGTGAGGATCAGGCTTCGGGGAAGGTTTAGGGTTAGGGTTCGGGCTAGGGTTAGGGTTAGGGGACGGGGACAGTTTAGGGTCCAGGTGAGGGCACGACAACGCTTTAGGGGGAGCGTACGTGTGAGGGCGTGGGTTTGTGTCAGCGTACGGGTTAGGATTAGGGGACGGGTGAGGGTCAGGCTTCGGGGAAGGGTTAGGGTTAGGGTTCTGTCTAGGGTTAGGGTTAGGGAATGGGGACGGTTTAGGGTCCAGGTGAGGATACGACAACGCTTTAGGGGGAGCGTACGTGTGAGGGCGCGGGTTAGTGTTAGCGTACGGGTTAGGATTAGGGGACGGGTGAGGGTCAGGCTTCGGGGAAGGGTTAGGGTTAGGGTTCGGGCTAGGGTTAGGTTTAGGGGACGGGGACGGTTTAGGGTCCAGGTGAGGGTACGACAGCGCTTTAGGGGGAGCGTACGTGTGAGGGCGTGGGTTAGTGTCAGCGTACGGGTTAGGATTAGGGGACGGGTGAGGGTCAGGCTTCGGGGAAGGGTTAGGGATAGGGTTCGGGCTAGGGTTAGGGTTAGGGGACGGGGACGGTTTAGGGTCCAGGTGAGGGCACGGCAACGCTTTAGGGGGAGCGTACGTGTGAGGGCGCGGGATAGTGTCAGCGTAAGGGTTAGGATTAGGGGACGGGTGAGGGTCAGGCTTCGGGGAAGGATTAGGATTAGGGTTCGGGCTAGGGTTAGGGTTAGGGGACGGGGACGGTTTAGGGTCCAGGTGAGGGCACGACAACGCTTTTGGGGGAGCGTACGTGTGAGGGCGCGGGATAGTGTCAGCGTACGGGTTAGGATTAGGGGACGGGTGAGGGTCAGGCTTCGGGGAAGGTTTAGGGTTAGGGTTCGGGCTAGGGTTAGGGTTACGGGACGGGGACGGTTTAGGGTACAGGTGAGGGCATGACAACGCTTTAGGGGGAGCGTACGTTTGAGGGCGCGGGTTAGTGTCAGCGTACGGGTTAGGATTAGGGGACAGGTGAGGGTCAGGCTTCGGGGAAGGGTTAGGGTTAGGGTTCCGGCTAGGGTTAGGGTTAGGGGACGGGGACGGTTTAGGGTCCAGGTGAGGGCACGACAACGCTTTTGGGGGAGCGTTCGTGTGAGGGCGCGGGTTAGTGTCAGCGTACGGGTTAGGATTAGGGGACGGGTGAGGGTCAGGCTTCGGGGAAGGGTTAGGGTTAGGGTTCGGGCTAGGGTTAGGGTTACAGGACGGGGACGGTTTAGGGTCCAGGTGAGGGCATGACAACGCTTTAGGGGGAGCGTACGTTTGAGGGCGCGGGTTAGTGTCAGCGTACGGGTTAGGATTAGGGGACGGGTGAGGGTCAGGCTTCGCGGAAGGGTTAGGGTTAGGGTTCCGGCTAGGGTTAGGGTTAGGGGACGGCGACGGTTTAGGGTCCAGGTGAGGGTACGACAATGCTTTAGGGGGAGCGTACGTGTGAGGGCGCGGGTTAGTGTCAGCGTACGGGTTAGCATTAGGGGACGGGTGAGGGTCAGGCTTCGGGGAAGGGTTAGGGTTAGGGTTCGGGCTAGGGTTAGGGTTAGGGGACGGGGACGGTTTAAGGTCCAGGTGAGGGCACGACAACGCTTTAGGGGGAGCGTACGTGTGAGGGCGCGGGATAGTGTCAGCGTACGGGTTAGGTTTAGGGGACGGGTGAGTGTCAGGCGTCGGGGAAGGATTAGGATTAGGGTTCGGGCTAGGGTTAGGGTTAGGGGACGGGGACGGTTTAGGGTCCAGGTGAGGGTACGACAACGCTTTAGGGGGAGCTTACGTGTGAGGGCGCAGGTTAGTGTCAGCGTACGGGTTAGGATTAGGGGACGGGTGAGGGTCAGGCTTCAGGGAAGGGTTAGGGTTAGGGTTCGGGCTAGGGTTAGGGTTAGGGGACGGGGACGGTTTAGGGTCCAGGTGAGGGCACGACAACGCTTTAGGGGGAGCGTACGTGTGAGGGCGCGGGTTCGTGTCAGCGTACTGGTTAGGATTAGGGGACGGGTGAGGGTCAGGCTTCGGGGAAGGGTTAGGGTTAGGGTTCGGGCTAGGGTTAGGGTTAGGGAACGGGGACGGTTTAGGGTCCAGGTGAGGGCACGACAACGCTTTAGGGGGAGCGTACGTGTGAGGGCGCGGGTTCGTGTCAGCGTACTGGTTAGGATTAGGGGACGGGTGAGGGTCAGGCTTCGGGGAAGGGTTAGGGATAGGGTTCGGGCTAGGGTTAGGGTTAGGGGACGGGGACGGTTTAGGGTCCAGGTGAGGGCACGACAACGCTTTAGGGGGAGCGTACGTGTGAGGGCGCGGGTTCGTGTCAGCGTACTGGTTAGGATTAGGGGACGGGTGAGGGTCAGGCTTCGGGGAAGGGTTAGGATTAGGGTTCGTGCTAGGGTTAGGTTTAGGGGACGGGGACGGTTTAGGGTCCAGGTGAGGGCACGACAACGCTTTAGGGGGAGCGTACGTGTGAGGGCGCGGGTTAGTGTCAGCGTACAGGTTAGGATTAGGGGACGGGTGAGGGTCAGGCTTCGGGGAAGGGTTAGGGTTAGGGTTCGGGCTAGGGTTAGGGTTAGGGGACAGGGACGGTTTAGGGTCCAGGTGAGGGCACGACAACGCTTTAGGGGGAGCGTACGTGTGAGGGCGCGGGTTAGTGTCAGCGTACGGGTTAGGATTAGGGGACGGGTGAGGGTCAGTCTTCAGGGAAGGGTTAGGGTTAGGGTTCGGGCTAGGGTTAGGGTTAGGGGACGGGGACGGTTTAGGGTCCAGGTGAGGGCACGGCAACGCTTTAGGGGGACCGTACGTGTGAGGGCGCGAGATAGTGTCAGCGTACGGGTTAGGATTAGGGGACGGGTGAGGGTCAGGCTTCGGGGAATGGTTAGGGTTAGGGTTCCGGCTAGGGTTAGGGTTAGGGGACGGCGACGGTTTAGGGTCCAGGTGAGGGTACGACAACGCTTTAGGGGGAGCGTACGTGTGAGGGCGCGGGTTAGTGTCACCGTACGGGTTAGGATTAGGGGACGTGTGAGGGTCAGGCTTCGGAGAAGGGTTAGGGTTAGGGTTCGGGCTAGGGTTAGGGTTAGGGGACGGGGACGTTTTAGGGTCCAGGTGAGGGTAAGACAACGCTTTAGGGGGAGCGTACATGTGAGGGCGCGGGTTAGTGTCAGCGTACGGGTTAGGATTAGGGGACGGGTGAGTGTCAGGCTTCGGGGAAGCGTTAGGGTTAGGGTTTGGGCTAGGGTTAGGGTTAGGGGACGGGGACGGTTTAGGGTCCAGGTGAGGGCACGACAACGCTTTAGGGGGAGCGTACGTGTGAGGACGCGGGTTAGTGTCAGCGTATGGGTTAGGATTAGGGGACGGGTGAGGATCAGGCTTCGGGGAAGGGTTAGGGTTAGGGTTCGGGCTAGGGTTAGGGTTAGGGGACGGGGACAGTTTAGGGTCCAGGTGAGGGCACGACAACGCTTTAGGGGGAGCGTACGTGTGAGGGCGTGGGTTTGTGTCAGCGTACGGGTTAGGATTAGGGGACGGGTGAGGGTCAGGCTTCGGGGAAGGGTTAGGGTTAGGGTTCTGTCTAGGGTTAGGGTTAGGGAATGGGGACGGTTTAGGGTCCAGGTGAGGATACGACAACGCTTTAGGGGGAGCGTACGTGTGAGGGCGCGGGTTAGTGTTAGCGTACGGGTTAGGATTAGGGGACGGGTGAGGGTCAGGCTTCGGGGAAGGGTTAGGGTTAGGGTTCGGGCTAGGGTTAGGTTTAGGGGACGGGGACGGTTTAGGGTCCAGGTGAGGGTACGACAGCGCTTTAGGGGGAGCGTACGTGTGAGGGCGTGGGTTAGTGTCAGCGTACGGGTTAGGATTAGGGGACGGGTGAGGGTCAGGCTTCGGGGAAGGGTTAGGGATAGGGTTCGGGCTAGGGTTAGGGTTAGGGGACGGGGACGGTTTAGGGTCCAGGTGAGGGCACGGCAACGCTTTAGGGGGAGCGTACGTGTGAGGGCGCGGGATAGTGTCAGCGTACGGGTTAGGATTAGGGGACGGGTGAGGGTCAGGCTTCGGGGAAGGATTAGGATTAGGGTTCGGGCTAGGGTTAGGGTTAGGGGACGGGGACGGTTTAGGGTCCAGGTGAGGGCACGACAACGCTTTTGGGGGAGCGTACGTGTGAGGGCGCGGGTTAGTGTCAGCGTACGGGTTAGGATTAGGGGACGGGTGAGGGTCAGGCTTCGGGGAAGGTTTAGGGTTAGGGTTCGGGCTAGGGTTAGGGTTACGGGACGGGGACGGTTTAGGGTACAGGTGAGGGCATGACAACGCTTTAGGGGGAGCGTACGTTTGAGGGCGCGGGTTAGTGTCAGCGTACGGGTTAGGATTAGGGGACAGGTGAGGGTCAGGCTTCGGGGAAGGGTTAGGGTTAGGGTTCCGGCTAGGGTTAGGGTTAGGGGACGGGGACGGTTTAGGGTCCAGGTGAGGGCACGACAACGCTTTTGGGGGAGCGTTCGTGTGAGGGCGCGGGTTAGTGTCAGCGTACGGGTTAGGATTAGGGGACGGGTGAGGGTCAGGCTTCGGGGAAGGGTTAGGGTTAGGGTTCGGGCTAGGGTTAGGGTTACAGGACGGGGACGATTTAGGGTCCAGGTGAGGGCATGACAACGCTTTAGGGGGAGCGTACGTTTGAGGGCGCGGGTTAGTGTCAGCGTACGGGTTAGGATTAGGGGACGGGTGAGGGTCAGGCTTCGCGGAAGGGTTAGGGTTAGGGTTCCGGCTAGGGTTAGGGTTAGGGGACGGCGACGGTTTAGGGTCCAGGTGAGGGTACGACAATGCTTTAGGGGGAGCGTACGTGTGAGGGCACGGGTTAGTGTCAGCGTACGGGTTAGCATTAGGGGACGGGTGAGGGTCAGGCTTCGGGGAAGGGTTAGGGTTAGGGTTCGGGCTAGGGTTAGGGTTAGGGGACGGGGACGGTTTAAGGTCCAGGTGAGGGCACGACAACGCTTTAGGGGGAGCGTACGTGTGAGGGCGCGGGATAGTGTCAGCGTACGGGTTAGGTTTAGGGGACGGGTGAGTGTCAGGCGTCGGGGAAGGATTAGGATTAGGGTTCGGGCTAGGGTTAGGGTTAGGGGACGGGGACGGTTTAGGGTCCAGGTGAGGGTACGACAACGCTTTAGGGGGAGCTTACGTGTGAGGGCGCAGGTTAGTGTCAGCGTACGGGTTAGGATTAGGGGACGGGTGAGGGTCAGGCTTCAGGGAAGGGTTAGGGTTAGCGTTCGGGCTAGGGTTAGGGTTAAGGGACGGGGACGGTTTAGGGTCCAGGTGAGGGTACGACAACGCTTTAGGGGGAGCGTCCGTGTGAGGGCGTGGGTTAGTGTCAGCGTACGGGTTAGATTTAGGGGACGGGTGAGGGTCAGGCTTCGGGGAAGGGTTAGGGATAGGGTTCGGGCTAGGGTTAGGGTTAGGGGACGGGGACGGTTTAGGGTCCAGGTGAGGGCACGACAACGCTTTAGGGGGAGCATACGTGTGAGGGCGCGGGTTAGTGTCAGCGTACGGGTTAGGATTAGGGGACGGGTGAGTGTCAGTTTTCTGGGAAGTGTTAGGGTTAGGGTTCGGGCTAGGGTCAGGGTTACGGGACGGGGACGGTTTAGGGTCCAGGTGAGGGTACGACAACGCTTTAGGGGGAGCGTACGTGTGAGGGCGCGGGATAGTGTCAGCGTACGGGTTAGGATTAGGGGAAGGGTGAGGGTCAGGCTTCAGGGAAGGGTTAGGTTTAGGGTTCGGGCTAGGGTTAGGGTTAGGGGACGGGGACGTTTTAGGGTCCAGGTGAGGGTAAGACAACGCTTTAGGGGGAGCGTACGTGTGAGGGCGCGGGTTAGTGTCAGCGTACGGGTTAGGATTAGGGGACGGGTGAGTGTCAGGCTTCGGGGAAGTGTTAGGGTTAGGGTTCGGGCTAGGGTTAGGGTTAGGGGACCGGGACGGTTTAGGGTCCAGGTGAGGGCACGACAACGCTTTAGGGGGAGCGTACGTGTGAGGGCGCGGGTTAGTGTTAGCGTACAGGTTAGGATTAGGGGACGGGTGAGGGTCAGGCTTCGGGGAAGGGTTAGGGTTAGGGTTCGGGCTAGGGTTAGGGTTAGGGGACGGGGACGGTTTAGGGTCCAGGTGAGGGTACGACAACGCTTTAGGGGGAGCGTCCGTGTGAGGGCGTGTGTTAGTGTCAGCGTACGGGTTAGGATTAGGGGACGGGTGAGGATCAGGCTTCGGGGAAGGGTTAGGGTTAGGGTTCGGGCTAGGGTTAGGGTTAGGGGACCGGGACGGTTTAGGGTCCAGGTGAGGGCACGACAACGCTTTAGGGGGAGCGTACGTGTGAGGGCGCGGGTTAGTGTTAGCGTACAGGTTAGGATTAGGGGACGGGTGAGGGTCAGGCTTCGGGGAAGGTTTAGGGTTAGGGTTCGGGCTAGGGTTAGGGTTAGGGGACGGGGACGGTTTAGGGTCCAGGTGAGGGCACGACAACGCTTTAGGGGGAGCGTACGTGTGAGGGCGCGGGTTAGTGTCAGCGTACGGGTTAGGATTAGGGGACGGGTGAGGGTCAGGCTTCGGGGAAGGGTTAGGGTTAGGGTTCGGGCTAGGGTTAGGGTTAGGGGACGGGGACGGTTTAGGGTCCAGGTGAGGGCACGACAACGCTTTAGGGGGAGCGTACGTGTGAGGGCGCGGGTTAGTGTCAGCGTACAGGTTAGGATTAGGGGACGGGTGAGGGTCAGGCTTCGGGGAAGGGTTAGGGTTAGGGTTCGGGCTAGGGTTAGGGTTAGGGGACGGGGACGGTTTAGGGTCCAGGTGAGGGCACGACAACGCTTTAGGGGGAGCGTACGTGTGAGGGCGCGGGATACTGTCAGCGTACGGGTTAGGATTAGGGGACGGGTCAGGGTCAGGCTTCGGGGAAGGGTTAGGGTTAGGGTTCCGGCTAGGGTTAGGGTTAGGGGACGGCGACGGTTTAGGGTCCAGGTGAGGGTACGACAACGCTTTAGGGGGAACATACGTGTGAGGGCGCGGGTTAGTGTCAGTGTACGGGTTAGCATTAGGGGACGGGTGAGGGTCAGGCTTCGGGGAAGGGTTAGGGTTAGGGTTCGGGCTAGGGTTAGGGTTAGGGGATGGGGACGGTTTAGGGTCCAGGTGAGGGTACGACAACGCTTTAGGGGGAGCGTACGTGAGAGGGTGAGGGTTAGTGTCAGCGTACGTGTTAGGATTAGGGGACGGGTGAGGGTCACGCTTCGGGGAAGGGTTAGGGTTAGGGTTCGGGCTAGGGTTAGGGTTAGGGGACGGGGACGGTTTAGGGTCCAGGTGAGGGTACGACAACGCTTTAGGGGGAGCGTACGTGTGAGGGCGCGGGTTCGTGTCAGCGTACTGGTTAGGATTAGGGGACGGGTGAGGGTCAGGCTTCGGGGAAGGGTTACGGATAGGGTTCGGGCTAGGGTTAGGGTTAGGGGACGGGGACGGTTTAGGGTCCAGGTGAGGGCACGACAACGCTTTAGGGGGAGCGTACGTGTGAGGGCGCGGGTTAGTGTCAGCGTACGGGTTAGGATTAGGGGACGGGTGAGGGTCAGGCTTCGGGGAAGGGTTAGGGTTAGGGTTCGGGCTAGGGTTAGGGTTAGGGGACGGGGACGGTTTAGAGTCCAGGTGAGGGCACGACAACGCTTTAGGGGGAGCGTACGTGTGAGGGCGCGGGTTAGTGTCAGCGTACGGTTTAGGATTATGGGTTGGGTGAGGGTCAGGCTTCGGGGAAGGGTTAGGGTTAGGGTTCGGGCTAGGTTTAGGGTTAGGGGACGAGGACGGGTTAGGGTCCAGGTGAGGGTACGACAACACTTTAGGGAGAGCGTACGTGTGAGGGCGCTGGTTAGTGTCAGCGTACGGGTTAGGATTAGGGGACGGGAGAGGGTCAGGCTTCGGGGAAGGTTTAGGGTTAGGGTTCGGGCTAGGGTTAGGGTTAGGGGACGGGGACTGTTCAGGGTCCAGGTGAGGGTACGACAACGCTTTAGGGGGAGCGTACGTGTGAGGGCGCGGGTTAGTGTCAGCGTACGGGTTAGGATTAGGGGACGGGTGAGGGTCAGGCTTTGGGGAAGGGTTAGGGTTAGGTTTCGGTCTAGGGTTAGGGTTAGGGGACAGGGACGGTTTAGGGTCCAGGTGACGGTACGACAACGTTTTAGGGGGAGCGTACGTGTGAGGGCGCGGGTTAGTGTCAGCGTACGGGTTAGGATTAGGGGACGGGTGAGTGTCAGTTTTCGGGGAAGGGTTAGGGTTAGGGTTCGGGCTAGGGTCAGGGTTAGGGGACGGGGACGGTTTAGGGTCCAGGTGAGGGTACGACAACGCTTTAGGGGGAGCGTCCGTGTGAGGGCGCGGGTTAGTGTCAGCGTACGGGTTAGGATTAGGGGAAGGGTGAGGGTCAGGCTTCGGGGAAGGGTTAGGGTTAGGGTTCGGGCTAAGGTTAGGGTTAGGGGACGGGGACGTTTTAGGGTCCAGGTGAGGGTAAGACAACGCTTTAGGGGGAGCGTACGTGTGAGGGCGCGGGTTAGTGTCAGCGTACGGGTTAGGATTAGGGGACGGGTGAGGGTCAGGCTTCGGGGAAGCGTTAGGGTTAGGGTTTGGGCTAGGGTTAGGGTTAGGGGACGGGGACGGTTTAGGGTCCAGGTGAGGGCACGACAACGCTTTAGGGGGAGCGTACGTGTGAGGGTGCGGGTTAGTGTCAGCGTATGGGTTAGGATTAGGGGACGGGTGAGGATCAGGCTTCGGGGAAGGTTTAGGGTTAGGGTTCGGGCTAGGGTTAGGGTTAGGGGACGGGGACAGTTTAGGGTCCAGGTGAGGGCACGACAACGCTTTAGGGGGAGCGTACGTGTGAGGGCGTAGGTTAGTGTCAGCATACGGGTTAGGATTAGGGGACGGGTGAGGGTCAGGCTTCGGGGAAGGGTTAGGGTTAGGGTTCTGTCTAGGGTTAGGGTTAGGGAATGGGGACGGTTTAGGGTCCAGGTGAGGGTACGACAATGCTTTAGGGGGAGCGTACGTGTGAGGGCGCGGGTTAGTGTTAGCGTACGGGTTAGGATTAGGGGACGGGTGAGGGTCAGGCTTCGGGGAAGGGTTAGGGTTAGGGTTCGGGTTAGGGTTAGGTTTAGGGGACGGGGACGGTTTAGGGTCCAGGTGAGTGTACGACAGCGCTTTAGGGGGAGCGTACGTGTGAGGGCGTGGGTTAGTGTCAGCGTACGGGTTAGGATTAGGGGACGGGTGAGGGTCAGGCTTCGGGGAAGGGTTAGGGATAGGGTTCGGGCTAGGGTTAGGGTTAGGGGACGGGGACGGTTTAGGGTCCAGGTGAGGGCACGACAACGCTTTAGAGGGAGCGTACGTGTGAGGGCGCGGGTTAGTGTCAGCGTACGGGTTAGGATTAGGGGACGGGTGAGGGTCAGGCTTCGGGGAAGGGTTAGGGTTAGGGTTCGGGCTAGGGTTAGGGGACGGGGACGGGGACGGTTTAGGGTCCAGGTGAGGGCACGACAACGCTTTAGGGGGAGCGTACGTGTGAGGGCGCGGGTTAGTGTCAGCGTACGGTTTAGGATTAGGGGACGGGTGAGGGTAAGGCTTCGGGGAAGGGTTAGGGTTAGGGTTCGGGATAGGGTTAGGGTTAGGGGACGGGGACGGTTTAGGGTCCAGGTGAGGGCACGGCAACGCTTTAGGGGGAGCGTACGTGTGAGGGCGCGGGATAGTGTCAGCGTACGGGTTAGGATTAGGGGACGGGTGAGGGTCAGGCTTCGGGGAAGGATTAGGATTAGGGTTCGGGCTAGGGTTAGGGTTAGGGGACGGGGACGGTTTAGGGTCCAGGTGAGGGCACGACAACGCTTTAGGGGTACCGTGCGTGTGAGGGCGCGGGTTAGTGTCAGCGTACGGGTTAGTATTAGGGGACGGGTGAGGGTCAGGCTTCGGGGAAGGTTTAGGGTTAGGGTTCGGGCTAGGGTTAGGGTTACGGGACGGGGACGGTTTAGGGTCCAGGTGAGGGCATGACAACGCTTTAGGGGGAGCGTACGTTTGAGGGCGCGGGTTAGTGTCAGCGTACGGGTTAGGATTAGGGGACGGGTGAGGGTCAGGCTTCGGGGAAGGGTTAGGGTTAGGGTTCGGGCTAGGGTTAGGGTTAGGGAACGGGGACGGGTTAGGGTCCAGGTGAGGGCACGACAACGCTTTAGGGGGAGCGTACGTGTGAGGGCGCGGGTTAGTGTCAGCGTACGGGTTAGGATTAGGGGACGGGTGAGGGTCAGGCTTCGGGGAAGGGTTAGGGTTAGGGTTCGGGCTAGGGTTAGGGTTAGGGGACAGGGACGGTTTAGGGTCCAGGTGAGGGCACGACAACGCTTTAGGGGGAGCGTACGTGTGAGGGCGCGGGTTAGTGTCAGCGTACGGGTTAGGATTAAGGGACGGGTGAGGGTCAGGCTTCGGGGAAGGGTTAGGGTTAGGGTTCGGGCTAGGGTTAGGGTTAGGGGACGGGGACGGTTTAGGGTCCAGGTGAGGGCACGACAACGCTTTAGGGGGAGCGTACGTGTGAGGGCGCGGGTTAGTGTCAGCGTACGGGTTAGGATTAGGGGACGGGTGAGGGTCAGGCTTCGGGGAAGGGTTAGGGTTAGGGTTCGGGCTAGGGTTAGGGTTAGGGGACGGGGACGGTTTAGGGTCCAGGTGAGGGCACGACAACGCTTTAGGGGGAGCGTACGTTTGAGGGCGCGGGTTAGTGTCAGCGTACGGGTTAGGATTAGGGGACGGGTGAGGGTCAGGCTTCGGGGAAGGGTTAGGGTTAGGGTTCGGGCTAGGGTTAGGGTTACAGGACGGGGACGGTTTAGGGTCCAGGTGAGGGCATGACAACGCTTTAGGGGGAGCGTACGTTTGAGGGCGCGGGTTAGTGTCAGCGTACGGGTTAGGATTAGGGGACGGGTGAGGGTCAGGCTTCGCGGAAGGGTTAGGGTTAGGGTTCCGGCTAGGGTTAGGGTTAGGGGACGGCGACGGTTTAGGGTCCAGGTGAGGGTACGACAATGCTTTAGGGGGAGCGTACGTGTGAGGGCGCGGGTTAGTGTCAGCGTACGGGTTAGCATTAGGGGACGGGTGAGGGTCAGGCTTCGGGGAAGGGTTAGGGTTAGGGTTCGGGCTAGGGTTAGGGTTAGGGGACGGGGACGGTTTAAGGTCCAGGTGAGGGCACGACAACGCTTTAGGGGGAGCGTACGTGTGAGGGCGCGGGATAGTGTCAGCGTACGGGTTAGGTTTAGGGGACGGGTGAGTGTCAGGCGTCGGGGAAGGATTAGGATTAGGGTTCGGGCTAGGGTTAGGGTTAGGGGACGGGGACGGTTTAGGGTCCAGGTGAGGGTACGACAACGCTTTAGGGGGAGCTTACGTGTGAGGGCGCAGGTTAGTGTCAGCGTACGGGTTAGGATTAGGGGACGGGTGAGGGTCAGGCTTCAGGGAAGGGTTAGGGTTAGGGTTCGGGCTAGGGTTAGGGTTAGGGGACGGGGACGGTTTAGGGTCCAGGTGAGGGCACGACAACGCTTTAGGGGGAGCGTACGTGTGAGGGCGCGGGTTCGTGTCAGCGTACTGGTTAGGATTAGGGGACGGGTGAGGGTCAGGCTTCGGGGAAGGGTTAGGGTTAGGGTTCGGGCTAGGGTTAGGGTTAGGGAACGGGGACGGTTTAGGGTCCAGGTGAGGGCACGACAACGCTTTAGGGGGAGCGTACGTGTGAGGGCGCGGGTTCGTGTCAGCGTACTGGTTAGGATTAGGGGACGGGTGAGGGTCAGGCTTCGGGGAAGGGTTAGGGATAGGGTTCGGGCTAGGGTTAGGGTTAGGGGACGGGGACGGTTTAGGGTCCAGGTGAGGGCACGACAACGCTTTAGGGGGAGCGTACGTGTGAGGGCGCGGGTTCGTGTCAGCGTACTGGTTAGGATTAGGGGACGGGTGAGGGTCAGGCTTCGGGGAAGGGTTAGGATTAGGGTTCGTGCTAGGGTTAGGTTTAGGGGACGGGGACGGTTTAGGGTCCAGGTGAGGGCACGACAACGCTTTAGGGGGAGCGTACGTGTGAGGGCGCGGGTTAGTGTCAGCGTACAGGTTAGGATTAGGGGACGGGTGAGGGTCAGGCTTCGGGGAAGGGTTAGGGTTAGGGTTCGGGCTAGGGTTAGGGTTAGGGGACAGGGACGGTTTAGGGTCCAGGTGAGGGCACGACAACGCTTTAGGGGGAGCGTACGTGTGAGGGCGCGGGTTAGTGTCAGCGTACGGGTTAGGATTAGGGGACGGGTGAGGGTCAGTCTTCAGGGAAGGGTTAGGGTTAGGGTTCGGGCTAGGGTTAGGGTTAGGGGACGGGGACGGTTTAGGGTCCAGGTGAGGGCACGGCAACGCTTTAGGGGGACCGTACGTGTGAGGGCGCGAGATAGTGTCAGCGTACGGGTTAGGATTAGGGGACGGGTGAGGGTCAGGCTTCGGGGAATGGTTAGGGTTAGGGTTCCGGCTAGGGTTAGGGTTAGGGGACGGCGACGGTTTAGGGTCCAGGTGAGGGTACGACAACGCTTTAGGGGGAGCGTACGTGTGAGGGCGCGGGTTAGTGTCACCGTACGGGTTAGGATTAGGGGACGTGTGAGGGTCAGGCTTCGGAGAAGGGTTAGGGTTAGGGTTCGGGCTAGGGTTAGGGTTAGGGGACGGGGACGTTTTAGGGTCCAGGTGAGGGTAAGACAACGCTTTAGGGGGAGCGTACATGTGAGGGCGCGGGTTAGTGTCAGCGTACGGGTTAGGATTAGGGGACGGGTGAGTGTCAGGCTTCGGGGAAGCGTTAGGGTTAGGGTTTGGGCTAGGGTTAGGGTTAGGGGACGGGGACGGTTTAGGGTCCAGGTGAGGGCACGACAACGCTTTAGGGGGAGCGTACGTGTGAGGACGCGGGTTAGTGTCAGCGTATGGGTTAGGATTAGGGGACGGGTGAGGATCAGGCTTCGGGGAAGGGTTAGGGTTAGGGTTCGGGCTAGGGTTAGGGTTAGGGGACGGGGACAGTTTAGGGTCCAGGTGAGGGCACGACAACGCTTTAGGGGGAGCGTACGTGTGAGGGCGTGGGTTTGTGTCAGCGTACGGGTTAGGATTAGGGGACGGGTGAGGGTCAGGCTTCGGGGAAGGGTTAGGGTTAGGGTTCTGTCTAGGGTTAGGGTTAGGGAATGGGGACGGTTTAGGGTCCAGGTGAGGATACGACAACGCTTTAGGGGGAGCGTACGTGTGAGGGCGCGGGTTAGTGTTAGCGTACGGGTTAGGATTAGGGGACGGGTGAGGGTCAGGCTTCGGGGAAGGGTTAGGGTTAGGGTTCGGGCTAGGGTTAGGTTTAGGGGACGGGGACGGTTTAGGGTCCAGGTGAGGGTACGACAGCGCTTTAGGGGGAGCGTACGTGTGAGGGCGTGGGTTAGTGTCAGCGTACGGGTTAGGATTAGGGGACGGGTGAGGGTCAGGCTTCGGGGAAGGGTTAGGGATAGGGTTCGGGCTAGGGTTAGGGTTAGGGGACGGGGACGGTTTAGGGTCCAGGTGAGGGCACGGCAACGCTTTAGGGGGAGCGTACGTGTGAGGGCGCGGGATAGTGTCAGCGTACGGGTTAGGATTAGGGGACGGGTGAGGGTCAGGCTTCGGGGAAGGATTAGGATTAGGGTTCGGGCTAGGGTTAGGGTTAGGGGACGGGGACGGTTTAGGGTCCAGGTGAGGGCACGACAACGCTTTTGGGGGAGCGTACGTGTGAGGGCGCGGGTTAGTGTCAGCGTACGGGTTAGGATTAGGGGACGGGTGAGGGTCAGGCTTCGGGGAAGGTTTAGGGTTAGGGTTCGGGCTAGGGTTAGGGTTACGGGACGGGGACGGTTTAGGGTACAGGTGAGGGCATGACAACGCTTTAGGGGGAGCGTACGTTTGAGGGCGCGGGTTAGTGTCAGCGTACGGGTTAGGATTAGGGGACAGGTGAGGGTCAGGCTTCGGGGAAGGGTTAGGGTTAGGGTTCCGGCTAGGGTTAGGGTTAGGGGACGGGGACGGTTTAGGGTCCAGGTGAGGGCACGACAACGCTTTTGGGGGAGCGTTCGTGTGAGGGCGCGGGTTAGTGTCAGCGTACGGGTTAGGATTAGGGGACGGGTGAGGGTCAGGCTTCGGGGAAGGGTTAGGGTTAGGGTTCGGGCTAGGGTTAGGGTTACAGGACGGGGACGATTTAGGGTCCAGGTGAGGGCATGACAACGCTTTAGGGGGAGCGTACGTTTGAGGGCGCGGGTTAGTGTCAGCGTACGGGTTAGGATTAGGGGACGGGTGAGGGTCAGGCTTCGCGGAAGGGTTAGGGTTAGGGTTCCGGCTAGGGTTAGGGTTAGGGGACGGCGACGGTTTAGGGTCCAGGTGAGGGTACGACAATGCTTTAGGGGGAGCGTACGTGTGAGGGCACGGGTTAGTGTCAGCGTACGGGTTAGCATTAGGGGACGGGTGAGGGTCAGGCTTCGGGGAAGGGTTAGGGTTAGGGTTCGGGCTAGGGTTAGGGTTAGGGGACGGGGACGGTTTAAGGTCCAGGTGAGGGCACGACAACGCTTTAGGGGGAGCGTACGTGTGAGGGCGCGGGATAGTGTCAGCGTACGGGTTAGGTTTAGGGGACGGGTGAGTGTCAGGCGTCGGGGAAGGATTAGGATTAGGGTTCGGGCTAGGGTTAGGGTTAGGGGACGGGGACGGTTTAGGGTCCAGGTGAGGGTACGACAACGCTTTAGGGGGAGCTTACGTGTGAGGGCGCAGGTTAGTGTCAGCGTACGGGTTAGGATTAGGGGACGGGTGAGGGTCAGGCTTCAGGGAAGGGTTAGGGTTAGCGTTCGGGCTAGGGTTAGGGTTAAGGGACGGGGACGGTTTAGGGTCCAGGTGAGGGTACGACAACGCTTTAGGGGGAGCGTCCGTGTGAGGGCGTGGGTTAGTGTCAGCGTACGGGTTAGATTTAGGGGACGGGTGAGGGTCAGGCTTCGGGGAAGGGTTAGGGATAGGGTTCGGGCTAGGGTTAGGGTTAGGGGACGGGGACGGTTTAGGGTCCAGGTGAGGGCACGACAACGCTTTAGGGGGAGCATACGTGTGAGGGCGCGGGTTAGTGTCAGCGTACGGGTTAGGATTAGGGGACGGGTGAGTGTCAGTTTTCTGGGAAGTGTTAGGGTTAGGGTTCGGGCTAGGGTCAGGGTTACGGGACGGGGACGGTTTAGGGTCCAGGTGAGGGTACGACAACGCTTTAGGGGGAGCGTACGTGTGAGGGCGCGGGATAGTGTCAGCGTACGGGTTAGGATTAGGGGAAGGGTGAGGGTCAGGCTTCAGGGAAGGGTTAGGTTTAGGGTTCGGGCTAGGGTTAGGGTTAGGGGACGGGGACGTTTTAGGGTCCAGGTGAGGGTAAGACAACGCTTTAGGGGGAGCGTACGTGTGAGGGCGCGGGTTAGTGTCAGCGTACGGGTTAGGATTAGGGGACGGGTGAGTGTCAGGCTTCGGGGAAGTGTTAGGGTTAGGGTTCGGGCTAGGGTTAGGGTTAGGGGACCGGGACGGTTTAGGGTCCAGGTGAGGGCACGACAACGCTTTAGGGGGAGCGTACGTGTGAGGGCGCGGGTTAGTGTTAGCGTACAGGTTAGGATTAGGGGACGGGTGAGGGTCAGGCTTCGGGGAAGGGTTAGGGTTAGGGTTCGGGCTAGGGTTAGGGTTAGGGGACGGGGACGGTTTAGGGTCCAGGTGAGGGTACGACAACGCTTTAGGGGGAGCGTCCGTGTGAGGGCGTGTGTTAGTGTCAGCGTACGGGTTAGGATTAGGGGACGGGTGAGGATCAGGCTTCGGGGAAGGGTTAGGGTTAGGGTTCGGGCTAGGGTTAGGGTTAGGGGACCGGGACGGTTTAGGGTCCAGGTGAGGGCACGACAACGCTTTAGGGGGAGCGTACGTGTGAGGGCGCGGGTTAGTGTTAGCGTACAGGTTAGGATTAGGGGACGGGTGAGGGTCAGGCTTCGGGGAAGGTTTAGGGTTAGGGTTCGGGCTAGGGTTAGGGTTAGGGGACGGGGACGGTTTAGGGTCCAGGTGAGGGCACGACAACGCTTTAGGGGGAGCGTACGTGTGAGGGCGCGGGTTAGTGTCAGCGTACGGGTTAGGATTAGGGGACGGGTGAGGGTCAGGCTTCGGGGAAGGGTTAGGGTTAGGGTTCGGGCTAGGGTTAGGGTTAGGGGACGGGGACGGTTTAGGGTCCAGGTGAGGGCACGACAACGCTTTAGGGGGAGCGTACGTGTGAGGGCGCGGGTTAGTGTCAGCGTACAGGTTAGGATTAGGGGACGGGTGAGGGTCAGGCTTCGGGGAAGGGTTAGGGTTAGGGTTCGGGCTAGGGTTAGGGTTAGGGGACGGGGACGGTTTAGGGTCCAGGTGAGGGCACGACAACGCTTTAGGGGGAGCGTACGTGTGAGGGCGCGGGATACTGTCAGCGTACGGGTTAGGATTAGGGGACGGGTCAGGGTCAGGCTTCGGGGAAGGGTTAGGGTTAGGGTTCCGGCTAGGGTTAGGGTTAGGGGACGGCGACGGTTTAGGGTCCAGGTGAGGGTACGACAACGCTTTAGGGGGAACATACGTGTGAGGGCGCGGGTTAGTGTCAGTGTACGGGTTAGCATTAGGGGACGGGTGAGGGTCAGGCTTCGGGGAAGGGTTAGGGTTAGGGTTCGGGCTAGGGTTAGGGTTAGGGGATGGGGACGGTTTAGGGTCCAGGTGAGGGTACGACAACGCTTTAGGGGGAGCGTACGTGAGAGGGTGAGGGTTAGTGTCAGCGTACGTGTTAGGATTAGGGGACGGGTGAGGGTCACGCTTCGGGGAAGGGTTAGGGTTAGGGTTCGGGCTAGGGTTAGGGTTAGGGGACGGGGACGGTTTAGGGTCCAGGTGAGGGTACGACAACGCTTTAGGGGGAGCGTACGTGTGAGGGCGCGGGTTCGTGTCAGCGTACTGGTTAGGATTAGGGGACGGGTGAGGGTCAGGCTTCGGGGAAGGGTTACGGATAGGGTTCGGGCTAGGGTTAGGGTTAGGGGACGGGGACGGTTTAGGGTCCAGGTGAGGGCACGACAACGCTTTAGGGGGAGCGTACGTGTGAGGGCGCGGGTTAGTGTCAGCGTACGGGTTAGGATTAGGGGACGGGTGAGGGTCAGGCTTCGGGGAAGGGTTAGGGTTAGGGTTCGGGCTAGGGTTAGGGTTAGGGGACGGGGACGGTTTAGAGTCCAGGTGAGGGCACGACAACGCTTTAGGGGGAGCGTACGTGTGAGGGCGCGGGTTAGTGTCAGCGTACGGTTTAGGATTATGGGTTGGGTGAGGGTCAGGCTTCGGGGAAGGGTTAGGGTTAGGGTTCGGGCTAGGTTTAGGGTTAGGGGACGAGGACGGGTTAGGGTCCAGGTGAGGGTACGACAACACTTTAGGGAGAGCGTACGTGTGAGGGCGCTGGTTAGTGTCAGCGTACGGGTTAGGATTAGGGGACGGGAGAGGGTCAGGCTTCGGGGAAGGTTTAGGGTTAGGGTTCGGGCTAGGGTTAGGGTTAGGGGACGGGGACTGTTCAGGGTCCAGGTGAGGGTACGACAACGCTTTAGGGGGAGCGTACGTGTGAGGGCGCGGGTTAGTGTCAGCGTACGGGTTAGGATTAGGGGACGGGTGAGGGTCAGGCTTTGGGGAAGGGTTAGGGTTAGGTTTCGGTCTAGGGTTAGGGTTAGGGGACAGGGACGGTTTAGGGTCCAGGTGACGGTACGACAACGTTTTAGGGGGAGCGTACGTGTGAGGGCGCGGGTTAGTGTCAGCGTACGGGTTAGGATTAGGGGACGGGTGAGTGTCAGTTTTCGGGGAAGGGTTAGGGTTAGGGTTCGGGCTAGGGTCAGGGTTAGGGGACGGGGACGGTTTAGGGTCCAGGTGAGGGTACGACAACGCTTTAGGGGGAGCGTCCGTGTGAGGGCGCGGGTTAGTGTCAGCGTACGGGTTAGGATTAGGGGAAGGGTGAGGGTCAGGCTTCGGGGAAGGGTTAGGGTTAGGGTTCGGGCTAAGGTTAGGGTTAGGGGACGGGGACGTTTTAGGGTCCAGGTGAGGGTAAGACAACGCTTTAGGGGGAGCGTACGTGTGAGGGCGCGGGTTAGTGTCAGCGTACGGGTTAGGATTAGGGGACGGGTGAGGGTCAGGCTTCGGGGAAGCGTTAGGGTTAGGGTTTGGGCTAGGGTTAGGGTTAGGGGACGGGGACGGTTTAGGGTCCAGGTGAGGGCACGACAACGCTTTAGGGGGAGCGTACGTGTGAGGGTGCGGGTTAGTGTCAGCGTATGGGTTAGGATTAGGGGACGGGTGAGGATCAGGCTTCGGGGAAGGTTTAGGGTTAGGGTTCGGGCTAGGGTTAGGGTTAGGGGACGGGGACAGTTTAGGGTCCAGGTGAGGGCACGACAACGCTTTAGGGGGAGCGTACGTGTGAGGGCGTAGGTTAGTGTCAGCATACGGGTTAGGATTAGGGGACGGGTGAGGGTCAGGCTTCGGGGAAGGGTTAGGGTTAGGGTTCTGTCTAGGGTTAGGGTTAGGGAATGGGGACGGTTTAGGGTCCAGGTGAGGGTACGACAATGCTTTAGGGGGAGCGTACGTGTGAGGGCGCGGGTTAGTGTTAGCGTACGGGTTAGGATTAGGGGACGGGTGAGGGTCAGGCTTCGGGGAAGGGTTAGGGTTAGGGTTCGGGTTAGGGTTAGGTTTAGGGGACGGGGACGGTTTAGGGTCCAGGTGAGTGTACGACAGCGCTTTAGGGGGAGCGTACGTGTGAGGGCGTGGGTTAGTGTCAGCGTACGGGTTAGGATTAGGGGACGGGTGAGGGTCAGGCTTCGGGGAAGGGTTAGGGATAGGGTTCGGGCTAGGGTTAGGGTTAGGGGACGGGGACGGTTTAGGGTCCAGGTGAGGGCACGACAACGCTTTAGAGGGAGCGTACGTGTGAGGGCGCGGGTTAGTGTCAGCGTACGGGTTAGGATTAGGGGACGGGTGAGGGTCAGGCTTCGGGGAAGGGTTAGGGTTAGGGTTCGGGCTAGGGTTAGGGGACGGGGACGGGGACGGTTTAGGGTCCAGGTGAGGGCACGACAACGCTTTAGGGGGAGCGTACGTGTGAGGGCGCGGGTTAGTGTCAGCGTACGGTTTAGGATTAGGGGACGGGTGAGGGTAAGGCTTCGGGGAAGGGTTAGGGTTAGGGTTCGGGATAGGGTTAGGGTTAGGGGACGGGGACGGTTTAGGGTCCAGGTGAGGGCACGGCAACGCTTTAGGGGGAGCGTACGTGTGAGGGCGCGGGATAGTGTCAGCGTACGGGTTAGGATTAGGGGACGGGTGAGGGTCAGGCTTCGGGGAAGGATTAGGATTAGGGTTCGGGCTAGGGTTAGGGTTAGGGGACGGGGACGGTTTAGGGTCCAGGTGAGGGCACGACAACGCTTTAGGGGTACCGTGCGTGTGAGGGCGCGGGTTAGTGTCAGCGTACGGGTTAGTATTAGGGGACGGGTGAGGGTCAGGCTTCGGGGAAGGTTTAGGGTTAGGGTTCGGGCTAGGGTTAGGGTTACGGGACGGGGACGGTTTAGGGTCCAGGTGAGGGCATGACAACGCTTTAGGGGGAGCGTACGTTTGAGGGCGCGGGTTAGTGTCAGCGTACGGGTTAGGATTAGGGGACGGGTGAGGGTCAGGCTTCGGGGAAGGGTTAGGGTTAGGGTTCGGGCTAGGGTTAGGGTTAGGGAACGGGGACGGGTTAGGGTCCAGGTGAGGGCACGACAACGCTTTAGGGGGAGCGTACGTGTGAGGGCGCGGGTTAGTGTCAGCGTACGGGTTAGGATTAGGGGACGGGTGAGGGTCAGGCTTCGGGGAAGGGTTAGGGTTAGGGTTCGGGCTAGGGTTAGGGTTAGGGGACAGGGACGGTTTAGGGTCCAGGTGAGGGCACGACAACGCTTTAGGGGGAGCGTACGTGTGAGGGCGCGGGTTAGTGTCAGCGTACGGGTTAGGATTAAGGGACGGGTGAGGGTCAGGCTTCGGGGAAGGGTTAGGGTTAGGGTTCGGGCTAGGGTTAGGGTTAGGGGACGGGGACGGTTTAGGGTCCAGGTGAGGGCACGACAACGCTTTAGGGGGAGCGTACGTGTGAGGGCGCGGGTTAGTGTCAGCGTACGGGTTAGGATTAGGGGACGGGTGAGGGTCAGGCTTCGGGGAAGGGTTAGGGTTAGGGTTCGGGCTAGGGTTAGGGTTAGGGGACGGGGACGGTTTAGGGTCCAGGTGAGGGCACGGCAACGCTTTAGGGGGAGCGTACGTGTGAGGGTGCGGGATAGTGTCAGCGTACGGGTTAGGATTAAGGGACGGGTCAGGGTCAGGCTTCGGGGAAGGGTTAGGGTTAGGTTTCCGGCTAGGGTTAGGGTTAGGGGACGGCGACGGTTTAGGGTCCAGGTGAGGGTACGACAACGCTTTAGGGGGAGCATACGTGTGAGGGCGCGGGTTAGTGTCAGCGTACGGGTTAGCATTAGGGGACGGGTGAGGGTCACGCTTCGGGGAAGGGTTAGGGTTAGGGTTCGGGCTAGGGTTAGGGTTAGGGGATGGGGACGGTTTAGGGTCCAGGTGAGGGTAAGACAACGCTTTAGGGGGAGTGTACGTGTGAGGGTGCGGGTTAGTGTCAGCGTACGGGTTAGAATTAGGGGACGGGTGAGGGTCACGCTTCGGGGAAGGGTTAGGGTTAGGGTTCGGGCTAGGGTTAGGGTTAGGGTACGGGGACGGTTTAGGGTCCAGGTGAGGGCACGACAACGCTTTAGGGGGAGCGTACGTGTGAGGGCGCGGGTTCGTGTCAGCGTACTGGTTAGGATTAGGGGACGGGTGAGGGTCAGGCTTCGGGGAAGGGTTACGGATAGGGTTCGGGCTAGGGTTAGGGTTAGGGGACGGGGACGGTTTAGGGTCCAGGTGAGGGCACGACAACGCTTTAGGGGGAGCGTACGTGTGAGGGCGCGGGTTAGTGTCAGCGTACGGGTTAGGATTAGGGGACGGGTGAGGGTCAGGCTTCGGGGAAGGGTTAGGGTTAGGGTTCGGGCTAGGGTTAGGGTTAGGGGACGGGGACGGTTTAGGGTCCAGGTGAGGGCACGACAACGCTTTAGGGGGAGCGTACGTGTGAGGGCGCGGGTTAGTGTCAGCGTACGGTTTAGGATTATGGGATGGGTGAGGGTCAGGCTTCGGGGAAGGGTTAGGGTTAGGGTTCGGGCTAGGGTTAGGGTTAGGGGACGGGGACGGGTTAGGGTCCAGGTGAGGGCACGACAACGCTTTAGGGGCACCGTACGTGTGAGGGCGCGGGTTAGTGTCAGCGTACAGGTTAGGATTAGGCGACGGGTGAGGGTCAGGCTTCGGGGAAGGGTTAGGGTTAGGGTTCGGGCTAGGGTTAGGGTTAGGGGACGGGGACGGTTTAGGGTCCAGGTGAGGGCACGACAACGCTTTAGGGGGAGCGTACGTGTGAGGGCGTGGGTTAGTGTCAGCGTACGGGTTAGGATTAGGGGACGGGTGAGTGTCAGGCTTCGGGGAAGGGTTAGGGTTAGGGTTCGCGCTAGGGTTAGGGTTAGGGGACGGGGACGGTTTAGGGTCCAGGTGAGGGTACGACAACACTTTAGGGAGAGCGTACGTGTGAGGGCGCAGGTTAGTGTCAGTGTACGGGTTAGGATTAGGGGACGGGAGAGGGTCAGGCTTCGGGGAAGGTTTAGGGTTAGGGTTCGGGCTAGGGTTAGGGTTAGGGGACGGGGACTGTTCAGGGTCCAGGTGAGGGTACGACAACGCTTTAGGGGGAGCGTACGTGTGAGGGCGCGGGTTAGTGTCAGCGTACGGGTTAGGATTAGGGGACGGGTGAGGGTCAGGCTTTGGGGAAGGGTTAGGGTTAGGTTTCGGGCTAGGGTTAGGGTTAGGGGACGGGGACGGTTTAGGGTCCAGGTGAGGGAACGACAACGCTTTAGGGGGAGCATACGTGTGAGGGCGCGGGTTAGTGTCAGCGTACGGGTTAGGATTAGGGGACGGGTGAGTGTCAGGCTTCGGGGAAGGGTTAGGGTTAGGGTTCGCGCTAGGGTTAGGGTTAGGGGACGGGGACGGTTTAGGGTCCAGGTGAGTGTACGACAACACTTTAGGGAGAGCGTACGTGTGAGGGCGCAGGTTAGTGTCAGCGTACGGGTTAGGATTAGGGGACGGGAGAGGGTCAGGCTTCGGGGAAGGTTTAGGGTTAGGGTTCGGGCTAGGGTTAGGGTTAGGGGACGGGGACTGTTTAGGGTCCAGGTGAGGGTACGACAACGCTTTAGGGGGAGCGTACGTGTGAGGGCGCGGGATAGTGTCAGCGTACGGGTTAGGATTAGGGGAAGGGTGAGGGTCAGGCTTCGGGGAAGGGTTAGGGTTAGGGTTCGGGCTAGGGTTAGGGTTAGGGGACGGGGACGTTTTAGGGTCCAGGTGAGGGTAAGACAACGCTTTAGGGGGAGCGTACGTGTGAGGGCGCGGGTTAGTGTCAGCGTACGGGTTAGGATTAGGGGACGGGTGAGTGTCAGGCTTCGGGGAAGTGTTAGGGTTAGGGTTCGGGCTAGGGTTAGGGTTAGGGGACCGGGACGGTTTAGGGTCCAGGTGAGGGCACGACAACGCTTTAGGGGGAGCGTACGTGTGAGGGCGCGGGTTAGTGTTAGCGTACAGGTTAGGATTAGGGGACGGGTGAGGGTCAGGCTTCGGGGAAGGGTTAGGGTTAGGGTTCGGGCTAGGGTTAGGGTTAGGGGACGGGGACGGTTTAGGGTCCAGGTGAGGGCACGACAACGCTTTAGGGGGAGCGTACGTGTGAGGGCGCGGGTTAGTGTCAGCGTACGGGTTAGGATTAGGGGACGGGTGAGGGTCAGGCTTCGGGGAAGTGTTAGGGTTAGGGTTCGGGCTAGGGTTAGGTTTAGGGGACGGGGACGGTTTAGGGTCCAGGTGAGGGCACGACAACGCTTTAGGGGGAGCGTACGTGTGAGGGCGCGGGTTAGTGTCAGCGTACAGGTTAGGATTAGGGGACGGGTGAGGGTCAGGCTTTGGGGAAGGGTTAGGGTTAGGGTTCGGGCTAGGGTTAGGGTTAGGGGACGGGGACGGTTTAGGGTCCAGGTGAGGGCACGACAACGCTTTAGGGGGAGCGTCCGTGTGAGGGCGCGGGTTAGTGTCAGCGTACGGGTTAGGATTAGGGGAAGGGTGAGGGTCAGGCTTCGGGGAAGGGTTAGGGTTAGGGTTCGGGCTAAGGTTAGGGTTAGGGGACGGGGACGTTTTAGGGTCCAGGTGAGGGTAAGACAACGCTTTAGGGGGAGCGTACGTGTGAGGGCGCGGGTTAGTGTCAGCGTACGGGTTAGGATTAGGGGACGGGTGAGGGTCAGGCTTCGGGGAAGCGTTAGGGTTAGGGTTTGGGCTAGGGTTAGGGTTAGGGGACGGGGACGGTTTAGGGTCCAGGTGAGGGCACGACAACGCTTTAGGGGGAGCGTACGTGTGAGGGTGCGGGTTAGTGTCAGCGTATGGGTTAGGATTAGGGGACGGGTGAGGATCAGGCTTCGGGGAAGGTTTAGGGTTAGGGTTCAGGCTAGGGTTAGGGTTAGGGGACGGGGACAGTTTAGGGTCCAGGTGAGGGCACGACAACGCATTAGGGGGAGCGTACGTGTGAGGGCGTAGGTTAGTGTCAGCATACGGGTTAGGATTAGGGGACGGGTGAGGGTCAGGCTTCGGGGAAGGGTTAGGGTTAGGGTTCTGTCTAGGGTTAGGGTTAGGGAATGGGGACGGTTTAGGGTCCAGGTGAGGGCACGACAACGCTTTAGGGGGAGCGTACGTGTGAGGGCGCGGGTTAGTGTCAGCGTACGGGTTAGGATTAGGGGACGGGTGAGGGTCAGGCTTCGGGGAAGGGTTAGGGTTAGGGTTCGGGCTAGGGTTAGGGTTAGGGGACAGGGACGGTTTAGGGTCCAGGTGAGGGCACGACAACGCTTTAGGGGGAGCGTACGTGTGAGGGCGCGGGTTAGTGTCAGCGTACGGGTTAGGATTAAGGGACGGGTGAGGGTCAGGCTTCGGGGAAGGGTTAGGGTTAGGGTTCGGGCTAGGGTTAGGGTTAGGGGACGGGGACGGTTTAGGGTCCAGGTGAGGGCACGACAACGCTTTAGGGGGAGCGTACGTGTGAGGGCGCGGGTTAGTGTCAGCGTACGGGTTAGGATTAGGGGACGGGTGAGGGTCAGGCTTCGGGGAAGGGTTAGGGTTAGGGTTCGGGCTAGGGTTAGGGTTAGGGGACGGGGACGGTTTAGGGTCCAGGTGAGGGCACGGCAACGCTTTAGGGGGAGCGTACGTGTGAGGGTGCGGGATAGTGTCAGCGTACGGGTTAGGATTAAGGGACGGGTCAGGGTCAGGCTTCGGGGAAGGGTTAGGGTTAGGTTTCCGGCTAGGGTTAGGGTTAGGGGACGGCGACGGTTTAGGGTCCAGGTGAGGGTACGACAACGCTTTAGGGGGAGCATACGTGTGAGGGCGCGGGTTAGTGTCAGCGTACGGGTTAGCATTAGGGGACGGGTGAGGGTCAGGCTTCGGGGAAGGGTTAGGGTTAGGGTTCGGGCTAGGGTTAGGGTTAGGGGATGGGGACGGTTTAGGGTCCAGGTGAGGGTAAGACAACGCTTTAGGGGGAGCGTACGTGTGAGGGTGCGGGTTAGTGTCAGCGTACGGGTTAGAATTAGGGGACGGGTGAGGGTCACTCTTCGGGGAAGGGTTAGGGTTAGGGTTCGGGCTAGGGTTAGGGTTAGGGTACGGGGACGGTTTAGGGTCCAGGTGAGGGCACGACAACGCTTTAGGGGGAGCGTACGTGTGAGGGCGCGGGTTCGTGTCAGCGTACTGGTTAGGATTAGCGGACGGGTGAGGGTCAGGCTTCGGGGAAGGGTTAGGGTTAGGGTTCGGGCTAGGGTTAGGGTTAGGGGACGGGGACGGGTTAGGGTCCAGGTGAGGGCACGACAACGCTTTAGGGGCACCGTACGTGTGAGGGCGCGGGTTAGTGTCAGCGTACAGGTTAGGATTAGGGGACGGGTGAGGGTCAGGCTTCGGGGAAGGGTTAGGGTTAGGGTTCGGGCTAGGGTTCGGGTTAGGGGACGGGGACGGTTTAGGGTCCAGATGAGGGCACGACAACGCTTTAGGGGGAGCGTACGTGTGAGGGCGTGGGTTAGTGTCAGCGTACGGGTTAGGATTAGGGGACGGGTGAGGGTCAGGCTTCGGGGAAGGGTTAGGGTTAGGGTTCGGGCTAGGGTTAGGGTTACAGGACGGGGACGGTTTAGGGTCCAGTTGAGGGCACGACAACGCTGCAGGGGGAGCGTACGTGTGAGGGCGCAGGTTAGTGTCAGCGTACGGGTTAGGATTAGGGGACGGGTGAGGGTCAGGCTTCGGGGAAGGGTTAGGATTAGGGTTCGGGCTAGGGTTAGGGTTAGGGGACGGGGACGGTTTAGGGTCCAGGTGAGGGCACGGCAACGCTTTAGGGGGAGCGTACGTGTGAGGGCGCGGGATAGTGTCAGCGTACGGGTTAGGATTAGGGGACGTGTGAGGGTCAGGCTTCGGGGAAGGATTAGGATTAGGGTTCGGGGTAGGGTTAGGGTTAGGGGATGAGGACGGTTTAGGGTCCAGGTGAGGGCACGACAACGCTTAAGGGGGAGCGTACGTGTGAGGGCGCGGGTTATTGTCAGCGTACGGGTTAGGATTAGGCGACGGGTGAGGGTCAGGCTTCGGGGAAGGGTTAGGGTTATGGTTCGGGCTAGGATTAGGGTTAGGGGACGGGGACGGTTTAGGCTCAAGGTGAGGGTACGACAACGCTTTAGGGGGAGCGTACGTGTGAGGGCGCGGGTTAGTGTTAGCGTACGGGTTAGGATTAGGGGACGGGTGAGGGTCAGGCTTCGGGGAAGTGTTAGGGTTAGGGTTCGGGAGAGGGTTAGGGTTAGGGGACGGAGACGGTTTAGGGTCCGGGTGAGGGCACGACAACGATTTAGGGGGAGCGTACGTGTGAGGGCGTGGGTTAGTGTCAGCGTGCGGGTTAGGATTAGGGGACGGGTGAGGGTCAGGCTTCGGGGAAGGGTTAGGGTTAGGGTTCCGGCTAGAGTTAGGGTTAGGGAACGGCGACGGTTTAGGGTCCAGGTGAGGGCACGACAACGCTTTAGGGGGAGCGTACGTGTGAGGGCGCGGGATAGTGTCAGCATACGGGTTAGGATTAGGGGACGGGTGAGGGTCAGGCTTCGGGGAAGGATTAGGATTAGGGTTCGGGCTAGAGTTAGGGTTAGGGGACGGGGACTGTTTAGGGTCCAGGTGAGGGCACGACAACGCTTTAGGTGGAGCGTACGTGTGAGGGCGCGGGTTAGTGTCAGCGTACGGGTTAGCATTAGGGTACGGGTGAGTGTCAGGCTTCGGGGAAGGGTTAGGGTTATGGTTCGGGCTAGGGTTAGGGTTAGGGGATGGGGACGGTTTAGGGTCCAGATGAGGGTACGACAACGCTTTAGGGGGAGCGTACGTGTGAGGGTGCGGGTTAGTGTCAGCGTACGGGTTAGGATTAGGGGACGGGTGAGTGTCACGCTTCGGGGAAGGGTTAGGGTTAGGGTTCGGGCTAGGGTTAGGGTTAGGGGACGGGGACGGTTTAGGGTCCAGGTGAGGGCACGACAACGCTTTAAGGGGAGCGTACGTGTGAGGGCGCGGGTTCGTGTCAGCGTACTGGTTAGGATTAGGGGACGGGTGAGGGTCAGGCTTCGGGGAAGGGTTAGGGATAGGGTTCGGGCTAGGGTTAGGGTTAGGGGACGGGGACGGTTTAGGGTCCAGGTGAGGGCACGACAACGCTTTAGGGGGAGCGTACGTGTGAGGGCGCGGGTTAGTGTCAGCGTACGGGTTAGGATTAGGGGACGGGTGAGGGTCAGGCTTCGGGGAAGGGTTAGGGTTAGGGTTCGGGCTAGGGTTAGGGTTAGGGGACGGGGACGGGTTAGGGTCCAGGTGAGGGCACGACAACGCTTTAGGGGCAGCGTACGTGTGAGGGCGCGGGTTAGTGTCAGCGTAGAGGTTAGGATTAGGGGTCGGGTGAGGGTCAAGCTTCGGGGAAGGGTTAGGGTTAGGGTTCGGGCTAGGGTTAGGGTTAGGGGACGGGGACAGTTTAGGGTCCAGGTGAGGGCACGACAACGCTTTAGGGGGAGCGTACGTGTGAGGGCGCGGGTTAGTGTCAGCGTACGGGTTAGGATTAGAGGACGGGTGAGGGTCAGGCTTCGGGGAAGGGTTAGGGTTAGGGTTCCGGCTAGGGTTAAGGTTAGTGGACGGCGACAGTTTAGGGTCCAGGTGAGGGTACGACAACGCTTTAGGGGGAGCGTACGTGTGATGGCGCGGGTTTGTGTCAGCGTACGGGTTAGCATTATGGGACGGGTGAGGGTCAGGCTTCGGGGAAGGGTTAGGGTTAGGGTTCGGGCTAGGGTTAGGGTTAGGGGACGGGGACGGTTTAGGGTCCAGGTGAGGGCACGACAACGCTTTAGGGGGAGCGTACGTGTGAGGGCGCGGGATAGTGTCAGCGTACGGGTTAGGATTAGGGGACGGGTGAGGGTCAGGCTTCGGGGAAGGATTAGGATTAGGGTTCGGGCTAGGGTTAGGGTTAGGGGACGGGGACGGTTTAGGGTCCAGGTGAGGGCCCGACAACGCTTTAGGGGGAGCGTACGTGTGAGGGCTCGGGTTAGTGTCTGCGTACGGGTTAGGATTAGGGGACGGGTGAGGGTCAGGCTTCGGGGAAGGGTTAGGGTTAGGGTTCGGGCTAGGGTTAGTGTTAGGTGACGGGGACGGTTTAGGGTCCAGGTGAGGGCACGACAACGCTTTAGGGGCAGCGTACGTGTGAGTGCGCGGGTTAGTGTCAGCGTACGGGTTAGGATTAGGGGACGGGTGAGGGTCAGGCTTCGGGGAAGGGTTAGGGTTACGGTTCGGGCTAGGGTTAGGGTTACGGGACGGGGACGGTTTAGGGTCCAGGTTAGGATACGACAACGCTTTAGGGGGAGCGTACGTGTGAGGGCGCGGGTTAGTGTCAGCGTACGGATTAGGATTAGGGGACGGGTGAGGGTCAGGCTTCGGGGAAGGGTTAGGGTTAGGGTTCGCGCTAGGGTTAGGGTTAGGGGACGGGGACGGTTTAGGGTCCAGGTGAGGGTACGACAACGCTTTAGGGAGAGAGTACGTGTGAGGGCGCGGGTTAGTGTCATCGTACGGGTTAGGATTAGGGGACGGGTGAGGGTCAGGCTTTGGGGAAGGGTTAGGGTTAGGTTTCGGGCTAGGGTTAGGGTTAGGGGACGGGGACGGTTTAGGGTCCAGGTGAGGGTACGACAACGCTTTAGGGGGAGCATACGTGTGAGGGCGCGGGTTAGTGTCAGCGTACGGATTAGGATTAGGGGACGGGTGAGTGTCAGTTTTCGGGGAAGTGTTAGGGTTAGGGTTCGGGCTAGGGTCAGGGTTAGGGGACGGGGACGGTTTAGGGTCCAGGTGAGGGTACGACAACGCTTTAGGGGGAGCGTCCGTGTGAGGGCGCGGGTTAGTGTCAGCGTACGGGTTAGGATTAGGGGACGGGTGAGGGTCAGGCTTCGGGGAAGGGTTAGGGTTAGGGTTCGGGCTAGGGTTAGGGTTATGGGACGGGGACGTTTTAGGGTCCAGGTGAGGGTAAGACAACGCTTTAGGGGGAGCGTACGTGTGAGGGCGCGGGTTAGTGTCAGCGTACGGGTTAGGATTAGGGGACGGGTGAGTGTCAGGCTTCGGGGAAGGGTTACGGTTAGGGTTCGCGCTAGGGTTAGGGTTAGGGGACGGGGACGGTTTAGGGTCCAGGTGAGTGTACGACAACACTTTAGGGAGAGCGTACGTGTGAGGGCGCAGGTTAGTTTCAGCGTACGGGTTAGGATTAGGGGACGGGAGAGGGTCAGGCTTCGGGGAAGGTTTAGGGTTAGGGTTCGGGCTAGGGTTAGGGTTAGGGGACGGGGACTGTTTAGGGTCCAGGTGAGGGTACGACAACGCTTTAGGGGGAGCGTACGTGTGAGGGCGCGGGTTAGTGTCAGCGTACGGGTTAGGATTAGGGGACGGGTGAGGGTCAGGCTTTGGGGAAGGGTTAGGGTTAGGTTTCGGGCTAGGGTTAGGGTTAGGGGACGGGGACGGTTTAGGGTCCAGGTGAGGGTACGACAACGCTTTAGGGGGAGCATACGTGTGAGGGCGCGGGTTAGTGTCAGCGTACGGGTTAGGATTAGGGGACGGGTGAGTGTCAGTTTTCGGGGAAGGGTTAGGGTTAGGGTTCGGGCTAGGGTCAGGGTTAGGGGACGGGGACGGTTTAGGGTCCAGGTGAGGGTACGACAACGCTTTAGGGGGAGCGTCCGTGTGAGGGCGCGGGTTAGTGTCAGCGTACGGGTTAGGATTAGGGGAAGGGTGAGGGTCAGGCTTCGGGGAAGGGTTAGGGTTAGGGTTCGGGCTAGGGTTAGGGTTAGGGGACGGGGACGTTTTAGGGTCCAGGTGAGGGTAAGACAACGCTTTAGGGGGAGCGTACATGTGAGGGCGCGGGTTAGTGTCAGCGTACGGGTTAGGATTAGGGGACGGGTGAGTGTCCGGCTTCGGGGAAGCGTTAGGGTTAGGGTTTGGGCTAGGGTTAGGGTTAGGGGACGGGGACGGTTTAGGGTCCAGGTGAGGGCACGACAACGCTTTAGGGGGAGCGTACATGTGAGGACGCGGGTTAGTGTCAGCGTATGGGTTAGGATTAGGGGACGGGTGAGGATCAGGCTTCGGGGAAGGGTTAGGGTTAGGGTTCGGGCTAGGGTTAGGGTTAGGGGACGGGGACAGTTTAGGGTCCAGGTGAGGGCACGACAACGCTTTAGGGGGAGCGTACGTGTGAGGGCGTGGGTTTGTGTCAGCGTACGGGTTAGGATTAGGGGACGGGTGAGGGTCAGGCTTCGGGGAAGGGTTAGGGTTAGGGTTCTGTCTAGGGTTAGGGTTAGGGAATGGGGACGGTTTAGGGTCCAGGTGAGGATACGACAACGCTTTAGGGGGAGCGTACGTGTGAGGGCGCGGGTTAGTGTTAGCGTACGGGTTAGGATTAGGGGACGGGTGAGGGTCAGGCTTCGGGGAAGGGTTAGGGTTAGGGTTCGGGCTAGGGTTAGTTTTAGGGGACGGGGACGGTTTAGGGTCCAGGTGAGGGTACGACAGCGCTTTAGGGGGAGCGTACGTGTGAGGGCGTGGGTTAGTGTCAGCGTACGGGTTAGGATTAGGGGACGGGTGAGGGTCAGGCTTTGGGGAAGGGTTAGGGATAGGGTTCGGGCTAGGGTTAGGGTTAGGGGACGGGGACGGTTTAGGGTCCAGGTGAGGGCACGGCAACGCTTTAGGGGGAGCGTACGTGTGAGGGCGCGGGATAGTGTCAGCGTACGGGTTAGGATTAGGGGACGGGTGAGGGTCAGGCTTCGGGGAAGGATTAGGATTAGGGTTCGGGCTAGGGTTAGGGTTAGGGGACGGGGACGGTTTAGGGTCCAGGTGAGGGCACGACAACGCTTTTGGGGGAGCGTACGTGTGAGGGCGCGGGTTAGTGTCAGCGTACGGGTTAGGATTAGGGGACGGGTGAGGGTCAGGCTTCAGGGAAGGTTTAGGGTTAGGGTTCGGGCTAGGGTTAGGGTTACGGGACGGGGACGGTTTAGGGTACAGGTGAGGGCATGACAACGCTTTAGGGGGAGCGTACGTTTGAGGGCGCGGGTTAGTGTCAGCGTACGGGTTAGGATTAGGGGACAGGTGAGGGTCAGGCTTCGGGGAAGGGTTAGGGTTAGGGTTCCGGCTAGGGTTAGGGTTAGGGGACGGGGACGGTTTAGGGTCCAGGTGAGGGCACGACAACGCTTTTGGGGGAGCGTTCGTGTGAGGGCGCGGGTTAGTGTCAGCGTACGGGTTAGGATTAGGGGACGGGTGAGGGTCAGGCTTCGGGGAAGGGTTAGGGTTAGGGTTCGGGCTAGGGTTAGGGTTACAGGACGGGGACGGTTTAGGGTCCAGGTGAGGGCATGACAACGCTTTAGGGGGAGCGTACGTTTGAGGGCGCGGGTTAGTGTCAGCGTACGGGTTAGGATTAGGGGACGGGTGAGGGTCAGGCTTCGCGGAAGGGTTAGGGTTAGGGTTCCGGCTAGGGTTAGGGTTAGGGGACGGCGACGGTTTAGGGTCCAGGTGAGGGTACGACAATGCTTTAGGGGGAGCGTACGTGTGAGGGCGCGGGTTAGTGTCAGCGTACGGGTTAGCATTAGGGGACGGGTGAGGGTCAGGCTTCGGGGAAGGGTTAGGGTTAGGGTTCGGGCTAGGGTTAGGGTTAGGGGACGGGGACGGTTTAAGGTCCAGGTGAGGGCACGACAACGCTTTAGGGGGAGCGTACGTGTGAGGGCGCGGGATAGTGTCAGCGTACGGGTTAGGTTTAGGGGACGGGTGAGTGTCAGGCGTCGGGGAAGGATTAGGATTAGGGTTCGGGCTAGGGTTAGGGTTCGGGGACGGGGACGGTTTAGGGTCCAGGTGAGGGTACGACAACGCTTTAGGGGGAGCTTACGTGTGAGGGCGCAGGTTAGTGTCAGCGTACGGGTTAGGATTAGGGGACGGGTGAGGGTCAGGCTTCAGGGAAGGGTTAGGGTTAGCGTTCGGGCTAGGGTTAGCGTTAAGGGACGGGGACGGTTTAGGGTCCAGGTGAGGGTACGACAACGCTTTAGGGGGAGCGTACGTGTGAGGGTGAGGGTTAGTGTCAGCGTACGGGTTAGGATTAGGGGACGGGTGAGGGTCACGCTTCGGGGAAGGGTTACGGTTAGGGTTCGGGCTAGGGTTAGGGTTAGGGGATGGGGACGGTTTAGGGTCCAGGTGAGGGCACGACAACGCTTTAGGGGGAGCGTACGTGTGAGGGCGCGGGTTCGTGTCAGCGTACTGGTTAGGATTAGGGGACGGGTGAGGGTCAGGCTTCGGGGAAGGGTTAGGGTTAGGGTTCGGGCTAGGGTTAGGGTTAGGGAACGGGGACGGTTTAGGGTCCAGGTGAGGGCACGACAACGCTTTAGGGGGAGCGTACGTGTGAGGGCGCGGGTTCGTGTCAGCGTACTGGTTAGGATTAGGGGACGGGTGAGGGTCAGGCTTCGGGGAAGGGTTAGGGATAGGGTTCGGGCTAGGGTTAGGGTTAGGGGACGGGGACGGTTTAGGGTCCAGGTGAGGGCACGACAACGCTTTAGGGGGAGCGTACGTGTGAGGGCGCGGGTTCGTGTCAGCGTACTGGTTAGGATTAGGGGACGGGTGAGGGTCAGGCTTCGGGGAAGGGTTAGGATTAGGGTTCGGGCTAGGGTTAGGGTTAGGGGACGGGGACGGTTTAGGGTCCAGGTGAGGGCACGACAACGCTTTAGGGGGAGCGTACGTGTGAGGGCGTGGGTTAGTGTCAGCGTACAGGTTAGGATTAGGGGACGGGTGAGGGTCAGGCTTCGGGGAAGGGTTAGGGTTAGGGTTCGGGCTAGGGTTAGGGTTAGGGGACGGGGACGGTTTAGGGTCCAGGTGAGGGCACGACAACGCTTTAGGGGGAGCGTACGTGTGAGGGCGCGGGTTAGTGTCAGCGTACGGGTTAGGATTAGGGGACGGGTGAGGGTCAGTCTTCAGGGAAGGGTTAGGGTTAGGGTTCGGGCTAGGGTTAGGGTTAGGGGACGGGGACGGTTTAGGGTCCAGGTGAGGGCACGGCAACGCTTTAGGGGGACCGTACGTGTGAGGGCGCGAGATAGTTTCAGCGTACGGGTTAGGATTAGGGGACGGGTGAGGGTCAGGCTTCGGGGAAGGGTTAGGGTTAGGGTTCCGGCTAGGGTTAGGGTTAGGGGACGGCGACGGTTTAGGGTCCAGGTGAGGGTACGACAACGCTTTAGGGGGAGCGTACGTGTGAGGGCGCGGGTTAGTGTCACCGTACGGGTTAGGATTAGGGGACGTGTGAGGGTCAGGCTTCGGAGAAGGGTTAGGGTTAGGGTTCGGGCTAGGGTTAGGGTTAGGGGACGGGGACGGTTTAGGGTCCAGGTGAGGGCACGACAACGCTTTAGGGGGAGCGTACGTGTGAGGGCGCGGGTTAGTGTCAGCGTACGGGTTAGGATTAGGGGACGGGTGAGTGTCAGGCTTCGGGGAAGTGTTAGGGTTAGGGTTCGGGCTAGGGTTAGGGTTAGGGGACCGGGACGGTTTAGGGTCCAGGTGAGGGCACGACAACGCTTTAGGGGGAGCGTACGTGTGAGGGCGCGGGTTAGTGTTAGCGTACAGGTTAGGATTAGGGGACGGGTGAGGGTCAGGCTTCGGGGAAGCGTTAGGGTTAGGGTTCGGGCTAGGGTTAGGGTTAGGGGACGGGGACGTTTTAGGGTCCAGGTGAGGGTAAGACAACGCTTTAGGGGGAGCGTACATGTGAGGGCGCGGGTTAGTGTCAGCGTACGGGTTAGGATTAGGGGACGGGTGAGTGTCAGGCTTCGGGGAAGCGTTAGGGTTAGGGTTTGGGCTAGGGTTAGGGTTAGGGGACGGGGACGGTTTAGGGTCCAGGTGAGGGCACGACAACGCTTTAGGGGGAGCGTACGTGTGAGGACGCGGGTTAGTGTCAGCGTATGGGTTAGGATTAGGGGACGGGTGAGGATCAGGCTTCGGGGAAGGGTTAGGGTTAGGGTTCGGGCTAGGGTTAGGGTTAGGGGACGGGGACAGTTTAGGGTCCAGGTGAGGGCACGACAACGCTTTAGGGGGAGCGTACGTGTGAGGGCGTGGGTTTGTGTCAGCGTACGGGTTAGGATTAGGGGACGGTTGAGGGTCAGGCTTCGGGGAAGGGTTAGGGTTAGGGTTCTGTCTAGGGTTAGGGTTAGGGAATGGGGACGGTTTAGGGTCCAGGTGAGGATACGACAACGCTTTAGGGGGAGCGTACGTGTGAGGGCGCGGGTTAGTGTTAGCGTACGGGTTAGGATTAGGGGACGGGTGAGGGTCAGGCTTCGGGGAAGGGTTAGGGTTAGGGTTCGGGCTAGGGTTAGGTTTAGGGGACGGGGACGGTTTAGGGTCCAGGTGAGGGTACGACAGCGCTTTAGGGGGAGCGTACGTGTGAGGGTGTGGGTTAGTGTCAGCGTACGGGTTAGGATTAGGGGACGGGTGAGGGTCAGGCTTCGGGGAAGGGTTAGGGATAGGGTTCGGGCTAGGGTTAGGGTTAGGGGACGGGGACGGTTTAGGGTCCAGGTGAGGGCACGGCAACGCTTTAGGGGGAGCGTACGTGTGAGGGCGCGGGATAGTGTCAGCGTACGGGTTAGGATTAGGGGACGGGTGAGGGTCAGGCTTCGGGGAAGGATTAGGATTAGGGTTCGGGCTAGGGTTAGGGTTAGGGGACGGGGACGGTTTAGGGTCCAGGTGAGGGCACGACAACGCTTTTGGGGGAGCGTACGTGTGAGGGCGCGGGTTAGTGTCAGCGTACGGGTTAGGATTAGGGGACGGGTGAGGGTCAGGCTTCGGGGAAGGTTTAGGGTTAGGGTTCGGGCTAGGGTTAGGGTTACGGGACGGGGACGGTTTAGGGTACAGGTGAGGGCATGACAACGCTTTAGGGGGAGCGTACGTTTGAGGGCGCGGGTTAGTGTCAGCGTACGGGTTAGGATTAGGGGACAGGTGAGGGTCAGGCTTCGGGGAAGGGTTAGGGTTAGGGTTCCGGCTAGGGTTAGGGTTAGGGGACGGGGACGGTTTAGGGTCCAGGTGAGGGCACGACAACGCTTTTGGGGGAGCGTTCGTGTGAGGGTGCGGGTTAGTGTCAGCGTACGGGTTAGGATTAGGGGACGGGTGAGGGTCAGGCTTCGGGGAAGGGTTAGGGTTAGGGTTCGGGCTAGGGTTAGGGTTACAGGACGGGGACGGTTTAGGGTCCAGGTGAGGGCATGACAACGCTTTAGGGGGAGCGTACGTTTGAGGGCGCGGGTTAGTGTCAGCGTACGGGTTAGGATTAGGGGACGGGTGAGGGTCAGGCTTCGCGGAAGGGTTAGGGTTAGGGTTCCGGCTAGGGTTAGGGTTAGGGGACGGCGACGGTTTAGGGTCCAGGTGAGGGTACGACAATGCTTTAGGGGGAGCGTACGTGTGAGGGCGCGGGTTAGTGTCAGCGTACGGGTTAGCATTAGGGGACGGGTGAGGGTCAGGCTTCGGGGAAGGGTTAGGGTTAGGGTTCGGGCTAGGGTTAGGGTTAGGGGACGGGGACGGTTTAAGGTCCAGGTGAGGGCACGACAACGCTTTAGGGGGAGCGTACGTGTGAGGGCGCGGGATAGTGTCAGCGTACGGGTTAGGTTTAGGGGACGGGTGAGTGTCAGGCGTCGGGGAAGGATTAGGATTAGGGTTCGGGCTAGGGTTAGGGTTAGGGGACGGGGACGGTTTAGGGTCCAGGTGAGGGTACGACAACGCTTTAGGGGGAGCTTACGTGTGAGGGCGCAGGTTAGTGTCAGCGTACGGGTTAGGATTAGGGGACGGGTGAGGGTCAGGCTTCAGGGAAGGGTTAGGGTTAGCGTTCGGGCTAGGGTTAGGGTTAAGGGACGGGGACGGTTTAGGGTCCAGGTGAGGGTACGACAACGCTTTAGGGGGAGCGTACGTGTGAGGGCGCGGGTTAGTGTCAGCGTACGGGTTAGGATTAGGGGACGGGTGAGGGTCACGCTTCGGGGAAGGGTTAGGGTTAGGGTTCGGGCTAGGGTTAGGGTTAGGGGACGGGGACGGTTTAGGGTCCAGGTGAGGGCACGACAACGCTTTAGGGGGAGCGTACGTGTGAGGGCGCGGGTTCGTGTCAGCGTACGGGTTAGGATTAGGGGACGGGTGAGGGTCAGGCTTCGGGGAAGGGTTAGGGTTAGGGTTCGGGCTAGGGTTAGGGTTAGGGAACGGGGACGGTTTAGGGTCCAGGTGAGGGCACGACAACGCTTTAGGGGGAGCGTACGTGTGAGGGCGCGGGTTCGTGTCAGCGTACTGGTTAGGATTAGGGGACGGGTGAGGGTCAGGCTTCGGGGAAGGGTTAGGGATAGGGTTCGGGCTAGGGTTAGGGTTAGGGGACGGGGACGGTTTAGGGTCCAGGTGAGGGCACGACAACGCGTTAGGGGGAGCGTACGTGTGAGGGCGCGGGTTCGTGTCAGCGTACGGGTTAGGATTAGGGGACGGGTGAGGGTCAGGCTTCGGGGAAGGGTTAGGATTAGGGTTCGGGCTAGGGTTAGGGTTAGGGGACGGGGACGGTTTAGGGTCCAGGTGAGGGCACGACAACGCTTTAGGGGGAGCGTACGTGTGAGGGCGCGGGTTAGTGTCAGCGTACAGGTTAGGATTAGGGGACGGGTGAGGGTCAGGCTTCGGGGAAGGGTTAGGGTTAGGGTTCGGGCTAGGGTTAGGGTTAGGGGACAGGGACGGTTTAGGGTCCAGGTGAGGGCACGACAACGCTTTAGGGGGAGCGTACGTGTGAGGGCGCGGGTTAGTGTCAGCGTACGGGTTAGGATTAGGGGACGGGTGAGGGTCAGTCTTCAGGGAAGGGTTAGGGTTAGGGTTCGGGCTAGGGTTAGGGTTAGGGGACGGGGACGGTTTAGGGTCCAGGTGAGGGCACGGCAACGCTTTAGGGGGACCGTACGTGTGAGGGCGCGAGATAGTGTCAGCGTACGGGTTAGGATTAGGTGACGGGTGAGGGTCAGGCTTCGGGGAAGGGTTAGGGTTAGGGTTCGGGCTAGGGTTAGGGTTAGGGGACGGGGACGGTTTAGGGTCCAGGTGAGGGCACGACAACGCTTTAGGGGGAGCGTACGTGTGAGGGCGTGGGTTTGTGTCAGCGTACGGGTTAGGATTAGGGGACGGTTGAGGGTCAGGCTTCGGGGAAGGGTTAGGGTTAGGGTTCTGTCTAGGGTTAGGGTTAGGGAATGGGGACGGTTTAGGGTCCAGGTGAGGATACGACAACGCTTTAGGGGGAGCGTACGTGTGAGGGCACGGGTTAGTGTTAGCGTACGGGTTAGGATTAGGGGACGGGTGAGGGTCAGGCTTCGGGGAAGGGTTAGGGTTAGGGTTCGGGCTAGGGTTAGGTTTAGGGGACGGGGACGGTTTAGGGTCCAGGTGAGGGTACGACAGCGCTTTAGGGGGAGCGTACGTGTGAGGGTGTGGGTTAGTGTCAGCGTACGGGTTAGGATTAGGGGACGGGTGAGGGTCAGGCTTCGGGGAAGGGTTAGGGATAGGGTTCGGGCTAGGGTTAGGGTTAGGGGACGGGGACGGTTTAGGGTCCAGGTGAGGGCACGGCAACGCTTTAGGGGGAGCGTACGTGTGAGGGCGCGGGATAGTGTCAGCGTACGGGTTAGGATTAGGGGACGGGTGAGGGTCAGGCTTCGGGGAAGGATTAGGATTAGGGTTCGGGCTAGGGTTAGGGTTAGGGGACGGGGACGGTTTAGGGTCCAGGTGAGGGCACGACAACGCTTTTGGGGGAGCGTACGTGTGAGGGCGCGGGTTAGTGTCAGCGTACGGGTTAGGATTAGGGGACGGGTGAGGGTCAGGCTTCGGGGAAGGTTTAGGGTTAGGGTTCGGGCTAGGGTTAGGGTTACGGGACGGGGACGGTTTAGGGTACAGGTGAGGGCATGACAACGCTTTAGGGGGAGCGTACGTTTGAGGGCCCGGGTTAGTGTCAGCGTACGGGTTAGGATTAGGGGACAGGTGAGGGTCAGGCTTCGGGGAAGGGTTAGGGTTAGGGTTCCGGCTAGGGTTAGGGTTAGGGGACGGGGACGGTTTAGGGTCCAGGTGAGGGCACGACAACGCTTTTGGGGGAGCGTTCGTGTGAGGGTGCGGGTTAGTGTCAGCGTACGGGTTAGGATTAGGGGACGGGTGAGGGTCAGGCTTCGGGGAAGGGTTAGGGTTAGGGTTCGGGCTAGGGTTAGGGTTACAGGACGGGGACGGTTTAGGGTCCAGGTGAGGGCATGACAACGCTTTAGGGGGAGCGTACGTTTGAGGGCGCGGGTTAGTGTCAGCGTACGGGTTAGGATTAGGGGACGGGTGAGGGTCAGGCTTCGCGGAAGGGTTAGGGTTAGGGTTCCGGCTAGGGTTAGGGTTAGGGGACGGCGACGGTTTAGGGTCCAGGTGAGGGTACGACAATGCTTTAGGGGGAGCGTACGTGTGAGGGCGCGGGTTAGTGTCAGCGTACGGGTTAGCATTAGGGGACGGGTGAGGGTCAGGCTTCGGGGAAGGGTTAGGGTTAGGGTTCGGGCTAGGGTTAGGGTTAGGGGACGGGGACGGTTTAAGGTCCAGGTGAGGGCACGACAACGCTTTAGGGGGAGCGTACGTGTGAGGGCGCGGGATAGTGTCAGCGTACGGGTTAGGTTTAGGGGACGGGTGAGTGTCAGGCGTCGGGGAAGGATTAGGATTAGGGTTCGGGCTAGGGTTAGGGTTAGGGGACGGGGACGGTTTAGGGTCCAGGTGAGGGTACGACAACGCTTTAGGGGGAGCTTACGTGTGAGGGCGCAGGTTAGTGTCAGCGTACGGGTTAGGATTAGGGGACGGGTGAGGGTCAGGCTTCAGGGAAGGGTTAGGGTTAGCGTTCGGGCTAGGGTTAGGGTTAAGGGACGGGGACGGTTTAGGGTCCAGGTGAGGGTACGACAACGCTTTAGGGGGAGCGTACGTGTGAGGGTGAGGGTTAGTGTCAGCGTACGGGTTAGGATTAGGGGACGGGTGAGGGTCACGCTTCGGGGAAGGGTTAGGGTTAGGGTTCGGGCTAGGGTTAGGGTTAGGGGACGGGGACGGTTTAGGGTCCAGGTGAGGGCACGACAACGCTTTAGGGGGAGCGTACGTGTGAGGGCGCGGGTTCGTGTCAGCGTACTGGTTAGGATTAGGGGACGGGTGAGGGTCAGGCTTCGGGGAAGGGTTAGGGTTAGGGTTCGGGCTAGGGTTAGGGTTAGGGAACGGGGACGGTTTAGGGTCCAGGTGAGGGCACGACAACGCTTTAGGGGGAGTGTACGTGTGAGGGCGCGGGTTCGTGTCAGCGTACTGGTTAGGATTAGGGGACGGGTGAGGGTCAGGCTTCGGGGAAGGGTTAGGGATAGGGTTCGGGCTAGGGTTAGGGTTAGGGGACGGGGACGGTTTAGGGTCCAGGTGAGGGCACGACAACGCTTTAGGGGGAGCGTACGTGTGAGGGCGCGGGTTCGTGTCAGCGTACTGGTTAGGATTAGGGGACGGGTGAGGGTCAGGCTTCGGGGAAGGGTTAGGATTAGGGTTCGGGCTAGGGTTAGGGTTAGGGGACGGGGACGGTTTAGGGTCCAGGTGAGGGCACGACAACGCTTTAGGGGGAGCGTACGTGTGAGGGCGCGGGTTAGTGTCAGCGTACAGGTTAGGATTAGGGGACGGGTGAGGGTCAGGCTTCGGGGAAGCGTTAGGGTTAGGGTTCGGGCTAGGGTTAGGTTTAGGGGACGGGGACGGTTTAGGGTCCAGGTGAGGGCACGACAACGCTTTAGGGGGAGCGTACGTGTGAGGGCGCGGGTTAGTGTCAGCGTACGGGTTAGGATTAGGGGACGGGTGAGGGTCAGTCTTCGGGGAAGGGTTAGGGTTAGGGTTCGGGCTAGGGTTAGGGTTAGGGGACGGGGACGGTTTAGGGTCCAGGTGAGGGCACGGCAACGCTTTAGGGGGACCGTACGTGTGAGGGCGCGAGATAGTGTCAGCGTACGGGTTAGGATTAGGGGACGGGTGAGGGTCAGGCTTCGGGGAAGGGTTAGGGTTAGGGTTCGGGCTAGGGTTAGGGTTAGGGGACGGGGACAGTTTAGGGTCCAGGTGAGGGCACGACAACGCTTTAGGGGGAGCGTACGTGTGAGGGCGCGGGTTAGTGTCACCGTACGGGTTAGGATTAGGGGACGTGTGAGGGTCAGGCTTCGGAGAAGCGTTAGGGTTAGGGTTCGGGCTAGGGTTAGGGTTAGGGGACGGGGACGGTTTAGGGTCCAGGTGAGGGCACGACAACGCTTTAGGGGGAGCGTACGTGTGAGGGCGCGGGTTAGTGTCAGCGTACGGGTTAGGATTAGGGGACGGTTGAGGGTCAGGCTTCGGGGAAGGGTTAGTGTTAGGGTTCCGGCTAGGGTTAGGGTTAGGGGACGGTGACGGTTTAGGGTCCAGGTGAGGGTACGACAACGCTTTAGGGGGAGCATACGTGTGAGGGCGCGGGTTAGTGTCAGCGTACGGGTTAGCATTAGGGGACGGGTGAGGGTCAGGCTTCGGGGAAGGGTTAGGGTTAGGGTTCGGGCTAGGGTTAGGGTTAGGGGATGGGGACGGTTTAGGGTCCAGGTGAGGGTACGACAACGCTTTAGGGGGAGTGTACGTGTGAGGGTGCGGGTTAGTGTCAGCGTACGGGTTAGGATTAGGGGACGGGTGAGGGTCACGCTTCGGGGAAGGGTTAGGGTTAGGGTTCGGGCTAGGGTTAGGGTTAGGGGACGGGGACGGTTTAGGGTCCAGGTGAGGGTACGACAACGCTTTAGGGGGAGCGTACGTGTGAGGGCGCGGGTTCGTGTCAGCGTACGGTTTAGGATTATGGGATGGGTGAGGGTCAGGCTTCGGGGAAGGGTTAGGGTTAGGGTTCGGGCTAGGGTTAGGGTTAGGGGACGGGGATGGGTTAGGGTCCAGGTGAGGGCACGACAACGCTTTAGGGGCACCGTACGTGTGAGGGCGCGGGTTAGTGTCAGCGTACAGGTTAGGATTAGGCGACGGGTGAGGGTCAGGCTTCGGGGAAGGGTTAGGGTTAGGGTTCGGGCTAGGGTTAGGGTTAGGGGACGGGGACGGTTTAGGGTCCAGGTGAGGGCACGACAACGCTTTAGGGGGAGCGTACGTGTGAGGGCGTGGGTTAGTGTCAGCGTACGGGTTAGGATTAGGGGACGGGTGAGTGTCAGGCTTCGGGGAAGGGTTAGGGTTAGGGTTCGCGCTAGGGTTAGGGTTAGGGGACGGGGACGGTTTAGGGTCCAGGTGAGGGTACGACAACACTTTAGGGAGAGCGTACGTGTGAGGGCGCAGGTTAGTGTCAGTGTACGGGTTAGGATTAGGGGACGGGAGAGGGTCAGGCTTCGGGGAAGGTTTAGGGTTAGGGTTCGGGCTAGGGTTAGGGTTAGGGGACGGGGACTGTTCAGGGTCCAGGTGAGGGTACGACAACGCTTTAGGGGGAGCGTACGTGTGAGGGCGCGGGTTAGTGTCAGCGTACGGGTTAGGATTAGGGGACGGGTGAGGGTCAGGCTTTGGGGAAGGGTTAGGGTTAGGTTTCGGGCTAGGGTTAGGGTTAGGGGACGGGGACGGTTTAGGGTCCAGGTGACGGTACGACAACGCTTTAGGGGGAGCATACGTGTGAGGGCGCAGGTTAGTGTCAGCGTACGGGTTAGGATTAGGGGACGGGTGAGTGTCAGTTTTCGGGGAAGTGTTAGGGTTAGGGTTCGGGCTACGGTCAGGGTTAGGGGACGGGGACGGTTTAGGGTCCAGGTGAGGGTACGACAACGCTTTAGGGGGAGCGTCCGTGTGAGGGCGTGGGTTAGTGTCAGCGTACGGGTTAGATTTAGGGGACGGGTGAGGGTCAGGCTTCGGGGAAGGGTTAGGGATAGGGTTCGGGCTAGGGTTAGGGTTAGGGGACGGGGACGGTTTAGGGTCCAGGTGAGGGCACGACAACGCTTTAGGGGGAGCATACGTGTGAGGGCGCGGGTTAGTGTCAGCGTACGGGTTAGGATTAGGGGACGGGTGAGTGTCAGTTTTCGGGGAAGTGTTAGGGTTAGGGTTCGGGCTAGGGTCAGGGTTACGGGACGGGGACGGTTTAGGGTCCAGGTGAGGGTACGACAACGCTTTAGGGGGAGCGTACGTGTGAGGGCGCGGGTTAGTGTCAGCGTACGGGTTAGGATTAGGGGACGGGTGAGTGTCAGGCTTCGGGGAAGTGTTAGGGTTAGGGTTCGGGCTAGGGTTAGGGTTAGGGGACCGGGACGGTTTAGGGTCCAGGTGAGGGCACGACAACGCTTTAGGGGGAGCGTACGTGTGAGGGCGCGGGTTAGTGTTAGCGTACAGGTTAGGATTAGGGGACGGGTGAGGGTCAGGCTTCGGGGAAGGGTTAGGGTTAGGGTTCGGGCTAGGGTTAGGGTTAGGGGACGGGGACGGTTTAGGGTCCAGGTGAGGGCACGACAACGCTTTAGGGGGAGCGTACGTGTGAGGGCGCTGGTTAGTGTCAGCGTACGGTTTAGGATTAGGGGATGGGTGAGGGTCAGGCTTCGGGGAAGGGTTAGGGTTAGGGTTCGGGCTAGGGTTAGGGTTAGGGTACGGGGACGGGTTAGGGTCCAGGTGAGGGCACGACAACGCTTTAGGGGCAGCGTACGTGTGAGGGCGCGGGTTAGTGTCAGCGTACGGATTAGGATTAGGGGACGGGTGAGTGTCAGTTTTCGGGGAAGTGTTAGGGTTAGGGTTCGGGCTAGGGTCAGGGTTAGGGGACGGGGACGGTTTAGGGTCCAGGTGAGGGTACGACAACGCTTTAGGGGGAGCGTCCGTGTGAGGGCGTGGGTTAGTGTCAGCGTACGGGTTAGGATTAGGGGACGGGTGAGGGTCAGGCTTCGGGGAAGGGTTAGGGTTAGGGTTCGGGCTAGGGTTAGGGTTATGGGACGGGGACGTTTTAGGGTCCAGGTGAGGGCAAGACAACGCTTTAGGGGGAGCGTACGTGTGAGGGCGCGGGTTAGTGTCAGCGTACGGGTTAGGATTAGGGGACGGGTGAGTGTCAGGCTTCGGGGAAGGGTTAGGGTTAGGTTTCGCGCTAGGGTTAGGGTTAGGGGACGGGGACGGTTTAGGGTCCAGGTGAGTGTACGACAACACTTTAGGGAGAGCGTACGTGTGAGGGCGCAGGTTAGTGTCAGCGTACGGGTTAGGATTAGGGGACGGGAGAGGGTCAGGCTTCGGGGAAGGTTTAGGGTTAGGGTTCGGGCTAGGGTTAGGGTTAGGCGACGGGGACTGTTTAGGGTCCAGGTGAGGGTACGACAACGCTTTAGGGGGAGCGTACGTGTGAGGGCGCGGGATAGTGTCAGCGTACGGGTTAGGATTAGGGGAAGGGTGAGGGTCAGGCTTCGGGGAAGGGTTAGGGTTAGGGTTCGGGCTAGGGTTAGGGTTAGGGGACGGGGACGTTTTAGGGTCCAGGTGAGGGTAAGACAACGCTTTAGGGGGAGCGTACGTGTGAGGGCGCGGGTTAGTGTCAGCGTACGGGTTAGGATTAGGGGACGGGTGAGTGTCAGGCTTCGGGGAAGTGTTAGGGTTAGGGTTCGGGCTAGGGTTAGGGTTAGGGGACCGGGACGGTTTAGGGTCCAGGTGAGGGCACGACAACGCTTTAGGGGGAGCGTACGTGTGAGGGCGCGGGTTAGTGTTAGCGTACAGGTTAGGATTAGGGGACGGGTGAGGGTCAGGCTTCGGGGAAGGGTTAGGGTTAGGGTTCGGGCTAGGGTTAGGGTTAGGGGACGGGGACGGTTTAGGGTCCAGGTGAGGGCACGACAACGCTTTAGGGGGAGCGTACGTGTGAGGGCGCGGGTTAGTGTCAGCGTACGGGTTAGGATTAGGGGACGGGTGAGGGTCAGGCTTCGGGGAAGGGTTAGGGTTAGGGTTCGGGCTAGGGTTAGGGTTAGGGGACGGGGACGGTTTAGGGTCCAGGTGAGGGCACGACAACGCTTTAGGGGGAGCGTACGTGTGAGGGCGCGGGTTAGTGTCAGCGTACAGGTTAGGATTAGGGGACGGGTGAGGGTCAGGCTTCGGGGAAGGGTTAGGGTTAGGGTTCGGGCTAGGGTTAGGGTTAGGGGACGGGGACGGTTTAGGGTCCAGGTGAGGGCACGACAACGCTTTAGGGGGAGCGTACGTGTGAGGGCGCGGGATAGTGTCAGCGTACGGGTTAGGATTAGGGGACGGGTCAGGGTCAGGCTTCGGGGAAGGGTTAGGGTTAGGGTTCCGGCTAGGGTTAGGGTTAGGGGACGGCGACGGTTTAGGGTCCAGGTGAGGGTACGACAACGCTTTAGGGGGAGCATACGTGTGAGGGCGCGGGTTAGTGTCAGCGTACGGGTTAGCATTAGGGGACGGGTGAGGGTCAGGCTTCGGGGAAGGGTTAGGGTTAGGGTTCGGGCTAGGGTTAGGGTTAGGGGATGGGGACGGTTTAGGGTCCAGGTGAGGGTACGACAACGCTTTAGGGGGAGCGTACGTGAGAGGGTGAGGGTTAGTGTCAGCGTACGTGTTAGGATTAGGGGACGGGTGAGGGTCACGCTTCGGGGAAGGGTTAGGGTTAGGGTTCGGGCTAGGGTTAGGGTTAGGGGACGGGGACGGTTTAGGGTCCAGGTGAGGGTACGACAACGCTTTAGGGGGAGCGTACGTGTGAGGGCGCGGGTTCGTGTCAGCGTACTGGTTAGGATTAGGGGACGGGTGAGGGTCAGGCTTCGGGGAAGGGTTACGGATAGGGTTCGGGCTAGGGTTAGGGTTAGGGGACGGGGACGGTTTAGGGTCCAGGTGAGGGCACGACAACGCTTTAGGGGGAGCGTACGTGTGAGGGCGCGGGTTAGTGTCAGCGTACGGGTTAGGATTAGGGGACGGGTGAGGGTCAGGCTTCGGGGAAGGGTTAGGGTTAGGGTTCGGGCTAGGGTTAGGGTTAGGGGACGGGGACGGTTTAGAGTCCAGGTGAGGGCACGACAACGCTTTAGGGGGAGCATACGTGTGAGGGCGCGGGTTAGTGTCAGCGTACGGTTTAGGATTATGGGTTGGGTGAGGGTCAGGCTTCGGGGAAGGGTTAGGGTTAGGGTTCGGGCTAGGTTTAGGGTTAGGGGACGAGGACGGGTTAGGGTCCAGGTGAGGGTACGACAACACTTTAGGGAGAGCGTACATGTGAGGGCGCTGGTTAGTGTCAGCGTACGGGTTAGGATTAGGGGACGGGAGAGGGTCAGGCTTCGGGGAAGGTTTAGGGTTAGGGTTCGGGCTAGGGTTAGGGTTAGGGGACGGGGACTGTTCAGGGTCCAGGTGAGGGTACGACAACGCTTTAGGGGGAGCGTACGTGTGAGGGCGCGGGTTAGTGTCAGCGTACGGGTTAGGATTAGGGGACGGGTGAGGGTCAGGCTTTGGGGAAGGGTTAGGGTTAGGTTTCGGTCTAGGGTTAGGGTTAGGGGACAGGGACGGTTTAGGGTCCAGGTGACGGTACGACAACGTTTTAGGGGGAGCGTACGTGTGAGGGCGCGGGTTAGTGTCAGCGTACGGGTTAGGATTAGGGGACGGGTGAGTGTCAGTTTTCGGGGAAGGGTTAGGGTTAGGGTTCGGGCTAGGGTCAGGGTTAGGGGACGGGGACGGTTTAGGGTCCAGGTGAGGGTACGACAACGCTTTAGGGGGAGCGTCCGTGTGAGGGCGCGGGTTAGTGTCAGCGTACGGGTTAGGATTAGGGGAAGGGTGAGGGTCAGGCTTCGGGGAAGGGTTAGGGTTAGGGTTCGGGCTAAGGTTAGGGTTAGGGGACGGGGACGTTTTAGGGTCCAGGTGAGGGTAAGACAACGCTTTAGGGGGAGCGTACGTGTGAGGGCGCGGGTTAGTGTCAGCGTACGGGTTAGGATTAGGGGACGGGTGAGGGTCAGGCTTCGGGGAAGCGTTAGGGTTAGGGTTTGGGCTAGGGTTAGGGTTAGGGGACGGGGACGGTTTAGGGTCCAGGTGAGGGCACGACAACGCCTTAGGGGGAGCGTACGTGTGAGGGTGCGGGTTAGTGTCAGCGTATGGGTCAGGATTAGGGGACGGGTGAGGATCAGGCTTCGGGGAAGGTTTAGGGTTAGGGTTCGGGCTAGGGTTAGGGTTAGGGGACGGGGACAGTTTAGGGTCCAGGTGAGGGCACGACAACGCTTTAGGGGGAGCGTACGTGTGAGGGCGTAGGTTAGTGTCAGCATACGGGTTAGGATTAGGGGACGGGTGAGGGTCAGGCTTCGGGGAAGGGTTAGGGTTAGGGTTCTGTCTAGGGTTAGGGTTAGGGAATGGGGACGGTTTAGGGTCCAGGTGAGGGTACGACAATGCTTTAGGGGGAGCGTACGTGTGAGGGCGCGGGTTAGTGTTAGCGTACGGGTTAGGATTAGGGGACGGGTGAGGGTCAGGCTTCGGGGAAGGGTTAGGGTTAGGGTTCGGGTTAGGGTTAGGTTTAGGGGACGGGGACGGTTTAGGGTCCAGGTGAGGGTACGACAGCGTTTTAGGGGGAGCGTACGTGTGAGGGCGTGGGTTAGTGTCAGCGTACGGGTTAGGATTAGGGGACGGGTGAGGGTCAGGCTTCGGGGAAGGGTTAGGGATAGGGTTCGGGCTAGGGTTAGGGTTAGGGGACGGGGACGGTTTAGGGTCCAGGTGAGGGCACGACAACGCTTTAGAGGGAGCGTACGTGTGAGGGCGCGGGTTAGTGTCAGCGTACGGGTTAGGATTAGGGGACGGGTGAGGGTCAGGCTTCGGGGAAGGGTTAGGGTTAGGGTTCGGGCTAGGGTTAGGGGACGGGGACGGGGACGGTTTAGGGTCCAGGTGAGGGCACGACAACGCTTTAGGGGGAGCGTACGTGTGAGGGCGCGGGTTAGTGTCAGCGTACGGTTTAGGATTAGGGGACGGGTGAGGGTAAGGCTTCGGGGAAGGGTTAGGGTTAGGGTTCGGGATAGGGTTAGGGTTAGGGGACGGGGACGGTTTAGGGTCCAGGTGAGGGCACGGCAACGCTTTAGGGGGAGCGTACGTGTGAGGGCGCGGGATAGTGTCAGCGTACGGGTTAGGATTAGGGGATGGGTGAGGGTCAGGCTTCGGGGAAGGATTAGGATTAGGGTTCGGGCTAGGGTTAGGGTTAGGGGACGGGGACGGTTTAGGGTCCAGGTGAGGGCACGACAACGCTTTAGGGGTACCGTGCGTGTGAGGGCGCGGGTTAGTGTCAGCGTACGGGTTAGTATTAGGGGACGGGTGAGGGTCAGGATTCGGGGAAGGTTTAGGGTTAGGGTTCGGGCTAGGGTTAGGGTTACGGGACGGGGACGGTTTAGGGTCCAGGTGAGGGCATGACAACGCTTTAGGGGGAGCGTACGTTTGAGGGCGCGGGTTAGTGTCAGCGTACGGGTTAGGATTAGGGGACGGGTGAGGGTCAGGCTTCGGGGAAGGGTTAGGGTTAGGGTTCGGGCTAGGGTTAGGGTTAGGGAACGGGGACGGGTTAGGGTCCAGGTGAGGGCACGACAACGCTTTAGGGGGAGCGTACGTGTGAGGGCGCGGGTTAGTGTCAGCGTACGGGTTAGGATTAGGGGACGGGTGAGGGTCAGGCTTCGGGGAAGGGTTAGGGTTAGGGTTCGGGCTAGGGTTAGGGTTAGGGGACAGGGACGGTTTAGGGTCCAGGTGAGGGCACGACAACGCTTTAGGGGGAGCGTACGTGTGAGGGCGCGGGTTAGTGTCAGCGTACGGGTTAGGATTAGGGGACGGGTGAGGGTCAGGCTTCGGGGAAGGGTTAGGGTTAGGGTTCGGGCTAGGGTTAGGGTTAGGGGATGGGGACGGTTTAGGGTCCAGGTGAGGGCACGGCAACGCTTTAGGGGGAGCGTACGTGTGAGGGTGCGGGATAGTGTCAGCGTACGGGTTAGGATTAAGGGACGGGTCAGGGTCAGGCTTCGGGGAAGGGTTAGGGTTAGGTTTCCGGCTAGGGTTAGGGTTAGGGGACGGCGACGGTTTAGGGTCCAGGTGAGGGTACGACAACGCTTTAGGGGGAGCATCCGTGTGAGGGCGCGGGTTAGTGTCAGCGTACGGGTTAGCATTAGGGGACGGGTGAGGGTCAGGCTTCGGGGAAGGGTTAGGGTTAGGGTTCGGGCTAGGGTTAGGGTTAGGGGATGGGGACGGTTTAGGGTCCAGGTGAGGGTAAGACAACGCTTTAGGGGGAGCGTACGTGTGAGGGTGCGGGTTAGTGTCAGCGTAGGGGTTAGAATTAGGGGACGGGTGAGGGTCACGCTTCGGGGAAGGGTTAGGGTTAGGGTTCGGGCTAGGGTTAGGGTTAGGGTACGGGGACGGTTTAGGGTCCAGGTGAGGGCACGACAACGCTTTAGGGGGAGCGTACGTGTGAGGGCGCGGGTTCGTGTCAGCGTACTGGTTAGGATTAGGGGACGGGTGAGGGTCAGGCTTCGGGGAAGGGTTACGGATAGGGTTCGGGCTAGGGTTAGGGTTAGGGGACGGGGACGGTTTAGGGTCCAGGTGAGGGCACGACAACGCTTTAGGGGGAGCGTACGTGTGAGGGCGCGGGTTAGTGTCAGCGTACGGGTTAGGATTAGGGGACGGGTGAGGGTCAGGCTTCGGGGAAGGGTTAGGGTTAGGGTTCGGGCTAGGGTTAGGGTTAGGGGACGGGGACGGTTTAGGGTCCAGGTGAGGGCACGACAACGCTTTAGGGGGAGCGTACGTGTGAGGGCGCGGGTTAGTGTCAGCGTACGGTTTAGGATTATGGGATGGGTGAGGGTCAGGCTTCGGGGAAGGGTTAGGGTTAGGGTTCGGGCTAGGGTTAGGGTTAGGGGACGGGGACGGGTTAGGGTCCAGGTGAGGGCACGACAACGCTTTAGGGGCACCGTACGTGTGAGGGCGCGGGTTAGTGTCAGCGTACAGGTTAGGATTAGGCGACGGGTGAGGGTCAGGCTTCGGGGAAGGGTTAGGGTTAGGGTTCGGGCTAGGGTTAGGGTTAGGGGACGGGGACGGTTTAGGGTCCAGGTGAGGGCACGACAACGCTTTAGGGGGAGCGTACGTGTGAGGGCGTGGGTTAGTGTCAGCGTACGGGTTAGGATTAGGGGACGGGTGAGTGTCAGGCTTCGGGGAAGGGTTAGGGTTAGGGTTCGCGCTAGGGTTAGGGTTAGGGGACGGGGACGGTTTAGGGTCCAGGTGAGGGTACGACAACACTTTAGGGAGAGCGTACGTGTGAGGGCGCAGGTTAGTGTCAGTGTACGGGTTAGGATTAGGGGACGGGAGAGGGTCAGGCTTCGGGGAAGGTTTAGGGTTAGGGTTCCGGCTAGGGTTAGGGTTAGGGGACGGGGACTGTTCAGGGTCCAGGTGAGGGTACGACAACGCTTTAGGGGGAGCGTACGTGTGAGGGCGCGGGTTAGTGTCAGCGTACGGGTTAGGATTAGGGGACGGGTGAGGGTCAGGCTTTGGGGAAGGGTTAGGGTTAGGTTTCGGGCTAGGGTTAGGGTTAGGGGACGGGGACGCTTTAGGGTCCAGGTGAGGGCACGACAACGCTTTAGGGGGAACGTACGTGTGAGGGCGCGGGTTAGTGTCAGCGTACGGGTTAGGATTAGGGGACGGGTGAGTGTCAGGCTTCGGGGAAGGGTTAGGGTTAGGGTTCGCGCTAGGGTTAGGGTTAGGGGACGGGGACGGTTTAGGGTCCAGGTGAGTGTACGACAACACTTTAGGGAGAGCGTACGTGTGAGGGCGCAGGTTAGTGTCAGCGTACGGGTTAGGATTAGGGGACGGGAGAGGGTCAGGCTTCGGGGAAGGTTTAGGGTTAGGGTTCGGGCTAGGGTTAGGGTTAGGGGACGGGGACTGTTTAGGGTCCAGGTGAGGGTACGACAACGCTTTAGGGGGAGCGTACGTGTGAGGGCGCGGGATAGTGTCAGCGTACGGGTTAGGATTAGGGGAAGGGTGAGGGTCAGGCTTCGGGGAAGGGTTAGGGTTAGGGTTCGGGCTAGGGTTAGGGTTAGGGGACGGGGACGTTTTAGGGTCCAGGTGAGGGTAAGACAACGCTTTAGGGGGAGCGTACGTGTGAGGGCGCGGGTTAGTGTCAGCGTACGGGTTAGGATTAGGGGACGGGTGAGTGTCAGGCTTCGGGGAAGTGTTAGGGTTAGGGTTCGGGCTAGGGTTAGGGTTAGGGGACCGGGACGGTTTAGGGTCCAGGTGAGGGCACGACAACGCTTTAGGGGGAGCGTACGTGTGAGGGCGCGGGTTAGTGTTAGCGTACAGGTTAGGATTAGGGGACGGGTGAGGGTCAGGCTTCGGGGAAGGGTTAGGGTTAGGGTTCGGGCTAGGGTTAGGGTTAGGGGACGGGGACGGTTTAGGGTCCAGGTGAGGGCACGACAACGCTTTAGGGGGAGCGTACGTGTGAGGGCGCGGGTTAGTGTCAGCGTACGGGTTAGGATTAGGGGACGGGTGAGGGTCAGGCTTCGGGGAAGGGTTAGGGTTAGGGTTCGGGCTAGGGTTAGGGTTAGGGGACGGGGAAGGTTTAGGGTCCAGGTGAGGGCACGACAACGCTTTAGGGGGAGCGTACGTGTGAGGGCGCGGGTTAGTGTCAGCGTACAGGTTAGGATTAGGGGACGGGTGAGGGTCAGGCTTTGGGGAAGGGTTAGGGTTAGGGTTCGGGCTAGGGTTAGGGTTAGGGGACGGGGACGGTTTAGGGTCCAGGTGAGGGCACGACAACGCTTTAGGGGGAGCGTACGAGTGAGGGCGCGGGATAGTGTCAGCGTACGGGTTAGGATTAGGGGACGGGTCAGGGTCAGGCTTCGGGGAAGGGTTAGGGTTAGGGTTCCGGCTAGGGTTAGGGTTAGGGGACGGCGACGGTTTAGGGTCCAGGTGAGGGTACGACAACGCTTTAGGGGGAGCATACGTGTGAGGGCGCGGGTTAGTGTCAGCGTACGGGTTAGCATTAGGGGACGGGTGAGGGTCAGGCTTCGGGGAAGGGTTAGGGTTAGGGTTCGGGCTAGGGTTAGGGTTAGGGGATGGGGACGGTTTAGGGTCCAGGTGAGGGTACGACAACGCTTTAGGGGGAGCGTACGTGAGAGGGTGAGGGTTAGTGTCAGCGTACGTGTTAGGATTAGGGGACGGGTGAGGGTCACGCTTCGGGGAAGGGTTAGGGTTAGGGTTCGGGCTAGGGTTAGGGTTAGGGGACGGGGACGGTTTAGGGTCCAGGTGAGGGTACGACAACGCTTTAGGGGGAGCGTACGTGTGAGGGCGCGGGTTCGTGTCAGCGTACTGGTTAGGATTAGGGGACGGGTGAGGGTCAGGCTTCGGGGAAGGGTTACGGATAGGGTTCGGGCTAGGGTTAGGGTTAGGGGACGGGGACGGTTTAGGGTCCAGGTGAGGGCACGACAACGCTTTAGGGGGAGCGTACGTGTGAGGGCGCGGGTTAGTGTCAGCGTACGGGTTAGGATTAGGGGACGGGTGAGGGTCAGGCTTCGGGGAAGGGTTAGGGTTAGGGTTCGGGCTAGGGTTAGGGTTAGGGGACGGGGACGGTTTAGAGTCCAGGTGAGGGCACGACAACGCTTTAGGGGGAGCGTACGTGTGAGGGCGCGGGTTAGTGTCAGCGTACGGTTTAGGATTATGGGATGGGTGAGGGTCAGGCTTCGGGGAAGGGTTAGGGTTAGGGTTCGGGCTAGGTTTAGGGTTAGGGGACGAGGACGGGTTAGGGTCCAGGTGAGGGTACGACAACACTTTAGGGAGAGCGTACGTGTGAGGGCGCTGGTTAGTGTCAGCGTACGGGTTAGGATTAGGGTACGGGAGAGGGTCAGGCTTCGGGGAAGGTTTAGGGTTAGGGTTCGGGCTAGGGTTAGGGTTAGGGGACGGGGACTGTTCAGGGTCCAGGTGAGGGTACGACAACGCTTTAGGGGGAGCGTACGTGTGAGGGCGCGGGTTAGTGTCAGCGTACGGGTTAGGATTAGGGGACGGGTGAGGGTCAGGCTTTGGGGAAGGGTTAGGGTTAGGTTTCGGTCTAGGGTTAGGGTTAGGGGACGGGGACGGTTTAGGGTCCAGGTGACGGTACGACAACGTTTTAGGGGGAGCGTACGTGTGAGGGCGCGGGTTAGTGTCAGCGTACGGGTTAGGATTAGGGGACGGGTGAGTGTCAGTTTTCGGGGAAGGGTTAGGGTTAGGGTTCGGCCTAGGGTCAGGGTTAGGGGACGGGGACGGTTTAGGGTCCAGGTGAGGGTACGACAACGCTTTAGGGGGAGCGTCCGTGTGAGGGCGCGGGTTAGTGTCAGCGTACGGGTTAGGATTAGGGGAAGGGTGAGGGTCAGGCTTCGGGGAAGGGTTAGGGTTAGGGTTCGGGCTAAGGTTCGGGTTAGGGGACGGGGACGTTTTAGGGTCCAGGTGAGGGTAAGACAACGCTTTAGGGGGAGCGTACGTGTGAGGGCGCGGGTTAGTGTCAGCGTACGGGTTAGGATTAGGGGACGGGTGAGGGTCAGGCTTCGGGGAAGCTTTAGGGTTAGGGTTTGGGCTAGGGTTAGGGTTAGGGGACGGGGACGGTTTAGGGTCCAGGTGAGGGCACGACAACGCTTTAGGGGGAGCGTACGTGTGAGGGTGCGGGTTAGTGTCAGCGTATGGGTTAGGATTAGGGGACGGGTGAGGATCAGGCTTCGGGGAAGGTTTAGGGTTAGGGTTCAGGCTAGGGTTAGGGTTAGGGGACGGGGACAGTTTAGGGTCCAGGTGAGGGCACGACAACGCTTTAGGGGGAACGTACGTGTGAGGGCGTAGGTTAGTGTCAGCATACGGGTTAGGATTAGGGGACGGGTGAGGGTCAGGCTTCGGGGAAGGGTTAGGGTTAGGGTTCTGTCTAGGGTTAGGGTTAGGGAATGGGGACGGTTTAGGGTCCAGGTGAGGGCACGACAACGCTTTAGGGGGAGCGTACGTGTGAGGGCGCGGGTTAGTGTCAGCGTACGGGTTAGGATTAGGGGACGGGTGAGGGTCAGGCTTCGGGGAAGGGTTAGGGTTAGGGTTCGGGCTAGGGTTAGGGTTAGGGGACAGGGACGGTTTAGGGTGCAGGTGAGGGCACGACAACGCTTTAGGGGGAGCGTACGTGTGAGGGCGCGGGTTAGTGTCAGCGTACGGGTTAGGATTAAGGGACGGGTGAGGGTCAGGCTTCGGGGAAGGGTTAGGGTTAGGGTTCGGGCTAGGGTTAGGGTTAGGGGACGGGGACGGTTTAGGGTCCAGGTGAGGGCACGACAACGCTTTAGGGGGAGCGTACGTGTGAGGGCGCGGGTTAGTGTCAGCGTACGGGTTAGGATTAGGGGACGGGTGAGGTTCAGGCTTCGGGGAAGGGTTAGGGTTAGGGTTCGGGCTAGGGTTAGGGTTAGGGGACGGGGACGGTTTAGGGTCCAGGTGAGGGCACGGCAACGCTTTAGGGGGAGCGTACGTGTGAGGGTGCGGGATAGTGTCAGCGTACGGGTTAGGATTAAGGGACGGGTCAGGGTCAGGCTTCGGGGAAGGGTTAGGGTTAGGTTTCCGGCTAGGGTTAGGGTTAGGGGACGGCGACGGTTTAGGGTCCAGGTGAGGGTACGACAACGCTTTAGGGGGAGCATACGTGTGAGGGCGCGGGTTAGTGTCAGCGTACGGGTTAGCATTAGGGGACGGGTGAGGGTCAGGCTTCGGGGAAGGGTTAGGGTTAGGGTTCGGGCTAGGGTTAGGGTTAGGGGATGGGGACGGTTTAGGGTCCAGGTGAGGGTAAGACAACGCTTTAGGGGGAGCGTACGTGTGAGGGTGCGGGTTAGTGTCAGCGTACGGGTTAGAAGTAGGGGACGGGTGAGGGTCACGCTTCGGGGAAGGGTTAGGGTTAGGGTTCGGGCTAGGGTTAGGGTTAGGGTACGGGGACGGTTTAGGGTCCAGGTGAGGGCACGACAACGCTTTAGGGGGAGCGTACGTGTGAGGGCGCGGGTTCGTGTCAGCGTACTGGTTAGGATTAGGGGACGGGTGAGGGTCAGGCTTCGGGGAAGGGTTACGGATAGGGTTCGGGCTAGGGTTAGGGTTAGGGGACGGGGACGGTTTAGGGTCCAGGTGAGGGCACGACAACGCTTTAGGGGGAGCGTACGTGTGAGGGCGCGGGTTAGTGTCAGCGTACGGGTTAGGATTAGGGGACGGGTGAGGGTCAGGCTTCGGGGAAGGGTTAGGGTTAGGGTTCGGGCTAGGGTTAGGGTTAGGGGACGGGGACGGTTTAGGGTCCAGGTGAGGGTACGACAACGCTTTAGGGGGAGCGTACGTGTGAGGGCGCGGGTTAGTGTCAGCGTACGGTTTAGGATTATGGGATGGGTGAGGGTCAGGCTTCGGGGAAGGGTTAGGGTTAGGGTTCGGGCTAGGGTTAGGGTTAGGGGACGGGGACGGGTTAGGGTCCAGGTGAGGGCACGACAACGCTTTAGGGGCACCGTACGTGTGAGGGCGAGGGTTAGTGTCAGCGTACAGGTTAGGATTAGGCGACGGGTGAGGGTCAGGCTTCGGGGAAGGGTTAGGGTTAGGGTTCGGGCTAGGGTTAGGGTTAGGGGAGGGGGACGGTTTAGGGTCCAGGTGAGGGCACGACAACGCTTTAGGGGGAGCGTTCGTGTGAGGGCGTGGGTTAGTGTCAGCGTACGGGTTAGGATTAGGGGACGGGTGAGTGTCAGGCTTCGGGGAAGGGTTAGGGTTAGGGTTCGCGCTAGGGTTAGGGTTAGGGGACGGGGACGGTTTAGGGTCCAGGTGAGGGTACGACAACACTTTAGGGAGAGCGTACGTGTGAGGGCGCAGGTTAGTGTCAGTGTACGGGTTAGGATTAGGGGACGGGGAGGGTCAGGCTTCGGGGAAGGTTTAGGGTTAGGGTTTGGGCTAGGGTTAGGGTTAGGGGACGGGGACTGTTCAGGGTCCAGGTGAGGGTACGACAACGCTTTAGGGGGAGCTTACGTGTGAGGGCGCGGGTTAGTGTCAGCGTACGGGTTAGGATTAGGGGACGGGTGAGGGTCAGGCTTTGGGGAAGGGTTAGGGTTAGGTTTCGGGCTAGGGTTAGGGTTAGGGGACGGGGACGGTTTAGGGTCCAGGTGAGGGCACGACAACGCTTTAGGGGGAGTGTACGTGTGAGGGCGCGGGTTAGTGTCAGCGTACGGGTTAGGATTAGGGGACGGGTGAGGGTCAGGCTTCGGGGAAGTGTTAGGGTTAGGGTTCGGGCTAGGGTTAGGGTTAGTGGACGGGGACGGTTTAGGGTCCAGGTGAGGGCACGACAACGCTTTAGTGGGAGCGTACGTGTGAGGGCGCGGATTAGTGTCAGCGTACGGGTTAGGATTAGGGGACGGGTGAGGGTCAGGCTTCGGTGAAGGGTTAGGGTTAGGGTTCGGGCTAGGGTTAGGGATAGGGGACGGGGACGGTTTAGGGTCCAGGTGAGGGCACGACAACGCTTTAGGGGGAGCGTACGTGTGAGGGCGCGGGTTAGTGTCAGCGTACGGTTTAGGATTAGGGGACAGGTGAGGGTCAGGCTTCTGGGAAGGGTTAGGGTTAGGGTTCTGGCTAGGGTTAGGGTTAGGGGACGGGGACGGGTTAGGGTCCAGGTGAGGGCACGACAACGCTTTAGGGGCAGCGTACGTGTGAGGGCGCGGGTTAGTGTCAGCGTACGGGTTAGGATTAGGGGACGGGTGAGGGTCAGGCTTCGGGGAAGGGTTAGGGTTAGGGTTCGGGCTAGGGTTAGGGTTAGGGGACGGGGACGGTTTAGGGTCCAGGTGACGGCACGACAACGCTTTAGGGGGAGCGTACGTGTGAGGGCGCGGGTTAGTGTCAGCGTACGGGTTAGGATTAGGGGACAGGTGAGGGTCAGTCTTCGGGGAAGGGTTAGGGTTAGGGTTCGGGCTAGGGTTAGGGTTAGGGGACGGGGACGGTTTAGGGTCCAGGTGAGGGCACGACAACGCTTTAGGGGGAGCGTACGTGTGAGGTCGCGGGTTAGTGTCAGCGTACGGGTTAGGATTAGGGGACGTGTGAGTGTCAGGCTTCGGGGAAGGGTTAGGGTTAGGGTTCGGGCTAGGGTTAGGATTAGGGGACGGGGACGGTTTAGGGTCCAGGTGAGGGTACGACAACGGTTTAGGGGGAGTTACGTGTGAGGGCGCGGGTTAGTGTAAGCGTACGGGTTAGGATTAGGGGACGGGTGAGGGTCAGGCTTCGGGGAAGGGTTAGGGTTAGCGTTCGGGCTAGGGTTAGGGTTAAGGGACGGGGACGGTTTAGGGTCCAGGTGAGGGTACGACAACGCTTTAGGGGGAGCGTACGTGTGAGGGCGCGGGTTCGTGTCAGCGTACTGTTTAGGATTAGGGGACGGGTGAGGGTCAGGCTTCGGGGAAGGGTTAGGGTTAGGGTTCGGGCTAGGGTTAGGGTTAGGGGACGGGGACGGTTTAGGGTCCAGGTGAGGGCACGACAACGCTTTAGGGGGAGCGTACGTGTGAGGGCGCGGGTTAGTGTCAGCGTACAGGTTAGGATTAGGGGACGGGTGAGGGTCACGCTTCGGGGAAGGCTTAGGGTTAGGGTTCGGGCTAGGGTTAGGGTTAGGGGACGGGGACGGTTTAGGGTCCAGGTGAGGGCACGACAACGCTTTAGGGGGAGCGTACGTGAGAGGGCGCGGGTTAGTGTCAGCGTACGGGTTAGGATTAGGGGACGGGTGAGGGTCAGGCTTCGGGGAAGGGTTAGGGTTAGGGTTCGGGCTAGGGTTAGGGTTAGGGGACGGGGACGGTTTAGGGTCCAGGTGAGGGCACGACAACGCTTTAGGGGGAGCGTACGTGTGAGGGCGCGGGTTAGTGTCAGCGTACGGTTTAGGATTAGGGGACGGGTGAGGGTCAGGCTTCGGGGAAGGGTTAGGGTTAGGGTTCGGGCTAGGGTTAGGGTTAGGGGACGGGGACGGGTTAGGGTCCAGGTGAGGGCACGACAACGCTTTAGGGGCACCGTACGTGTGAGGGCGCGGGTTAGTGTCAGCGTACAGGTTAGGATTAGGGGACGGGTGAGGGTCAGGTTTCGGGGAAGGGTTAGGGTTAGGGTTCGGGCTAGGGTTAGGGTTAGGGGACGGGGACGGTTTAGGGTCCAGGTGAGGGCACGACAACGCTTTAGGGGGAGCGTACGTGTGAGGGCGTGGGTTAGTGTCAGCGTACGGGTTAGGATTAGGGGACGGGTGAGGGTCAGGCTTCGGGGAAGGGTTAGGGTTAGGGTTCGGGCTAGGGTTAGGGTTACAGGACGGGGACGGTTTAGGGTCCAGTTGAGGGCACGACAACGCTGCAGGGGGAGCGTACGTGTGAGGGCGCAGGTTAGTGTCAGCGTACGGGTTAGGATTAGGGGACGGGTGAGGGTCAGGCTTCAGGGAAGGGTTAGGATTAGGGTTCGGGCTAGGGTTAGGGTTAGGGGACGGGGACGGTTTAGGGTCCAGGTGAGGGCACGGCAACGCTTTAGGGGGAGCGTACGTGTGAGGGCGCGGGATAGTGTCAGCGTACGGGTTAGGATTAGGGGACGGGTGAGGGTCAGGCTTCGGGGAAGGATTAGGATTAGGGTTCGGGGTAGGGTTAGGGTTAGGGGACGGGGACGGTTTAGGGTCCAGGTGAGGGCACGACAACGCTTAAGGGGGAGCGTACGTGTGAGGGCGCGGGTTAGTGTCAGCGTACGGGTTAGGATTAGGCGACGGGTGAGGGTCAGGCTTCGGGGAAGGGTTAGGGTTATGGTTCGGGCTAGGATTAGGGTTAGGGGACGGGGACGGTTTAGGCTCAAGGTGAGGGTACGACAACGCTTTAGGGGGAGCGTACGTGTGAGGGCGCGGGTTAGTGTCAGTGTACGGGTTAGGATTAGGGGACGGGTGAGGGTCAGGCTTCGGGGAAGTGTTAGGGTTAGGGTTCGGGAGAGGGTTAGGGTTAGGGGACGGAGACGGTTTAGGGTCCAGGTGAGGGCACGACAACGATTTAGGGGGAGCGTACGTGTGAGGGCGTGGGTTAGTGTCAGCGTACGGGTTAGGATTAGGGGACGGGTGAGGGTCAGGCTTCGGGGAAGGGTTAGGGTTAGGGTTCCGGCTAGGGTTAGGGTTAGGGAACGGCGACGGTTTAGGGTCCAGGTGAGGGTATGACAACGCTTTAGGGGGAGCGTGCGTGTGAGGGCGCGGGTTAGTGTCAGCGTACGGGTTAGCATTAGGGGACGGGTGAGGGTCAGGCTTCGGGGAAGGGTTAGGGTTAGGGTTCGGGCTAGGGTTAGGGTTAGGGGACGGGGACGGTTTAGGGTCCAGGTGAGGGCACGACAACGCTTTAGGGGGAGCGTACGTGTGAGGGCGCGGGATAGTGTCAGCATACGGGTTAGGATTAGGGGACGGGTGAGGGTCAGGCTTCGGGGAAGGATTAGGATTAGGGTTCGGGCTAGAGTTAGGGTTAGGGGATGGGGACTGTTTAGGGTCCAGGTGAGGGCACGACAACGCTTTAGGTGGAGCGTACGTGTGAGGGCGCGGGTTAGTGTCTGCGTACGGGTTAGGATTAGGGGACGGGTGAGGGTCAGGCTTCGGGGAAGGGTTAGGGTTAGGGTTCGGGCTAGGGTTACGTTTAGGGGACGGGGACGGTTTAGGGTGCAGGTGAGGGTACGACAACGCTTTAGGGGGAGCGTACGTGTGAGGGCGCGGGTTAGTGTCACCGTACGGGTTAGGATTAGGGGACGTGTGAGGGTCAGGCTTCGGAGAAGGGTTAGGGTTAGGGTTCGGGCTAGGGTTAGGGTTAGGGGACGGGGACGGTTTAGGGTCCAGGTGAGGGCAAGACAACGCTTTAGGGGGAGCGTACGTGTGAGGGCGCGGGTTAGTGTCAGCGTACGGGTTAGGATTAGGGGACGGGTGAGGGTCAGGCTTCGGGGAAGGGTTAGGGTTAGGGTTCGGGCTAGGGTTAGGGTTAGGGGCCGGGGACGGTTTAGGGTCCAGGTGAGGGCACGACAACGCTTTAGGGGGAGCGTACGTGTGAGGGCGCGGGTTAGTGTCAGCGTACGGTTTAGGATTATGGGATGGGTGAGGGTCAGGCTTCGGGGAAGGGTTAGGGTTAGGGTTCGGGCTAGGGTTAGGGTTAGGGGACGGGGACGGGTTAGGTTCCAGGTGAGGGCACGACAACGCTTTAGGGGCACCGTACGTGTGAGGGCGCGGGTTAGTGTCAGCGTACAGGTTAGGATTAGGCGACGGGTGAGGGTCAGGCTTCGGGGAAGGGTTAGGGTTAGGGTTCGGGCTAGGGTTAGGGTTAGGGGACGGGGACGGTTTAGGGTCCAGGTGAGGGCACGACAACGCTTTAGGGGGAGCGTACGTGTGAGGGCGCGGGTTAGTGTCAGCGTACTGGTTAGGATTAGGGGACGGGTGAGGGTCAGGCTTCGGGGAAGGGTTAGGGATAGGGTTCGGGCTAGGGTTAGGGTTAGTGGAGGGGGACGGTTTAGGGTCCAGGTGAGGGCACGACAACGCTTTAGGGGGAGCGTACGTGTGAGGGCGCGGGTTAGTGTCAGCGTACGGGTTAGGATTAGGGGACGGGTGAGGGTCAGGCTTCGGGGAAGGGTTAGGGTTAGGGTTCGGGCTAGGGTTAGGGTTAGGGGACGGGGACGGTTTAGGGTCCAGGTGAGGGCACGACAACGCTTTAGGGGGAGCGTACGTGTGAGGGCGCGGGTTAGTGTCAGCGTACGGTTTAGGATTAGGGGACGGGTGAGGGTCAGGCTTCGGGGAAGGGTTAGGGTTAGGGTTCGGGCTAGGGTTAGGGTTAGGGGACGGGGACGGGTTAGGGTCCAGGTGAGGGCACGACAACGCTTTAGGGGCACCGTACGTGTGAGGGCGCGGGTTAGTGTCAGCGTACAGGTTAGGATTAGGGGACGGGTGAGGGTCAGGCTTCGGGGAAGGGTTAGGGTTAGGGTTCGGGCTAGGGTTAGGGTTAGGGGACGGGGACGGTTTAGGGTCCAGGTGAGGGCACGACAACGCTTTAGGGGGTGCGTACGTGTGAGGGCGTGGGTTAGTGTCAGCGTACGGGTTAGGATTAGGGGACGGGTGAGGGTCAGGCTTCGGGGAAGGGTTAGGGTTAGGGTTCGGGCTAGGGTTAGGGTTACAGGACGGGGACGGTTTAGGGTCCAGTTGAGGGCACGACAACGCTGCAGGGGGAGCGTACGTGTGAGGGCGCAGGTTAGTGTCAGCGTACGGGTTAGGATTAGGGGACGGGTGAGGGTCAGGCTTCAGGGAAGGGTTAGGATTAGGGTTCGGGCTAGGGTTAGGGTTAGGGGACGGGGACGGTTTAGGGTCCAGGTGAGGGCACGGCAACGCTTTAGGGGGAGCGTACGTGTGAGGGCGCGGGATAGTGTCAGCGTACGGGTTAGGATTAGGGGACGGGTGAGGGTCAGGCTTCGGGGAAGGATTAGGATTAGGGTTCGGGGTAGGGTTAGGGTTAGGGGACGGGGACGGTTTAGGGTCCAGGTGAGGGCACGACAACGCTTAAGGGGGAGCGTACGTGTGAGGGCGCGGGTTAGTGTCAGCGTACGGGTTAGGATTAGGCGACGGGTGAGGGTCAGGCTTCGGGGAAGGGTTAGGGTTATGGTTCGGGCTAGGATTAGGGTTAGGGGACGGGTACGGTTTAGGCTCAAGGTGAGGGTACGACAACGCTTTAGGGGGAGCGTACGTGTGAGGGCGCGGGTTAGTGTCAGCGTACGGGTTAGGATTAGGGGACGGGTGAGGGTCAGGCTTCGGGGAAGTGTTAGGGTTAGGGTTCGGGAGAGGGTTAGGGTTAGGGGACGGAGACGGTTTAGGGTCCAGGTGAGGGTATGACAACGCTTTAGGGGGAGCGTACGTGTGAGGGCGCGGGTTAGTGTCAGCGTACGGGTTAGCATTAGGGGACGGGTGAGGGTCAGGCTTCGGGGAAGGGTTAGGGTTAGGGTTCGGGCTAGGGTTAGGGTTAGGGGACGGGGACGGTTTAGGGTCCAGGTGAGGGCACGACAACGCTTTAGCGGGAGCGTACGTGTGAGGGCGCGGGATAGTGTCAGCATACGGGTTAGGATTAGGGGACGGGTGAGGGTCAGGCTTCGGGGAAGGATTAGGATTAGGGTTCGGGCTAGAGTTAGGGTTAGGGGACGGGGACTGTTTAGGGTCCAGGTGAGGGCACGACAACGCTTTAGGTGGAGCGTACGTGTGAGGGCGCGGGTTAGTGTCTGCGTACGGGTTAGGATTAGGGGACGGGTGAGGGTCAGGCTTCGGGGAAGGGTTAGGGTTAGGGTTCGGGCTAGGGTTACGTTTAGGGGACGGGGACGGTTTAGGGTGCAGGTGAGGGTACGACAACGCTTTAGGGGGAGCGTACGTGTGAGGGCGCGGGTTAGTGTCACCGTACGGGTTAGGATTAGGGGACGTGTGAGGGTCAGGCTTCGGAGAAGGGTTAGGGTTAGGGTTCGGGCTAGGGTTAGGGTTAGGGGACGGGGACGGTTTAGGGTCCAGGTGAGGGCAAGACAACGCTTTAGGGGGAGCGTACGTGTGAGGGCGCGGGTTAGTGTCAGCGTACGGGTTAGGATTAGGGGACGGGTGAGGGTCAGGCTTCGGGGAAGGGTTAGGGTTAGGGTTCGGGCTAGGGTTAGGGTTAGGGGCCGGGGACGGTTTAGGGTCCAGGTGAGGGCACGACAACGCTTTAGGGGGAGCGTACGTGTGAGGGCGCGGGTTAGTGTCAGCGTACGGTTTAGGATTATGGGATGGGTGAGGGTCAGGCTTCGGGGAAGTGTTAGGGTTAGGGTTTGGGCTAGGGTTAGGGTTAGGGGACGTGGACGGGTTAGGTTCCAGGTGAGGGCACGACAACGCTTTAGGGGCACCGTACGTGTGAGGGCGCGGGTTAGTGTCAGCGTACAGGTTAGGATTAGGCGACGGGTGAGGGTCAGGCTTCGGGGAAGGGTTAGGGTTAGGGTTCGGGCTAGGGTTAGGGTTAGGGGACGGGGACGGTTTAGGGTCCAGGTGAGGGCACGACAACGCTTTAGGGGGAGCGTACGTGTGAGGGCGTGGGTTAGTGTCAGCGTACGGGTTAGGATTAGGGGACGGGTGAGTGTCAGGCTTCGGGGAAGGGTTAGGGTTAGGGTTCGCGCTAGGGTTAGGGTTAGGGGACGGGGACGGTTTAGGGTCCAGGTGAGGGTACGACAACACTTTAGGGAGAGCGTACGTGTGAGGGCGCAGGTTAGTGTCAGTGTACGGGTTAGGATTAGGGGACGGGAGAGGGTCAGGCTTCGGGGAAGGTTTAGGGTTGGGGTTCGGGCTAGGGTTAGGGTTAGGGGACGGGGACTGTTCAGGGTCCAGGTGAGGGTACGACAACGCTTTAGGGGGAGCTTACGTGTGAGGGCGCGGGTTAGTGTCAGCGTACGGGTTAGGATTAGGGGACGGGTGAGGGTCAGGCTTTGGGGAAGGGTTAGGGTTAGGTTTCGGGCTAGGGTTAGGGTTAGGGGACGGGGACGGTTTAGGGTCCAGGTGAGGGCACGACAACGCTTTAGGGGGAGCGTACGTGTGAGGGCGCGGGTTAGTGTCAGCGTACGGGTTAGGATTAGGGGACGGGTGAGGGTCAGGCTTCGGGGAAGTGTTAGGGTTAGGGTTCGGGCTAGGGTTAGGGTTAGGGGACGGGGACGGTTTAGGGTCCAGGTGAGGGCAAGACAACGCTTTAGTGGGAGCGTACGTGTGAGGGCGTGGATTAGTGTCAGCGTACGGGTTAGGATTAGGGGACGGGTGAGGGTCAGGCTTCGGTGAAGGGTTAGGGTTAGGGTTCGGGCTAGGGTTAGGGATAGGGGACGGGGACGGTTTAGGGTCCAGGTGAGGGCACGACAACGCTTTAGGGGGAGCGTACGAGTGAGGGCGCGGGTTAGTGTCAGCGTACGGTTTAGGATTAGGGGACGGGTGAGGGTCAGGCTTCTGGGAAGGGTTAGGGTTAGGGTTCTGGCTAGGGTTAGGGTTAGGGGACGGGGACGGGTTAGGGTCCAGGTGAGGGCACGACAACGCTTTAGGGGCAGCGTACGTGTGAGGGCGCGGGTTAGTGTCAGCGTACGGGTTAGGATTAGGGGACGGGTGAGGGTCAGGCTTCGGGGAAGGGTTAGGGTTAGGGTTCGGGCTAGGGTTAGGGTTAGGGGACGGGGACGGTTTAGGGTCCAGGTGAGGGCACGACAACGCTTTAGGGGGAGCGTACGTGTGAGGGCGCGGGTTAGTGTCAGCGTACGGGTTAGGATTAGGGGACGGGTGAGGGTCAGTCTTCGGGGAAGGGTTAGGGTTAGGGTTCGGGCTAGGGTTAGGGTTAGGGGACGGGGACGGTTTAGGGTCCAGTTGAGGGCACGACAACGCTTTAGGGGGAGCGTACGTGTGAGGGCGCGGGTTAGTGTCAGCGTACGGGTTAGGATTAGGGGACGTGTGAGTGTCAGGCTTCGGGGAAGGGTTAGGGTTAGGGTTCGGGCTAGGGTTAGGATTAGGGGACGGGGACGGTTTAGGGTCCAGGTGAGGGTACGACAACGCTTTAGGGGGAGTTACGTGTGAGGGCGCGGGTTAGTGTAAGCGTACGGGTTAGGATTAGTGGACGGGTGAGGGTCAGGCTTCGGAGAAGGGTTAGGGTTAGCGTTCGGGCTAGGGTTAGGGTTAAGGGACGGGGACGGTTTAGGGTGCAGGTGAGGGTACGACAACGCTTTAGGGGGAGCGTACGTGTGAGGGCGCGGGTTCGTGTCAGCGTACTGTTTAGGATTAGGGGACGGGTGAGGGTCAGGCTTCGGGGAAGGGTTAGGGTTAGGGTTCGGGCTAGGGTTAGGGTTAGGGGACGGGGACGGTTTAGGGTCCAGGTGAGGGCACGACAACGCTTTAGGGGGAGCGTACGTGTGAGGGCGCGGGTTAGTGTCAGCGTACAGGTTAGGATTAGGGGACGGGTGAGGGTCAGGCTTCGGGGAAGGGTTAGGGTTAGGGTTCGGGCTAGGGTTAGGGTTAGGGGACGGGGACGGTTTAGGGTCCAGGTGAGGGCACGACAACGCTTTAGGGGGAGCGTACGTGTGAGGGCGCGGGTTAGTGTCAGCGTACAGGTTAGGATTAGGGGACGGGTGAGGGTCACGCTTCGGGGAAGGCTTAGGGTTAGGGTTCGGGCTAGGGTTAGGGTTAGGGGACAGGGACGGTTTAGGGTCCAGGTGAGGGCACGACAACGCTTTAGGGGGAGCGTACGTGTGAGGGCGCGGGTTCGTGTCAGCGTACTGGTTAGGATTAGGGGACGGGTGAGGGTCAGGCTTCGGGGAAGGGTTAGGGATAGGGTTCGGGCTAGGGTTAGGGTTAGGGGAGGGGGACGGTTTAGGGTCCAGGTGAGGGCACGACAACGCTTTAGGGGGAGCGTACGTGTGAGGGCGCGGGTTAGTGTCAGCGTACGGGTTAGGATTAGGGGACGGGTGAGGGTCAGGCTTCGGGGAAGGGTTAGGGTTAGGGTTCGGGCTAGGGTTAGGGTTAGGGGACGGGGACGGTTTAGGGTCCAGGTGAGGGCACGACAACGCTTTAGGGGTAGCGCACGTGTGAGGGCGCGGGTTAGTGTCAGCGTACGGTTTAGGATTAGGGGACGGGTGAGGGTCAGGCTTCGGGGAAGGGTTAGGGTTAGGGTTCGGGCTAGGGTTAGGGTTAGGGGACGGGGACGGGTTAGGGTCCAGGTGAGGGCACGACAACGCTTTAGGGGCACCGTACGTGTGAGGGCGCGGGTTAGTGTCAGCGTACAGGTTAGGATTAGGGGACGGGTGAGGGTCAGGCTTCGGGGTAGGGTTAGTGTTAGGGTTCGGGCTAGGGTTAGGGTTAGGGGACGGGGACGGTTTAGGGTCCAGGTGAGGGCACGACAACGCTTTAGGGGGAGCGTACGTGTGAGGGCGTGGGTTAGTGTCAGCGTACGGGTTAGGATTAGGGGACGGGTGAGGGTCAGGCTTCGGGGAAGGGTTAGGGTTAGGGTTCGGGCTAGGGTTAGGGTTACAGGACGGGGACGGTTTAGGGTCCAGTTGAGGGCACGACAACGCTGCAGGGGGAGCGTACGTGTGAGGGCGCAGGTTAGTGTCAGCGTACTGGTTAGGATTAGGGGACGGGTGAGGGTCAGGCTTCGGGGAAGGGTTAGGATTAGGGTTCGGGCTAGGGTTAGGGTTAGGGGACGGGGACGGTTTAGGGTCCAGGTGAGGGCACGGCAACGCTTTAGGGGGAGCGTACGTGTGAGGGCGCGGGATAGTGTCAGCGTACGGGTTAGGATTAGGGGACGGGTGAGGGTCAGGCTTCGGGGAAGGATTAGGATTAGGGTTCGGGGTAGGGTTAGGGTTAGGGGACGGGGACGGTTTAGGGTCCAGGTGAGGGCACGACAACGCTTAAGGGGGAGCGTACGTGTGAGGGCGCGGGTTAGTGTCAGCGTACGGGTTAGGATTAGGCGACGGGTGAGGGTCAGGCTTCGGGGAAGGGTTAGGGTTATGGTTCGGGCTAGGATTAGGGTTAGGGGACGGGGACGGTTTAGGCTCAAGGTGAAGGTACGACAACGCTTTAGGGGGAGCGTCCGTGTGAGGGCGCGGGTTAGTGTCAGCGTACGGGTTAGGATTAGGGGACGGGTGAGGGTCAGGCTTCGGGGAAGTGTTAGGGTTAGGGTTCGGGAGAGGGTTAGGGTTAGGGGACGGAGACGGTTTAGGGTCCAGGTGAGGGCACGACAACGATTTAGGGGGAGCGTACGTGTGAGGGCGTGGGTTAGTGTCAGCGTACGGGTTAGCATTAGGGGACGGGTGAGGGTCAGGCTTCGGGGAAGGGTTAGGGTTAGGGTTCGGGCTAGGGTTAGGGTTAGGGGACGGGGACGGTTTAGGGTCCAGGTGAGGGCACGACAACGCTTTAGGGGGAGCGTACGTGTGAGGGCGCGGGATAGTGTCAGCATACGGGTTAGGATTAGGGGACGGGTGAGGGTCAGGCTTCGGGGAAGGATTAGGATTAGGGTTAGGGCTAGAGTTAGGGTTAGGGGACGGGGACTGTTTAGGGTCCAGGTGAGGGCACGACAACGCTTTAGGTGGAGCGTACGTGTGAGGGCGCGGGTTAGTGTCTGCGTACGGGTTAGCATTAGGGGACGGGTGAGGGTCAGGCTTCGGGGAAGGGTTAGGGTTAGGGTTCGGGCTAGGGTTACGGTTAGGGGACGGGGACGGTTTAGGGTGCAGGTGAGGGTACGACAACGCTTTAGGGGGAGCGTACGTGTGAGGGCGCGGTTTAGTGTCACCGTACGGGTTAGGATTAGGGGACGTGTGAGGGTCAGGCTTCGGAGAAGGGTTAGGGTTAGGGTTCGGGCTAGGGTTAGGGTTAGGGGACGGGGACGGTTTAGGGTCCAGGTGAGGGCAAGACAACGCTTTAGGGGGAGCGTACGTGTGAGGGCGCGGGTTCGTGTCAGCGTACTGGTTAGGATTAGGGGACGGGTGAGGGTCAGGCTTCGGGGAAGGGTTAGGGATAGGGTTCGGGCTAGGGTTAGAGTTAGGGGACGGGGACGGTTTAGGGTCCAGGTGAGGGCACGACAACGCTTTAGGGGGAGCGTACGTGTGAGGGCGCGGGTTAGTGTCAGCGTACGGGTTAGGATTAGGGGACGGGTGAGGGTCAGGCTTCGGGGAAGGGTTAGGGTTAGGGTTCGGGCTAGGGTTAGGGTTAGGGGACGGGGACGGGTTAGGGTCCAGGTGAGGGCACGACAACGCTTTAGGGGCAGCGTACGTGTGAGGGCGCGGGTTAGTGTCAGCGTAGAGGTTAGGATTAGGGGACGGGTGAGGGTCAAGCTTCGGGGAAGGGTTAGGGTTAGGGTTCGGGCTAGGGTTAGGGTTAGGGGACGGGGACAGTTTAGGGTCCAGGTGAGGGAACGACAACGCTTTAGGGGGAGCGTACGTGTGAGGGCGCGGGTTAGTGTAAGCGTACGGGTTAGGATTAGAGGACGGGTGAGGGTCAGGCTTCGGGGAAGGGTTAGGGTTAGGGTTCCGGCTAGGGTTAAGGTTAGTGGACGGCGACAGTTTAGGGTCCAGGTGAGGGTACGACAACGCTTTAGGGGGAGCGTACGTGTGATGGCGCGGGTTTGTGTCAGCGTACGGGTTAGCATTATGGGACGGGTGAGGGTCAGGCTTCGGGGAAGGGTTAGGGTTAGGGTTCGGGCTAGGGTTAGGGTTAGGGGACGGGGACGGTTTAGGGTCCAGGTGAGGGCACGACAACGCTTTAGGGGCAGCGTACGTGTGAGTGCGCGGGTTAGTGTCAGCGTACGGGTTAGAATTAGGGGACGGGTGAGGGTCAGGCTTCGGGGAAGGGTTAGGGTTACGGTTCGGGCTAGGGTTAGGGTTACGGGACGGGGACGGTTTAGGGTCCAGGTTAGGATACGACAACGCTTTAGGGGGAGCGTACGTGTGAGGGCGCGGGTTAGTGTCAGCGTACGGGTTAGGATTAGGGGACGGGTGAGGGTCAGGCTTCGGGGAAGGGTTAGGTTTAGGGTTCGCGCTAGGGTTAGGGTTAGGGGACGGGGACGGTTTAGGGTCCAGGTGAGGGTACGACAACGCTTTAGGGAGAGAGTACGTGTGAGGGCGCGGGTTAGTGTCAGCGTACGGGTTAGGATTAGGGGACGGGTGAGGGTCAGGCTTTGGGGAAGGGTTAGGGTTAGGTTTCGGGCTAGGGTTAGGGTTAGGGGACGGGGACGGTTTAGGGTCCAGGTGAGGGTACGACAACGCTTTAGGGGGAGCATACGTGTGAGGGCGCGGGTTAGTGTCAGCGTACGGATTAGGATTAGGGGACGGGTGAGTGTCAGTTTTCGGGGAAGTGTTAGGGTTAGGGTTCGGGCTAGGGTCAGGGTTAGGGGATGGGGACGGTTTAGGGTCCAGGTGAGGGTACGACAACGCTTTAGGGGGAGCGTCCGTGTGAGGGCGCGGGTTAGTGTCAGCGTACGGGTTAGGATTAGGGGACGGGTGAGGGTCAGGCTTCGGGGAAGGGTTAGGGTTAGGGTTCGGGCTAGGGTTAGGGTTATGGGACGGGGACGGTTTAGGGTCCAGGTGAGGGTAAGACAACGCTTTAGGGGGAGCGTACGTGTGAGGGCGCGGGTTAGTGTCAGCGTACGGGTTAGGATTAGGGGACGGGTGAGTGTCAGGCTTCGGGGAAGGGTTAGGGTTAGGGTTCGCGCTAGGGTTAGGGTTAGGGGACGGGGACGGTTTAGGGTCCAGGTGAGTGTACGACAACACTTTAGGGAGAGCGTACGTGTGAGGGCGCAGGTTAGTGTCAGCGTACGGGTTAGGATTAGGGGACGGGAGCGGGTCAGGCTTCGGGGAAGGTTTAGGGTTAGGGTTCGGGCTAGGGTTAGGGTTAGGGGACGGGGACGGTTTAGGGTCCAGGTGAGGGCACGGCAACGCTTTAGGGGGAGCGTACGTGTGAGGGCGCGAGATAGTGTCAGCGTACGGGTTAGGATTAGGGGACGGGTGAGGGTCAGGCTTCGGGGAAGGGTTAGGGTTAGCGTTCCGGCTAGGGTTAGGGTTAGGGGACGGCGACGGTTTAGGGTCCAGGTGAGGGTACGACAACGCTTTAGAGGGAGCGTACGTGTGAGGGCGCGGGTTAGTGTCACCGTACGGGTTAGGATTAGGGGACGTGTGAGGGTCAGGCTTCGGAGAAGGGTTAGGGTTAGGGTTCGGGCTAGGGTTAGGGTTAGGGGACGGGGACGGTTTAGGGTCCAGGTGAGGGCACGACAACGCTTTAGGGGGAGCGTACGTGTGAGGGCGCGGGTTAGTGTCAGCGTACGGGTTAGGATTAGGGGACGGTTGAGGGTCAGGCTTCGGGGAAGGGTTAGTGTTAGGGTTCCGGCTAGAGTTAGGGTTAGGGGACGGTGACGGTTTAGGGTCCAGGTGAGGGTACGACAACGCTTTAGGGGGAGCATACGTGTGAGGGCGCGGGTTAGTGTCAGCATACGGGTTAGCATTAGGGGACGGGTGAGGGTCAGGCTTCGGGGAAGGGTTAGGGTTAGGGTTCGGGCTAGGGTTAGGGTTAGGGTATGGGGACGGTTTAGGGTCCAGGTGAGGGTACGACAACGCTTTAGGGGGAGTGTACGTGTGAGGGTGCGGGTTAGTGTCAGCGAACGGGTTAGGATTAGGGGACGGGTGAGGGTCACGCTTCGGGGAAGGGTTAGGGTTAGGGTTCGGGCTAGGGTTAGGGTTAGGGGACGGGGACGGTTTAGGGTCCAGGTGAGGGTACGACAACGCTTTAGGGGGAGCGTACGTGTGAGGGCGCGGGTTCGTGTCAGCGTACGGTTTAGGATTATGGGATGGGTGAGGGTCAGGCTTCGGGGAAGGGTTAGGGTTAGGGTTCGGGCTAGGGTTAGGGTTAGGGGACGGGGACGGGTTAGGGTCCAGGTGAGGGCACGACAACGCTTTAGGGGCACCGTACGTGTGAGGGCGCGGGTTAGTGTCAGCGTACAGGTTAGGATTAGGCGACGGGTGAGGGTCAGGCTTCGGGGAAGGGTTAGGGTTAGGGTTCGGGCTAGGGTTAGGGTTAGGGGACGGGGACGGTTTAGGGTCCAGGTGAGGGCACGACAACGCTTTAGGGGGAGCGTACGTGTGAGGGCGTGGGTTAGTGTCAGCGTACGGGTTAGGATTAGGGGACGGGTGAGTGTCAGGCTTCGGGGAAGGGTTAGGGTTAGGGTTCGCGCTAGGGTTAGGGTTAGGGGACGGGGACGGTTTAGGGTCCAGGTGAGGGTACGACAACACTTTAGGGAGAGCGTACGTGTGAGGGCGCAGGTTAGTGTCAGTGTACGGGTTAGGATTAGGGGACGGGAGAGGGTCAGGCTTCGGGGAAGGTTTAGGGTTAGGGTTCGGGCTAGGGTTAGGGTTAGGGGACGGGGACTGTTCAGGGTCCAGGTGATGGTACGACAACGCTTTAGGGGGAGCGTACGTGTGAGGGCGCGGGTTAGTGTCAGCGTACGGGTTAGGATTAGGGGACGGGTGAGGGTCAGGCTTTGGGGAAGGGTTAGGGTTAGGTTTCGGGCTAGGGTTAGGGTTAGGGGACGGGGACGGTTTAGGGTCCAGGTGACGGTACGACAACGCTTTAGGGGGAGCATACGTGTGAGGGCGCGGGTTAGTGTCAGCGTACGGGTTAGGATTAGGGGACGGGTGAGTGTCAGTTTTCGGGGAAGGGTTAGGGTTAGGGTTCGGGCTAGGGTCAGGGTTAGGGGACGGGGACGGTTTAGGGTCCAGGTGAGGGTACGACAACGCTTTAGGGGGAGCGTCCGTGTGAGGGCGTGGGTTAGTGTCAGCGTACGGGTTAGGATTTGGGGACGGGTGAGGGTCAGGCTTCGGGGAAGGGTTAGGGATAGGGTTCGGGCTAGGGTTAGGGTTAGGGGACGGGGACGGTTTAGGGTCCAGGTGAGGGCACGACAACGCTTTAGGGGGAGCATACGTGTGAGGGCGCGGGTTAGTGTCAGCGTACGGGTTAGGATTAGGGGACGGGTGAGGGTCAGGCTTCGGGGAAGTGTTAGGGTTAGGGTTCGGGCTAGGGTTAGGGTTAGGGGACGGGGACGGTTTAGGGTCCAGGTGAGGGCACGACAACGCTTTAGGGGGAGCGTACGTGTGAGGGCGCGGGATAGTGTCAGCGTACGGGTTAGGATTAGGGGACGGGTGAGGGTCAGGCTTTGGGGAAGGGTTAGGGTTAGGTTTCGGGCTAGGGTTAGGGTTAGGGGACGGGGACGGTTTAGGGTCCAGGTGAGGGTACGACAACGCTTTAGGGGGAGCATACGTGTGAGGGCGTGGGTTAGTGTCAGCGTACGGATTAGGATTAGGGGACGGGTGAGTGTCAGTTTTCGGGGAAGTGTTAGGGTTAGGGTTCGGGCTAGGGTCAGGGTTAGGGGACGGGGACGGTTTAGGGTCCAGGTGAGGGTACGACAACGCTTTAGGGGGAGCGTCCGTGTGAGGGCGCGGGTTAGTGTCAGCGTACGGGTTAGGATTAGGGGACGGGTGAGGGTCAGGCTTCGGGGAAGGGTTAGGGTTAGGGTTCGGGCTAGGGTTAGGGTTATGGAACGGGGACGTTTTAGGGTCCAGGTGAGGGTAAGACAACGCTTTAGGGGGAGCGTACGTGTGAGGGCGCGGGTTAGTGTCAGCGTACGGGTTAGGATTAGGGGACGGGTGAGTGTCAGGCTTCGGGGAAGGGTTAGGGTTAGGGTTCGCGCTAGGGTTAGGGTTAGGGGACGGGGACGGTTTAGGGTCCAGGTGAGTGTACGACAACACTTTAGGGAGAGCGTACGTGTGAGGGCGCAGGTTAGTGTCAGCGTACGGGTTAGGATTAGGGGACGGGAGAGGGTCAGGCTTCGGGGAAGGTTTAGGGTTAGGGTTCGGGCTAGGGTTAGGGTTAGGGGACGGGGACTGTTTAGGGTCCAGGTGAGGGTACGACAACGCTTTAGGGGGAGCGTACGTGTGAGGGCGTGGGTTAGTGTCAGAGTACGGGTTAGGATTAGGGGACGGGTGAGGGTCAGGCTTTGGGGAAGGGTTAGGGTTAGGTTTCGGGCTAGGGTTAGGGTTAGGGGACGGGGACGGTTTAGGGTCCAGGTGAGGGTACGACAACGCTTTAGGGGGAGCATACGTGTGAGGGCGCGGGTTAGTGTCAGCGTACGGGTTAGGATTAGGGGACGGGTGAGTGTCAGTTTTCGGGGAAGGGTTAGGGTTAGGGTTCGGGCTAGGGTCAGGGTTAGGGGACGGGGACGGTTTAGGGTCCAGGTGAGGGTACGACAACGCTTTAGGGGGAGCGTCCGTGTGAGGGCGCGGGTTAGTGTCAGCGTACGGGTTAGGATTAGGGGAAGGGTGAGGGTCAGGCTTCGGGGAAGGGTTAGGGTTCGGGCTAGGGTTAGGGTTAGGGGACGGGGACGTTTTAGGGTCCAGGTGAGGGTAAGACAACGCTTTAGGGGGAGCGTACATGTGAGGGCGCGGGTTAGTGTCAGCGTACGGGTTAGGATTAGGGGACGGGTGAGTGTCAGGCTTCGGGGAAGCGTTAGGGTTAGGGTTTGGGCTAGGGTTAGGGTTAGGGGACGGGGACGGTTTAGGGTCCAGGTGAGGGCACGACAACGCTTTAGGGGGAGCGTACGTGTGAGGGTGCGGGTTAGTGTCAGCGTATGGGTTAGGATTAGGGGACGGGTGAGGATCAGGCTTCGGGGAAGGGTTAGGGTTAGGGTTCGGGCTAGGGTTAGGGTTAGGTGACGGGGACAGTTTAGGGTCCAGGTGAGGGCACGACAACGCTTTAGGGGGAGCGTACGTGTGAGGGCGTGGTTTAGTGTCAGCGTACGGGTTAGGATTAGGGGACGGGTGAGGGTCAGGCTTCGGGGAAGGGTTAGGGTTAGGGTTCTGTCTAGGGTTAGGGTTAGGGAATGGGGACGGTTTAGGGTCCAGGTGAGGGTACAACAACGCTTTAGGGGGAGCGTACGTGTGAGGGCGCGGGTTAGTGTTAGCGTACGGGTTAGGATTAGGGGACGGGTGAGGGTCAGGCTTCGGGGAAGGGTTAGGGTTAGGGTTCGGGCTAGGGTTAGGTTTAGGGGACGGGGACGGTTTAGGGTCCAGGTGAGGGTACGACAGCGCTTTATTGGGAGCGTACGTGTGAGGGCGTGGGTTAGTGTCAGCGTACGGGTTAGGATTAGGGGACGGGTGAGGGTCAGGCTTCGGGGAAGGGTTAGGGATAGGGTTCGGGCTAGGGTTAGGGTTAGGGGACGGGGACGGTTTAGGGTCCAGGTGAGGGCACGGCAACGCTTTAGGGGGAGCGTACGTGTGAGGGCGCGGGATAGTGTCAGCGTACGGGTTAGGATTAGGGGACGGGTGAGGGTCAGGCTTCGGGGAAGGATTAGGATTAGGGTTCGGGCTAGGGTTAGGGTTAGGGGACGGGGACGGTTTAGGGTCCAGGTGAGGGCACGACAACGCTTTTGGGGGAGCGTACGTGTGAGGGCGCGGGTTAGTGTCAGCGTACGGGTTAGGATTAGGGGACGGGTGAGGGTCAGGCTTCGGGGAAGGTTTAGGGTTAGGGTTCGGGCTAGGGTTAGGGTTACAGGACGGGGACGGTTTAGGGTCCAGGTGAGGGCATGACAACGCTTTAGGGGGAGCGTACGTTTGAGGGCGCGGGTTAGTGTCAGCGTACGGGTTAGGATTAGGGGACAGGTGAGGGTCAGGCTTCGGGGAAGGGTTAGGGTTAGGGTTCCGGCTAGGGTTAGGGTTAGGGGACGGGGACGGTTTAGGGTCCAGGTGAGGGCACGACAACGCTTTTGGGGGAGCGTACGTGTGAGGGCGCGGGTTAGTGTCAGCGTACGGGTTAGGATTAGGGGACGGGTGAGGGTCAGGCTTCGGGGAAGGTTTAGGGTTAGGGTTCGGGCTAGGGTTAGGGTTACAGGACGTGGACGGTTTAGGGTCCAGGTGAGGGCATGACAACGCTTTAGGGGGAGCGTACGTTTGAGGGCGCGGGTTAGTGTCAGCGTACGGGTTAGGATTAGGGGACGGGTGAGGGTGAGGCTTCGGGGAAGGGTTAGGGTTAGGGTTCCGGCTAGGGTTAGGGTTAGGGGACGGCGACGGTTTAGGGTCCAGGTGAGGGTACGACAATGCTTTAGGGGGAGCGTACGTGTGAGGGCGCGGGTTAGTGTCAGCGTACGGGTTAGCATTAGGGGACGGGTGAGGGTCAGGCTTCGGGGAAGGGTTAGGGTTAGGGTTCGGGCTAGGGTTAGGGTTAGGGGACGGGGACGGTTTAGGGTCCAGGTGAGGGCACGACAACGCTTTAGCGGGAGCGTACGTGTGAGGGCGCGGGTTCGTGTCAGCGTACTGGTTAGGATTAGGGGACGGGTGAGGGTCAGGCTTCGGGGAAGGGTTAGGGTTAGGGTTCGGGCTAGGGTTAGGGTTAGGGAACGGGGAATGTTTAGGGTCCAGGTGAGGGTACGACAACGCTTTAGGGGGAGCGTACGTGTGAGGGTGAGGGTTAGTGTCAGCGTACGGGTTAGGATTAGGGGACGGGTGAGGGTCACGCTTCGGGGAAGGGTTAGGGTTAGGGTTCGGGCTAGGGTTAGGGTTAGGGGACGGGGACGGTTTAGGGTCCAGGTGAGGGCACGACAACGCTTTAGGGGGAGCGTACGTGTGAGGGCGCGGGTTCGTGTCAGCGTACTGGTTAGGATTAGGGGACGGGTGAGGGTCAGGCTTCGGGGAAGGGTTAGGGATAGGGTTCGGGCTAGGGTTAGGGTTAGGGGACGGGGACGGTTTAGGGTCCAGGTGAGGGCACGACAACGCTTTAGGGGGAGCGTACGTGTGAGGGCGCGGGTTCGTGTCAGCGTACTGGTTAGGATTAGGGGACGGGTGAGGGTCAGGCTTCGGGGAAGGGTTAGAATTAGGGTTCGGGCTAGGGTTAGGGTTAGGGGACGGGGACGGTTTAGGGTCCAGGTGAGGGCACGACAACGCTTTAGGGGGAGCGTACGTTTGAGGGCGCGGGTTAGTGTCAGCGTACAGGTTAGGATTAGGGGACGGGTGAGGGTCAGGCTTCGGGGAAGGGTTAGGGTTAGGGTTCGGGCTAGGGTTAGGGTTAGGGGACAGGGACGGTTTAGGGTCCAGGTGAGGGCACGACAACGCTTTAGGGGGAGCGTACGTGTGAGGGCGCGGGTTAGTGTCAGCGTACGGGTTAGGATTAGGGGACGGGTGAGGGTCAGTCTTCCGGGAAGGGTTAGGGTTAGGGTTCGGGCTAGGGTTAGGGTTAGGGGACGGGGACGGTTTAGGGTCCAGGTGAGGGCACGGCAACGCTTTAGGGGGAGCGTACGTGTGAGGGCGCGGGATAGTGTCAGCGTACGGGTTAGGATTAGGGGACGGGTGAGGGTCAGGCTTCGGGGAAGGGTTAGGGTTAGGGTTCCGGCTAGGGTTAGGGTTAGGGGACGGCGACGGTTTAGGGTCCAGGTGAGGGTACGACAACGCTTTAGGGGGAGCGTACGTGTGAGGGCGCAGGTTAGTGTCACCGTGCGGGTTAGGATTAGGGGACGTGTGAGGGTCAGGCTTCGGAGAAGGGTTAGGGTTAGGGTTCGGGCTAGGGTTAGGGTTAGGGGACGGGGACGGTTTAGGGTCCAGGTGAGGGCACGACAACGCTTTAGGGGGAGCGTACGTGTGAGGGCGCGGGTTAGTGTCAGCGTACGGGTTAGGATTAGGGGACGGTTGAGGGTCAGGCTTCGGGGAAGGGTTAGTGTTAGGGTTCCGGCTTGGGTTAGGGTTAGGGGACGGTGACGGTTTAGGGTCCAGGTGAGGGTACGACAACGCTTTAGGGGGAGCATACGTGTGAGGGCGCGGGTTAGTGTCAGCGTACGGGTTAGCATTAGGGGACAGGTGAGGGTCAGGCTTCGGGGAAGGGTTAGGGTTAGGGTTCGGGCTAGGGTTAGGGTTAGGGGATGGGGACGGTTTAGGGTCCAGGTGAGGGTACGACAACGCTTTAGGGGGAGTGTACGTGTGAGGGTGCGGGTTAGTGTCAGCGTACGGGTTAGGATTAGGGGACGGGTGAGGGTCACGCTTCGGGGAAGGGTTAGGGTTAGGGTTCGGGCTAGGGTTAGGGTTAGGGGACGGGGACGGTTTAGGGTCCAGGTGAGGGTACGACAACGCTTTAGGGGGAGCGTACGTGTGAGGGTGCGGGTTCGTGTCAGCGTACGGTTTAGGATTATGGGATGGGTGAGGGTCAGGCTTCGGGGAAGGGTTAGGGTTAGGGTTCGGGCTAGGGTTAGGGTTAGGGGACGGGGACGGGTTAGGGTCCAGGTGAGGGCACGACAACGCTTTAGGGGCACCGTACGTGTGAGGGCGCGGGTTAGTGTCAGCGTACAGGTTAGGATTAGGCGACGGGTGAGGGTCAGGCTTCGGGGAAGGGTTAGGGTTAGGGTTCGGGCTAGGGTTAGGGTTAGGGGACGGGGACGGTTTAGGGTCCAGGTGAGGGCACGACAATGCTTTAGGGGGAGCGTACGTGTGAGGGCGCGGGTTAGTGTCAGCGTACGGGTTAGGATTAGGGGACGGGTGAGGGTCAGGCTTCGGGGAAGGGTTACGGATAGGGTTCGGGCTAGGGTTAGGGTTAGGGGACGGGGACGGTTTAGGGTCCAGGTGAGGGCACGACAACGCTTTAGGGGGAGCGTACGTGTGAGGGCGCGGGTTAGTGTCAGCGTACGGGTTAGGATTAGGGGACGGGTGAGGGTCAGGCTTCGGGGAAGGGTTAGGGTTAGGGTTCGGGCTAGGGTTAGGGTTAGGGGACGGGGACGGTTTAGGGTCCAGGTGAGGGCACGACAACGCTTTAGGGGGAGCGTACGTGTGAGGGCGCGGGTTAGTGTCAGCGTACGGTTTAGGATTATGGGATGGGTGAGGGTCAGGCCTCGGGGAAGGGTTAGGGTTAGGGTTCGGGCTAGGGTTAGGGTTAGGGGACGGGGACGGGTTAGGGTCCAGGTGAGGGCACGACAACGCTTTAGGGGCACCGTACGTGTGAGGGCGAGGGTTAGTGTCAGCGTACAGGTTAGGATTAGGCGACGGGTGAGGGTCAGGCTTCGGGGAAGGGTTAGGGTTAGGGTTCGGGCTAGGGTTAGGGTTAGGGGACGGGGACGGTTTAGGGTCCAGGTGAGGGCACGACAACGCTTTAGGGGGAGCGTACGTGTGAGGGCGTGGGTTAGTGTCAGCGTACGGGTTAGGATTAGGGCACGGGTGAGTGTCAGGCTTCGGGGAAGGGTTAGGGTTAGGGTTCGCGCTAGGGTTAGGGTTAGGGGACGGGGACGGTTTAGGGTCCAGGTGAGGGTACGACAACACTTTAGGGAGAGCGTACGTGTGAGGGCGCAGGTTAGTGTCAGTGTACGGGTTAGGATTAGGGGACGGGTGAGGGTCAGGCTTCGGGGAAGGTTTAGGGTTAGGGTTCGGGCTAGGGTTAGGGTTAGGGGACGGGGACTGTTCAGGGTCCAGGTGAGGGTACGACAACGCTTTAGGGGGAGCTTACGTGTGAGGGCGCGGGTTAGTGTCAGCGTACGGGTTAGGATTAGGGGACGGGTGAGGGTCAGGCTTTGGGGAAGGGTTAGGGTTAGGTTTCGGGCTAGGGTTAGGGTTAGGGGACGGGGACGGTTTAGGGTCCAGGTGAGGGCACGACAACGCTTTAGGGGGAGTGTACGTGTGAGGGCGCGGGTTAGTGTCAGCGTACGGGTTAGGATTAGGGGACGGGTGAGGGTCAGGCTTCGGGGAAGTGTTAGGGTTAGGGTTCGGGCTAGGGTTAGGGTTAGTGGACGGGGACGGTTTAGGGTCCAGGTGAGGGCACGACAACGCTTTAGTGGGAGCGTACGTGTGAGGGCGCGGATTAGTGTCAGCGTACGGGTTAGGATTAGGGGACGGGTGAGGGTCAGGCTTCGGTGAAGGGTTAGGGTTAGGGTTCGGGCTAGGGTTAGGGATAGGGGACGGGGACGGTTTAGGGTCCAGGTGAGGGCACGACAACGCTTTAGGGGGAGCGTACGTGTGAGGGCGCGGGTTAGTGTCAGCGTACGGTTTAGGATTAGGGGACGGGTGAGGGTCAGGCTTCTGGGAAGGGTTAGGGTTAGGGTTCTGGCTAGGGTTAGGGTTAGGGGACGGGGACGGGTTAGGGTCCAGGTGAGGGCACGACAACGCTTTAGGGGCAGCGTACGTGTGAGGGCGCGGGTTAGTGTCAGCGTACGGGTTAGGAATAGGGGACGGGTGAGGGTCAGGCTTCGGGGAAGGGTTAGGGTTAGGGTTCGGGCTAGGGTTAGGGTTAGGGGACGGGGACGGTTTAGGGTCCAGGTGAGGGCACGACAACGCTTTAGGGGGAGCGTACGTGTGAGGGCGCGGGTTAGTGTCAGCGTACGGGTTAGGATTAGGGGACGGGTGAGGGTCAGTCTTCGGGGAAGGGTTAGGGTTAGGGTTCGGGCTAGGGTTAGGGTTAGGGGACGGGGACGGTTTAGGGTCCAGGTGAGGGCACGACAACGCTTTAGGGGGAGCGTACGTGTGAGGTCGCGGGTTAGTGTCAGCGTACGGGTTAGGATTAGGGGACGTGTGAGTGTCAGGCTTCGGGGAAGGGTTAGGGTTAGGGTTCGGGCTAGGGTTAGGATTAGGGGACGGGGACGGTTTAGGGTCCAGGTGAGGGTACGACAACGCTTTAGGGGGAGTTACGTGTGAGGGCGCGGGTTAGTGTAAGCGTACGGGTTAGGATTAGGGGACGGGTGAGGGTCAGGCTTCGGGGAAGGGTTAGGGTTAGCGTTCGGGCTAGGGTTAGGGTTAAGGGACGGGGACGGTTTAGGGTCCAGGTGAGGGTACGACAACGCTTTAGGGGGAGCGTACGTGTGAGGGCGCGGGTTCGTGTCAGCGTACTGTTTAGGATTAGGGGACGGGTGAGGGTCAGGCTTCGGGGAAGGGTTAGGGTTAGGGTTCGGGCTAGGGTTAGGGTTATGGGACGGGGACGGTTTAGGGTCCAGGTGAGGGCACGACAACGCTTTAGGGGGAGCGTACGTGTGAGGGCGCGGGTTAGTGTCAGCGTACAGGTTAGGATTAGGGGACGGGTGAGGGTCACGCTTCGGGGAAGGCTTAGGGTTAGGGTTCGGGCTAGGGTTAGGGTTAGGGGACGGGGACGGTTTAGGGTCCAGGTGAGGGCACGACAACGCTTTAGGGGGAGCGTACGTGTGAGGGCGCGGGTTAGTGTCAGCGTACGGGTTAGGATTAGGGGACGGGTGAGGGTCAGGCTTCGGGGAAGTGTTAGGGTTAGGGTTCGGGAGAGGGTTAGGGTTAGGGGACGGAGACGGTTTAGGGTCCAGGTGAGGGCACCACAACGATTTAGGGGGAGCGTACGTGTGAGGGCATGGGTTAGTGTCAGCGTACGGGTTAGGATTAGGGGACGGGTGAGGGTCAGGCTTCGGGGAAGGGTTAGGGTTAGGGTTCCGGCTAGGGTTAGGGTTAGGGAACGGCGACGGTTTAGGGTCCAGGTGAGGGTATGACAACGCTTTAGGGGGAGCGTGCGTGTGAGGGCGCGGGTTAATGTCAGCGTACGGGTTAGCATTAGGGGACGGGTGAGGGTCAGGCTTCGGGGAAGGGTTAGGGTTAGGGTTCGGGCTAGGGTTAGGGTTAGGGGACGGGGACGGTTTAGGGTCCAGGTGAGGGCACGACAACGCTTTAGGGGGAGCGTACGTGTGAGGGCGCGGGATAGTGTCAGCATACGGGTTAGGATTAGGGGACGGGTGAGCGTCAGGCTTCGGGGAAGGATTAGGATTAGGGTTCGGGCTAGAGTTAGGGTTAGGGGACGGGGACTGTTTAGGGTCCAGGTGAGGGCACGACAACGCTTTAGGTGGAGCGTACGTGTGAGGGCGCGGGTTAGTGTCTGCGTACGGGTTAGGATTAGGGGACGGGTGAGGGTCAGGCTTCGGGGAAGGGTTAGGGTTAGGGTTCGGGCTAGGGTTACGTTTAGGGGACGGGGACGGTTTAGGGTGCAGGTGAGGGTACGACAACGCTTTAGGGGGAGCGTACGTGTGAGGGCGCGGGTTAGTGTCACCGTACGGGTTAGGATTAGGGGACGTGTGAGGGTCAGGCTTCGGAGAAGGGTTAGGGTTAGGGTTCGGGCTAGGGTTAGGGTTAGGGGACGGGGACGGTTTAGGGTCCAGGTGAGGGCAAGACAACGCTTTAGGGGGAGCGTACGTGTGAGGGCGCGGGTTAGTGTCAGCGTACGGGTTAGGATTAGGGGACGGGTGAGGGTCAGGCTTCGGGGAAGGGTTAGGGTTAGGGTTCGGGCTAGGGTTAGGGTTAGGGGCCGGGGACGGTTTAGGGTCCAGGTGAGGGCACGACAACGCTTTAGGGGGAGCGTACGTGTGAGGGCGCGGGTTAGTGTCAGCGTACGGTTTAGGATTATGGGATGGGTGAGGGTCAGGCTTCGGGGAAGGGTTAGGGTTAGGGTTCGGGCTAGGGTTAGGGTTAGGGGACGGGGACGGGTTAGGTTCCAGGTGAGGGCACGACAACGCTTTAGGGGCACCGTACGTGTGAGGGCGCGGGTTAGTGTCAGCGTACAGGTTAGGATTAGGCGACGGGTGAGGGTCAGGCTTCGGGGAAGGGTTAGGGTTAGGGTTCGGGCTAGGGTTAGGGTTAGGGGATGGGGACGGTTTAGGGTCCAGGTGAGGGCACGACAACGCTTTAGGGGGAGCGTACGTGTGAGGGCGCGGGTTAGTGTCAGCGTACAGGTTAGGATTAGGGGACGGGTGAGGGTCACGCTTCGGGGAAGGCTTAGGGTTAGGGTTCGGGCTAGGGTTAGGGTTAGGGGACGGGGACGGTTTAGGGTCCAGGTGAGGGCACGACAACGCTTTAGGGGGAGCGTACGTGTGAGGGCGCGGGTTCGTGTCAGCGTACTGGTTAGGATTAGGGGACGGGTGAGGGTCAGGCTTCGGGGAAGGGTTAGGGATAGGGTTCGGGCTAGGGTTAGGGTTAGGGGAGGGGGACGGTTTAGGGTCCAGGTGAGGGCACGACAACGCTTCAGGGGGAGCGTACGTGTGAGGGCGCGGGTTAGTGTCAGCGTACGGGTTAGGATTAGGGGACGGGTGAGGGTCAGGCTTCGGGGAAGGGTTAGGGTTAGGGTTCGGGCTAGGGTTAGGGTTAGGGGACGGGGACGGTTTAGGGTCCAGGTGAGGGCACGACAACGCTTTAGGGGGAGCGTCCGTGTGAGGGCGCGGGTTAGTGTCAGCGTACGGTTTAGGATTAGGGGACGGGTGAGGGTCAGGCTTCGGGGAAGGGTTAGGGTTAGGGTTCGGGCTAGGGTTAGGGTTAGGGGACGGGGACGGGTTAGGGTCCAGGTGAGGGCACGACAACGCTTTAGGGGCACCGTACGTGTGAGGGCGCGGGTTAGTGTCAGCGTACAGGTTAGGATTAGGGGACGGGTGAGGGTCAGGCTTCGGGGAAGGGTTAGGGTTAGGGTTCGGGCTAGGGTTAGGGTTAGGGGACGGGGACGGTTTAGGGTCCAGGTGAGGGCACGACAACGCTTTAGGGGGAGCGTACGTGTGAGGGCGTGGGTTAGTGTCAGCGTACGGGTTAGGATTAGGGGACGGGTGAAGGTCAGGCTTCGGGGAAGGGTTAGGGTTAGGGTTCGGGCTAGGGTTAGGGTTACAGGACGGGGACGGTTTAGGGTGCAGGTGAGGGTACGACAACGCTTTAGGGGGAGCGTACGTGTGAGGGCGCGGGTTAGTGTCACCGTACGGGTTAGGATTAGGGGACGTGTGAGGGTCAGGCTTCGGAGAAGGGTTAGGGTTAGGGTTCGGGCTAGGGTTAGGGTTAGGGGACGGGGACGGTTTAGGGTCCAGGTGAGGGCACGGCAACGCTTTAGGGGGAGCGTACGTGTGAGGGCGCGGGATAGTGTCAGCGTACGGGTTAGGATTAGGGGACGGGTGAGGGTCAGGCTTCGGGGAAGGATTAGGATTAGGGTTCGGGGTAGGGTTAGGGTTAGGGGACGGGGACGGTTTAGGGTCCAGGTGAGGGCACGACAACGCTTAAGGGGGAGCGTACGTGTGAGGGCGCGGGTTAGTGTCAGCGTACGGGTTAGGATTAGGCGACGGGTGAGGGTCAGGCTTCGGGGAAGGGTTAGGGTTATGGTTCGGGCTAGGATTAGGGTTAGGGGACGGGGACGGTTTAGGCTCAAGGTGAGGGTACGACAACGCTTTAGGGGGAGCGTACGTGTGAGGGCGCGGGTTAGTGTCAGCGTACGGGTTAGGATTAGGGGACGGGTGAGGGTCAGGCTTCGGGGAAGTGTTAGGTTTAGGGTTCGGGAGAGGGTTAGGGTTAGGGGACGGAGACGGTTTAGGGTCCAGGTGAGGGCACGACAACGATTTAGGGGGAGCGTACGTGTGAGGGCGTGGGTTAGTGTCAGCGTACGGGTTAGGATTAGGGGACGGGTGAGGGTCAGGCTTCGGGGAAGGGTTAGGGTTAGGGTTCCGGCTAGGGTTAGGGTTAGGGAACGGCGACGGTTTAGGGTCCAGGTGAGGGTATGACAACGCTTTAGGGGGAGCGTGCGTGTGAGGGCGCGGGTTAGTGTCAGCGTACGGGTTAGCATTAGGGGACGGGTGAGGGTCAGGCTTCGGGGAAGGGTTAGGGTTAGGGTTCGGGCTAGGGTTAGGGTTAGGGGACGGGGACGGTTTAGGGTCCAGGTGAGGGCACGACAACGCTTTAGGGGGAGCGTACGTGTGAGGGCGCGGGATAGTGTCAGCATACGGGTTAGGATTAGGGGACGGGTGAGGGTCAGGCTTCGGGGAAGGATTAGGATTAGGGTTCGGGCTAGAGTTAGGGTTAGGGGACGGGGACTGTTTAGGGTCCATGTGAGGGCACGACAACGCTTTAGGTGGAGCGTACGTGTGAGGGCGCGGGTTAGTGTCTGCGTACGGGTTAGGATTAGGGGACGGGTGAGGGTCAGGCTTCGGGGAAGGGTTAGGGTTAGGGTTCGGGCTAGGGTTACGTTTAGGGGACGGGGACGGTTTAGGGTGCAGGTGAGGGTACGACAACGCTTTAGGGGGAGCGTACGTGTGAGGGCGCGGGTTAGTGTCACCGTACGGGTTAGGATTAGGGGACGTGTGAGGGTCAGGCTTCGGAGAAGGGTTAGGGTTAGGGTTCGGGCTAGGGTTAGGGTTAGGGGACGGGGACGGTTTAGGGTCCAGGTGAGGGCAAGACAACGCTTTAGGGGGAGCGTACGTGTGAGGGCGCGGGTTAGTGTCAGCGTACGGGTTAGGATTAGGGGACGGGTGAGGGTCAGGCTTCGGGGAAGGGTTAGGGTTAGGGTTCGGGCTAGGGTTAGGGTTAGGGGCCGGGGACGGTTTAGGGTCCAGGTGAGGGCACGACAACGCTTTAGGGGGAGCGTACGTGTGAGGGCGCGGGTTAGTGTCAGCGTACGGTTTAGGATTATGGGATGGGTGAGGGTCAGGCTTCGGGGAAGGGTTAGGGTTAGGGTTCGGGCTAGGGTTAGGGTTAGGGGACGGGGACGGGTTAGGTTCCAGGTGAGGGCACGACAACGCTTTAGGGGCACCGTACGTGTGAGGGCGCGGGTTAGTGTCAGCGTACAGGTTAGGATTAGGCGACGGGTGAGGGTCAGGCTTCGGGGAAGGGTTAGGGTTAGGGTTCGGGCTAGGGTTAGGGTTAGGGGACGGGGACGGTTTAGGGTCCAGGTGAGGGCACGACAACGCTTTAGGGGGAGCGTACGTGTGAGGGCGTGGGTTAGTGTCAGCGTACGGGTTAGGATTAGGGGACGGGTGAGTGTCAGGCTTCGGGGAAGGGTTAGGGTTAGGTTTCGCGCTAGGGTTAGGGTTAGGGGACGGGGACGGTTTAGGGTCCAGGTGAGGGTACGACAACACTTTAGGGAGAGCGTACGTGTGAGGGCGCAGGTTAGTGTCAGTGTACGGGTTAGGATTAGGGGACGGGAGAGGGTCAGGCTTCGGGGAAGGTTTAGGGTTAGGGTTCGGGCTAGGGTTAGGGTTAGGGGACGGGGACTGTTCAGGGTCCAGGTGAGGGTACGACAACGCTTTAGGGGGAGCTTACGTGTGAGGGCGCGGGTTAGTGTCAGCGTACGGGTTAGGATTAGGGGACGGGTGAGGGTCAGGCTTTGGGGAAGGGTTAGGGTTAGGTTTCGGGCTAGGGTTAGGGTTAGGGGACGGGGACGGTTTAGGGTCCAGGTGAGGGCACGACAACGCTTTAGGGGGAGCGTACGTGTGAGGGCGCGGGTTAGTGTCAGCGTACGGGTTAGGATTAGGGGACGGGTGAGGGTCAGGCTTCGGGGAAGTGTTAGGGTTAGGGTTCGGGCTAGGGTTAGGGTTAGGGGACGGGGACGGTTTAGGGTCCAGGTGAGGGCACGACAACGCTTTAGTGGGAGCGTACGTGTGAGGGCGCGGATTAGTGTCAGCGTACGGGTTAGGATTAGGGGACGGGTGAGGGTCAGGCTTCGGTGAAGGGTTAGGGTTAGGGTTCGGGCTAGGGTTAGGGATAGGGGACGGGGACGGTTTAGGGTCCAGGTGAGGGCACGACAACGCTTTAGGGGGAGCGTACGTGTGAGGGCGCGGGTTAGTGTCAGCGTACGGTTTAGGATTAGGGGACGGGTGAGGGTCAGGCTTCTGGGAAGGGTTAGGGTTAGGGTTCTGGCTAGGGTTAGGGTTAGGGGACGGGGACGGGTTAGGGTCCAGGTGAGGGCACGACAACGCTTTAGGGGCAGCGTACGTGTGAGGGCGCGGGTTAGTGTCAGCGTACGGGTTAGGATTAGGGGACGGGTGAGGGTCAGGCTTCGGGGAAGGGTTAGGGTTAGGGTTCGGGCTAGGGTTAGGGTTAGGGGACGGGGACGGTTTAGGGTCCAGGTGAGGGCACGACAACGCTTTAGGGGGAGCGTACGTGTGAGGGCGCGGGTTAGTGTCAGCGTACGGGTTAGGATTAGGGGACGGGTGAGGGTCAGTCTTCGGGGAAGGGTTAGGGTTAGGGTTCGGGCTAGGGTTAGGGTTAGGGGACGGGGACGGTTTAGGGTCCAGGTGAGGGCACGACAACGCTTTAGGGGGAGCGTACGTGTGAGGGCGCGGGTTAGTGTCAGCGTACGGGTTAGGATTAGGGGACGTGTGAGTGTCAGGCTTCGGGGAAGGGTTAGGGTTAGGGTTCGGGCTAGGGTTAGGATTAGGGGACGGGGACGGTTTAGGGTCCAGGTGAGGGTACGACAACGCTTTAGGGGGAGTTACGTGTGAGGGCGCGGGTTAGTGTAAGCGTACGGGTTAGGATTAGTGGACGGGTGAGGGTCAGGCTTCGGGGAAGGGTTAGGGTTAGCGTTCGGGCTAGGGTTAGGGTTAAGGGACGGGGACGGTTTAGGGTCCAGGTGAGGGTACGACAACGCTTTAGGGGGAGCGTACGTGTGAGGGCGCGGGTTCGTGTCAGCGTACTGTTTAGGATTAGGGGACGGGTGAGGGTCAGGCTTCGGGGAAGGGTTAGGGTTAGGGTTCGGGCTAGGGTTAGGGTTAGGGGACGGGGACGGTTTAGGGTCCAGGTGAGGGCACGACAACGCTTTAGGAGGAGCGTACGTGTGAGGGCGCGGGTTAGTGTCAGCGTACAGGTTAGGATTAGGGGACGGGTGAGGGTCAGGCTTCGGGGAAGGGTTAGGGTTAGGGTTCGGGCTAGGGTTAGGGTTAGGGGACGGGGACGGTTTAGGGTCCAGGTGAGGGCACGACAACGCTTTAGGGGGAGCGTACGTGTGAGGGCGCGGGTTAGTGTCAGCGTACAGGTTAGGATTAGGGGACGGGTGAGGGTCACGCTTCGGGGAAGGCTTAGGGTTAGGGTTCGGGCTAGGGTTAGGGTTAGGGGACGGGGACGGTTTAGGGTCCAGGTGAGGGCACGACAACGCTTTAGGGGGAGCGTACGTGTGAGGGCGCGGGTTCGTGTCAGCGTACTGGTTAGGATTAGGGGACGGGTGAGGGTCAGGCTTCGGGGAAGGGTTAGGGATAGGGTTCGGGCTAGGGTTAGGGTTAGGGGAGGGGGACGGTTTAGGGTCCAGGTGAGGGCACGACAACGCTTTAGGGGGAGCGTACGTGTGAGGGCGCGGGTTAGTGTCAGCGTACGGGTTAGGATTAGGGGACGGGTGAGGGTCAGGCTTCGGGGAAGGGTTCGGGTTAGGGTTCGGGCTAGGGTTAGGGTTAGGGGACGGGGACGGTTTAGGGTCCAGGTGAGGGCACGAAAACGCTTTAGGGGTAGCGTACGTGTGAGGGCGCGGGTTAGTGTCAGCGTACGGTTTAGGATTAGGGGACGGGTGAGGGTCAGGCTTCGGGGAAGGGTTAGGGTTAGGGTTCGGGCTAGGGTTAGGGTTAGGGGACGGGGACGGGTTAGGGTCCAGGTGAGGGCACGACAACGCTTTAGGGGCACCGTACGTGTGAGGGCGCGGGTTAGTGTCAGCGTACAGGTTAGGATTAGGGGACGGGTGAGGGTCAGGCTTCGGGGAAGGGTTAGGGTTAGGGTTCGGGCTAGGGTTAGGGTTAGGGGACGGGGACGGTTTAGGGTCCAGGTGAGGGCACGACAACGCTTTAGGGGGAGCGTACGTGTGAGGGCGTGGGTTAGTGTCAGCGTACGGGTTAGGATCAGGGGACGGGTGAGGGTCAGGCTTCGGGGAAGGGTTAGGGTTAGGGTTCGGGCTAGGGTTAGGGTTACAGGACGGGGACGGTTTAGGGTCCAGTTGAGGGCACGACAACGCTGCAGGGGGAGCGTACGTGTGAGGGCGCAGGTTAGTGTCAGCGTACGGGTTAGGATTAGGGGACGGGTGAGGGTGAGGCTTCGGGGAAGGGTTAGGATTAGGGTTCGGGCTAGGGTTAGGGTTAGGGGACGGGGACGGTTTAGGGTCCAGGTGAGGGCACGGCAACGCTTTAGGGGGAGCGTACGTGTGAGGGCGCGGGATAGTGTCAGCGTACGGGTTAGGATTAGGGGACGGGTGAGGGTCAGGCTTCGGGGAAGTGTTAGGGTTAGGGTTCGGGAGAGGGTTAGGGTTAGGGGACGGAGACGGTTTAGGGTCCAGGTGAGGGCACGACAACGATTTAGGGGGAGCGTACGTGTGAGGGCGTGGGTTAGTGTCAGCGTACGGGTTAGGATTAGGGGACGGGTGAGGGTCAGGCTTCGGGGAAGGGTTAGGGTTAGGGTTAGGATTCCGGCTAGGGTTAGGGTTAGGGAACGGCGACGGTTTAGGGTCCAGGTGAGGGTACGACAACGCTTTAGGGGGAGCGTGCGTGTGAGGGCGCGGGCTAGTGTCAGCGTACGGGTTAGCATTAGGGGACGGGTGAGGGTCAGGCTTCGGGGAAGGGTTAGGGTTAGGGTTCGGGCTAGGGTTAGGGTTAGGGGACGGGGACGGTTTAGGGTCCAGGTGAGGGCACGACAACGCTTTAGGGGGAGCGTACGTGTGAGGGCGCGGGATAGTGTCAGCATACGGCTTAGGATTAGGGGACGGGTGAGGGTCAGGCTTCGGGGAAGGATTAGGATTAGGGTTAGGGCTAGAGTTAGGGTTAGGGGACGGGGACTGTTTAGGGTCCAGGTGAGGGCACGACAACGCTTTAGGTGGAGCGTACGTGTGAGGGCGCGGGTTAGTGTCTGCGTACGGGTTAGGATTAGGGGACGGGTGAGGGTCAGGCTTCGGGGAAGGGTTAGGGTTAGGGTTCGGGCTAGGGTTACGGTTAGGGGACGGGGACGGTTTAGGGTGCAGGTGAGGGTACGACAACGCTTTAGGGGGAGCGTACGTGTGAGGGCGCGGGTTAGTGTCACCGTACGGGTTAGGATTAGGGGACGTGTGAGGGTCAGGCTTCGGAGAAGGGTTAGGGTTAGGGTTCGGGCTAGGGTTAGGGTTAGGGGACGGGGACGGTTTAGGGTCCAGGTGAGGGCAAGACAACGCTTTAGGGGGAGCGTACGTGTGAGGGCGCGGGTTCGTGTCAGCGTACTGGTTAGGATTAGGGGACGGGTGAGGGTCAGGCTTCGGGGAAGGGTTAGGGATAGGGTTCGGGCTAGGGTTAGGGTTAGGGGACGGGGACGGTTTAGGGTCCAGGTGAGGGCACGACAACGCTTTAGGGGGAGCGTATGTGTGAGGGCGCGGGTTAGTGTCAGCGTACGGGTTAGGATTAGGGGACGGGTGAGGGTCAGGCTTCGGGGAAGGGTTAGGGTTAGGGTTCGGGCTAGGGTTAGGGTTAGGGGACGGGGACGGGTTAGGGTCCAGGTGAGGGCACGACAACGCTTTAGGGGCAGCGTACGTGTGAGGGCGCGGGTTAGTGTCAGCGTAGAGGTTAGGATTAGGGGACGGGTGAGGTTCAAGCTTCGGGGAAGGGTTAGGGTTAGGGTTCGGGCTAGGGTTAGGGTTAGGGGACGGGGACAGTTTAGGGTCCAGGTGAGGGCACGACAACGCTTTAGGGGGAGCGTAGGTGTGAGGGCGCGGGTTAGTGTAAGCGTACGGGTTAGGATTAGAGGACGGGTGAGGGTCAGGCTTCGGGGAAGGGTTAGGGTTAGGGTTCCGGCTAGGGTTAAGGTTAGTGGACGGCGACAGTTTAGGGTCCAGGTGAGGGTACGACAACGCTTTAGGGGGAGCGTACGTGTGATGGCGCGGGTTTGTGTCAGCGTACGGGTTAGCATTATGGGACGGGTGAGGGTCAGGCTTCGGGGAAGGGTTAGGGTTAGGGTTCGGGCTAGGGTTAGGGTTAGGGGACGGGGACGGTTTAGGGTCCAGGTGAGGGCACGACAACGCTTTAGGGGCAGCGTACGTGTGAGTGCGCGGGTTAGTGTCAGCGTACGGGTTAGGATTAGGGGACGGGTGAGTGTCAGGCTTCGGGGAAGGGTTAGGGTTACGGTTCGGGCTAGGGTTAGGGTTACGGGACGGGGACGGTTTAGGGTCCAGGTTAGGATACGACAACGCTTTAGGGGGAGCGTACGTGTGAGGGTGCGGGTTAGTGTCAGCGTACGGGTTAGGATTAGGGGACGGGTGAGGGTCAGGCTTCGGGGAAGGGTTAGGTTTAGGGTTCGCGCTAGGGTTAGGGTTAGGGGACGGGGACGGTTTAGGGTCCAGGTGAGGGTACGACAACGCTTTAGGGAGAGAGTACGTGTGAGGGCGCGGGTTAGTGTCAGCGTACGGATTAGGATTAGGGGACGGGTGAGTGTCAGTTTTCGGGGAAGTGTTAGGGTTAGGGTTCGGGCTAGGGTCAGGGTTAGGGGATGGGGACGGTTTAGGGTCCAGGTGAGGGTACGACAACGCTTTAGGGGGAGCGTCCGTGTGAGGGCGCGGGTTAGTGTCAGCGTACGGGTTAGGATTAGGGGACGGGTGAGGGTCAGGCTTCGGGGAAGGGTTAGGGTTAGGGTTCGGGCTAGGGTTAGGGTTATGGGACGGGGACGGTTTAGGGTCCAGGTGAGGGTAAGACAACGCTTTAGGGGGAGCGTACGTGTGAGGGCGCGGGTTAGTGTCAGCGTACGGGTTAGGATTAGGGGACGGGTGAGTGTCAGGCTTCGGGGAAGGGTTAGGGTTAGGGTTCGCGCTAGGGTTAGGGTTAGGGGACGGGGACGGTTTAGGGTCCAGGTGAGTGTACTACAACACTTTAGGGAGAGCGTACGTGTGAGGGCGCAGGTTAGTGTCAGCGTACGGGTTAGGATTAGGGGACGTGTGAGTGTCAGGCTTCGGGGAAGGGTTAGGGTTAGGGTTCGGGCTAGGGTTAGGATTAGGGGACGGGGACGGTTTAGGGTCCAGGTGAGGGTACGACAACGCTTTAGGGGGAGTTACGTGTGAGGGCGCGGGTTAGTGTAAGCGTACGGGTTAGGATTAGTGGACGGGTGAGGGTCAGGCTTCGGGGAAGGGTTAGGGTTAGCGTTCGGGCTAGGGTTAGGGTTAAGGGACGGGGACGGTTTAGGGTCCAGGTGAGGGTACGACAACGCTTTAGGGGGAGCGTAAGTGTGAGGGCGCGGGTTAGTGTCAGCGTACAGGTTAGGATTAGGGGACGGGTGAGGGTCAGGCTTCGGGGAAGGGTTAGGGTTAGGGTTCGGGCTAGGGTTAGGGTTAGGGGACGGGGACGGTTTAGGGTCCAGGTGAGGGCACGACAACGCTTTAGGGGGAGCGTACGTCTGAGGGCGCGGGTTAGTGTCAGCGTACAGGTTAGGATTAGGGGACGGGTGAGGGTCACGCTTCGGGGAAGGCTTAGGGTTAGGGTTCGGGCTAGGGTTAGGGTTAGGGGACGGGGACGGTTTAGGGTCCAGGTGAGGGCACGACAACGCTTTAGGGGGAGCGTACGTGTGAGGGCGCGGGTTCGTGTCAGCGTACTGGTTAGGATTAGGGGACGGGTGAGGGTCAGGCTTCGGGGAAGGGTTAGGGATAGGGTTCGGGCTAGGGTTAGGGTTAGGGGAGGGGGACGGTTTAGGGTCCAGGTGAGGGCACGACAACGCTTTAGGGGGAGCGTACGTGTGAGGGCGCGGGTTAGTGTCAGCGTACGGGTTAGGATTAGGGGACGGGTGAGGGTCAGGCTTCGGGGAAGGGTTAGGGTTAGGGTTCGGGCTAGGGTTAGGGTTAGGGGACGGGGACGGTTTAGGGTCCAGGTGAGGGCACGAAAACGCTTTAGGGGTAGCGTACGTGTGAGGGCGCGGGTTAGTGTCAGCGTACGGTTTAGGATTAGGGGACGGGTGAGGGTCAGGCTTCGGGGAAGGGTTAGGGTTAGGGTTCGGGCTAGGGTTAGGGTTAGGGGACGGGGACGGGTTAGGGTCCAGGTGAGGGCACGACAACGCTTTAGGGGCACCGTACGTGTGAGGGCGCGGGTTAGTGTCAGCGTACAGGTTAGGATTAGGGGACGGGTGAGGGTCAGGCTTCGGGGAAGGGTTAGGGTTAGGGTTCGGGCTAGGGTTAGGGTTAGGGGACGGGGACGGTTTAGGGTCCAGGTGAGGGCACGACAACGCTTTAGGGGGAGCGTACGTGTGAGGGCGTGGGTTAGTGTCAGCGTACGGGTTAGGATTAGGGGACGGGTGAGGGTCAGGCTTCGGGGAAGGGTTAGGGTTAGGGTTCGGGCTAGGGTTAGGGTTACAGGACGGGGACGGTTTAGGGTCCAGTTGAGGGCACGACAACGCTGCAGGGGGAGCGTACGTGTGAGGGCGCAGGTTAGTGTCAGCGTACGGGTTAGGATTAGGGGACGGGTGAGGGTCAGGCTTCGGGGAAGGGTTAGTATTAGGGTTCGGGCTAGGGTTAGGGTTAGGGGACGGGGACGGTTTAGGGTCCAGGTGAGGGCACGGCAACGCTTTAGGGGGAGCGTACGTGTGAGGGCGCGGGATAGTGTCAGCGTACGGGTTAGGATTAGGGGACGGGTGAGGGTCAGGCTTCGGGGAAGGATTAGGATTAGGGTTCGGGGTAGGGTTAGGGTTAGGGGACGGGGACGGTTTAGGGTCCAGGTGAGGGCACGACAACGCTTAAGGGGGAGCGTACGTGTGAGGGCGCGGGTTAGTGTCAGCGTACGGGTTAGGATTAGGCGACGGGTGAGGGTCAGGCTTCGGGGAAGGGTTAGGGTTATGGTTCGGGCTAGGATTAGGGTTAGGGGACGGGGACGGTTTAGGCTCAAGGTGAGGGTACGACAACGCTTTAGGGGGAGCGTACGTGTGAGGGCGCGGGTTAGTGTCAGCGTACGGGTTAGGATTAGGGGACGGGTGAGGGTCAGGCTTCGGGGAAGTGTTAGGGTTAGGGTTCGGGAGAGGGTTAGGGTTAGGGGACGGAGACGGTTTAGGGTCCAGGTGAGGGCACGACAACGATTTAGGGGGAGCGTACGTGTGAGGGCGTGGGTTAGTGTCAGCGTACGGGTTAGGATTAGGGGACGGGTGAGGGTCAGGCTTCGGGGAAGGGTTAGGGTTAGGGTTCCGGCTAGGGTTAGGGTTAGGGAACGGCGACGGTTTAGGGTCCAGGTGAGGGTACGACAACGCTTTAGGGGGAGCGTGCGTGTGAGGGCGCGGGCTAGTGTCAGCGTACGGGTTAGCATTAGGGGACGGGTGAGGGTCAGGCTTCGGGGAAGGGTTAGGGTTAGGGTTCGGGCTAGGGTTAGGGTTAGGGGACGGGGACGGTTTAGGGTCCAGGTGAGGGCACGACAACGCTTTAGGGGGAGCGTACGTGTGAGGGCGCGGGATAGTGTCAGCATACGGCTTAGGATTAGGGGACGGGTGAGGGTCAGGCTTCGGGGAAGGATTAGGATTAGGGTTAGGGCTAGAGTTAGGGTTAGGGGACGGGGACTGTTTAGGGTCCAGGTGAGGGCACGACAACGCTTTAGGTGGAGCGTACGTGTGAGGGCGCGGGTTAGTGTCTGCGTACGGGTTAGGATTAGGGGACGGGTGAGGGTCAGGCTTCGGGGAAGGGTTAGGGTTAGGGTTCGGGCTAGGGTTACGGTTAGGGGACGGGGACGGTTTAGGGTGCAGGTGAGGGTACGACAACGCTTTAGGGGGAGCGTACGTGTGAGGGCGCGGGTTAGTGTCACCGTACGGGTTAGGATTAGGGGACGTGTGAGGGTCAGGCTTCGGAGAAGGGTTAGGGTTAGGGTTCGGGCTAGGGTTAGGGTTAGGGGACGGGGACGGTTTAGGGTCCAGGTGAGGGCAAGACAACACTTTAGGGGGAGCGTACGTGTGAGGGCGCGGGTTCGTGTCAGCGTACTGGTTAGGATTAGGGGACGGGTGAGGGTCAGGCTTCGGGGAAGGGTTAGGGATAGGGTTCGGGCTAGGGTTAGGGTTAGGGGACGGGGACGGTTTAGGGTCCAGGTGAGGGCACGACAACGCTTTAGGGGGAGCGTACGTGTGAGGGCGCGGGTTAGTGTCAGCGTACGGGTTAGGATTAGGGGACGGGTGAGGGTCAGGCTTCGGGGAAGGGTTAGGGTTAGGGTTCGGGCTAGGGTTAGGGTTAGGGGACGGGGACGGGTTAGGGTCCAGGTGAGGGCACGACAACGCTTTAGGGGCAGCGTACGTGTGAGGGCGCGGGTTAGTGTCAGCGTAGAGGTTAGGATTAGGGGACGGGTGAGGGTCAAGCTTCGGGGAAGGGTTAGGGTTAGGGTTCGGGCTAGGGTTAGGGTTAGGGGACGGGGACAGTTTAGGGTCCAGGTGAGGGCACGACAACGCTTTAGGGGGAGCGTACGTGTGAGGGCGCGGGTTAGTGTAAGCGTACGGGTTAGGATTAGAGGACGGGTGAGGGTCAGGCTTCGGGGAAGGGTTAGGGTTAGGGTTCCGGCTAGGGTTAAGGTTAGTGGACGGCGACAGTTTAGGGTCCAGGTGAGGGTACGACAACGCTTTAGGGGGAGCGTACGTGTGATGGCGCGGGTTTGTGTCAGCGTACGGGTTAGCATTATGGGACGGGTGAGGGTCAGGCTTCGGGGAAGGGTTAGGGTTAGGGTTCGGGCTAGGGTTAGGGTTAGGGGACGGGGACGGTTTAGGGTCCAGGTGAGGGCACGACAACGCTTTAGGGGCAGCGTACGTGTGAGTGCGCGGGTTAGTGTCAGCGTACGGGTTAGGATTAGGGGACGGGTGAGGGTCAGGCTTCGGGGAAGGGTTAGGGTTACGGTTCGGGCTAGGGTTAGGGTTACGGGACGGGGACGGTTTAGGGTCCAGGTTAGGATACGACAACGCTTTAGGGGGAGCGTACGTGTGAGGGCGCGGGTTAGTGTCAGCGTACGGGTTAGGATTAGGGGACGGGTGAGGGTCAGGCTTCGGGGAAGGGTTAGGTTTAGGGTTCGCGCTAGGGTTAGGGTTAGGGGACGGGGACGGTTTAGGGTCCAGGTGAGGGTACGACAACGCTTTAGGGAGAGAGTACGTGTGAGGGTGCGGGTTAGTGTCAGCGTACGGATTAGGATTAGGGGACGGGTGAGTGTCAGTTTTCGGGGAAGTGTTAGGGTTAGGGTTCGGGCTAGGGTCAGGGTTAGGGGATGGGGACGGTTTAGGGTCCAGGTGAGGGTACGACAACGCTTTAGGGGGAGCGTCCGTGTGAGGGCGCGGGTTAGTGTCAGCGTACGGGTTAGGATTAGGGGACGGGTGAGGGTCAGGCTTCGGGGAAGGGTTAGGGTTAGGGTTCGGCCTAGGGTTAGGGTTATGGGACGGGGACGGTTTAGGGTCCAGGTGAGGGTAAGACAACGCTTTAGGGGGAGCGTACGTGTGAGGGCGCGGGTTAGTGTCAGCGTACGGGTTAGGATTAGGGGACGGGTGAGTGTCAGGCTTCGGGGAAGGGTTAGGGTTAGGGTTCACGCTAGGGTTAGGGTTAGGGGACGGGGACGGTTTAGGGTCCAGGTGAGTGTACTACAACACTTTAGGGAGAGCGTACGTGTGAGGGCGCAGGTTAGTGTCAGCGTACGGGTTAGGATTAGGGGACGGGAGAGGGTCAGGCTTCGGGGAAGGTTTAGGGTTAGGGTTCGGGCTAGGGTTAGGGTTAGGGGACGGGGACTGTTTAGGGTCCAGGTGAGGGTACGACAACGCTTTAGGGGGAGCGTACGTGTGAGGGCGCGGGTTAGTGTCAGCGTACGGGTTAGGATTAGGGGACGGGTGAGGGTCAGGCTTTGGGGAAGGGTTAGGGTTAGGTTTCGGGCTAGGGTTAGGGTTAGGGGACGGGGACGGTTTAGGGTCCAGGTGAGGGTACGACAACGCTTTAGGGGGAGCATACGTGTGAGGGCGCGGGTTAGTGTCAGCGTACGGGTTAGGATTAGGGGACGGGTGAGTGTCAGTTTTCGGGGAAGGGTTAGGGTTAGGGTTCGGGCTAGGGTCAGGGTTAGGGGACGGGGACGTTTTAGGGTCCAGGTGAGGGTAAGACAACGCTTTAGGGGGAGCGTACATGTGAGGGCGCGGGTTAGTGTCAGCGTACGGGTTAGGATTAGGGGACGGGTGAGTGTCAGGCTTCGGGGAAGCGTTAGGGTTAGGGTTTGGGCTAGGGTTAGGGTTAGGGGACGGGGACGGTTTAGGGTCCAGGTGAGGGCACGACAACGCTTTAGGGGGAGCGTACGTGTGAGGGCGTGGGTTAGTGTCAGCGTATGGGTTAGGATTAGGGGACGGGTGAGGATCAGGCTTCGGGGAAGGGTTAGGGTTAGGGTTCGGGCTAGGGTTAGGGTTAGGGAACGGGGACAGTTTAGGGTCCAGGTGAGGGCACGACAACGCTTTAGGAGGAGCGTACGTGTGAGGGCGTGGGTTTGTGTCAGCGTACGGGTTAGGATTAGAGGACGGGTGAGGGTCAGGCTTCGGGGAAGGGTTAGGGTTAGGGTTCTGTCTAGGGTTAGGGTTAGGGAATGGGGACGGTTTAGGGTCCAGGTGAGGGTACGACAACGCTTTAGGGGGAGCGTACGTGTGAGGGCGCGGGTTAGTGTTAGCGTACGGGTTAGGATTAGGGGACGGGTGAGGGTCAGGCTTCGGGGAAGGGTTAGGGTTAGGGTTCGGGCTAGGGTTAGGTTTAGGGGACGGGGACGGTTTAGGGTCCAGGTGAGGGTACGACAGCGCTTTAGGGGGAGCGTACGTGTGAGGGCGTGGGTTAGTGTCAGCGTACGGGTTAGGATTAGGGGACGGGTGAGGGTCAGGCTTCGGGGAAGGGTTAGGGATAGGGTTCGGGCTAGGGTTAGGGTTAGGGGACGGGGACGGTTTAGGGTCCAGGTGAGGGCACGGCAACGCTTTAGGGGGAGCGTACGTGTGAGGGCGCGGGATAGTGTCAGCGTACGGGTTAGGATTAGGGGACGGGTGAGGGTCAGGCTTCGGGGAAGGATTAGGATTAGGGTTCGGGCTAGGGTTAGGGTTAGGGGACGGGGACGGTTTAGGGTCCAGGTGAGGGCACGACAACGCTTTTGGGGGAGCGTACGTGTGAGGGCGCGGGTTAGTGTCAGCGTACGGGTTAGGATTAGGGGACGGGTGAGGGTCAGGCTTCGGGGAAGATTTAGGGTTAGGGTTCGGGCTAGGGTTAGGGTTACAGGACGGGGACGGTTTAGGGTCCAGGTGAGGGCATGACAACGCTTTAGGGGGAGCGTACGTTTGAGGGCGCGGGTTAGTGTCAGCGTACGGGTTAGGATTAGGGGACGGGTGAGGGTCAGGCTTCGGGGAAGGGTTAGGGTTAGGGTTCGGCCTAGGGTTAGGGTTATGGGACGGGGACGGTTTAGGGTCCAGGTGAGGGTAAGACAACGCTTTAGGGGGAGCGTACGTGTGAGGGCGCGGGTTAGTGTCAGCGTACGGGTTAGGATTAGGGGACGGGTGAGTGTCAGGCTTCGGGGAAGGGTTAGGGTTAGGGTTCACGCTAGGGTTAGGGTTAGGGGACGGGGACGGTTTAGGGTCCAGGTGAGTGTACTACAACACTTTAGGGAGAGCGTACGTGTGAGGGCGCAGGTTAGTGTCAGCGTACGGGTTAGGATTAGGGGACGGGAGAGGGTCAGGCTTCGGGGAAGGTTTAGGGTTAGGGTTCGGGCTAGGGTTAGGGTTAGGGGACGGGGACTGTTTAGGGTCCAGGTGAGGGTACGACAACGCTTTAGGGGGAGCGTACGTGTGAGGGCGCGGGTTAGTGTCAGCGTACGGGTTAGGATTAGGGGACGGGTGAGGGTCAGGCTTTGGGGAAGGGTTAGGGTTAGGTTTCGGGCTAGGGTTAGGGTTAGGGGACGGGGACGGTTTAGGGTCCAGGTGAGGGTACGACAACGCTTTAGGGGGAGCATACGTGTGAGGGCGCGGGTTAGTGTCAGCGTACGGGTTAGGATTAGGGGACGGGTGAGTGTCAGTTTTCGGGGAAGGGTTAGGGTTAGGGTTCGGGCTAGGGTCAGGGTTAGGGGACGGGGACGTTTTAGGGTCCAGGTGAGGGTAAGACAACGCTTTAGGGGGAGCGTACATGTGAGGGCGCGGGTTAGTGTCAGCGTACGGGTTAGGATTAGGGGACGGGTGAGTGTCAGGCTTCGGGGAAGCGTTAGGGTTAGGGTTTGGGCTAGGGTTAGGGTTAGGGGACGGGGACGGTTTAGGGTCCAGGTGAGGGCACGACAACGCTTTAGGGGGAGCGTACGTGTGAGGGCGTGGGTTAGTGTCAGCGTATGGGTTAGGATTAGGGGACGGGTGAGGATCAGGCTTCGGGGAAGGGTTAGGGTTAGGGTTCGGGCTAGGGTTAGGGTTAGGGAACGGGGACAGTTTAGGGTCCAGGTGAGGGCACGACAACGCTTTAGGAGGAGCGTACGTGTGAGGGCGTGGGTTTGTGTCAGCGTACGGGTTAGGATTAGAGGACGGGTGAGGGTCAGGCTTCGGGGAAGGGTTAGGGTTAGGGTTCTGTCTAGGGTTAGGGTTAGGGAATGGGGACGGTTTAGGGTCCAGGTGAGGGTACGACAACGCTTTAGGGGGAGCGTACGTGTGAGGGCGCGGGTTAGTGTTAGCGTACGGGTTAGGATTAGGGGACGGGTGAGGGTCAGGCTTCGGGGAAGGGTTAGGGTTAGGGTTCGGGCTAGGGTTAGGTTTAGGGGACGGGGACGGTTTAGGGTCCAGGTGAGGGTACGACAGCGCTTTAGGGGGAGCGTACGTGTGAGGGCGTGGGTTAGTGTCAGCGTACGGGTTAGGATTAGGGGACGGGTGAGGGTCAGGCTTCGGGGAAGGGTTAGGGATAGGGTTCGGGCTAGGGTTAGGGTTAGGGGACGGGGACGGTTTAGGGTCCAGGTGAGGGCACGGCAACGCTTTAGGGGGAGCGTACGTGTGAGGGCGCGGGATAGTGTCAGCGTACGGGTTAGGATTAGGGGACGGGTGAGGGTCAGGCTTCGGGGAAGGATTAGGATTAGGGTTCGGGCTAGGGTTAGGGTTAGGGGACGGGGACGGTTTAGGGTCCAGGTGAGGGCACGACAACGCTTTTGGGGGAGCGTACGTGTGAGGGCGCGGGTTAGTGTCAGCGTACGGGTTAGGATTAGGGGACGGGTGAGGGTCAGGCTTCGGGGAAGATTTAGGGTTAGGGTTCGGGCTAGGGTTAGGGTTACAGGACGGGGACGGTTTAGGGTCCAGGTGAGGGCATGACAACGCTTTAGGGGGAGCGTACGTTTGAGGGCGCGGGTTAGTGTCAGCGTACGGGTTAGGATTAGGGGACAGGTGAGGGTCAGGCTTCGGGGAAGGGTTAGGGTTAGGGTTCGGGCTAGGGTTAGGGTTAGGGGACGGGGACGGTTTAAGGTCCAGGTGAGGGCACGACAACGCTTTAGGGGGAGCGTACGTGTGAGGGCGCGGGATAGTGTCAGCGTACGGGTTAGGTTTAGGGGACGGGTGAGTGTCAGGCGTCGGGGAAGGATTAGGATTAGGGTTCGGGCTAGGGTTAGGGTTAGGGGACGGGGACGGTTTAGGGTCCAGGTGAGGGTACGACAACGCTTTAGGGGGAGCTTACGTGTGAGGGCGCAGGTTAGTGTCAGCGTACGGGTTAGGATTAGGGGACGGGTGAGGGTCAGGCTTCAGGGAAGGGTTAGGGTTAGCGTTCGGTCTAGGGTTAGGGTTAAGGGACGGGGACGGTTTAGGGTCCAGGTGAGGGTACGACAACGCTTTAGGGGGAGCGTACGTGTGAGGGTGAGGGTTAGTGTCAGCGTACGGGTTAGGATTAGGGGACGGGTGAGGGTCACGCTTCGGGGAAGGGTTAGGGTTAGGGTTCGGGCTAGGGTTAGGGTTAGGGGACGGGGACGGTTTAGGGTCCAGGTGAGGGCACGACAACGCTTTAGGGGGAGCGTACGTGTGAGGGCGCGGGTTCGTGTCAGCGTACTGGTTAGGATTAGGGGACGGGTGAGGGTCAGGCTTCGGGGAAGGGTTAGGGTTAGGGTTCGGGCTAGGGTTAGGGTTAGGGAACGGGGACTGTTTAGGGTCCAGGTGAGGGTATGACAACGCTTTAGGGGGAGCGTACGTGTGAGGGTGAGGGTTAGTGTCAGCGTACGGGTTAGGATTAGGGGACGGGTGAGGGTCACGCTTCGGGGAAGGGTTAGGTTTAGGGTTCGGGCTAGGGTTAGGGTTAGGGGACGGGGACGGTTTAGGGTCCAGGTGAGGGCACGACAACGCTTTAGGGGGAGCGTACGTGTGAGGGCGCGGGTTCGTGTCAGCGTACTGGTTAGGATTAGGGGACGGGTGAGGGTCAGGCTTCGGGGAAGGGTTAGGGATAGGGTTCGGGCTAGGGTTAGGGTTAGGGGACGGGGACGGTTTAGGGTCCAGGTGAGGGCACGACAACGCTTTAGGGGGAGCGTACGTGTGAGGGCGCGGGTTCGTGTCAGCGTACTGGTTAGGATTAGGGGACGGGTGAGGGTCAGGCTTCGGGGAAGGGTTAGTGTTAGGGTTCCGGCTAGAGTTAGGGTTAGGGGACGGTGACGGTTTAGGGTCCAGGTGAGGGTACGACAACGCTTTAGGGGGAGCATACGTGTGAGGGCGCGGGTTAGTGTCAGCGTACGGGTTAGCATTAGGGGACGGGTGAGGGACAGGCTTCGGGGAAGGGTTAGGGTTAGGGTTCGGGCTAGGGTTAGGGTTAGGGGATGGGGACGGTTTAGGGTCCAGGTGAGGGTACGACAACGCTTTAGGGGGAGTGTACGTGTGAGGGTGCGGGTTAGTGTCAGCGTACGGGTTAGGATTAGGGGACGGGTGAGGGTCACGCTTCGGGGAAGGGTTAGGGTTAGGGTTCGGGCTAGGGTTAGGGTTAGGGGACGGGGACGGTTTAGGGTCCAGGTGAGGGCACGACAACGCTTTAGGGGGAGCGTACGTGTGAGGGCGCGGGTTCGTGTCAGCGTACGGTTTAGGATTATGGGATGGGTGAGGGTCAGGCTTCGGGGAAGGGTTAGGGTTAGGGTTCGGGCTAGGGTTAGGGTTAGGGGACGGGGACGGGTTAGGGTCCAGGTGAGGGCACGACAACGCTTTAGGGGCACCGTACGTGTGAGGGCGCGGGTTAGTGTCAGCGTACAGGTTAGGATTAGGCGACGGGTGAGGGTCAGGCTTCGGGGAAGGGTTAGGGTTAGGGTTCGGGCTAGGGTTAGGGTTAGGGGACGGGGACGGTTTAGGGTCCAGGTGAGGGCACGACAACGCTTTAGGGGGAGCGTACGTGTGAGGGCGTGGGTTAGTGTCAGCGTACGGGTTAGGATTAGGGGACGGGTGAGTGTCAGGCTTCGGGGAAGGGTTAGGGTTAGGGTTCGCGCTAGGGTTAGGGTTAGGGGACGGGGACGGTTTAGGGTCCAGGTGAGGGTACGACAACACTTTAGGGAGAGCGTACGTGTGAGGGCGCAGGTTAGTGTCAGTGTACGGGTTAGGATTAGGGGACGGGAGAGGGTCAGGCTTCGGGGAAGGTTTAGGGTTAGGGTTCGGGCTAGGGTTAGGGTTAGGGGACGGGGACTGTTCAGGGTCCAGGTGAGGGTACGACAACGCTTTAGGGGGAGCGTACGTGTGAGGGCGCGGGTTAGTGTCAGCGTACGTGTTAGGATTAGGGGACGGGTGAGGGTCAGGCTTTGGGGAAGGGTTAGGGTTAGGTTTCGGGCTAGGGTTAGGGTTAGGGGACGGGGACGGTTTAGGGTCCAGGTGACGGTACGACAACGCTTTAGGGGGAGCATACGTGTGAGGGCGCGGGTTAGTGTCAGCGTACGGGTTAGGATTAGGGGACGGGTGAGTGTCAGTTTTCGGGGAAGGGTTAGGGTTAGGGTTCGGGCTAGGGTCAGGGTTAGGGGACGGGGACGGTTTAGGGTCCAAGTGAGGGTACGACAACGCTTTAGGGGGAGCGTCCGTGTGAGGGCGTGGGTTAGTGTCAGCGTACGGGTTAGGATTTGGGGACGGGTGAGGGTCAGGCTTCGGGGAAGGGTTAGGGATAGGGTTCGGGCTAGGGTTAGGGTTAGGGGACGGGGACGGTTTAGGGTCCAGGTGAGGGCACGACAACGCTTTAGGGGGAGCATACGTGTGAGGGCGCGGGTTAGTGTCAGCGTACGGGTTAGGATTAGGGGACGGGTGAGGGTCAGGCTTCGGGGAAGTGTTAGGGTTAGGGTTCGGGCTAGGGTTAGGGTTAGGGGACGGGGACGGTTTAGGGTCCAGGTGAGGGCACGACAACGCTTTAGGGGGAGCGTACGTGTGAGGGCGCGGGATAGTGTCAGCGTACGGGTTAGGATTATGGGACGGGTGAGGGTCAGGCTTTGGGGAAGGGTTAGGGTTAGGTTTCGGGCTAGGGTTAGGGTTAGGGGACGGGGACGGTTTAGGGTCCAGGTGAGGGTACGACAACGCTTTAGGGGGAGCATACGTGTGAGGGCGCGGGTTAGTGTCAGCGTACGGATTAGGATTAGGGGACGGGTGAGTGTCAGTTTTCGGGGAAGTGTTAGGGTTAGGGTTCGGGCTAGGGTCAGGGTTAGGGGACGGGGACGGTTTAGGGTCCAGGTGAGGGTACGACAACGCTTTAGGGGGAGCGTCCGTATGAGGGCGCGGGTTAGTGTCAGCGTACGGGTTAGGATTAGGGGACGGGTGAGGGTCAGGCTTCGGGGAAGGGTTAGGGTTAGGGTTCGGGCTAGGGTTAGGGTTATGGAACGGGGACGTTTTAGGGTCCCGGTGAGGGTAAGACAACGCTTTAGGGGGAGCGTACGTGTGAGGGCGCGGGTTAGTGTCAGCGTACGGGTTAGGATTAGGGGACGGGTGAGTGTCAGGCTTCGGGGAAGGGTTAGGGTTAGGGTTCGCGCTAGGGTTAGGGTTAGGGGACGGGGACGGTTTAGGGTCCAGGTGAGGGCACGACAACGCTTTAGGGGGAGCGTACGTGTGAGGGCGCGGGTTCGTGTCAGCGTACTGGTTAGGATTAGGGGACGGGTGAGGGTCAGGCTTCGGGGAAGGGTTAGGGTTAGGGTTCGGGCTAGGGTTAGGGTTAGGGAACGGGGACTGTTTAGGGTCCAGGTGAGGGTATGACAACGCTTTAGGGGGAGCGTACGTGTGAGGGTGAGGGTTAGTGTCAGCGTACGGGTTAGGATTAGGGGACGGGTGAGGGTCACGCTTCGGGGAAGGGTTAGGTTTAGGGTTCGGGCTAGGGTTAGGGTTAGGGGACGGGGACGGTTTAGGGTCCAGGTGAGGGCACGACAACGCTTTAGGGGGAGCGTACGTGTGAGGGCGCGGGTTCGTGTCAGCGTACTGGTTAGGATTAGGGGACGGGTGAGGGTCAGGCTTCGGGGAAGGGTTAGGGATAGGGTTCGGGCTAGGGTTAGGGTTAGGGGACGGGGACGGTTTAGGGTCCAGGTGAGGGCACGACAACGCTTTAGGGGGAGCGTACGTGTGAGGGCGCGGGTTCGTGTCAGCGTACTGGTTAGGATTAGGGGACGGGTGAGGGTCAGGCTTCGGGGAAGGGTTAGGATTAGGGTTCGGGCTAGGGTTAGGGTTAGGGGACGGGGACGGTTTAGGGTCCAGGTGAGGGCACGACAACGCTTTAGGGGGAGCGTACGTGTGAGGGCGCGGGTTAGTGTCAGCGTACAGGTTAGGATTAGGGGACGGGTGAGGGTCAGGCTTCGGGGAAGGGTTAGGGTTAGGGTTCGGGCTAGGGTTAGGGTTAGGGGACAGGGACGGTCTAGGGTCCAGGTGAGGGCACGACAACGCTTTAGGGGGAGCGTACGTGTGAGGGCGCGGGTTAGTGTCAGCGTACGGGTTAGGATTAGGGGACGGGTGAGGGTCAGTCTTCAGGGAAGGGTTAGGGTTAGGGTTCGGGCTAGGGTTAGGGTTAGGGGACGGGGACGGTTTAGGGTCCAGGTGAGGGCACGGCAACGCTTTAGGGGGAGCGTACGTGTGAGGGCGCGAGATAGTGTCAGCGTACGGGTTAGGATTAGGGGACGGGTGAGGGTCAGGCTTCGGGGAAGGGTTAGGGTTAGCGTTCCGGCTAGGGTTAGGGTTAGGGGACGGCGACGGTTTAGGGTCCAGGTGAGGGTACGACAATGCTTTAGAGGGAGCGTACGTGTGAGGGCGCGGGTTAGTGTCACCGTACGGGTTAGGATTAGGGGACGTGTGAGGGTCAGGCTTCGGAGAAGGGTTAGGGTTAGGGTTCGGGCTAGGGTTAGGGTTAGGGGACGGGGACGGTTTAGGGTCCAGGTGAGGGCACGACAACGCTTTAGGGGGAGCGTACGTGTGAGGGCGCGGGTTAGTGTCAGCGTACGGGTTAGGATTAGGGGACGGTTGAGGGTCAGGCTTCGGGGAAGGGTTAGTGTTAGGGTTCCGGCTAGAGTTAGGGTTAGGGGACGGTGACGGTTTAGGGTCCAGGTGAGGGTACGACAACGCTTTAGGGGGAGCATACGTGTGAGGGCGCGGGTTAGTGTCAGCGTACGGGTTAGCATTAGGGGACGGGTGAGGGACAGGCTTCGGGGAAGGGTTAGGGTTAGGGTTCGGGCTAGGGTTAGGGTTAGGGGATGGGGACGGTTTAGGGTCCAGGTGAGGGTACGACAACGCTTTAGGGGGAGTGTACGTGTGAGGGTGCGGGTTAGTGTCAGCGTACGGGTTAGGATTAGGGGACGGGTGAGGGTCACGCTTCGGGGAAGGGTTAGGGTTAGGGTTCGGGCTAGGGTTAGGGTTAGGGGACGGGGACGGTTTAGGGTCCAGGTGAGGGCACGACAACGCTTTAGGGGGAGCGTACGTGTGAGGGCGCGGGTTCGTGTCAGCGTACGGTTTAGGATTATGGGATGGGTGAGGGTCAGGCTTCGGGGAAGGGTTAGGGTTAGGGTTCGGGCTAGGGTTAGGGTTAGGGGACGGGGACGGGTTAGGGTCCAGGTGAGGGCACGACAACGCTTTAGGGGCACCGTACGTGTGAGGGCGCGGGTTAGTGTCAGCGTACAGGTTAGGATTAGGCGACGGGTGAGGGTCAGGCTTCGGGGAAGGGTTAGGGTTAGGGTTCGGGCTAGGGTTAGGGTTAGGGGACGGGGACGGTTTAGGGTCCAGGTGAGGGCACGACAACGCTTTAGGGGGAGCGTACGTGTGAGGGCGTGGGTTAGTGTCAGCGTACGGGTTAGGATTAGGGGACGGGTGAGTGTCAGGCTTCGGGGAAGGGTTAGGGTTAGGGTTCGCGCTAGGGTTAGGGTTAGGGGACGGGGACGGTTTAGGGTCCAGGTGAGGGTACGACAACACTTTAGGGAGAGCGTACGTGTGAGGGCGCAGGTTAGTGTCAGTGTACGGGTTAGGATTAGGGGACGGGAGAGGGTCAGGCTTCGGGGAAGGTTTAGGGTTAGGGTTCGGGCTAGGGTTAGGGTTAGGGGACGGGGACTGTTCAGGGTCCAGGTGAGGGTACGACAACGCTTTAGGGGGAGCGTACGTGTGAGGGCGCGGGTTAGTGTCAGCGTACGTGTTAGGATTAGGGGACGGGTGAGGGTCAGGCTTTGGGGAAGGGTTAGGGTTAGGTTTCGGGCTAGGGTTAGGGTTAGGGGACGGGGACGGTTTAGGGTCCAGGTGACGGTACGACAACGCTTTAGGGGGAGCATACGTGTGAGGGCGCGGGTTAGTGTCAGCGTACGGGTTAGGATTAGGGGACGGGTGAGTGTCAGTTTTCGGGGAAGGGTTAGGGTTAGGGTTCGGGCTAGGGTCAGGGTTAGGGGACGGGGACGGTTTAGGGTCCAGGTGAGGGTACGACAACGCTTTAGGGGGAGCGTCCGTGTGAGGGCGTGGGTTAGTGTCAGCGTACGGGTTAGGATTTGGGGACGGGTGAGGGTCAGGCTTCGGGGAAGGGTTAGGGATAGGGTTCGGGCTAGGGTTAGGGTTAGGGGACGGGGACGGTTTAGGGTCCAGGTGAGGGCACGACAACGCTTTAGGGGGAGCATACGTGTGAGGGCGCGGGTTAGTGTCAGCGTACGGGTTAGGATTAGGGGACGGGTGAGGGTCAGGCTTCGGGGAAGTGTTAGGGTTAGGGTTCGGGCTAGGGTTAGGGTTAGGGGACGGGGACGGTTTAGGGTCCAGGTGAGGGCACGACAACGCTTTAGGGGGAGCGTACGTGTGAGGGCGCGGGATAGTGTCAGCGTACGGGTTAGGATTATGGGACGGGTGAGGGTCAGGCTTTGGGGAAGGGTTAGGGTTAGGTTTCGGGCTAGGGTTAGGGTTAGGGGACGGGGACGGTTTAGGGTCCAGGTGAGGGTACGACAACGCTTTAGGGGGAGCATACGTGTGAGGGCGCGGGTTAGTGTCAGCGTACGGATTAGGATTAGGGGACGGGTGAGTGTCAGTTTTCGGGGAAGTGTTAGGGTTAGGGTTCGGGCTAGGGTCAGGGTTAGGGGACGGGGACGGTTTAGGGTCCAGGTGAGGGTACGACAACGCTTTAGGGGGAGCGTCCGTATGAGGGCGCGGGTTAGTGTCAGCGTACGGGTTAGGATTAGGGGACGGGTGAGGGTCAGGCTTCGGGGAAGGGTTAGGGTTAGGGTTCGGGTTAGGGTTAGGGTTATGGAACGGGGACGTTTTAGGGTCCCGGTGAGGGTAAGACAACGCTTTAGGGGGAGCGTACGTGTGAGGGCGCGGGTTAGTGTCAGCGTACGGGTTAGGATTAGGGGACGGGTGAGTGTCAGGCTTCGGGGAAGGGTTAGGGTTAGGGTTCGCGCTAGGGTTAGGGTTAGGGGACGGGGACGGTTTAGGGTCCAGGTGAGTGTACGACAACACTTTAGGGAGAGCGTACGTGTGAGGGCGCAGGTTAGTGTCAGCGTACGGGTTAGGATTAGGGGACGGGAGAGGGTCAGGCTTCGGGGAAGGTTTAGGGTTAGGGTTCGGGCTAGGGTTAGGGTTAGGGGACGGGGACTGTTTAGGGTCCAGGTGAGGGTACGACAACGCTTTAGGGGGAGCGTACGTGTGAGGGCGTGGGTTAGTGTCAGAGTACGGGTTAGGATTAGGGGACGGGTGAGGGTCAGGCTTTGGGGAAGGGTTAGGGTTAGGTTTCGGGCTAGGGTTAGGGTTAGGGGACGGGGACGGTTTAGGGTCCAGGTGAGGGTACGACAACGCTTTAGGGGGAGCATACGTGTGAGGGCGCGGGTTAGTGTCAGCGTACGGGTTAGGATTAGGGGACGGGTGAGTGTCAGTTTTCGGGGAAGGGTTAGGGTTAGGGTTCGGGCTAGGGTCAGGGTTAGGGGACGGGGACGGTTTAGGGTCCAGGTGAGGGTACGACAACGCTTTAGGGGGAGTGTCCGTGTGAGGGCGCGGGTTAGTGTCAGCGTACGGGTTAGGATTAGGGGAAGGGTGAGGGTCAGGCTTCGGGGAAGGGTTAGGGTTCGGGCTAGGGTTAGGGTTAGGGGACGGGGACGTTTTAGGGTCCAGGTGAGGGTAAGACAACGCTTTAGGGGGAGCGTACATGTGAGGGCGCGGGTTAGTGTCAGCGTACGGGTTAGGATTAGGGGACGGGTGAGTGTCAGGCTTCGGGGAAGTGTTAGGGTTAGGGTTTGGGCTAGGGTTAGGGTTAGGGGACGGGGACGGTTTAGGGTCCAGGTGAGGGCACGACAACGCTTTAGGGGGAGCGTACGTGTGAGGGTGCGGGTTAGTGTCAGCGTATGGGTTAGGATTAGGGGACGGGTGAGGATCAGGCTTCGGGGAAGGGTTAGGGTTAGGGTTCGGGCTAGGGTTAGGGTTAGGGGACGGGGACAGTTTAGGGTCCAGGTGAGGGCACGACAACGCTTTAGGGGGAGCGTACGTGTGAGGGCGTGGGTTAGTGTCAGCGTACGGGTTAGGATTAGGGGACGGGTGAGGGTCAGGCTTCGGGGAAGGGTTAGGGTTAGGGTTCTGTCTAGGGTTAGGGTTAGGGAATGGGGACGGTTTAGGGTCCAGGTGAGGGTACAACAACGCTTTAGGGGGAGCGTACGTGTGAGGGCGCGGGTTAGTGTTAGCGTACAGGTTAGGATTAGGGGACGGGTGAGGGTCAGGCTTCGGGGAAGGGTTAGGGTTAGGGTTCGGGCTAGGGTTAGGTTTAGGGGACGGGGACGGTTTAGGGTCCAGGTGAGGGTACGACAGCGCTTTAGGGGGAGCGTACGTGTGAGGGCGTGGGTTAGTGTCAGCGTACGGGTTAGGATTAGGGGACGGGTGAGGGTCAGGCTTCGGGGAAGGGTTAGATATAGGGTTCGGGCTAGGGTTAGGGTTAGGGGACGGGGACGGTTTAGGGTCCAGGTGAGGGCACGGCAACGCTTTAGGGGGAGCGTACGTGTGAGGGCGCGGGATAGTGTCAGCGTACGGGTTAGGATTAGGGGACGGGTGAGGGTCAGGCTTCGGGGAAGGATTAGGATTAGGGTTCGGGCTAGGGTTAGGGTTAGGGGACGGGGACGGTTTAGGGTCCAGGTGAGGGCACGACAACGCTTTTGGGGGAGCGTACGTGTGAGGGCGCGGGTTAGTGTCAACGTACGGGTTAGGATTAGGGGACGGGTGAGGGTCAGGCTTCGGGGAAGGTTTAGGGTTAGGGTTCGGGCTAGGGTTAGGGTTACAGGACGGGGACGGTTTAGGGTCCAGGTGAGGGCATGACAACGCTTTAGGGGGAGCGTACGTTTGAGGGCGCGGGTTAGTGTCAGCGTACGGGTTAGGATTAGGGGACAGGTGAGGGTCAGGCTTCGGGGAAGGGTTAGGGTTAGGGTTCCGGCTAGGGTTAGGGTTAGGGGACGGGGACGGTTTAGGGTCCAGGTGAGGGCACGACAACGCTTTTGGGGGAGCGTACGTGTGAGGGCGCGGGTTAGTGTCAGCGTACGGGTTAGGATTAGGGGACGGGTGAGGGTCAGGCTTCGGGGAAGGTTTAGGGTTAGGGTTCGGGCTAGGGTTAGGGTTACAGGACGGGGACGGTTTAGGGTCCAGGTGAGGGCATGACAACGCTTTAGGGGGAGCGTACGTTTGAGGGCGCGGGTTAGTGTCAGCGTACGGGTTAGGATTAGGGGACGGGTGAGGGTGAGGCTTCGCGGAAGGGTTAGGGTTAGGGTTCCGGCTAGGGTTAGGGTTAGGGGACGGCGACGGTTTAGGGTCCAGGTGAGGGTACGACAATGCTTTAGGGGGAGCGTACGAGTGAGGGCGCGGGTTAGTGTCAGCGTACGGGTTAGCATTAGGGGACGGGTGAGGGTCAGGCTTCGGGGAAGGGTTAGGGTTAGGGTTCGGGCTAGGGTTAGGGTTAGGGGACGGGGACGGTTTAAGGTCCAGGTGAGGGCACGACAACGCTTTAGGGGGAGCGTACGTGTGAGGGCGCGGGATAGTGTCAGCGTACGGGTTAGGTTTAGGGGACGCGTGAGTGTCAGGCTTCGGGGAAGGATTAGGATTAGGGTTCGGGCTAGGGTTAGGGTTAGGGGACGGGGACGGTTTAGGGTCCAGGTGAGGGTACGACAACGCTTTAGGGGGAGCTTACGTGTGAGGGCGCAGGTTAGTGTCAGCGTACGGGTTAGGATTAGGGGACGGGTGAGGGTCAGGCTTCGGGGAAGGGTTAGGGTTAGCGTTCGGGCTAGGGTTAGGGTTAAGGGACGGGGACGGTTTAGGGTCCAGGTGAGGGTACGACAACGCTTTAGGGGGAGCGTACGTGTGAGGGTGAGGGTTAGTGTCAGCGTACGGGTTAGGATTAGGGGACGGGTGAGGGTCACGCTTCGGGGAAGGGTTAGGGTTAGGGTTCGGGCTAGGGTTAGGGTTAGGGGACGGGGACGGTTTAGGGTCCAGGTGAGGGCACGACAACGCTTTAGCGGGAGCGTACGTGTGAGGGCGCGGGTTCGTGTCAGCGTACTGGTTAGGATTAGGGGACGGGTGAGGGTCAGGCTTCGGGGAAGGGTTAGGGTTAGGGTTCGGGCTAGGGTTAGGGTTAGGGAACGGGGACTGTTTAGGGTCCAGGTGAGGGTACGACAACGCTTTAGGGGGAGCGTACGTGTGAGGGTGAGGGTTAGTGTCAGCGTACGGGTTAGGATTAGGGGACGGGTGAGGGTCACGCTTCGGGGAAGGGTTAGGGTTAGGGTTCGGGCTAGGTTTAGGGTTAGGGGACGGGGACGGTTTAGGGTCCAGGTGAGGGCACGACAACGCTTTAGGGGGAGCGTACGTGTGAGGGCGCGGGTTCGTGTCAGCGTACTGGTTAGGATTAGGGGACGGGTGAGGGTCAGGCTTCGGGGAAGGGTTAGGGATAGGGTTCGGGCTAGGGTTAGGGTTAGGGGACGGGGACGGTTTAGGGTCCAGGTGAGGGCACGACAACGCTTTAGGGGGAGCGTACGTGTGAGGGCGCGGGTTCGTGTCAGCGTACTGGTTAGGATTAGGGGACGGGTGAGGGTCAGGCTTCGGGGAAGGGTTAGAATTAGGGTTCGGGCTAGGGTTAGGGTTAGGGGACGGGGACGGTTTAGGGTCCAGGTGAGGGCACGACAACGCTTTAGGGGGAGCGTACGTGTGAGGGCGCGGGTTAGTGTCAGCGTACAGGTTAGGATTAGGGGACGGGTGAGGGTCAGGCTTCGGGGAAGGGTTAGGGTTAGGGTTCGGGCTAGGGTTAGGGTTAGGGGACAGGGACGGTTTAGGGTCCAGGTGAGGGCACGACAACGCTTTAGGGGGAGCGTACGTGTGAGGGCACGGGTTAGTGTCAGCGTACGGGTTAGGATTAGGGGACGGGTGAGGGTCAGTCTTCAGGGAAGGGTTAGGGTTAGGGTTCGGGCTAGGGTTAGGGTTAGGGGACGGGGACGGTTTAGGGTCCAGGTGAGGGCACGGCAACGCTTTAGGGGGAGCGTACGTGTGAGGGCGCGGGATAGTGTCAGCGTACGGGTTAGGATTAGGGGACGGGTGAGGGTCAGGCTTCGGGGAAGGGTTAGGGTTAGGGTTCCGGCTAGGGTTAGGGTTAGGGGACGGCGACGGTTTAGGGTCCAGGTGAGGGTACGACAACGCTTTAGGGGGAGCGTACGTGTGAGGGCGCAGGTTAGTGTCACCGTACGGGTTAGGATTAGGGGACGTGTGAGGGTCAGGCTTCGGAGAAGGGTTAGGGTTAGGGTTCGGGCTAGGGTTAGGGTTAGGGGACGGGGACGGTTTAGGGTCCAGGTGAGGGCACGACAACGCTTTAGGGGGAGCGTACGTGTGAGGGCGTGGGTTAGTGTCAGCGTACGGGTTAGGATTAGGGGACGGGTGAGTGTCAGGCTTCGGGGAAGGGTTAGGGTTAGGGTTCGCGCTAGGGTTAGGGTTAGGGGACGGGGACGGTTTAGGGTCCAGGTGAGGGTACGACAACACTTTAGGGAGAGCGTACGTGTGAGGGCGCAGGTTAGTGTCAGTGTACGGGTTAGGATTAGGGGACGGGAGAGGGTCAGGCTTCGGGGAAGGTTTAGGGTTAGGGTTCGGGCTAGGGTCAGGGTTAGGGGACGGGGACTGTTCAGGGTCCAGGTGAGGGTACGACAACGCTTTAGGGGGAGCGTACGTGTGAGGGCGCGGGTTAGTGTCAGCGTACGGGTTAGGATTAGGGGACGGGTGAGGGTCAGGCTTTGGGGAAGGGTTACGGTTAGGTTTCGGGCTAGGGTTAGGGTTAGGGGACGGGGACGGTTTAGGGTCCAGGTGACGGTACGACAACGCTTTAGGGGGAGCATACGTGTGAGGGCGCGGGTTAGTGTCAGCGTACGGGTTAGGATTAGGGGACGGGTGAGTGTCAGTTTTCGGGGAAGGGTTAGGGTTAGGGTTCGGGCTAGGGTCAGGGTTAGGGGACGGGGACGGTTTAGGGTCCAGGTGAGGGTACGACAACGCTTTAGGGGGAGCGTCCGTGTGAGGGCGTGGGTTAGTGTCAGCGTACGGGTTAGGATTAGGGGACGGGTGAGGGTCAGGCTTCGGGGAAGGTTTAGGGATAGGGTTCGGGCTAGGGTTAGGGTTAGGGGACGGGGACGGTTTAGGGTGCAGGTGAGGGCACGACAACGCTTTAGGGGGAGCATACGTGTGAGGGCGCGGGTTAGTGTCAGCGTACGGGTTAGGATTAGGGGACGGGTGAGGGTCAGGCTTCGGGGAAGGGTTCGGGTTAGGGTTCGGCCTAGGGTTAGGGTTAGGGGACGGGGACGGTTTAGGGTCCAGGTGAGGGCACGACAACGCTTTAGGGGGAGCGTACGTGTGAGGGCGCGGGATAGTGTCAGCGTACGGGTTAGGATTAGGGGACGGGTGAGGGTCAGGCTTCGGGGAAGGATTAGGGTTAGGGTTCGGGCTAGGGTTAGGGTTAGGGGACGGGGACGGTTTAGGGGCCAGGTGAGGGCACGACAACGCTTTAGGGGGACCGTGCGTGTGAGGGCGCGGGTTAGTGTCAGCGTACGGTTTAGGATTAGGGGACGGGTGAGGGTCAGGCTTCTGGGAAGGGTTAGGGTTAGGGTTCGGGCTAGGGTTAGTGTTAGGGGACGGGGACGGTTTAGGGTCAAGGTGAGGGCACGACAACGCTTTAGGGGGAGCGTACGTGTGAGGGCGCGGGTTAGTGTCAGCGTACGGGTTAGGATTAGGGGACGGGTGAGTGTCAGTCTTCGGGGAAGGGTTAGGGTTAGGGTTCGGGCTAGGGTTAGGGTTAGGGGACGGGGACGGTTTAGGGTCCAGGTGAGGGTACGACAACGCTTTAAGGGGAGCGTACGTGTGAGGGCGCGGGTTAGTGTCAGCGTACGGGTTAGGATTAGGGGACGTGTGAGTGTCAGGCTTCGGGGAAGGGTTAGGGTTAGGGTTCGGGCTAGGGTTAGGATTAGGGGACGGGGACGGTTTAGGGTCCAGGTGAGGGTACGACAACGCTTTAGGGGGAGTTACGTGTGAGGGCGCAGGTTAGTGTAAGCGTACGGGTTAGGATTAGGGGACGGGTGAGGGTCAGGCTTCGGGGAAGGGTTAGGGTTAGCGTTCGGGCTAGGGTTAGGGTTAAGGGACGGGGACGGTTTAGGGTCCAGATGAGGGTACGACAACGCTTTAGGGGGAGCGTACGTGTGAGGGCGCGGGTTCGTGTCAGCGTACTGGTTAGGATTAGGGGACGGGTGAGGGTCACGCTTCGGGGAAGGGTTAGGGTTAGGGTTCGGGCTAGGGTTAGGGTTAGGGGACGGGGACGGTTTAGGGTCCAGGTGAGGGCACGACAACGCTTTAGGGGGAGCGTACGTGTGAGGGCGCGGGTTAGTGTCAGCGTACAGGTTAGGATTAGGGGACGGGTGAGGGTCAGGCTTCGGGGAAGGGTTAGGGTTAGGGTTCGGGCTAGGGTTAGGGTTAGGGGACGGGGACGGTTTAGGGTCCAGGTGAGGGCACGACAACGCTTTAGGGGGAGCGTACGTGTGAGGGCGCGGGTTAGTGTCAGCGTACGGTTTAGGATTAGGGGATGGGTGAGGGTCAGGCTTCGGGGAAGGGTTAGGGTTAGGGTTCGGGCTAGGGTCAGGGTTAGGGGACGGGGACGGTTTAGGGTCCAGGTGAGGGTACGACAACGCTTTAGGGGGAGCGTACGTGTCAGGGCGCGGGATAGTGTCAGCGTACGGGTTAGGATTAGGGGACGGGTGAGGGTCAGGCTTCGGGGAAGGATTAGGGTTAGGGTTCGGGCTAGGGTTAGGGTTAGGGGACGGGGATGGTTTAGGGTCCAGGTGAGGGCACGACAACGCTTTAGGGGGACCGTGCGTGTGAGGGCGTGGGTTAGTGTCAGCGTACGGGTTAGGATTAGGGGACGGTTGAGGGTCAGGCTTCTGGGAAGGGTTAGGGTTAGGGTTCGGGCTAGGGTTAGTGTTAGGGGACGGGGACGGTTTAGGGTCAAGGTGAGGGCACGAAAACGCTTTAGGGGGAGCGTACGTGTGAGGGCGCGGGTTAGTGTCAGCGTACGGGTTAGGATTAGGGGACGGGTGAGGGTCAGTCTTCGGGGAAGGTTTAGGGTTAGGGTTCGGGCTAGGGTTAGGGTTAGGGGACGGGGACGGTTTAGGGTCCAGGTGAGGGTACGACAACGCTTTAAGGGGAGCGTACGTGTGAGGGCGCGGGTTAGTGTCAGCGTACGGGTTAGGATTAGGGGACGTGTGAGTGTCAGGCTTCGGGGAAGGGTTAGGGTTAGGGTTCGGGCTAGGGTTAGGATTAGGGGACGGGGACGGTTTAGGGTCCAGGTGAGGGTACGACAACGCTTTAGGGGGAGTTACGTGTGAGGGCGCAGGTTAGTGTAAGCGTACGGGTTAGGATTAGGGGACGGGTGAGGGTCAGGCTTCGGGGAAGGGTTAGGGTTAGCGTTCGGGCTAGGGTTAGGGTTAAGGGACGGGGACGGTTTAGGGTCCAGGTGAGGGTACGACAACGCTTTAGGGGGAGCGTACGTGTGAGGGCGCGGGTTCGTGTCAGCGTACTGGTTAGGATTAGGGGACGGGTGAGGGTCAGGCTTCGGGGAAGGGTTAGGGTTAGGGTTCGGGGTAGGGTTAGGGTTAGGGGACGGGGACGGTTTAGGGTCCAGGTGAGGGCACGACAACGCTTTAGGGGGAGCGTGCGTGTGAGGGCGCGGGTTAGTGTCAGCGTACAGGTTAGGATTAGGCGACGGGTGAGGGTCAGGCTTCGGGGAAGGGTTAGGGTTAGGGTTCGGGCTAGGGTTAGGGTTAGGGGACGGGGACGGTTTAGGGTCCAGGTGAGGGCACGACAACGCTTTAGGGGGAGCGTACGTGTGAGGGCGCGGGTTAGTGTCAGCGTACGGGTTAGGATTAGGGGACGGGTGAGGGTCAGGCTTCGGGGAAGGGTTAGGGTTAGGGTTCGGGCTAGGGTTAGGGTTAGGGGACGGGGACGGTTTAGGGTCCAGGTGAGGGCACGGCAACGCTTTAGGGGGAGCGTACGTGTGAGGGCGCGGGATAGTGTCAGCGTACGGGTTAGGATTAGGGGACGGGTCAGGGTCAGGCTTCGGGGAAGGGTTAGGGTTAGGGTTCCGGCTAGGGTTAGGGTTAGGGGACGGGGACGTGTTAGGGTCCAGGTGAGGGCACGACAACGCTTTAGGGGCACCGTACGTGTGAGGGCGCGGGTTAGTGTCAGCGTACAGGTTAGGATTAGGGGACGGGTGAGGGTCAGGCTTCGGGGAAGGGTTAGGGTTAGGGTTCGGGCTAGGGTTAGGATTAGGGGACGGGGACGGTTTAGGGTCCAGGTGAGGGCACGACAACGCTTTAGGGGGAGCGTACGTGTGAGGGCGTGGGTTAGTGTCAGCGTACGGGTTAGGATTAGGGGACGGGTGAGGGTCAGGCTTCGGGGAAGGGTTAGGGTTAGGGTTCGGGCTAGGGTTAGGGTTACAGGACGGGGACGGTTTAGGGTCCAGTTGAGGGCACGACAACGCTGCAGGGGGAGCGTACGTGTGAGGGCGCAGGTTAGTGTCAGCGTACGGGTTAGGATTAGGGGACGGGTGAGGGTCAGGCTTCGGGGAAGGGTTAGGATTAGGGTTTGGGCTAGGGTTAGGGTTAGGGGACGGGGACGGATTAGGGTCCAGGTGAGGGCACGGCAACGCTTTAGGGGGAGCGTACGTGTGAGGGCGCGGGATAGTGTCAGCGTACAGGTTAGGATTAGGGGACGGGTGAGGGTCAGGCTTCGGGGAAGGATTAGGATTAGGGTTCGGGGTAGGGTTAGGGTTAGGGGACGGGGACGGTTTAGGGTCCAGGTGAGGGCACGAAAACGCTTAAGGGGGAGCGTACGTGTGAGGGCGCGGGTTAGTGTCAGCGTACGGGTTAGGATTAGGCGACGGGTGAGGGTCAGGCTTCGGGGAAGGGTTAGGGTTATGGTTCGGGCTAGGATTAGGGTTAGGGGACGGGGACGGTTTAGGGTCAAGGTGAGGGTACGACAACGCTTTAGGGGGAGCGTACGTGTGAGGGCGCGGGTTAGTGTTAGCGTACAGGTTAGGATTAGGGGACGGGTGAGGGTCAGGCTTCGGGGAAGTGTTAGGGTTAGGGTTCGGGAGAGGGTTAGGGTTAGGGGACGGGGACGGTTTAGGGTCCAGGTGAGGGCACGACAACGATTTAGGGGGAGCGTACGTGTGAGGGCGTGGGTTAGTGTCAGCGTACGGGTTAGGATTAGGGGACGGGTGAGGGTCAGGCTTCGGGGAAGGGTTAGGGTTAGGGTTCCGGCTAGGGTTAGGGTTAGGGAACGGCGACGGTTTAGGGTCCAGGTGAGGGTACGACAACGCTTTAGGGGGAGCGTGCGTGTGAGAGCGCGGGTTAGTGTCAGCGTACGGGTTAGCATTAGGGGACGGGTGAGGGTCAGGCTTCGGGGAAGGGTTAGGGTTAGGGTTCGGGCTAGGGTTAGGGTTAGGGGACGGGGACGGTTTAGGGTCCAGGTGAGGGCACGACAACGCTTTAGGGGGAGCGTACGTGTGAGGGCGCGGGATAGTGTCAGCATACGGGTTAGGATTAGGGGACGGGTGAGGGTCAGGCTTCGGGGAAGGATTAGGATTAGGGTTCGGGCTAGAGTTAGGGTTAGGGGACGGGGACTGTTTAGGGTCCAGGTGAGGGCACGACAACGCTTTAGGGGGAGCGTACGTGTGAGGGCGCGGGTTAGTGTCTGCGTACGGGTTAGGATTAGGGGACGGGTGAGGGTCAGGCTTCGGGGAAGGGTTAGGGTTAGGGTTCGGGCTAGGGTTATGGTTAGGGGACCGGGACGGTTTAGGGTGCAGGTGAGGGTACGACAACGCTTTAGGAGGAGCGTACATGTGAGGGCGCGGGTTAGTGTCAGCGTACGGGTTAGGATTAGGGGACGGGTGAGTGTCAGGCTTCGTGGAAGGGTTAGGGTTAGGGTTCGGGCTAGGGTTAGGATTAGGGGACGGGGACGGTTTAGGGTCCAGGTGAGGGTACGACAACGCTTTAGGGGGAGCTTACGTGTGAGGGCGCGGGTTAGTGTCAGCGTACGGGTTAGGATTACAGGACGGGTGAGGATTAGGCTTCGGGGAAGGGTTAGGGTTAGCGTTCGGGCTAGGGTTAGGGTTAAGGGACGGGGACGGTTTAGGGTCCAGGTGAGTGTACGACAACGCTTTAGGGGGAGCGTACGTGTGAGGGCGCGGGTTAGTGTCAGTGTACGGGTTAGGATTAGGGGACGGGTGAGGGTCAGGCTTCGGGGAAGGGTTAGGGTTAGGGTTCGGGCTAGGGTTAGGGTTAGGGGACGGGGACGGTTTAGGGTCCAGGTGAGGGCACGACAACGCTTTAGGGGAAGCGTACGTGTGAGGGCGTGGGTTCGTGTCAGCGTACTGGTTAGGATTAGGGGACAGGTGAGGGTCAGGCTTCGGGGAAGGGTTAGGGATAGGGTTCGGGCTAGGGTTAGGGTTAGGGGACGGGGACGGTTTAGGGTCCAGGTGAGGGCACGACAACGCTTTAGGGGGAGCGTACGTGTGAGGGCGCGGGATAGTGTCAGCATACGGGTTAGGATTAGGGGACGGGTGAGGGTCAGGCTTCGGGGAAGGATTAGGATTAGGGTTCGGGCTAGAGTTAGGGTTAGGGGACGGGGACTGTTTAGGGTCCAGGTGAGGGCACGACAACGCTTTAGGGGGAGCGTACGTGTGAGGGCGCGGGTTAGTGTCTGCGTACGGGTTAGGATTAGGGGACGGGTGAGGGTCAGGCTTCGGGGAAGGGTTAGGGTTAGGGTTCGGGCTAGGGTTACGGTTAGGGGACCGGGACGGTTTAGGGTGCAGGTGAGGGTACGACAACGCTTTAGGGGGAGCGTACATGTGAGGGCGCGGGTTAGTGTCAGCGTACGGGTTAGGATTAGGGGACGGGTGAGTGTCAGGCTTCGTGGAAGGGTTAGGGTTAGGGTTCGGGCTAGGGTTAGGATTAGGGGACGGGGACGGTTTAGGGTCCAGGTGAGGGTACGACAACGCTTTAGGGGGAGCTTACGTGTGAGGGCGCGGGTTAGTGTCAGCGTACGGGTTAGGATTACAGGACGGGTGAGGATTAGGCTTCGGGGAAGGGTTAGGGTTAGCGTTCGGGCTAGGGTTAGGGTTAAGGGACGGGGACGGTTTAGGGTCCAGGTGAGTGTACGACAACGCTTTAGGGGGAGCGTACGTGTGAGGGCGCGGGTTAGTGTCAGTGTACGGGTTAGGATTAGGGGACGGGTGAGGGTCAGGCTTCGGGGAAGGGTTAGGGTTAGGGTTCGGGCTAGGGTTAGGGTTAGGGGACGGGGACGGTTTAGGGTCCAGGTGAGGGCACGACAACGCTTTAGGGGGAGCGTACGTGTGAGGGCGTGGGTTCGTGTCAGCGTACTGGTTAGGATTAGGGGACGGGTGAGGGTCAGGCTTCGGGGAAGGGTTAGGGATAGGGTTCGGGCTAGGGTTAGGGTTAGGGGACGGGGACGGTTTAGGGTCCAGGTGAGGGCACGACAACGCTTTAGGGGGAGCGTACGTGTGAGGGCGCGGGTTAGTGTCTGCGTACGGGTTAGGATTAGGGGACGGGTGAGGGTCAGGCTTCGGGGAAGGGTTAGGGTTAGGGTTCGGGCTAGGGTTAGTGTTAGGTGACGGGGACGGTTTAGGGTCCAGGTGAGGGCACGACAACGCTTTAGGGGCAGCGTACGTGTGAGTGCGCGGGTTAGTGTCAGCGTACGGTTTAGGATTAGGGGACGGGTGAGGGTCAGGCTTCGGGGAAGGGTTAGGGTTACGGTTCGGGCTAGGGTTAGGGTTACTGGACGGGGACGGTTTAGGGTCCAGGTTAGGATACGACAACGCTTTAGGGGGAGCGTACGTGTGAGGGCGCGGGTTAGTGTCAGCGTACGGGTTAGGATTAGGGGACGGGTGAGGGTCAGGCTTCGGGGAAGGGTTAGGGTTAGGGTTCGCGCTAGGGTTAGGGTTAGGGGACGGGGACGGTTTAGGGTCCAGGTTGAGGGTACGACAACGCTTTAGGGAGAGAGTACGTGTGAGGGCGCGGGTTAGTGTCAGCGTACGGGTTAGGATTAGGGGACGGGTGAGGGTCAGGCTTTGGGGAAGGGTTAGGGTTAGGTTTCGGGCTAGGGTTAGGGTTAGGGGACGGGGACGGTTTAGGGTCCAGGTGAGGGTACGACAACGCTTTAGGGGGAGCATACGTGTGAGGGCGCGGGTTAGTGTCAGCGTACGGATTAGGATTAGGGGACGGGTGAGTGTCAGTTTTCGGGGAAGTGTTAGGGTTAGGGTTCGGGCTAGGGTCAGGGTTAGGGGACGGGGACGGTTTAGGTTCCAGGTGCGGGTACGACAACGCTTTAGGGGGAGCGTCCGTGTGAGGGCGCGGGTTAGTGTCAGCGTACGGGTTAGGATTAGGGGACGGGTGAGGGTCAGGCTTCGGGGAAGGGTTAGGGTTAGGGTTCGGGCTAGGGTTAGGGTTATGGGACGGGGACGTTTTAGGGTCCAGGTGAGGGTAAGACAACGCTTTAGGGGGAGCGTACGTGTGAGGGCGCGGGTTAGTGTCAGCGTACGGGTTAGGATTAGGGGACGGGTGAGTGTCAGGCTTCGGGGAAGGGTTAGGGTTAGGGTTCGCGCTAGGGTTAGGGTTAGGGGACGGGGACGGTTTAGGGTCCAGGTGAGTGTACGACAACACTTTAGGGAGAGCGTACGTGTGAGGACGCAGGTTAGTGTCAGCGTACGGGTTAGGATTAGGGGACGGGAGAGGGTCAGGCTTCGGGGAAGGTTTAGGGTTAGGGTTCGGGCTAGGGTTAGGGTTAGGGGACGGGGACTGTTTAGGGTCCAGGTGAGGGTACGACAACGCTTTAGGGGGAGCGTACGTGTGAGGGCGCGGGTTAGTGTCAGCGTACGGGTTAGGATTAGGGGACGGGTGAGGGTCAGGCTTTGGGGAAAGGTTAGGGTTAGGTTTCGGGCTAGGGTTAGGGTTAGGGGACGGGGACGGTTTAGGGTCCAGGTGAGGGTACGACAACACTTTAGGGGGAGCATACGTGTGAGGGCGCGGGTTAGTGTCAGCGTACGGGTTAGGATTCGGGGACGGGTGAGTGTCAGTTTTCGGGGAAGGGTTAGGGTTAGGGTTCGGGCTAGGGTCAGGGTTAGGGGACGGGGACGGTTTAGGGTCCAGGTGAGGGTACGACAATGCTTTAGGGGGAGCGTCCGTGTGAGGGCGCGGGTTAGTGTCAGCGTACGGGTTAGGATTAGGGGAAGGGTGAGGGTCAGGCTTCGGGGAAGGGTTAGGGTTAGGGTTCGGGCTAGGGTTAGGGTTAGGGGACGGGGACGTTTTAGGGTCCAGGTGAGGGTAAGACAACGCTTTAGGGGGAGCCTACATGTGAGGGCGCGGGTTAGTGTCAGCGTACGGGTTAGGATTAGGGGACGGGTGAGTGTCAGGCTTCGGGGAAGCGTTAGGGTTAGGGTTTGGGCTAGGGTTAGGGTTAGGGGACGGGGACGGTTTAGGGTCCAGGTGAGGGCACGACAACGCTTTAGGGGGAGCGTACGTGTGAGGGCGCGGGTTAGTGTCAGCGTATTGGTTAGGATTAGGGGACGGGTGAGGATCAGGCTTCGGGGAAGGGTTAGGGTTAGGGTTCGGGCTAGGGTTAGGGTTAGGGGATGGGGACAGTTTAGGGTCCAGGTGAGGGCAGGACAACGCTTTAGGGGGAGCGTACGTGTGAGGGCGTGGGTTAGTGTCAGCGTACGAGTTAGGATTAGGGGACGGGTGAGGGTCAGGCTTCGGGGAAGGGTTAGGGTTAGGGTTCTGTCTAGGGTTAGGGTTAGGGAATGGGGACGGTTTAGGGTCCAGGTGAGGGTAGGACAACGCTTTAGGGGGAGCGTACGTGTGAGGGCGCGGGATAGTGTTAGCGTACGGGTTAGGATTAGGGGACGGGTGAGGGTCAGGCTTCGGGGAAGGGTTAGGGTTAGGGTTCGGGCTAGGGTTAGGTTTAGGGGACGGGGACGGTTTAGGGTCCAGGTGAGGATACGACAGCGCTTTAGGGGGAGCGTACGTGTGAGGGCGTGGGTTAGTGTCAGCGTACGGGTTAGGATTAGGGGACGGGTGAGGGTCAGGCTTCGGGGAAGGGTTAGGGATAGGGTTCGGGCTAGGGTTAGGGTTAGGGGACGGGGACGGTTTAGGGTCCAGGTGAGGGCACGGCAACGCTTTAGGGGGAGCGTACGTGTGAGGGCGCGGGATAGTGTCAGCGTACGGGTTAGGATTAGGGGACGGGTGAGGGTCAGGCTTCGGGGAAGGATTAGGATTAGGGTTCGGGCTAGGGTTAGGGTTAGGGGACGGGGACGGTTTAGGGTGCAGGTGAGGGCACGACAACGCTTTTGGGGGAGCGTACGTGTGAGGGCGCGGGTTAGTGTCAGCGTACGGGTTAGGATTAGGGGACGGGTGAGGGTCAGGCTTCGGGGAAGGTTAAGGGTTAGGGTTCGGGCTAGGGTTAGGGTTTCAGGACGGGGACGGTTTAGGGTCCAGGTGAGGGCATGACAACGCTTTAGGGGGAGCGTACGTTTGAGGGCGCGGGTTAGTGTCAGCGTACGGGTTAGGATTAGGGGACAGGTGAGGGTCAGGCTTCGGGGAAGGGTTAGGGTTAGGGTTCCGGCTAGGGTTTGGGTTAGGGGACGGGGACGGTTTAGGGTCCAGGTGAGGGTACGACAACGCTTTAGGGAGAGAGTACGTGTGAGGGCGCGGGTTAGTGTCAGCGTACGGGTTAGGATTAGGGGACGGGTGAGGGTCAGGCTTTGGGGAAGGGTTAGGGTTAGGTTTCGGGCTAGGGTTAGGGTTAGGGGACGGGGACGGTTTAGGGTCCAGGTGAGGGTACGACAACGCTTTAGGGGGAGCATACGTGTGAGGGCGCGGGTTAGTGTCAGCGTACGGATTAGGATTAGGGGACGGGTGAGTGTCAGTTTTCGGGGAAGTGTTAGGGTTAGGGTTCGGGCTAGGGTCAGGGTTAGGGGACGGGGACGGTTTAGGGTCCAGGTGAGGGTACGACAACGCTTTAGGGGGAGCGTCCGTGTGAGGGCGCGGGTTAGTGTCAGCGTACGGGTTAGGATTAGGGGACGGGTGAGGGTCAGGCTTCGGGGAAGGGTTAGGGTTAGGGTTCGGGCTAGGGTTAGGGTTATGGGACGGGGACGTTTTAGGGTCCAGGTGAGGGTAAGACAACGCTTTCGGGGGAGCGTACGTGTGAGGGCGCGGGTTAGTGTCAGCGTACGGGTTAGGATTAGGGGACGGGTGAGTGTCAGGCTTCGGGGAAGGGTTAGGGTTAGGGTTCGCGCTAGGGTTAGGGTTAGGGGACGGGGACGGTTTAGGGTCCAGGTGAGTGTACGACAACACTTTAGGGAGAGCGTACGTGTGAGGGCGCAGGTTAGTGTCAGCGTACGGGTTAGGATTAGGGGACGGGAGAGGGTCAGGCTTCGGGGAAGGTTTAGGGTTAGGGTTTGGGCTAGGGTTAGGGTTAGGGGACGGGGACGGTTTAGGGTCCAGGTGAGGGTAAGACAACGCTTTAGGGGGAGCGTACATGTAAGGGCGCGGGTTAGTGTCAGCGTACGGGTTAGGATTAGGGGACGGGTGAGTGTCAGGCTTCGGGGAAGCGTTAGGGTTAGGGTTTGGGCTAGGGTTAGGGTTAGGGGACGGGGACGGTTTAGGGTCCAGGTGAGGGCACGACAACGCTTTAGGGGGAGCGTACGTGTGAGGGCGCGGGTTAGTGTCAGCGTATGGGTTAGGATTAGGGGACGGGTGAGGATCAGGCTTCGGGGAAGGGTTAGGGTTAGGGTTCGGGCTAGGGTTAGGGTTAGGGGACGGGGACAGTTTAGGGTCCAGGTGAGGGCAGGACAACGCTTTAGGGGGAGCGTACGTGTGAGGGCGTGGGTTAGTGTCAGCGTACGGGTTAGGATTAGGGGACGGGTGAGGGTCAGGCTTCGGGGAAGGGTTAGGGTTAGGGTTCTGTCTAGGGTTAGGGTTAGGGAATGGGGACGGTTTAGGGTCCAGGTGAGGGTACGACAACGCTTTAGGGGGAGCGTACGTGTGAGGGCGCGGGTTAGTGTTAGCGTACGGGTTAGGATTAGGGGACGGGTGAGGGTCAGGCTTCGGGGAAGCGTTAGGGTTAGGGTTCGGGCTAGGGTTAGGTTTAGGGGACGGGGACGGTTTAGGGTCCAGGTGAGGGTACGACAACGCTTTAGGGGGAGCGTACGTGTGAGGGCGTGGGTTAGTGTCAGCATAGGGGTTAGGATTAGGGGACGGGTGAGGGTCAGGCTTCGGGGAAGGGTTAGGGATAGGGTTCGGGCTAGGGTTAGGGTTAGGGGACGGACACGGTTTACGGTCCAGGTGAGGGCACGGCAACGCTTTAGGGGGAGCGTACGTGTGAGGGCGCGGGATAGTGTCAGCGTACGGGTTAGGATTAGGGGACGGGTGAGGGTCAGGCTTCGGGGAAGGTTTAGGGTTAGGGTTCGGGCTAGGGTTAGGGTTAGGGGACGGGGACTGTTTAGGGTCCAGGTGAGGGTACGACAACGCTTTAGGGGGAGCGTACGTGTGAGGGCGCGGGTTAGTGTCAGCGTACGGGTTAGGATTAGGGGACGGGTGAGGGTCAGGCTTTGGGGAAAGGTTAGGGTTAGGTTTCGGGCTAGGGTTAGGGTTAGGGGACGGGGACGGTTTAGGGTCCAGGTGAGGGTACGACAACACTTTAGGGGGAGCATACGTGTGAGGGCGCGGGTTAGTGTCAGCGTACGGGTTAGGATTCGGGGACGGGTGAGTGTCAGTTTTCGGGGAAGGGTTAGGGTTAGGTTTCGGGCTAGGGTCAGGGTTAGGGGACGGGGACGGTTTAGGGTCCAGGTGAGGGTACGACAATGCTTTAGGGGGAGCGTCCGTGTGAGGGCGCGGGTTAGTGTCAGCGTACGGGTTAGGATTAGGGGAAGGGTGAGGGTCAGGCTTCGGGGAAGGGTTAGGGTTAGGGTTCGGGCTAGGGTTAGGGTTAGGGGACGGGGACGTTTTAGGGTCCAGGTGAGGGTAAGACAACGCTTTAGGGGGAGCCTACATGTGAGGGCGCGGGTTAGTGTCAGCGTACGGGTTAGGATTAGGGGACGGGTGAGTGTCAGGCTTCGGGGAAGCGTTAGGGTTAGGGTTTGGGCTAGGGTTAGGGTTAGGGGACGGGGACGGTTTAGGGTCCAGGTGAGGGCACGACAACGCTTTAGGGGGAGCGTACGTGTGAGGGCGCGGGTTAGTGTCAGCGTATTGGTTAGGATTAGGGGACGGGTGAGGATCAGGCTTCGGGGAAGGGTTAGGGTTAGGGTTCGGGCTAGGGTTAGGGTTAGGGGATGGGGACAGTTTAGGGTCCAGGTGAGGGCAGGACAACGCTTTAGGCGGAGCGTACGTGTGAGGGCGTGGGTTAGTGTCAGCGTACGAGTTAGGATTAGGGGACGGGTGAGGGTCAGGCTTCGGGGAAGGGTTAGGGTTAGGGTTCTGTCTAGGGTTAGGGTTAGGGAATGGGGACGGTTTAGGGTCCAGGTGAGGGTAGGACAACGCTTTAGGGGGAGCGTACGTGTGAGGGCGCGGGATAGTGTTAGCGTACGGGTTAGGATTAGGGGACGGGTGAGGGTCAGGCTTCGGGGAAGGGTTAGGGTTAGGGTTCGGGCTAGGGTTAGGTTTAGGGGACGGGGACGGTTTAGGGTCCAGGTGAGGATACGACAGCGCTTTAGGGGGAGCGTACGTGTGAGGGCGTGGGTTAGTGTCAGCGTACGGGTTAGGATTAGGGGACGGGTGAGGGTCAGGCTTCGGGGAAGGGTTAGGGATAGGGTTCGGGCTAGGGTTAGGGTTAGGGGACGGGGACGGTTTAGGGTCCAGGTGAGGGCACGGCAACGCTTTAGGGGGAGCGTACGTGTGAGGGCGCGGGATAGTGTCAGCGTACGGGTTAGGATTAGGGGACGGGTGAGGGTCAGGCTTCGGGGAAGGATTAGGATTAGGGTTCGGGCTAGGGTTAGGGTTAGGGGACGGGGACGGTTTAGGGTGCAGGTGAGGGCACGACAACGCTTTTGGGGGAGCGTACGTGTGAGGGCGCGGGTTAGTGTCAGCGTACGGGTTAGGATTAGGGGACGGGTGAGGGTCAGGCTTCGGGGAAGGTTAAGGGTTAGGGTTCGGGCTAGGGTTAGGGTTTCAGGACGGGGACGGTTTAGGGTCCAGGTGAGGGCATGACAACGCTTTAGGGGGAGCGTACGTTTGAGGGCGCGGGTTAGTGTCAGCGTACGGGTTAGGATTAGGGGACAGGTGAGGGTCAGGCTTCGGGGAAGGGTTAGGGTTAGGGTTCCGGCTAGGGTTTGGGTTAGGGGACGGGGACGGTTTAGGGTCCAGGTGAGGGTACGACAACGCTTTAGGGAGAGAGTACGTGTGAGGGCGCGGGTTAGTGTCAGCGTACGGGTTAGGATTAGGGGACGGGTGAGGGTCAGGCTTTGGGGAAGGGTTAGGGTTAGGTTTCGGGCTAGGGTTAGGGTTAGGGGACGGGGACGGTTTAGGGTCCAGGTGAGGGTACGACAACGCTTTAGGGGGAGCATACGTGTGAGGGCGCGGGTTAGTGTCAGCGTACGGATTAGGATTAGGGGACGGGTGAGTGTCAGTTTTCGGGGAAGTGTTAGGGTTAGGGTTCGGGCTAGGGTCAGGGTTAGGGGACGGGGACGGTTTAGGGTCCAGGTGAGGGTACGACAACGCTTTAGGGGGAGCGTCCGTGTGAGGGCGCGGGTTAGTGTCAGCGAACGGGTTAGGATTAGGGGACGGGTGAGGGTCAGGCTTCGGGGAAGGGTTAGGGTTAGGGTTCGGGCTAGGGTTAGGGTTATGGGACGGGGACGTTTTAGGGTCCAGGTGAGGGTAAGACAACGCTTTCGGGGGAGCGTACGTGTGAGGGCGCGGGTTAGTGTCAGCGTACGGGTTAGGATTAGGGGACGGGTGAGTGTCAGGCTTCGGGGAAGGGTTAGGGTTAGGGTTCGCGCTAGGGTTAGGGTTAGGGGACGGGGACGGTTTAGGGTCCAGGTGAGTGTACGACAACACTTTAGGGAGAGCGTACGTGTGAGGGCGCAGGTTAGTGTCAGCGTACGGGTTAGGATTAGGGGACGGGAGAGGGTCAGGCTTCGGGGAAGGTTTAGGGTTAGGGTTTGGGCTAGGGTTAGGGTTAGGGGACGGGGACGGTTTAGGGTCCAGGTGAGGGTAAGACAACGCTTTAGGGGGAGCGTACATGTAAGGGCGCGGGTTAGTGTCAGCGTACGGGTTAGGATTAGGGGACGGGTGAGTGTCAGGCTTCGGGGAAGCGTTAGGGTTAGGGTTTGGGCTAGGGTTAGGGTTAGGGGACGGGGACGGTTTAGGGTCCAGGTGAGGGCACGACAACGCTTTAGGGGGAGCGTACGTGTGAGGGCGCGGGTTAGTGTCAGCGTATGGGTTAGGATTAGGGGACGGGTGAGGATCAGGCTTCGGGGAAGCGTTAGGGTTAGGGTTCGGGCTAGGGTTAGGGTTAGGGGACGGGGACAGTTTAGGGTCCAGGTGAGGGCAGGACAACGCTTTAGGGGGAGCGTACGTGTGAGGGCGTGGGTTAGTGTCAGCGTACGGGTTAGGATTAGGGGACGGGTGAGGGTCAGGCTTCGGGGAAGGGTTAGGGTTAGGGTTCTGTCTAGGGTTAGGGTTAGGGAATGGGGACGGTTTAGGGTCCAGGTGAGGGTACGACAACGCTTTAGGGGGAGCGTACGTGTGAGGGCGCGGGTTAGTGTTAGCGTACGGGTTAGGATTAGGGGACGGGTGAGGGTCAGGCTTCGGGGAAGCGTTAGGGTTAGGGTTCGGGCTAGGGTTAGGTTTAGGGGACGGGGACGGTTTAGGGTCCAGGTGAGGGTACGACAACGCTTTAGGGGGAGCGTACGTGTGAGGGCGTGGGTTAGTGTCAGCGTAGGGGTTAGGATTAGGGGACGGGTGAGGGTCAGGCTTCGGGGAAGGGTTAGGGATAGGGTTCGGGCTAGGGTTAGGGTTAGGGGACGGACACGGTTTACGGTCCAGGTGAGGGCACGGCAACGCTTTAGGGGGAGCGTACGTGTGAGGGCGCGGGATAGTGTCAGCGTACGGGTTAGGATTAGGGGACGGGTGAGGGTCAGGCTTCGGGGAAGGATTAGGATTAGGGTTCGGGCTAGGGTTAGGGTTAGGGGACGGGGACGGTTTAGGGTCCAGGTGAGGGCACGACAACGCTTTTGGGGGAGCGTACGTGTGAGGGCGCGGGTTAGTGTCAGCGTACGGGTTAGGATTAGGGGACGGGTGAGGGTCAGGCTTCGGGGAAGGTTTAGGGTTAGGGTTCGGGCTAGGGTTAGGGTTACAGGACGGGGACGGTTTAGGGTCCAGGTGAGGGCATGACAACGCTTTAGGGGGAGCGTACGTTTGAGGGCGCGGGTTAGTGTCAGCGTACGGGTTAGGATTAGGGGACAGGTGAGGGTCAGGCTTTGGGGAAGTGTTAGGGTTAGGGTTCCGGCTAGGGTTAGGGTTAGGGGACGGGGACGGTTTAGGGTCCAGGTGAGGGCACGACAACGCTTTTGGGGGAGCGTACGTGTGAGGGCGTGGGTTAGTGTCAGCGTACGGGTTAGGATTAGGGGACGGGTGAGGGTCAGGCTTCGGGGAAGGTTTAGGGTTAGGGTTCGGGCTAGGGTTAGGGTTACAGGACGGGGACGGTTTAGGGTCCAGGTGAGGGCATGACAAAGCTTTAGGGGGAGCGTACGTTTGAGGGCGCGGGTTAGTGTCAGCGTACGGGTTAGGATTAGGGGACGGGTGAGGGTCAGGCTTCGGGGAAGGGTTAGGGTTAGGGTTCCGGCTAAGGTTAGGGTTAGGGGACGGCGACGGTTTAGGGTCCAGGTGAGGGTACGACAATGCTTTAGGGGGAGCGTACGTGTGAGGGCGCGGGTTAGTGTCAGCGTACGGGTTAGCATTAGGGGACGGGTGAGGGTCAGGCTTCGGGGAAGGGTTAGGGTTAGGGTTCGGGCTAGGGTTAGGGTAGGGGACGGGGACGGTTTAAGGTCCAGGTGAGGGCACGACAACGCTTTAGGGGGAGCGTACGTGTGAGGGCGCGGGATAGTGTCAGCGTACGGGTTAGGTTTAGGGGACGGGTGAGTGTCAGGCGTCGGGGAAGGATTAGGATTAGGGTTCGGGCTAGGGTTAGGGTTAGGGGACGGGGACGGTTTAGGGTCCAGGTGAGGGCACGACAACGCTTTAGGGGGAGCGTACGTGTGAGGGCGCACGTTAGTGTCAGCGTACGGGTTAGGATTAGGGGACGGGTGAGGGTCAGGCTTCTGGGAAGGGTTAGGGTTAGGGTTCGGGCTAGGGTTAGGGTTAGGGGACGGGGACGGTTTAGGGTCCAGGTGAGGGCACGACAACGCTTTAGGGGGAGCGTACGTGTGAGGGCGCGGGTTAGTGTCAGCGTATGGGTTAGGATTAGGGGACGGGTGAGGGTCAGGCTTCGGGGAAGGGTTAGGGTTAGGGTTCGGGCTAGGGTTAGGGTTAGGGGACGGGGACGGTTTAGGGTCCAGGTGAGGGTACGACAACGCTTTAGGGGGAGCGTACGTGTTAGGGCGCGGGTTAGTGTCAGCGTACGGGTTAGGATTAGGGGACGGGTGAGTGTCAGGCTTCGGGGAAGGGTTAGGGTTAGGGTTCGGGCTAGGGTTAGGATTAGGGGACGGGGACGGTTTAGTGTCCAGGTGAGGGTACGACAACGCTTTAGGGGGAGCTTATGTGTGAGGGCGCAGGTTAGTGTCAGCGTACGGGTTAGGATTAGGGGACGGGTGAGGGTCAGGCTTCGGGGAAGGGTTAGGGTTAGCGTTCGGGCTAGGGTTAGGGTTAAGGGACGGGGACGGTTTAGGGTCCAGGTGAGGGCTCGACAACGCTTTAGGGGGAGCGTACGTGTGAGGGCGCGGGTTAGTGTCAGCGTACGGGTTAGGATTAGGGGACGGGTGAGGGTCAGGCTTCGGGGAAGGGTTAGGGTTAGGGTTCCGGATAGGGTTAGGGTTAGGGGACGGCGAAGGTTTAGGGTCCAGGTGAGGGTACGACAACGCTTTAGGGGGAGCGTACGTGTGAGGGCGCGGGTTAGTGTCACCGTACGGGTTAGGATTAGGGGACGTGTGAGGGTCAGGCTTCGGAGAAGGGTTAGGGTTAGGGTTCTGGCTAGGGTTAGGGTTAGGGGACGGGGACGGTTTAGGGTCCAGGTGAGGGCACGACAACGCTTTAGGGGGAGCGTACGTGTGAGGGCGCGGGTTAGTGTCAGCGTACGGGTTAGGATTAGGGGACGGTTGGGGGTTAGGCTTCGGGGAAGGGTTAGTGTTAGGGTTCCGGCTAGGGTTAGGGTTAGGGGACGGTGACGGTTTAGGGTCCAGGTGAGGGTACGACAACGCTTTAGGGGGAGCATACGTGTGAGGGCGCGGGTTAGTGTCAGCGTACGGGTTAGCATTAGGGGACGGGTGAGGGTCAGGCTTCGGGGAAGGGTTAGGGTTAGGGTTCGGGCTAGGGTTAGGGTTAGGGGATGGGGACGGTTTAGGGTCCAGGTGAGGGTACGACAACGCTTTAGGGGGAGTGTACGTGTGAGGGTGCGGGTTAGTGTCAGCGTACGGGTTAGGATTATGGGACGGGTGAGGGTCACGCTTCGGGGAAGTGTTAGGGTTAGGGTTCGGGCTAGGGTTAGGGTTAGGGGACGGGGACGGTTTAGGGTCCAGGTGAGGGTACGACAACGCTTTAGGGGGAGCGTACGTGTGAGGGCGCGGGTTCGTGTCAGCGTACTGGTTAGGATTAGGGAACGGGTGAGGGTCAGGCTTCGGGGAAGGGTTACGGATAGGGTTCGGGCTAGGGTTAGGGTTAGGGGACGGGGACAGTTTAGGGTCCAGGTGAGGGCACGAGAACGCTTTAGGGGGAGCGTACGTGTGAGGGCGTGGGTTAGTGTCAGCGTACGGGTTAGGATTAGGGGACGGGTGAGTGTCAGGCTTCGGGGAAGGGTTAGGGTTAGGGTTCGCGCTAGGGTTAGGGTTAGGGGACGGGGACGGTTTAGGGTCCAGGTGACGGTACGACAACGCTTTAGGGGGAGCATACGTGTGAGGGCGCGGGTTAGTGTCAGCGTACGGGTTAGGATTAGGGGACGGGTGAGTGTCAGTTTTCGGGGAAGTGTTAGGGTTAGGGTTCGGGCTAGGGTCAGGGTTAGGGCACGGGGACGGTTTAGGGTCCAGGTGAGGGTACGACAACGCTTTAGGGGGAGCGTCCGTGTGAGGGCGCGGGTTAGTGTCAGCGTACGGGTTAGGATTAGGGGAAGGGTGAGGGTCAGGCTTCGGGGAAGGGTTAGGGTTAGGGTTCGGGCTAGGGTTAGGGTTAGGGGACGGGGACGTTTTAGGGTCCAGGTGAGGGTAAGACAACGCTTTAGGGGGAGCGTACGTGTGAGGGCGCGGGTTAGTGTCAGCGTACGGGTTAGGATTAGGGGACGGGTGAGGGTCAGGCTTCGGGGAAGCGTTAGGGTTAGGGTTTGGGCTAGTGTTAGGGTTAGGGGACGGGGACGGTTTAGGGTCCAGGTGAGGACACGACAACGCTTTAGGGGGAGCGTACGTGTGAGCGTGCGGGTTAGTGTCAGCGTATGGGTTAGGATTAGGGGACGGGTGAGGATCAGGCTTCGGGGAAGGTTTAGGGTTAGGGTTCGGGCTAGGGTTAGGGTTAGGGGACGGGGACAGTTTAGGGTCCAGGTGAGGGCACGACAACGCTTTAGGGGGAGCGTACGTGTGAGGGCGTGGGTTAGTGTCAGCGTACGGGTTACGATTAGGGGACGGGTGAGGGTCAGGCTTCGGGGAAGAGTTAGGGTTAGGGTTCTGTCTAGGGTTAGGGTTAGGGAATGGGGACGGTTTAGGGTCCAGGTGAAGGTACGACAACGCTTTAGGGGGAGCGTACGTGTGAGGGCGCGGGTTAGTGTTAGCGTACGGGTTAGGATTAGGGGACGGGTGAGGGTCAGGCTTCGGGGAAGGGTTAGGGTTAGGGTTCGGGCTAGGGTTAGGTTTAGGGGACGGGGACGGTTTAGGGTCCAGGTGAGGGTACGACAGCGCTTTAGGGGGAGCGTACGTGTGAGGGCGTGGGTTAGTGTCAGCGTACGGGTTAGGATTAGGGGACGGGTGAGGGTCAGGCTTCGGGGAAGGGTTAGGGATAGGGTTCGGGCTAGGGTTAGGGTTAGGGGACGGGGACGGTTTAGGGTCCAGGTGAGGGCACGACAACGCTTTAGGGGGAGCCTACGTGTGAGGGCGCGGGTTAGTGTCAGCGTACGGTTTAGGATTAGGGGACGGGTGAGGGTCAGGCTTCGGGGAAGGGTTAGGGTTAGGGTTCGGGCTAGGGTTAGGGTTAGGGGACGGGGACGGTTTAGGGTCCAGGTGAGGGCACGACAACGTTTTAGGGGGAGCGTACGTGTGAGGGCACGGGTTAGTGTCAGCGTACGGGTTAGGATTAGGGGACGGGTGAGGGTCACGCTTCGGGGAAGGGTTAGGGTTAGGGTTCGGGCTAGGGTTAGGGTTAGGGGACGGGGACGGTTTAGGGTCCAGGTGAGGGCACGACAACGCTTTAGCGGGAGCGTACGTGTGAGGGCGCGGGTTCGTGTCAGCGTACTGGTTAGGATTAGGGGACGGGTGAGGGTCAGGCTTCGGGGAAGGGTTAGGGTTAGGGTTCGGGCTAGGGTTAGGGTTAGGGAACGGGGACTGTTTAGGGTCCAGGTGAGGGTACGACAACGCTTTAGGGGGAGCGTACGTGTGAGGGTGAGGGTTAGTGTCAGCGTACGGGTTAGGATTAGGGGACGGGTGAGGGTCACGCTTCGGGGAAGGGTTAGGGTTAGGGTTCGGGCTAGGGTTAGGGTTAGGGGACGGGGACGGTTTAGGGTCCAGGTGAGGGCACGACAACGCTTTAGGGGGAGCGTACGTGTGAGGGCGCGGGTTCGTGTCAGCGTACTGGTTAGGATTAGGGGACGGGTGAGGGTCAGGCTTCGGGGAAGGGTTAGGGATAGGGTTCGGGCTAGGGTTAGGGTTAGGGGACAGGGACGGTTTAGGGTCCAGGTGAGGGCACGACAACGCTTTAGGGGGAGCGTACGTGTGAGGGCGCGGGTTAGTGTCAGCGTACGGGTTAGGATTAGGGGACGGGTGAGGGTCAGTCTTCAGGGAAGGGTTAGGGTTAGGGTTCGGGCTAGGGTTAGGGTTAGGGGACGGGGACGGTTTAGGGTCCAGGTGAGGGCACGGCAACGCTTTAGGGGGAGCGTACGTGTGAGGGCGTGGGATAGTGTCAGCGTACGGGTTAGGATTAGGGGACGGGTGAGGGTCAGGCTTCGGGGAAGGGTTAGGGTTAGGGTTCCGGCTAGGGTTAGGGTTAGGGGACGGCGACGGTTTAGGGTCCAGGTGAGGGTACGACAACGCTTTAGGGGGAGCGTACGTGTGAGGGCGCAGGTTAGTGTCACAGTACGGGTTAGGATTAGGGGACGTGTGAGGGTCAGGCTTCGAAGAAGTGTTAGGGTTAGGGTTCGGGCTAGGGTTAGGGTTAGGGGACGGGGACGGTTTAGGGTCCAGGTGAGGGCACGACAACGCTTTAGGGGGAGCGTACGTGTGAGGGCGCGGGTTAGTGTCAGCGTACGGGTTAGGATTAGGGGACGGTTGAGGGTCAGGCTTCGGGGAAGGGTTAGTGTTAGGGTTCCGGCTTGGGTTAGGGTTAGGGGACGGTGACGGTTTAGGGTCCAGGTGAGGGTACGACAACGCTTTAGGGGGAGCATACGTGTGAGGGCGCGGGTTAGTGTCAGCGTACGGGTTAGCATTAGGGGACGGGTGAGGGTCAGGCTTCGGGGAAGGGTTAGGGTTAGGGTTCGGGCTAGGGTTAGGGTTAGGGGATGGGGACGGTTTAGGGTCCAGGTGAGGGTACGACAACGCTTTAGGGGGAGTGTACGTGTGAGGGTGCGGGTTAGTGTCAGCGTACGGGTTAGGATTAGGGGACGGGTGAGGGTCAGGCTTCGGGGAAGGATTAGGGTTAGGGTTCGGGCTAGGGTTAGGGTTAGGGGACGGGGACGGTTTAGGGGCCAGGTGAGGGCACGACAACGCTTTAGGGGGACCGTGCGTGTGAGGGCGCGGGTTAGTGTCAGCGTACGGTTTAGGATTAGGGGACGGGTGAGGGTCAGGCTTCTGGGAAGGGTTAGGGTTAGGGTTCGGGCTAGGGTTAGTGTTAGGGGACGGGGACGGTTTAGGGTCAAGGTGAGGGCACGACAACGCTTTAGGGGGAGCGTACGTGTGAGGGCGCGGGTTAGTGTCAGCGTACGGGTTAGGATTAGGGGACGGTTGAGGGTCAGTCTTCGGGGAAGGGTTAGGGTTAGGGTTCGGGCTAGGGTTAGGGTTAGGGGACGGGGACGGTTTAGGGTCCAGGTGATGGCACGGCAACGCTTTAAGGGGAGCGTACGTGTGAGGGCGCGGGTTAGTGTCAGCGTACGGGTTAGGATTAGGGGACGTGTGAGTGTCAGGCTTCGGGTAAGGGTTAGGGTTAGGGTTCGGGCTAGGGTTAGGATTAGGGGACGGGGACGGTTTAGGGTCCAGGTGAGGGTACGACAACGCTTTAGGGGGAGTTACGTGTGAGGGCGCAGGTTAGTGTAAGCGTACGGGTTAGGATTAGGGGACGGGTGAGGGTCAGGCTTCGGGGAAGGGTTAGGGTTAGCGTTCGGGCTAGGGTTAGGGTTAAGGGACGGGGACGGTTTAGGGTCCAGGTGAGGGTACGACAACGCTTTAGGGGGAGCGTACGTGTGAGGGCGCGGGTTCGTGTCAGCGTACTGGTTAGGATTAGGGGACGGGTGAGGGTCACGCTTCGGGGAAGGGTTAGGGTTAGGGTTCGGGCTAGGGTTAGGGTTAGGGGACGGGGACGGTTTAGGGTCCAGGTGAGGGCACGACAACGCTTTAGGGGGAGCGTACGTGTGAGGGCGCGGGTTAGTGTCAGCGTACAGGTTAGGATTAGGGGACGGGTGAGGGTCAGGCTTCGGGGAAGGGTTAGGGTTAGGGTTCGGGCTAGGGTTAGGGTTAGGGGACGGGGACGGTTTAGGGTCCAGGTGAGGGCACGACAACGCTTTAGGGGGAGCGTACGTGTGAGGGCGCGGGTTAGTGTCAGCGTACGGTTTAGGATTAGGGGATGGGTGAGGGTCAGGCTTCGGGGAAGGGTTAGGGTTAGGGTTCGGGCTAGGGTTAGGGTTAGGGGACGGGGACGGGTTAGGGTCCAGGTGAGGGCACGACAACGCTTTAGGGGCACCGTACGTGTGAGGGCGCGGGTTAGTGTCAGCGTACAGGTTAGGATTAGGGGACGGGTGAGGGTCAGGCTTCGGGGAAGGGTTAGGGTTAGGGTTCGGGCTAGGGTCAGGGTTAGGGGACGGGGACGGTTTAGGGTCCAGGTGAGGGCACGATAACGCTTTAGGGGGAGCGTACGTGTGAGGGCGTGGGATAGTGTCAGCGTACGGGTTAGGATTAGGGGACGGGTGAGGGTCAGGCTTCGGGGAAGGGTTAGGGTTAGGGTTCGGGCTAGGGTTAGGGTTAGGGAACGGGGACTGTTTAGGGTCCAGGTGAGGGTACAACAACGCTTTAGGGGGAGCGTACGTGTGAGGGCGCGGGTTAGTGTCACCGTACGGGTTAGGATTAGGGGACGTGTGAGGGTCAGGCTTCGGAGAAGGGTTAGGGTTAGGGTTCGGGCTAGGGTTAGGGTTAGGGGACGGGGACGGTTTAGGGTCCAGGTGAGGGCAAGACAACGCTTTAGGGGGAGCGTACGTGTGAGGGCGCGGGATAGTGTCAGCGTACGGGTTAGGATTAGGGGACGGGTGAGGGTCAGGCTTCGGGGAAGGATTAGGATTAGGGTTCGGGCTAGGGTTAGGGTTAGGGGACGGGGACGGTTTAGGGTCCAGGTGACGGTACGACAACGCTTTAGGGGGAGCATACGTGTGAGGGCGCGGGTTAGTGTCAGCGTACGGGTTAGGATTAGGGGACGGGTGAGTGTCAGTTGTCGGGGAAGGGTTAGGGTTAGGGTTCGGGCTAGGGTCAGGGTTAGGGGACGGGGACGGTTTAGGGTCCAGGTGAGGGTACGACAACGCTTTAGGGGGAGCGTACGTGTCAGGGCGCAGGATAGTGTCAGCGTACGGGTTAGGATTAGGGGACGGGTGAGGGTCAGGCTTCGGGGAAGGATTAGGGTTAGGGTTCGGGCTAGGGTTAGGGTTAGGGGACGGGGACGGTTTAGGGTCCAGGTGAGGGCACGACAACGCTTTAGGGGGACCGTGCGTGTGAGGGCGCGGGTTAGTGTCAGCGTACGGGTTAGGATTAGGGGACGGGTGAGGGTCAGGCTTCTGGGAAGGGTTAGGGTTAGGGTTCGGGCTAGGGTTAGGGTTAGGGGACGGGGACGGTTTAGGGTCCAGGTGAGGGCACGACAACGCTTTAGGGGGAGCGTACGTGTGAGGGCGCGGGTTAGTGTCAGCGTACGGGTTAGGATTATGGGATGGGTGAGGGTCAGGCTTCGGGGAAGGGTTAGGGTTAGGGTTCGGGCTAGGGTTAGGGTTAGGGGACGGGGACGGGTTAGGGTCCAGGTGAGGGCACGACAACGCTTTAGGGGCACCGTACGTGTGAGGGCGCTGGTTAGTGTCAGCGTACAGGTTAGGATTAGGCGACGGGTGAGGGTCAGGCTTCGGGGAAGGGTTAGGGTTAGGGTTCGGGCTAGGGTTAGGGTTAGGGGACGGGGACGGTTTAGGGTCCAGGTGAGGGCACGACAACGCTTTAGGGGGAGCGTACGTGTGAGGGCGTGGGTTAGTGTCAGCGTACGGGTTAGGATTAGGGGACGGGTGAGTGTCAGGCTTCGGGGAAGGGTTAGGGTTAGGGTTCGCGCTAGGGTTAGGGTTAGGGGACGGGGACGGTTTAGGGTCCAGGTGAGGGTCCGACAACACTTTAGGGAGAGCGTACGTGTGAGGGCGCAGGTTAGTGTCAGCGTACGGGTTAGGATTAGGGGACAGGAGAGGGTCAGGCTTCGGGGAAGGTTTAGGGTTAGGGTTCGGGCTAGGGTTAGGGTTAGGGGACGGGGACTGTTCAGGGTCCAGGTGAGGGTACGACAACGCTTTAGGGGGAGCGTACGTGTGAGGGCGCGGGTTAGTGTCAGCGTACGGGTTAGGATTAGGGGACGGTTGAGGGTCAGGCTTTGGGGAAGGGTTAGGGTTAGGTTTCGTGCTAGGGTTAGGGTTAGGGGACGGGGACGGTTTAGGGTCCAGGTGACGGTACGACAACGCTTTAGGGGGAGCATACGTGTGAGGGCGCGGGTTAGTGTCAGCGTACGGGTTAGGATTAGGGGACGGGTGAGTGTCAGTTTTCGGGGAAGTGTTAGGGTTAGGGTTCGGGCTAGGGTCAGGGTTAGGGCACGGGGACGGTTTAGGGTCCAGGTGAGGGTACGACAACGCTTTAGGGGGAGCGTCCGTGTGAGGGCGCGGGTTAGTGTCAGCGTACGGGTTAGGATTAGGGGAAGGGTGAGGGTCAGGCTTCGGGGAAGGGTTAGGGTTAGGGTTCGGGCTAGGGTTAGGGTTAGGGGACGGGGACGTTTTAGGGTCCAGGTGAGGGTAAGACAACGCTTTAGGGGGAGCGTACGTGTGAGGGCGCGGGTTAGTGTCAGCGTACGGGTTAGGATTAGGGGACGGGTGAGGGTCAGGCTTCGGGGAAGCGTTAGGGTTAGGGTTTGGGCTAGTGTTAGGGTTAGGGGACGGGGACGGTTTAGGGTCCAGGTGAGGACACGACAACGCTTTAGGGGGAGCGTACGTGTGAGGGTGCGGGTTAGTGTCAGCGTATGGGTTAGGATTATGGGACGGGTGAGGATCAGGCTTCGGGGAAGGTTTAGGGTTAGGGTTCGGGCTAGGGTTAGGGTTAGGGGACGGGGACAGTTTAGGGTCCAGGTGAGGGCACGACAACGCTTTAGGGGGAGCGTACGTGTGAGGGCGTGGGTTAGTGTCAGCGTACGGGTTACGATTAGGGGACGGGTGAGGGTCAGGCTTCGGGGAAGAGTTAGGGTTAGGGTTCTGTCTAGGGTTAGGGTTAGGGAATGGGGACGGTTTAGGGTCCAGGTGAGGGTACGACAACGCTTTAGGGGGAGCGTACGTGTGAGGGCGCGGGTTAGTGTTAGCGTACGGGTTAGGATTAGGGGACGGGTGAGGGTCAGGCTTCGGGGAAGGGTTAGGGTTAGGGTTCGGGCTAGGGTTAGGTTTAGGGGACGGGGACGGTTTAGGGTCCATGTGAGGGTACGACAGCGCTTTAGGGGGAGCGTACGTGTGAGGGCGTGGGTTAGTGTCAGCGTACGGGTTAGGATTAGGGGACGGGTGAGGGTCAGGCTTCGGGGAAGGGTTAGGGATAGGGTTCGGGCTAGGGTTAGGGTTAGGGGACGGGGACGGTTTAAGGTCCAGGTGAGGGCACGACAACGCTTTAGGGGGAGCCTACGTGTGAGGGCGCGGGTTAGTGTCAGCGTACGGGTTAGGATTAGGGGACGGGTGAGGGTCAGGCTTCGGGGAAGGGTTAGGGTTAGGGTTCGGGCTAGGGTTAGGGTTAGGGGACGGGGACGGTTTAGGGTCCAGGTGAGGGCACGACAATGTTTTAGGGGGAGCGTACGTGTGAGGGCACGGGTTAGTGTCAGCGTACGGGTTAGGATTAGGGGACGGGTGAGGTTCACGCTTCGGGGAAGGGTTAGGGTTAGGGTTCGGGCTAGGGTTAGGGTTAGGGGACGGGGACGGTTTAGGGTCCAGGTGAGGGCACGACAACGCTTTAGCGGGAGCGTACGTGTGAGGGCGCGGGTTCGTGTCAGCGTACTGGTTAGGATTAGGGGACGGGTGAGGGTCAGGCTTCGGGGAAGGGTTAGGGTTAGGGTTCGGGCTAGGGTTAGGGTTAGGGAACGGGGACTGTTTAGGGTCCAGGTGAGGGTACGACAACGCTTTAGGGGGAGCGTACGTGTGAGGGTGAGGGTTAGTGTCAGCGTACGGGTTAGGATTAGGGGACGGGTGAGGGTCACGCTTCGGGGAAGGGTTAGGGTTAGGGTTCGGGCTAGGGTTAGGGTTAGGGGACGGGGACGGTTTAGGGTCCAGGTGAGGGCACGACAACGCTTTAGGGGGAGAGTACGTGTGAGGGCGCGGGTTCGTGTCAGCGTACTGGTTAGGATTAGGGGACGGGTGAGGGTCAGGCTTCGGGGAAGGGTTAGGGATAGGGTTCGGGCTAGGGTTAGGGTTAGGGGACGGGGACGGTTTAGGGTCCAGGTGAGGGCACAACAACGCTTTAGGGGGAGCGTACGTGTGAGGGCGCGGGTTCGTGTCATCGTACTGGTTAGGATTAGGGGACGGGTGAGGGTCAGGCTTCGGGGAAGGGTTAGAATTAGGGTTCGGGCTAGGGTTAGGGTTAGGGGACGGGGACGGTTTAGGGTCCAGGTGAGGGCACGACAACGCTTTAGGGGGAGCGTACGTGTGAGGGCGCGGGTTAGTGTCAGCGTACAGGTTAGGATTAGGGGACGGGTGAGGGTCAGGCTTCGGGGAAGGGTTAGGGTTAGGGTTCGGGCTAGGGTTAGGGTTAGGGGACAGGGACGGTTTAGGGTCCAGGTGAGGGCACGACAACGCTTTAGGGGGAGCGTACGTGTGAGGGCGCGGGTTAGTGTCAGCGTACGGGTTAGGATTAGGGGACGGGTGAGGGTCAGTCTTCAGGGAAGGGTTAGGGTTAGGGTTCGGGCTAGGGTTAGGGTTAGGGGACGGGGACGGTTTAGGGTCCAGGTGAGGGCACGGCAACGCTTTAGGGGGAGCGTACGTGTGAGGGCGCGGGATAGTGTCAGCGTACGGGTTAGGATTAGGGAACGGGTGAGGGTCAGGCTTCGGGGAAGGGTTAGGGTTAGGGTTCCGGCTAGGGTTAGGGTTAGGGGACGGCGACGGTTTAGGGTCCAGGTGAGGGTACGACAACGCTTTAGGGAGAGCGTACGTGTGAGGGCGCAGGTTAGTGTCACCGTACGGGTTAGGATTAGGGGACGTGTGAGGGTCAGGCTTCGGAGAAGTGTTAGGGTTAGGGTTCGGGCTAGGGTTAGGGTTAGGGGACGGGGACGGTTTAGGGTCCAGGTGAGGGCACGACAACGCTTTAGGGGGAGCGTACGTGTGAGGGCGCGGGTTAGTGTCAGCGTACGGGTTAGGATTAGGGGACGGTTGAGGGTCAGGCTTCGGGGAAGGGTTAGTGTTAGGGTTCCGGCTTGGGTTAGGGTTAGGGGACGGTGACGGTTTAGGGTCCAGGTGAGGGTACGACAACGCTTTAGGGGGAGCATACGTGTGAGGGCGCGGGTTAGTGTCAGCGTACGGGTTAGCATTAGGGGACGGGTGAGGGTCAGGCTTCGGGGAAGGGTTAGGGTTAGGGTTCGGGCTAGGGTTAGGGTTAGGGGACGGGGACGGTTTAGGGGCCAGGTGAGGGCACGACAACGCTTTAGGGGGACCGTGCGTGTGAGGGCGCGGGTTAGTGTCAGCGTACGGTTTAGGATTAGGGGACGGGTGAGGGTCAGGCTTCTGGGAAGGGTTAGGGTTAGGGTTCGGGCTAGGGTTAGTGTTAGGGGACGGGGACGGTTTAGGGTCAAGGTGAGGGCACGACAACGCTTTAGGGGGAGCGTACGTGTGAGGGCGCGGGTTAGTGTCAGCGTACGGTTTAGGATTAGGGGATGGGTGAGGGTCAGGCTTCGGGGAAGGGTTAGGGTTAGGGTTCGGGCTAGGGTTAGGGTTAGGGGACGGGGACGGGTTAGGGTCCAGGTGAGGGCACGACAACGCTTTAGGGGCACCGTACGTGTGAGGGCGCGGGTTAGTGTCAGGGTACAGGTTAGGATTAGGGGACGGGTGAGGGTCAGGCTTCGGGGAAGGGTTAGGGTTAGGGTTCGGGCTAGGGTTAGGGTTAGGGGACGGGGACGGTTTAGGGTCCAGGTGAGGGCACGACAACGCTTTAGGGGGAGCGTACGTGTGAGGGCGTGGGATAGTGTCAGCGTACGGGTTAGGATTAGGGGACGGGTGAGGGTCAGGCTTCGGGGAAGGGTTAGGGTTAGGGTTCGGGCTAGGGTTAGGGTTAGGGAACGGGGACTGTTTAGGGTCCAGGTGAGGGTACAACAACGCTTTAGGGGGAGCGTACGTGTGAGGGCGCGGGTTAGTGTCACCGTACGGGTTAGGATTAGGGGACGTGTGAGGGTCAGGCTTCGGAGAAGGGTTAGGGTTAGGGTTCGGGCTAGGGTTAGGGTTAGGGGACGGGGACGGTTTAGGGTCCAGGTGAGGGCAAGACAACGCTTTAGGGGGAGCGTACGTGTGAGGGCGCGGGATAGTGTCAGCGTACGGGTTAGGATTAGGGGACGGGTGAGGGTCAGGCTTCGGGGAAGGATTAGGATTAGGGTTCGGGCTAGGGTTAGGGTTAGGGGACGGGGACGGTTTAGGGTCCAGGTGACGGTATGACAACGCTGTAGGGGGAGCATACGTGTGAGGGCGCGGGTTAGTGTCAGCGTACGGGTTAGGATTAGGGGACGGGTGAGTGTCAGTTTTCGGGGAAGGGTTAGGGTTAGGGTTCGGGCTAGGGTCAGGGTTAGGGGACGGGGACGGTTTAGGGTCCAGGTGAGGGTACGACAACGCTTTAGGGGGAGCGTACGTGTCAGGGCGCAGGATAGTGTCAGCGTACGGGTTAGGATTAGGGGACGGGTGAGGGTCAGGCTTCGGGGAAGGATTAGGGTTAGGGTTCGGGCTAGGGTTAGGGTTAGGGGACGGGGACGGTTTAGGGTCCAGGTGAGGGCACGACAACGCTTTAGGGGGACCGTGCGTGTGAGGGCGCGGGTTAGTGTCAGCGTACGGGTTAGGATTAGGGGACGGGTGAGGGTCAGGCTTCTGGGAAGTGTTAGGGTTAGGGTTCGGGCTAGGGTTAGTGTTAGGGGACGGGGACGGTTTAGGGTCAAGGTGAGGGCACGAAAACGCTTTAGGGGGAGCGTACGTGTGAGGGCGCGGGTTAGTGTCAGCGTACGGGTTAGGATTAGGGGACGGGTGAGGGTCAGTCTTCGGGGAAGGGTTAGGGTTAGGGTTCGGGCTAGGGTTAGGGTTAGGGGACGGGGACGGTTTAGGGTCCAGGTGAGGGTACGACAACGCTTTAAGGGGAGCGTACGTGTGAGGGCGCGGGTTAGTGTCAGCGTACGGGTTAGGATTAGGGGACGTGTGAGTGTCAGGCTTCGGGGAAGGGTTAGGGTTAGGGTTCGGGCTAGGGTTAGGATTAGGGGACGGGGACGGTTTAGGGTCCAGGTGAGGGTACGACAACGCTTTAGGGGGAGTTACGTGTGAGGGCGCAGGTTAGTGTAAGCGTACGGGTTAGGATTAGGGGACGGGTGAGGGTCAGGCTTCGGGGAAGGGTTAGGGTTAGCGTTCGGGCTAGGGTTAGGGTTAAGGGACGGGGACGGTTTAGGGTCCAGGTGAGGGTACGACAAAGCTTTAGGGGGAGCGTACGTGTGAGGGCGCGGGTTCGTGTCAGCGTACTGGTTAGGATTAGGGGACGGGTGAGGGTCAGGCTTCGGGGAAGGGTTAGGGTTAGGGTTCGGGCTAGGGTTAGGGTTAGGGGACGGGGACGGTTTAGGGTCCAGGTGAGGGCACGACAACGCTTTAGGGGGAGCGTACGTGTGAGGGCGCGGGTTAGTGTCAGCGTACAGGTTAGGATTAGGGGACGGGTGAGGGTCAGGCTTCGGGGAAGGGTTAGGGTTAGGGTTCGGGCTAGGGTTAGGGTTAGGGGACGGGGACGGTTTAGGGTCCAGGTGAGGGCACGACAACGCTTTAGGGGGAGCGTACGTGTGAGGGCGCGGGTTAGTGTCAGCGTACGGGTTAGGATTAGGGGACGGGTGAGGGTCAGGCTTCGGGGAAGGGTTAGGGTTAGGGTTCGGGCTAGGGTTAGGGTTAGGGGACGGGGACGGTTTAGGGTCCAGGTGAGGGCACGGCAACGCTTTAGGGGGAGCGTACGTGTGAGGGCGCGGGATAGTGTCAGCGTACGGGTTAGGATTAGGGGACGGGTCAGGGTCAGGCTTCGGGGAAGGGTTAGGGTTAGGGTTCCGGCTAGGGTTAGGGTTAGGGGACGGGGACGGGTTAGGGTCCAGGTGAGGGCACGACAACGCTTTAGGGGCACCGTACGTGTGAGGGCGCGGGTTAGTGTCAGCGTACAGGTTAGGATTAGGGGACGGGTGAGGGTCAGTCTTCGAGGAAGGGTTAGGGTTAGGGTTCGGGCTAGGGTTAGGATTAGGGGACGGGGACGGTTTAGGGTCCAGGTGAGGGCACGACAACGCTTTAGGGGGAGCGTACGTGCGAGGGCGTGGGTTAGTGTCAGCGTACGGGTTAGGATTAGGGGACGGGTGAGGGTCAGGCTTCGGGGAAGGGTTAGGGTTAGGGTTCGGGCTAGGGTTAGGGTTACAGGACGGGGACGGTTTAGGGTCCAGTTGAGGGCACGACAACGCTGCAGGGGGAGCGTACGTGTGAGGGCGCAGGTTAGTGTCAGCGTACGGGTTAGGATTAGGGGACGGGTGAGGGTCAGGCTTCGGGGAAGGGTTAGGATTAGGGTTTGGGCTAGGGTTAGGGTTAGGGGACGGGGACGGTTTAGGGTCCAGGTGAGGGCACGGCAACGCTTTAGGGGGAGCGTACGTGTGAGGGCGCGGGATAGTGTCAGCGTACAGGTTAGGATTAGGGGACGGGTGAGGGTCAGGCTTCGGGGAAGGATTAGGATTAGGGTTCGGGGTAGGGTTAGGGTTAGGGGACGGGGACGGTTTAGGGTCCAGGTGAGGGCACGACAACGCTTAAGGGGGAGCGTACATGTGAGGGCGCGGGTTAGTGTCAGCGTACGGGTTAGGATTAGGGGACGGGTGAGTGTCAGGCTTCGTGGAAGGGTTAGGGTTAGGGTTCGGGCTAGGGTTAGGATTAGGGGACGGGGACGGTTTAGGGTCCAGGTGAGGGTACGACAACGCTTTAGGGGGAGCTTACGTGTGAGGGCGCGGGTTAGTGTCAGCGTACGGGTTAGGATTACAGGACGGGTGAGGATTAGGCTTCGGGGAAGGGTTAGGGTTAGGGTTCGGCCTAGGGTTAGGGTTAGGGGACGGGGACGGTTTAGGGTCCAGGTGAGGGCACGACAACGCTTTAGGGGGAGCGTACGAGTGAGGGCGCGGGATAGTGTCAGCGTACGGGTTAGGATTAGGGGACGGGTGAGGGTCAGGCTTCGGGGAAGGATTAGGATTAGGGTTCGGGCTAGGGTTAGGGTTAGGGGACGGGGAAGGTTTAGGGTCCAGGTGAGGGCACGACAACGTTTTAGGGGGAGCGTACGTGTGAGGGCGTGGGTTAGTGTCAGCGTACGGGTTAGGATTAGGGGACGGGTGAGGGTCAGGCTTCGGGGAAGGGTTAGGGTTAGGGTTCGGGCTAGGGTTAGGGTTAGGGGACGGGGACGGTTTAGGGTCCAGGTGAGGGTACGACAACACTTTAGGGGGAGCGTACGTGTGAGGGCGCGGGTTAGTGTCAGCGTACGGGTTAGGATTAGGGGACGTGTGAGGGTCAGGCTTCGGGGAAGGGTTAGGGTTAGGGTTCGGGCTAGGGTTAGGGTTAGGGAACGGGGACTGTTTAGGGTCCAGGTGAGGGTACAACAACGCTTTAGGGGGAGCGTACGTGTGAGGGCGCGGGTTAGTGTCACCGTACGGGTTAGGATTAGGGGACGTGTGAGGGTCAGGCTTCGGAGAAGGGTTAGGGTTAGGGTTCGGGCTAGGGTTAGGGTTAGGGGACGGGGACGGTTTAGGGTCCAGGTGAGGGCAAGACAACGCTTTAGGGGGAGCGTACGTGTGAGGGCGCGGGTTAGTGTCAGCGTACGGGTTAGGATTAGGGGACGGGTGAGGGTCAGGCTTCGGGGAAGCGTTAGGGTTAGGGTTCCGGCTAGGGTTAGGGTTAGGGGACGGTGACGGTTTAGGGTCCAGGTGAGGGTACGACAACGCTTTAGGGGGAGCATACGTGTGAGGGCGCGGGTTAGTGTCAGCGTACGGGTTAGCATTAGGGTACGGGTGAGTGTCAGGCTTCGGGGAAGGGTTAGGGTTATGGTTCGGGCTAGGGTTAGGGTTAGGGGATGGGGACGGTTTAGGGTCCAGGTGAGGGTACGACAACGCTTTAGGGGGAGCGTACGTGTGAGGGTGCGGGGTAGTGTCAGCGTACGGGTTAGGATTAGGGGACGGGTGAGGGTCACGCTTCGGGGAAGGGTTAGGGTTAGGGTTCGGGCTAGGGTTAGGGTTAGGGGACGGGGACGGTTTAGGGTCCAGGTGAGGGCACGACAACGCTTTAGGGGGAGCGTACGTGTGAGGGCGCGGGTTCGTGTCAGCGTACGGATTAGGATTAGGGGACGGGTGAGTGTCAGTTTTCGGGGAAGTGTTAGGGTTAGGGTTCGGGCTAGGGTCAGGGTTAGGGGACGGGGACGGTTTAGGGTCCAGGTGCGGGTACGACAACGCTTTAGGGGGAGCGTCCGTGTGAGGGCGCGGGTTAGTGTCAGCGTACGGGCCAGGATTAGGGGACGGGTGAGGGTCAGGCTTCGGGGAAGGGTTAGGGTTAGGGTTCGGGCTAGGGTTAGGGTTATGGGACGGGGACGTTTTAGGGTCCAGGTGAGGGTAAGACAACGCTTTAGGGGGAGCGTACGTGTGAGGGCGCGGGTTAGTGTCAGCGTACGGGTTAGGATTAGGGGACGGGTGAGTGTCAGGCTTCGGGGAAGGGTTAGGGTTAGGGTTCGCGCTAGGGTTAGGGTTAGGGGACGGGGACGGTTTAGGGTCCAGGTGAGTGTACGACAACACTTTAGGGAGAGCGTACGTGTGAGGACGCAGGTTAGTGTCAGCGTACGGGTTAGGATTAGGGGACGGGAGAGGGTCAGGCTTCGGGGAAGGTTTAGGGTTAGGGTTCGGGCTAGGGTTAGGGTTAGGGGACGGGGACTGTTTAGGGTCCAGGTGAGGGTACGACAACGCTTTAGGGGGAGCGTACGTGTGAGGGCGCGGGTTAGTGTCAGCGTACGGGTTAGGATTAGGGGACGGGTGAGGGTCAGGCGTTGGGGAAAGGTTAGGGTTAGGTTTCGGGCTAGGGTTAGGGTTAGGGGACGGGGACGGTTTAGGGTCCAGGTGAGGGTACGACAACGCTTTAGGGGGAGCATACGTGTGAGGGCGCGGGTTAGTGTCAGCGTACGGGTTAGGATTCGGGGATGGGTGAGTGTCAGTTTTCGGGGAAGGGTTAGGGTTAGGGTTCGGGCTAGGGTCAGGGTTAGGGGACGGGGACGGTTTAGGGTCCAGGTGAGGGTACGACAATGCTTTAGGGGGAGCGTCCGTGTGAGGGCGCGGGTTAGTGTCAGCGTACGGGTTAGGATTAGGGGAAGGGTGAGGGTCAGGCTTCGGGGAAGGGTTAGGGTTAGGGTTCGGGCTAGGGTTAGGGTTAGGGGACGGGGACGTTTTAGGGTCCAGGTGAGGGTAAGACAACGCTTTAGGGGGAGCGTACATGTGAGGGCGCGGGTTAGTGTCAGCGTACGGGTTAGGATTAGGGGACGGGTGAGTGTCAGGCTTCGGGGAAGCGTTAGGGTTAGGGTTTGGGCTAGGGTTAGGGTTAGGGGACGGGGACGGTTTAGGGTCCAGGTGAGGGCACGACAACGCTTTAGGGGGAGCGTACGTGTGAGGGCGCGGGTTAGTGTCAGCGTATGGGTTAGGATTAGGGGACGGGTGAGGATCAGGCTTCGGGGAAGGGTTAGGGTTAGGGTTCGGGCTAGGGTTAGGGTTAGGGGATGGGGACAGTTTAGGGTCCAGGTGAGGGCAGGACAACGCTTTAGGGGGAGCGTACGTGTGAGGGCGTGGGTTAGTGTCAGCGTACGGGTTAGGATTAGGGGACGGGTGAGGGTCAGGCTTCGGGGAAGGGTTAGGGTTAGGGTTCTGTCTAGGGTTAGGGTTAGGGAATGGGGACGGTTTAGGGTCCAGGTGAGGGTAGGACAACGCTTTAGGGGGAGCGTACGTGTGAGGGCGCGGGATAGTGTTAGCGTACGGGTTAGGATTAGGGGACGGGTGAGGGTCAGGCTTCGGGGAAGGGTTAGGGTTAGGGTTCGGGCTAGGGTTAGGTTTAGGGGACGGGGACGGTTTAGGGTCCAGGTGAGGATACGACAGCGCTTTAGGGGGAGCGTACGTGTGAGGGCATGGGTTAGTGTCAGCGTACGGGTTAGGATTAGGGGACGGGTGAGGGTCAGGCTTCGGGGAAGGGTTAGGGATAGGGTTCGGGCTAGGGTTAGGGTTAGGGGACGGGGACAGTTTAGGGTCCAGGTGAGGGCACGGAAACGCTTTAGGGGGAGCGTACGTGTGAGGGCGCGGGATAGTGTCAGCGTACGGGTTAGGATTAGGGGACGGGTGAGGGTCAGGCTTCGGGGAAGGATTAGGATTAGGGTTCGGGCTAGGGTTAGGGTTAGGGGACGGGGACGGTTTAGGGTCCAGGTGAGGGCACGACAACGCTTTTGGGGGAGCGTACGTGTGAGGGCGTGGGTTAGTGTCAGCGTACGGGTTAGGATTAGGGGACGGGTGAGGGTTAGGCTTCGGGGAAGGTTAAGGGTTAGGGTTCGGGCTAGGGTTAGGGTTTCAGGACGGGGACGGTTTAGGGTCCAGGTGAGGGCATGACAACGCTTTAGGGGGAGCGTACGTTTGAGGGCACGGGTTAGTGTCAGCGTACGGGTTAGGATTAGGGGACAGGTGAGGGTCAGGCTTCGGGGAAGGGTTAGGGTTAGGGTTCCGGCTAGGGTTTGGGTTAGGGGACGGGGACGGTTTAGGGTCCAGGTGAGGGTACGACAACGCTTTAGGGAGAGAGTACGTGTGAGGGCGCGGGTTAGTGTCAGCGTACGGGTTAGGATTAGGGGACGGGTGAGGGTCAGGCTTTGGGGAAGGGTTAGGGTTAGGTTTCGGGCTAGGGTTAGGGTTAGGGGACGGGGACGGTTTAGGGTCCAGGTGAGGGTACGACAACGCTTTAGGGGGAGCATACGTGTGAGGGCGCGGGTTAGTGTCAGCGTACGGATTAGGATTAGGGGACGGGTGAGTGTCAGTTTTCGGGGAAGTGTTAGGGTTAGGGTTCGGGCTAGGGTCAGGGTTAGGGGACGGGGACGGTTTAGGGTCCAGGTGAGGGTACGACAACGCTTTAGGGGGAGCGTCCGTGTGAGGGCGTGGGTTAGTGTCAGCGTACGGGTTAGGATTAGGGGACGGGTGAGGGTCAGGCTTCGGGGAAGGGTTAGGGTTAGGGTTCGGGCTAGGGTTAGGGTTATGGGACGGGGACGTTTTAGGGTCCAGGTGAGGGTAAGACAACGCTTTAGGGGGAGCGTACATGTGAGGGCGCGGGTTAGTGTCAGCGTACGGGTTAGGATTAGGGGACGGGTGAGTGTCAGGCTTCGGGGAAGCGTTAGGGTTAGGGTTTGGGCTAGGGTTAGGGTTAGGGGACGGGGACGGTTTAGGGTCCAGGTGAGGGCACGACAACGCTTTAGGGGGAGCGTACGTGTGAGGGCGCGGGTTAGTGTCAGCGTATGGGTTAGGATTAGGGGACGGGTGAGGATCAGGCTTCGGGGAAGGGTTAGGGTTAGGGTTCGGGCTAGGGTTAGGGTTAGGGGATGGGGACAGTTTAGGGTCCAGGTGAGGGCAGGACAACGCTTTAGGGGGAGCGTACGTGTGAGGGCGTGGGTTAGTGTCAGCGTACGGGTTAGGATTAGGGGACGGGTGAGGGTCAGGCTTCGGGGAAGGGTTAGGGTTAGGGTTCTGTCTAGGGTTAGGGTTAGGGAATGGGGACGGTTTAGGGTCCAGGTGAGGGTAGGACAACGCTTTAGGGGGAGCGTACGTGTGAGGGCGCGGGATAGTGTTAGCGTACGGGTTAGGATTAGGGGACGGGTGAGGGTCAGGCTTCGGGGAAGGGTTAGGGTTAGGGTTCGGGCTAGGGTTAGGTTTAGGGGACGGGGACGGTTTAGGGTCCAGGTGAGGATACGACAGCGCTTTAGGGGGAGCGTACGTGTGAGGGCATGGGTTAGTGTCAGCGTACGGGTTAGGATTAGGGGACGGGTGAGGGTCAGGCTTCGGGGAAGGGTTAGGGATAGGGTTCGGGCTAGGGTTAGGGTTAGGGGACGGGGACAGTTTAGGGTCCAGGTGAGGGCACGGCAACGCTTTAGGGGGAGCGTACGTGTGAGGGCGCGGGATAGTGTCAGCGTACGGGTTAGGATTAGGGGACGGGTGAGGGTCAGGCTTCGGGGAAGGATTAGGATTAGGGTTCGGGCTAGGGTTAGGGTTAGGGGACGGGGACGGTTTAGGGTCCAGGTGAGGGCACGACAACGCTTTTGGGGGAGCGTACGTGTGAGGGCGTGGGTTAGTGTCAGCGTACGGGTTAGGATTAGGGGACGGGTGAGGGTCAGGCTTCGGGGAAGGTTAAGGGTTAGGGTTCGGGCTAGGGTTAGGGTTTCAGGACGGGGACGGTTTAGGGTCCAGGTGAGGGCATGACAACGCTTTAGGGGGAGCGTACGTTTGAGGGCGCGGGTTAGTGTCAGCGTACGGGTTAGGATTAGGGGACAGGTGAGGGTCAGGCTTCGGGGAAGGGTTAGGGTTAGGGTTCCGGCTAGGGTTTGGGTTAGGGGACGGGGACGGTTTAGGGTCCAGGTGAGGGTACGACAACGCTTTAGGGAGAGAGTACGTGTGAGGGCGCGGGTTAGTGTCAGCGTACGGGTTAGGATTAGGGGACGGGTGAGGGTCAGGCTTTGGGGAAGGGTTAGGGTTAGGTTTCGGGCTAGGGTTAGGGTTAGGGGACGGGGACGGTTTAGGGTCCAGGTGAGGGTACGACAACGCTTTAGGGGGAGCATACGTGTGAGGGCGCGGGTTAGTGTCAGCGTACGGATTAGGATTAGGGGACGGGTGAGTGTCAGTTTTCGGGGAAGTGTTAGGGTTAGGGTTCGGGCTAGGGTCAGGGTTAGGGGACGGGGACGGTTTAGGGTCCAGGTGAGGGTACGACAACGCTTTAGGGGGAGCGTCCGTGTGAGGGCGTGGGTTAGTGTCAGCGTACGGGTTAGGATTAGGGGACGGGTGAGGGTCAGGCTTCGGGGAAGGGTTAGGGTTAGGGTTCGGGCTAGGGTTAGGGTTATGGGACGGGGACGTTTTAGGGTCCAGGTGAGGGTAAGACAACGCTTTAGGGGGAGCGTACGTGTGAGGGCGCGGGTTAGTGTCAGCGTACGGGTTAGGATTAGGGGACGGGTGAGTGTCAGGCGTCGGGGAAGGGTTAGGTTTAGGGTTCGCGCTAGGGTTAGGGTTAGGGGACGGGGACGGTTTAGGGTCCAGGTGAGTGTACGACAACACTTTAGGGAGAGCGTACGTGTGAGGGCGCAGGTTAGTGTCAGCGTACGGGTTAGGATTAGGGGACGGGAGAGGGTCAGGCTTCGGGGAAGGTTTAGGGTTAGGGTTCGGGCTAGGGTTAGGGTTAGGGGACGGGGACTGTTTAGGGTCCAGGTGAGGGTACGACAACGCTTTAGGGGGAGCGTACGTGTGAGGGCGTGGGTTAGTGTCAGCGTACGGGTTAGGATTGGGGACGGGTGAGGGTCAGGCTTTGGGGAAAGGTTAGGGTTAGGTTTCGGGCTACGGTTAGGGTTAGGGGACGGGGACGGTTTAGGGTCCAGGTGAGGGTACGACAACGCTTTAGGGGGAGCATACGTGTGAGGGCGCGGGTTAGTGTCAGCGTACGGGTTAGGATTCGGGGACGGGTGAGTGTCAGTTTTCGGGGAAGGGTTAGGGTTAGGGTTCGGGCTAGGGTCAGGGTTAGGGGACGGGGACGGTTTAGGGTCCAGGTGAGGGTACGACAATGCTTTAGGGGGAGCGTCCGTGTGAGGGCGCGGGTTAGTGTCAGCGTACGTGTTAGGATTAGGGGAAGGGTGAGGGTCAGGCTTCGGGGAAGGGTTAGGGTTAGGGTTCGGGCTAGGGTTAGGGTTAGGGGACGGGGACGGTTTAGGGTCCAGGTGAGGGTAAGACAACGCTTTAGGGGGAGCGTACATGTGAGGGCGCGGGTTAGTGTCAGCGTACGGGTTAGGATTAGGGGACGGGTGAGTGTCAGGCTTCGGGGAAGCGTTAGGGTTAGGGTTTGGGCTAGGGTTAGGGTTAGGGGACGGGGACGGTTTAGGGTCCAGGTGAGGGCACGACAACGCTTTAGGGGGAGCGTACGTGTGAGGGCGCGGGTTAGTGTCAGCGTATGGGTTAGGATTAGGGGACGGGTGAGGATCAGGCTTCGGGGAAGGGTTAGGGTTAGGGTTCGGGCTAGGGTTAGGGTTAGGGGACGGGGACAGTTTAGGGTCCAGGTGAGGGCAGGACAACGGTTTAGGGGGAGCGTACGTGTGAGGGCGTGGGTTAGTGTCAGCGTACGGGTTCGGATTAGGGGACGGGTGAGGGTCAGGCTTCGGGGAAGGGTTAGGGTTAGGGTTCGGGCTAGGGTTAGGGTTACAGGACGGGGACGGTTTAGGGTCCAGGTGAGGGCATGACAACGCTTTAGGGGGAGCGTACGTTTGAGGGCGCGGGTTAGTGTCAGCGTACGGGTTAGGATTAGGGGACAGGTGAGGGTCAGGCTTCGGGGAAGGGTTAGGGTTAGGGTTCCGGCTAGGGTTAGGGTTAGGGGACGGGGACGGTTTAGGGTCCAGGTGAGGGCACGATAACGCTTTTGGGGGAGCGTACGTGTGAGGGCGCGGGTTAGTGTCAGCGTACGGGTTAGGATTAGGGGACGGGTGAGGGTCAGGCTTCGGGGAAGGTTTAGGGTTAGGGTTCGGGCTAGGGTTAGGGTTACAGGACGGGGACGGTTTAGGGTCCAGGTGAGGGCATGACAACGCTTTAGGGGGAGCGTACGTTTGAGGGCGCGGGTTAGTGTCAGCGTACGGGTTAGGATTAGGGGACGGGTGAGGGTCAGGCTTCGGGGAAGGGTTAGGGTTAGGGTTCCGGCTAGGGTTAGGGTTAGGGGACGGCGACGGTTTAGGGTCCAGGTGAGGGTACGACAATGCTTTAGGGGGAGCGTACGTGTGAGGGCGCGGGTTAGTGTCAGCGTACGGGTTAGCATTAGGGGACGGGTGAGGGTCAGGCTTCGGGGAAGGGTTAGGGTTAGGGTTCGGGCTAGGGTTAGGGTTAGGGGACGGGGACGGTTTAAGGTCCAGGTGAGGGCACGACAACGCTTTAGGGGGAGCGTACGTGTGAGGGCGCGGGATAGTGTCAGCGTACGGGTTAGGTTTAGGGGACGGGTGAGTGTCAGGCGTCGGGGAAGGATTAGGATTAGGGTTCGGGCTAGGGTTAGGGTTAGGGGACGGGGACGGTTTAGGGTCCAGGTGAGGGCACGACAACGCTTTAGGGGGAGCGTACGTGTGAGGGCGCAGGTTAGTGTCAGCGTACGGGTTAGGATTAGGGGACGGGTGAGGGTCAGGCTTCTGGGAAGGGTTAGGGTTAGGGTTCGGGCTAGGGTTAGGGTTAGGGGACGGGGACGGTTTAGGGTCCAGGTGAGGGCACGACAACGCTTTAGGGGGAGCGTACGTGTGAGGGCGCGGGTTAGTGTCAGCGTACGGGTTAGGATTAGGGGACGGGTGAGGGTCAGGCTTCGGGGAAGGGTTAGGGTTAGGGTTCGGGCTAGGGTTAGGGTTAGGGGACGGGGACGGTTTAGGCTCCAGGTGAGGGTACGACAACGCTTTAGGGGGAGCGTACGTGTGAGGGCGCGGGTTAGTGTCAGCGTACGGGTTAGGATTAGGGGACGGGTGAGTGTCAGGCTTCGGGGAAGGGTTAGGGTTAGGGTTCGGGCTAGGGTTAGGATTAGGGGACGGGGACGGTTTAGTGTCCAGGTGAGGGTACGACAACGCTTTAGGGGGAGCTTACGTGTGAGGGCGCAGGTTAGTGTCAGCGTACGGGTTAGGATTAGGGGACGGGTGAGGGTCAGGCTTCGGGGAAGGGTTAGGGTTAGCGTTCGGGCTAGGGTTAGGGTTAAGGGACGGGGACGGTTTAGGGTCCAGGTGAGGGTACGACAACGCTTTAGGGGGAGCGTACATGTGAGGGCGCGGGTTAGTCTCAGTGTACGGGTTAGGATTAGGGGACGGGTGAGGGTCAGGCTTCGGGGAAGGGTTAGGGTTAGGGTTCGGGATAGGGTTAGGGTTAGGGAACGGGGACTGTTTAGGGTCCAGGTGAGGGTACGACAACTCTTTAGGGGGAGCGTACGTGTGAGGGTGAGGGTTAGTGTCAGCGTACGGGTTAGGATTAGGGGACGGGTGAGGGTCACGCTTCGGGGAAGGGTTAGGGTTAGGGTTCGGGCTAGGGTTAGGGTTAGGGGACGGGGACGGTTTAGGGTCCAGGTGAGGGCACGACAACGCTTTAGGGGGAGCGTCCGTGTGAGAGCGCGGGTTCGTGTCAGCGTACTGGTTAGGATTAGGGGACGGGTGAGGGTCAGGCTTCGGGGAAGGGTTAGGGATAGGGTTCGGGCTAGGGTTAGGGTTAGGGGATGGGGACGGTTTAGGGTCCAGGTGAGGGCATGACAACGCTTTAGGGGGAGCGTACGTGTGAGGGCGCGGGTTCGTGTCAGCGTACTGGTTAGGATTAGGGGACGGGTGAGGGTCAGGCTTCGGGGAAGGGTTAGGATTAGGGTTCGGGCTAGGGTTAGGGTTAGGGGACGGGGACGGTTTAGGGTCCAGGTGAGGGCTCGACAACGCTTTAGGGGGAGCGTACGTGTGAGGGCGCGGGTTAGTGTCAGCGTACGGGTTAGGATTAGGGGACGGGTGAGGGTCAGGCTTCGGGGAAGGGTTAGGGTTAGGGTTCCGGATAGGGTTAGGGTTAGGGGACGGCGACGGTTTAGGGTCCAGGTGAGGGTACGACAACGCTTTAGGGGGAGCGTACGTGTGAGGGCGCGGGTTAGTGTCACCGTACGGGTTAGGATTAGGGGACGTGTGAGGGTCAGGCTTCGGAGAAGGGTTAGGGTTAGGGTTCTGGCTAGGGTTAGGGTTAGGGGACGGGGACGGTTTAGGGTCCAGGTGAGGGCACGACAACGCTTTAGGGGGAGCGTACGTGTGAGGGCGCGGGTTAGTGTCAGCGTACGGGTTAGGATTAGGGGAAGGTTGAGGGTTAGGCTTCGGGGAAGGGTTAGTGTTAGGGTTCCGGCTAGGGTTAGGGTTAGGGGACGGTGACGGTTTAGGGTCCAGGTGAGGGTACGACAACGCTTTAGGGGGAGCATACGTGTGAGGGCGCGGGTTAGTGTCAGCGTACGGGTTAGCATTAGGGGACGGGTGAGGGTCAGGCTTCGGGGAAGGGTTAGGGTTAGGGTTCGGGCTAGGGTTAGGGTTAGGGGATGGGGACGGTTTAGGGTCCAGGTGAGGGTACGACAACGCTTTAGGGGGAGTGTACGTGTGAGGGTGCGGGTTAGTGTCAGCGTACGGGTTAGGATTAGGGGACGGGTGAGGGTCACGCTTCGGGGAAGGGTTAGGGTTAGGGTTCGGGCTAGGGTTAGGGTTAGGGGACGGGGACGGTTTAGGGTCCAGGTGAGGGTACGACAACGCTTTAGGGGGAGCGTACGTGTGAGGGCGCGGGTTCGTGTCAGCGTACTGGTTAGGATTAGGGGACGGGTGAGGGTCAGGCTTCGGGGAAGGGTTACGGATAGGGTTCGGGCTAGGGTTAGGGTTAGGGGACGGGGACGGTTTAGGGTCCAGGTGAGGGCACGACAACGCTTTAGGGGGAGCGTACGTGTGAGGGCGCGGGTTAGTGTCAGCGTACGGGTTAGGATTAGGGGACGGGTGAGGGTCAGACTTCGGGGAAGGGTTAGGGTTAGGGTTCGGGCTAGGGTTAGGGTTAGGGGACGGGGACGGTTTAGGGTCCAGGTGAGGGCACGACAACGCTTTAGGGGGAGCGTACGTGTGAGGGCGCGGGTTAGTGTCAGCGTACGGGTTAGGATTATGGGATGGGTGAGGGTCAGGCTTCGGGGAAGGGTTAGGGTTAGGGTTCGGGCTAGGGTTAGGGTTAGGGGACGGGGACGGGTTAGGGTCCAGGTGAGGGCACGACAACGCTTTAGGGGCACCGTACGTGTGAGGGCGCCGGTTAGTGTCAGCGTACAGGTTAGGATTAGGCGACGGGTGAGGGTCAGGCTTCAGGGAAGGGTTAGGGTTAGGGTTCGGGCTAGGGTTAGGGTTAGGGGACGGGGACGGTTTAGGGTCCAGGTGAGGGCACGACAACGCTTTAGGGGGAGCGTACGTGTGAGGGCGTGGGTTAGTGTCAGCGTACGGGTTAGGATTAGGGGACGGGTGAGTGTCAGGCTTCGGGGAAGGGTTAGGGTTAGGGTTCGCGCTAGGGTTAGGGTTAGGGGACGGGGACGGTTTAGGGTCCAGGTGAGGGTCCGACAACACTTTAGGGAGAGCGTACGTGTGAGGGCGCAGGTTAGTGTCAGCGTACGGGTTAGGATTAGGGGACAGGAGAGGGTCAGGCTTCGGGGAAGGTTTAGGGTTAGGGTTCGGGCTAGGGTTAGGGTTAGGGGACGGGGACTGTTCAGGGTCCAGGTGAGGGTACGACAACGCTTTAGGGGGAGCGTACGTGTGAGGGCGCGGGTTAGTGTCAGCGTACGGGTTAGGATTAGGGGACGGTTGAGGGTCAGGCTTTGGGGAAGGGTTAGGGTTAGGTTTCGGGCTAGGGTTAGGGTTAGGGGACGGGGACGGTTTAGGGTCCAGGTGACGGTACGACAACGCTTTAGGGGGAGCATACGTGTGAGGGCGCGGGTTAGTGTCAGCGTACGGGTTAGGATTAGGGGACGGGTGAGTGTCAGTTTTCGGGGAAGTGTTAGGGTTAGGGTTCGGGCTAGGGTCAGGGTTAGGGCACGGGGACGGTTTAGGGTCCAGGTGAGGGTACGACAACGCTTTAGGGGGAGCGTCCGTGTGAGGGCGCGGGTTAATGTCAGCGTACGGGTTAGGATTAGGGGACGGGTGAGGGTCAGGCTTCGGGGAAGGGTTAGGGATAGGGTTCGGGCTAGGGTTAGGGTTAGGGGACGGGGACGGTTTAGGGTCCAGGTGAGGGCCCGACAACGCTTTAGGGGGAGCCTACGTGTGAGGGCGCGGGTTAGTGTCAGCGTACGGGTTAGGATTAGGGGACGGGTGAGGGTCAGGCTTCGGGGAAGGGTTAGGGTTAGGGTTCGGGATAGGGTTAGGGTTAGGGGACTGGGACGGTTTAGGGTCCAGGTGAGGGCACGGCAACGCTTTAGGGGGAGCGTACGTGTGAGGGCGCGGGATAGTGTCAGCGTACGGGTTAGGATTAGGGGACGGGTGAGGGTCAGGCTTCGGGGAAGGATTAGGATTAGGGTTCGGGCTAGGGTTAGGGTTAGGGGACGGGGACGGTTTAGGGTCCAGGTGAGGGCATGACAACGCTTTAGGGGGACCGTGCGTGTGAGGGCGCGGGTTAGTGTCAGCGTACGGGTTAGGATTAGGGGACGGGTGAGGGTCAGGCTTCGGGGAAGGGTTAGGGTTAGCGTTCGGGGTAGGGTTAGGGTTAAGGGACGGGGACGGTTTAGGGTCCAGGTGAGGGTACGACAACGCTTTAGGGGGAGCGTACGTGTGAGGGCGCGGGTTAGTGTCAGTGTACAGGTTAGGATTAGGGGACGGATGAGGGTCAGACTTCGGGGAAGGGTTAGGGTTAGGGTACGGGCTAGGGTTAGGGTTAGGGAACGGGGACTGTTTAGGGTCCAGGTGAGGGTACGACAACGCTTTAGGGGGAGCGTACGTGTGAGGGTGCGGGTTAGTGTCAGCGTACGGGTTAGGATTAGGGGACGGGTGAGGGTCAGGCTTCGGGGAAGGGTTAGGGTTAGGGTTCGGGCTAGGGTTAGGGTTAGGGGACGGGGACGGTTTAGGGTCCAGGTGAGGGCACGACAACGCTTTAGGGGGAGCGTACGTGTGAGGGCGCGGGTTCGTGTCAGCGTACTGGTTAGGATTTGGGGACGGGTGAGGGTCAGGCTTCGGGGAAGGGTTAGGGTTAGGGTTCGGGCTAGGGTTAGGGTTAGGGGACAGGGACGGTTTAGGGTCCAGGTGAGGCACGACAACGCTTTAGGGGGAGCGTACGTGTGAGGGCGCGGGTTAGTGTCAGCGTACGGGTTAGGATTAGGGGACGGTTGAGGGTCAGGCTTCGGGGAAGGGTTAGTGTTAGGGTTCCGGCTAGGGTTAGGGTTAGGGGACGGTGACGGTTTAGGGTCCAGGTGAGGGTACGACAACGCTTTAGGGGGAGCATACGTGTGAGGGCGCGGGTTAGTGTCAGCGTACGGGTTAGCATTAGGGGACGGGTGAGGGTCAGGCTTCGGGGAAGGGTTAGGGTTAGGGTTCGGGCTAGGGTTAGGGTTAGGGGATGGGGACGGTTTAGGGTCCAGGTGAGGGTACGACAACGCTTTAGGGGGAGTGTACGTGTGAGGGTGCGGGTTAGTGTCAGCGTACGGGTTAGGATTAGGGGACGGGTGAGGGTCACGCTTCGGGGAAGGGTTAGGGTTAGGGTTCGGGCTAGGGTTAGGGTTAGGGGACGGGGACGGTTTAGGGTCCAGGTGAGGGTACGACAACGCTTTAGGGGGAGCGTCCGTGTGAGGGCGTGGGTTAGTGTCAGCGTACGGGTTAGGATTAGGGGACGGGTGAGGGTCAGGCTTCGGGGAAGGGTTAGGGTTAGGGTTCGGGCTAGGGTTAGGGTTATGGGACGGGGACGTTTTAGGGTCCAGGTGAGGGTAAGACAACGCTTTAGGGGGAGCGTACATGTGAGGGCGCGGGTTAGTGTCAGCGTACGGGTTAGGATTAGGGGACGGGTGAGTGTCAGGCTTCGGGGAAGCGTTAGGGTTAGGGTTTGGGCTAGGGTTAGGGTTAGGGGACGGGGACGGTTTAGGGTCCAGGTGAGGGCACGACAACGCTTTAGGGGGAGCGTACGTGTGAGGGCGCGGGTTAGTGTCAGCGTATGGGTTAGGATTAGGGGACGGGTGAGGATCAGGCTTCGGGGAAGGGTTAGGGTTAGGGTTCGGGCTAGGGTTAGGGTTAGGGGATGGGGACAGTTTAGGGTCCAGGTGAGGGCAGGACAACGCTTTAGGGGGAGCGTACGTGTGAGGGCGTGGGTTAGTGTCAGCGTACGGGTTAGGATTAGGGGACGGGTGAGGGTCAGGCTTCGGGGAAGGGTTAGGGTTAGGGTTCTGTCTAGGGTTAGGGTTAGGGAATGGGGACGGTTTAGGGTCCAGGTGAGGGTAGGACAACGCTTTAGGGGGAGCGTACGTGTGAGGGCGCGGGATAGTGTTAGCGTACGGGTTAGGATTAGGGGACGGGTGAGGGTCAGGCTTCGGGGAAGGGTTAGGGTTAGGGTTCGGGCTAGGGTTAGGTTTAGGGGACGGGGACGGTTTAGGGTCCAGGTGAGGATACGACAGCGCTTTAGGGGGAGCGTACGTGTGAGGGCATGGGTTAGTGTCAGCGTACGGGTTAGGATTAGGGGACGGGTGAGGGTCAGGCTTCGGGGAAGGGTTAGGGATAGGGTTCGGGCTAGGGTTAGGGTTAGGGGACGGGGACAGTTTAGGGTCCAGGTGAGGGCACGGCAACGCTTTAGGGGGAGCGTACGTGTGAGGGCGCGGGATAGTGTCAGCGTACGGGTTAGGATTAGGGGACGGGTGAGGGTCAGGCTTCGGGGAAGGATTAGGATTAGGGTTCGGGCTAGGGTTAGGGTTAGGGGACGGGGACGGTTTAGGGTCCAGGTGAGGGCACGACAACGCTTTTGGGGGAGCGTACGTGTGAGGGCGTGGGTTAGTGTCAGCGTACGGGTTAGGATTAGGGGACGGGTGAGGGTCAGGCTTCGGGGAAGGTTAAGGGTTAGGGTTCGGGCTAGGGTTAGGGTTTCAGGACGGGGACGGTTTAGGGTCCAGGTGAGGGCATGACAACGCTTTAGGGGGAGCGTACGTTTGAGGGCGCGGGTTAGTGTCAGCGTACGGGTTAGGATTAGGGGACAGGTGAGGGTCAGGCTTCGGGGAAGGGTTAGGGTTAGGGTTCCGGCTAGGGTTTGGGTTAGGGGACGGGGACGGTTTAGGGTCCAGGTGAGGGTACGACAACGCTTTAGGGAGAGAGTACGTGTGAGGGCGCGGGTTAGTGTCAGCGTACGGGTTAGGATTAGGGGACGGGTGAGGGTCAGGCTTTGGGGAAGGGTTAGGGTTAGGTTTCGGGCTAGGGTTAGGGTTAGGGGACGGGGACGGTTTAGGGTCCAGGTGAGGGTACGACAACGCTTTAGGGGGAGCATACGTGTGAGGGCGCGGGTTAGTGTCAGCGTACGGATTAGGATTAGGGGACGGGTGAGTGTCAGTTTTCGGGGAAGTGTTAGGGTTAGGGTTCGGGCTAGGGTCAGGGTTAGGGGACGGGGACGGTTTAGGGTCCAGGTGAGGGTACGACAACGCTTTAGGGGGAGCGTCCGTGTGAGGGCGTGGGTTAGTGTCAGCGTACGGGTTAGGATTAGGGGACGGGTGAGGGTCAGGCTTCGGGGAAGGGTTAGGGTTAGGGTTCGGGCTAGGGTTAGGGTTATGGGACGGGGACGTTTTAGGGTCCAGGTGAGGGTAAGACAACGCTTTAGGGGGAGCGTACGTGTGAGGGCGCGGGTTAGTGTCAGCGTACGGGTTAGGATTAGGGGACGGGTGAGTGTCAGGCTTCGGGGAAGGGTTAGGTTTAGGGTTCGCGCTAGGGTTAGGGTTAGGGGACGGGGACGGTTTAGGGTCCAGGTGAGTGTACGACAACACTTTAGGGAGAGCGTACGTGTGAGGGCGCAGGTTAGTGTCAGCGTACGGGTTAGGATTAGGGGACGGGAGAGGGTCAGGCTTCGGGGAAGGTTTAGGGTTAGGGTTCGGGCTAGGGTTAGGGTTAGGGGACGGGGACTGTTTAGGGTCCAGGTGAGGGTACGACAACGCTTTAGGGGGAGCGTACGTGTGAGGGCGTGGGTTAGTGTCAGCGTACGGGTTAGGATTGGGGACGGGTGAGGGTCAGGCTTTGGGGAAAGGTTAGGGTTAGGTTTCGGGCTACGGTTAGGGTTAGGGGACGGGGACGGTTTAGGGTCCAGGTGAGGGTACGACAACGCTTTAGGGGGAGCATACGTGTGAGGGCGCGGGTTAGTGTCAGCGTACGGGTTAGGATTCGGGGACGGGTGAGTGTCAGTTTTCGGGGAAGGGTTAGGGTTAGGGTTCGGGCTAGGGTCAGGGTTAGGGGACGGGGACGGTTTAGGGTCCAGGTGAGGGTACGACAATGCTTTAGGGGGAGCGTCCGTGTGAGGGCGCGGGTTAGTGTCAGCGTACGTGTTAGGATTAGGGGAAGGGTGAGGGTCAGGCTTCGGGGAAGGGTTAGGGTTAGGGTTCGGGCTAGGGTTAGGGTTAGGGGACGGGGACGGTTTAGGGTCCAGGTGAGGGTAAGACAACGCTTTAGGGGGAGCGTACATGTGAGGGCGCGGGTTAGTGTCAGCGTACGGGTTAGGATTAGGGGACGGGTGAGTGTCAGGCTTCGGGGAAGCGTTAGGGTTAGGGTTTGGGCTAGGGTTAGGGTTAGGGGACGGGGACGGATTAGGGTCCAGGTGAGGGCACGACAACGCTTTAGGGGGAGCGTACGTGTGAGGGCGCGGGTTAGTGTCAGCGTATGGGTTAGGATTAGGGGACGGGTGAGGATCAGGCTTCGGGGAAGGGTTAGGGTTAGGGTTCGGGCTAGGGTTAGGGTTAGGGGACGGGGACAGTTTAGGGTCCAGGTGAGGGCAGGACAACGGTTTAGGGGGAGCGTACGTGTGAGGGCGTGGGTTAGTGTCAGCGTACGGGTTCGGATTAGGGGACGGGTGAGGGTCAGGCTTCGGGGAAGGGTTAGGGTTAGGGTTCGGGCTAGGGTTAGGGTTACAGGACGGGGACGGTTTAGGGTCCAGGTGAGGGCATGACAACGCTTTAGGGGGAGCGTACGTTTGAGGGCGCGGGTTAGTGTCAGCGTACGGGTTAGGATTAGGGGACAGGTGAGGGTCAGGCTTCGGGGAAGGGTTAGGGTTAGGGTTCCGGCTAGGGTTAGGGTTAGGGGACGGGGACGGTTTAGGGTCCAGGTGAGGGCACGACAACGCTTTTGGGGGAGCGTACGTGTGAGGGCGCGGGTTAGTGTCAGCGTACGGGTTAGGATTAGGGGACGGGTGAGGGTCAGGCTTCGGGGAAGGTTTAGGGTTAGGGTTCGGGCTAGGGTTAGGGTTACAGGACGGGGACGGTTTAGGGTCCAGGTGAGGGCATGACAACGCTTTAGGGGGAGCGTACGTTTGAGGGCGCGGGTTAGTGTCAGCGTACGGGTTAGGATTAGGGGACGGGTGAGGGTCAGGCTTCGGGGAAGGGTTAGGGTTAGGGTTCCGGCTAGGGTTAGGGTTAGGGGACGGCGACGGTTTAGGGTCCAGGTGAGGGTACGACAATGCTTTAGGGGGAGCGTACGTGTGAGGGCGCGGGTTAGTGTCAGCGTACGGGTTAGCATTAGGGGACGGGTGAGGGTCAGGCTTCGGGGAAGGGTTAGGGTTAGGGTTCGGGCTAGGGTTAGGGTTAGGGGACGGGGACGGTTTAAGGTCCAGGTGAGGGCACGACAACGCTTTAGGGGGAGCGTACGTGTGAGGGCGCGGGTTAGTGTCAGCGTACGGGTTAGGATTAGGGGACGGGTGAGGGTCAGACTTCGGGGAAGGGTTAGGGTTAGGGTTCGGGCTAGGGTTAGGGTTAGGGGACGGGGACGGTTTAGGGTCCAGGTGAGGGCACGACAACGCTTTAGGGGGAGCGTACGTGTGAGGGCGCGGGGTAGTGTCAGCGTACGGGTTAGGATTATGGGATGGGTGAGGGTCAGGCTTCGGGGAAGGGTTAGGGTTAGGGTTCGGGCTAGGGTTAGGGTTAGGGGACGGGGACGGGTTAGGGTCCAGGTGAGGGCACGACAACGCTTTAGGGGCACCGTACGTGTGAGGGCGCCGGTTAGTGTCAGCGTACAGGTTAGGATTAGGCGACGGGTGAGGGTCAGGCTTCGGGGAAGGGTTAGGGTTAGGGTTCGGGCTAGGGTTAGGGTTAGGGGACGGGGACGGTTTAGGGTCCAGGTGAGGGCACGACAACGCTTTAGGGGGAGCGTACGTGTGAGGGCGTGGGTTAGTGTCAGCGTACGGGTTAGGATTAGGGGACGGGTGAGTGTCAGGCTTCGGGGAAGGGTTAGGGTTAGGGTTCGCGCTAGGGTTAGGGTTAGGGGACGGGGACGGTTTAGGGTCCAGGTGAGGGTCCGACAACACTTTAGGGAGAGCGTACGTGTGAGGGCGCAGGTTAGTGTCAGCGTACGGGTTAGGATTAGGGGACAGGAGAGGGTCAGGCTTCGGGGAAGGTTTAGGGTTAGGGTTCGGGCTAGGGTTAGGGTTAGGGGACGGGGACTGTTCAGGGTCCAGGTGAGGGTACGACAACGCTTTAGGGGGAGCGTACGTGTGAGGGCGCGGGTTAGTGTCAGCGTACGGGTTAGGATTAGGGGACGGTTGAGGGTCAGGCTTTGGGGAAGGGTTAGGGTTAGGTTTCGGGCTAGGGTTAGGGTTAGGGGACGGGGACGGTTTAGGTTCCAGGTGACGGTACGACAACGCTTTAGGGGGAGCATACGTGTGAGGGCGCGGGTTAGTGTCAGCGTACGGGTTAGGATTAGGGGACGGGTGAGTGTCAGTTTTCGGGGAAGTGTTAGGGTTAGGGTTCGGGCTAGGGTCAGGGTTAGGGCACGGGGACGGTTTAGGGTCCAGGTGAGGGTACGACAACGCTTTAGGGGGAGCGTCCGTGTGAGGGCGCGGGTTAATGTCAGCGTACGGGTTAGGATTAGGGGACGGGTGAGGGTCAGGCTTCGGGGAAGGGTTAGGGATAGGGTTCGGGCTAGGGTTAGGGTTAGGGGACGGGGACGGTTTAGGGTCCAGGTGAGGGCCCGACAACGCTTTAGGGGGAGCCTACGTGTGAGGGCGCGGGTTAGTGTCAGCGTACGGGTTAGGATTAGGGGACGGGTGAGGGTCAGGCTTCGGGGAAGGGTTAGGGTTAGGGTTCGGGCTAGGGTTAGGGTTAGGGGACTGGGACGGTTTAGGGTCCAGGTGAGGGCACGGCAACGCTTTAGGGGGAGCGTACGTGTGAGGGCGCGGGATAGTGTCAGCGTACGGGTTAGGATTAGGGGACGGGTGAGGGTCAGGCTTCGGGGAAGGATTAGGATTAGGGTTCGGGCTAGGGTTAGGGTTAGGGGACGGGGACGGTTTAGGGTCCAGGTGAGGGCATGACAACGCTTTAGGGGGACCGTGCGTGTGAGGGCGCGGGTTAGTGTCAGCGTACGGGTTAGGATTAGGGGACGGGTGAGGGTCAGGCTTCGGGGAAGGGTTAGGGTTAGCGTTCGGGGTAGGGTTAGGGTTAAGGGACGGGGACGGTTTAGGGTCCAGGTGAGGGTACGACAACGCTTTAGGGGGAGCGTACGTGTGAGGGCGCGGGTTAGTGTCAGTGTACAGGTTAGGATTAGGGGACGGATGAGGGTCAGACTTCGGGGAAGGGTTAGGGTTAGGGTACGGGCTAGGGTTAGGGTTAGGGAACGGGGACTGTTTAGGGTCCAGGTGAGGGTACGACAACGCTTTAGGGGGAGCGTACGTGTGAGGGTGCGGGTTAGTGTCAGCGTACGGGTTAGGATTAGGGGACGGGTGAGGGTCAGGCTTCGGGGAAGGGTTAGGGTTAGGGTTCGGGCTAGGGTTAGGGTTAGGGGACGGGGACGGTTTAGGGTCCAGGTGAGGGCACGACAACGCTTTAGGGGGAGCGTACGTGTGAGGGCGCGGGTTCGTGTCAGCGTACTGGTTAGGATTTGGGGACGGGTGAGGGTCAGGCTTCGGGGAAGGGTTAGGGTTAGGGTTCGGGCTAGGGTTAGGTTTAGGGGACAGGGACGGTTTAGGGTCCAGGTGAGGCACGACAACGCTTTAGGGGGAGCGTACGTGTGAGGGCGCGGGTTAGTGTCAGCGTACGGGTTAGGATTAGGGGACGGTTGAGGGTCAGGCTTCGGGGAAGGGTTAGTGTTAGGGTTCCGGCTAGGGTTAGGGTTAGGGGACGGTGACGGTTTCGGGTCCAGGTGAGGGTACGACAACGCTTTAGGGGGAGCATACGTGTGAGGGCGCGGGTTAGTGTCAGCGTACGGGTTAGCATTAGGGGACGGGTGAGGGTCAGGCTTCGGGGAAGGGTTAGGGTTAGGGTTCTGGCTAGGGTTAGGGTTAGGGGATGGGGACGGTTTAGGGTCCAGGTGAGGGTACGACAACGCTTTAGGGGGAGTGTACGTGTGAGGGTGCGGGTTAGTGTCAGCGTACGGGTTAGGATTAGGGGACGGGTGAGGGTCACGCTTCGGGGAAGGGTTAGGGTTAGGGTTCGGGCTAGGGTTAGGGTTAGGGGACGGGGACGGTTTAGGGTCCAGGTGAGGGTACGACAACGCTTTAGGGGGAGCGTACGTGTGAGGGCGCGGGTTCGTGTCAGCGTACTGGTTAGGATTAGGGGACGGGTGAGGGTCAGGCTTCGGGGAAGGGTTACGGATAGGGTTCGGGCTAGGGTTAGGGTTAGGGGACGGGGACGGTTTAGGGTCCAGGTGAGGGCACGACAACGCTTTAGGGGGAGCGTACGTGTGAGGGCGCGGGTTAGTGTCAGCGTACGGGTTAGGATTAGGGGACGGGTGAGGGTCAGACTTCGGGGAAGGGTTAGGGTTAGGGTTCGGGCTAGGGTTAGGGTTAGGGGACGGGGACGGTTTAGGGTCCAGGTGAGGGCACGACAACGCTTTAGGGGGAGCGTACGTGTGAGGGCGCGGGTTAGTGTCAGCGTACGGTTTAGGATTATGGGATGGGTGAGGGTCAGGCTTCGGGGAAGGGTTAGGGTTAGGGTTCGGGCTAGGGTTAGGGTTAGGGGACGGGGACGGGTTAGGGTCCAGGTGAGGGCACGACAACGCTTTAGGGGCACCGTACGTGTGAGGGCGCGGGTTAGTGTCAGCGTACAGGTTAGGATTAGGCGACGGGTGAGGGTCAGGCTTCGGGGAAGGGTTAGGGTTAGGGTTCGGGCTACGGTTAGGGTTAGGGGACGGGGACGGTTTAGGGTCCAGGTGAGGGCACGACAACGCTTTAGGGGGAGCGTACGTGTGAGGGCGTGGGTTAGTGTCAGCGTACGGGTTAGGATTAGGGGACGGGTGAGTGTCAGGCTTCGGGGAAGGGTTAGGGTTAGGGTTCGCGCTAGGGTTAGGGTTAGGGGACGGGGACGGTTTAGGGTCCAGGTGAGGGTACGACAACACTTTAGGGAGAGCGTACGTGTGAGGGCGCAGGTTAGTGTCAGCGTACGGGTTAGGATTAGGGGACGGGAGAGGGTCAGGCTTCGGGGAAAGTTTAGGGTTAGGGTTCGGGCTAGGGTTAGGGTTAGGGGACGGGGACTGTTCAGGGTCCAGGTGAGGGTACGACAACGCTTTAGGGGGAGCGTACGTGTGAGGGCGCGGGTTAGTGTCAGCGTACGGGTTAGGATTAGGGGACGGGTGAGGGTCAGGCTTTGGGGAAGGGTTAGGGTTAGGTTTCGGGCTAGGGTTAGGGTTAGGGGACGGGGACGGTTTAGGGTCCAGGTGACGGTACGACAACGCTTTAGGGGGAGCATACGTGTGAGGGCGCGGGTTAGTGTCAGCGTACGGGTTAGGATTAGGGGACGGGTGAGTGTCAGTTTTCGGGGAAGTGTTAGGGTTAGGGTTCGGGCTAGGGTCAGGGTTAGGGGACGGGGACGGTTTAGGGTCCAGGTGAGGGTACGACAACGCTTTAGGGGGAGCGTCCGTGTGAGGGCGCGGGTTAGTGTCAGCGTACGGGTTAGGATTAGGGGAAGGGTGAGGGTCAGGCTTCGGGGAAGGGTTAGGGTTAGGGTTCGGGCTAGGGTTAGGGTTAGGGGACGGGGACGTTTTAGGGTCCAGGTGAGGGTAAGACAACGCTTTAGGGGGAGCGTACGTGTGAGGGCGCGGGTTAGTGTCAGCGTACGGGTTAGGATTAGGGGACGGGTGAGGGTCAGGCTTCGGGGAAGGGTTAGGGATAGGGTTCGGGCTAGGGTTAGGGTTAGGGGACGGGGACGGTTTAGGGTCCAGGTGAGGGCACGACAACGCTTTAGGGGGAGCCTACGTGTGAGGGCGCGGGTTAGTGTCAGCGTACGGGTTAGGATTAGGGGACGGGTGAGGGTCAGGCTTCGGGGAAGGGTTAGGGTTAGGGTTCGGGCTAGGGTTAGGGTTAGGGGATGGGGACGGTTTAGGGTCCAGGTGAGGGCACGACAACGTTTTAGGGGGAGCGTACGTGTGAGGGCACGGGTTAGTGTCAGCGTACGGTTTAGGATTAGGGGACGGGTGAGGGTAAGGCTTCGGGGAAGGGTTAGGGTTAGGGTTCGGGATAGGGTTAGGGTTAGGGGACGGGGACGGTTTAGGGTCCAGGTGAGGGCACGGCAACGCTTTAGGGGGAGCGTACATGTGAGGGCGCGGGATAGTGTCAGCGTACGGGTTAGGATTAAGGGACGGGTGAGGGTCAGGCTTCGGGGAAGGATTAGGATTAGGGTTTGGGCTAGGGTTAGGGTTAGGGGACGGGGACGGTTTAGGGTCCAGGTGAGGGCATGACAACGCTTTAGGGGGACCGTGCGTGTGAGGGCGCGGGTTAGTGTCAGCGTACGGGTTAGGATTAGGGGACGGGTGAGGGTCAGGCTTCGGCGAAGGTTTAGGGTTAGGGTTCGGGCTAGGGTTAGGGTTACGGGACGGGGACGGTTTAGGGTCCAGGTGAGGGCATGACAACGCTTTAGGGGGAGCGTACGTTTGAGGGCGCGGGTTAGGGTCAGCGTACGGGTTAGGATTAGGGGACGGGTGAGGGTCAGGCTTCGGGGAAGGGTTAGGGTTAGGGTTCCAGCTAGGGTTAGGGTTAGGGGACGGCGACGGTTTAGGGTCCAGGTTAGGGTACGACAACGCTTTAGGGGGAGCGTACGTGTGAGGGCGCGGGTTAGTGTCAGCGTACGGGTTAGCATTAGGGGACGGGTGAGGGTCAGGCTTCGGGGAAGGGTTAGGGTTAGGGTTCGGGCTAGGGTTAGGGTTAGGGGACGGGGACGGTTTAGGGTCCAGGTGAGGGCACGACAACGCTTTAGGGGGAGCTTACGTGTGAGGGCGCCGGATAGTGTCAGCGTACGGGTTAGGTTTAGGGGACGGGTGAGGGTCAGGCGTCGGGGAAGGATTAGGATTAGGGTTCGGGCTAGGGTTAGGGTTAGGGGACGGGGACGGTTTAGGGTCCAGGTGAGGGCACGACAACGCTTTAGGGGGAGCGTACGTGTGAGGGCGCGGGTTAGTGTCAGCGTACGGGTTAGGATTAGGGGACGGGTGAGGGTCAGGCTTCTGGGAAGGGTTAGGGTTAGGGTTCGGGCTAGGGTTAGGGTTAGGGGACGGGGACGGTTTAGGGTCCAGGTGAGGGCACGAAAACGCTTTAGGGGGAGCGTACGTGTGAGGGCGCGGGTTCGTGTCAGCGTACGGGTTAGGATTAGGGGACGGGTGAGGGTCAGGCTTCGGGGAAGGGTTAGGGTTAGGGTTCGGGCTAGGGTTAGGATTAGGGGACGGGGACGGTTTAGGGTCCAGGTGAGGGCACGACAACGCTTTAGGGGGAGTTACGTTTGAGGGCGCAGGTTAGTGTCAGCGTACGGGTTAGGATTAGGGTACGGGTGAGGGTCAGGCTTCGGGGAAGGGTTAGGGTTAGCGTTCGGGGTAGGGTTAGGGTTAAGGGATGGGGACGGTTTAGGGTCCAGGTGAGGGTACGACAACGCTTTAGGGGGAGCGTACGTGTGAGGGCGCGGGTTAGTGTCAGTGTACAGGTTAGGATTAGGGGACGGATGAGGGTCAGACTTCGGGGAAGGGTTAGGGTTAGGGTACGGGCTAGGGTTAGGGTTAGGGGACGGGGACGGTTTAGGGTCCAGGTGAGGGCACGACAACGCTTTAGGGGGAGCGTACGTGTGAGGGCGCGGGATAGTGTCAGCGTACGGGTTAGGTTTAGGGGACGGGTGAGGGTCAGGCGTCGGGGAAGGATTAGGATTAGGGTTCGGGCTAGGGTTAGGGTTAGGGGACGGGGACGGTTTAGGGTCCAGGTGAGGGCACGACAACGCTTTAGGGGGAGCGTACGTGTGAGGGCGCGGGTTAGTGTCAGCGTACGGGTTAGGATTAGGGGACGGGTGAGGGTCAGGCTTCTGGGAAGGGTTAGGGTTAGGGTTCGGGCTAGGGTTAGGGTTAGGGGACGGGGACGGTTTAGGGTCCAGGAGAGGGCACGAAAACGCTTTAGGGGGAGCGTACGTGTGAGGGCGCGGGTTCGTGTCAGCGTACGGGTTAGGATTAGGGGACGGGTGAGGGTCAGGCTTCGGGGAAGGGTTAGGGTTAGGGTTCGGGCTAGGGTTAGGATTAGGGGACGGGGACGGTTTAGGGTCCAGGTGAGGGTACGACAACGCTTTAGGGGGAGTTACGTGTGAGGGCGCAGGTTAGTGTCAGCGTACGGGTTAGGATTAGGGTACGGGTGAGGGTCAGGCTTCGGGGAAGGGTTAGGGTTAGCGTTCGGGGTAGGGTTAGGGTTAAGGGACGGGGACGGTTTAGGGTCCAGGTGAGGGTACGACAACGCTTTAGGGGGAGCGTACGTGTGAGGGCGCGGGTTAGTGTCAGTGTACAGGTTAGGATTAGGGGACGGATGAGGGTCAGACTTCGGGGAAGGGTTAGGGTTAGGGTACGGGCTAGGGTTAGGGTTAGGGAACGGGGACTGTTTAGGGTCCAGGTGAGGGTACAACAACGCTTTAGGGGGAGCGTACGTGTGAGGGTGCGGGTTAGTGTCAGCGTACGGTTTAGGATTAGGGGACGGGTGAGGGTCAGGCTTCGGGGAAGGGTTAGGGTTAGGGTTCGGGCTAGGGTTAGGGTTAGGGGACGGGGACGGTTTAGGGTCCAGGTGAGGGCACGACAACGCTTTAGGGGGAGCGTACGTGTGAGGGCGCGGGTTCGTGTCAGCGTACTGGTTAGGATTAGGGGACGGGTGAGGGTCAGGCTTCGGGGAAGGGTTAGGGTTAGGGTTCGGGCTAGGGTTAGGGTTAGGGGACGGGGACGGTTTAGGGTCCAGGTGAGGGCACGACAACGCTTTAGGGGGAGCGTACGTGTGAGGGCGCGGGTTAGTGTCAGCGTACGGGTTAGGATTAGGGGACGGTTGAGGGTCAGGCTTCGGGGAAGGGTTAGTGTTAGGGTTCCGGCTAGGGTTAGGGTTAGGGGACGGTGACGGTTTAGGGTCCAGGTGAGGGTACGACAACGCTTTAGGGGGAGCATACGTGTGAGGGCGCGGGTTAGTGTCAGCGTACGGGTTAGCATTAGGGGACGGGTGAGGGTCAGGCTTCGGGGAAGGGTTAGGGTTAGGGTTCGGGCTAGGGTTAGGGTTAGGGGATGGGGACGGTTTAGGGTCCAGGTGAGGGTACGACAACGCTTTAGGGGGAGTGTACGTGTGATGGTGCGGGTTAGTGTCAGCGTACGGGTTAGGATTAGGGGACGGGTGAGGGTCACGCTTCGGGGAAGTGTTAGGGTTAGGGTTCGGGCTAGGGTTAGGGTTAGGGGACGGGGACGGTTTAGGGTCCAGGTGAGGGTACGACAACGCTTTAGGGGGAGCGTACGTGTGAGGGCGCGGGTTCGTGTCAGCGTACTGGTTAGGATTAGGGGACGGGTGAGGGTCAGGCTTCGGGGAAGGGTTACGGATAGGGTTCGGGCTAGGGTTAGGGTTAGGGGACGGGGACGGTTTAGGGTCCAGGTGAGGGCACGACAACGCTTTAGGGGGAGCGTACGTGTGAGGGCGCGGGTTAGTGTCAGCGTACGGGTTAGGATTAGGGGACGGTTGAGGGTCAGGCTTCGGGGAAGGGTTAGTGTTAGGGTTCCGGCTAGGGTTAGGGTTAGGGGACGGTGACGGTTTAGGGTCCAGGTGAGGGTACGACAACGCTTTAGGGGGAGCATACGTGTGAGGGCGCGGGTTAGTGTCAGCGTACGGGTTAGCATTAGGGGACGGGTGAGGGTCAGGCTTCGGGGAAGGGTTAGGGTTAGGGTTCGGGCTAGGGTTAGGGTTAGGGGATGGGGACGGTTTAGGTTCCAGGTGAGGGTACGACAACGCTTTAGGGGGAGTGTACGTGTGAGGGTGCGGGTTAGTGTCAGCGTACGGGTTAGGATTAGGGGACGGGTGAGGGTCACGCTTCGGGGAAGGGTTAGGGTTAGGGTTCGGGCTAGGGTTAGGGTTAGGGGACGGGGACGGTTTAGGGTCCAGGTGAGGGTACGACAACGCTTTAGGGGGAGCGTACGTGTGAGGGCGCGGGTTCTTGTCAGCGTACTGCTTAGGATTAGGGGACGGGTGAGGGTCAGGCTTCGGGGAAGGGTTACGGATAGGGTTCGGGCTAGGGTTAGGGTTAGGGGACGGGGACGGTTTAGGGTCCAGGTGAGGGCACGACAACGCTTTAGGGGGTGCGTACGTGTGAGGGCGCGGGTTAGTGTCAGCGTACGGGTTAGGATTAGGGGACGGGTGAGGGTCAGACTTCGGGGAAGGGTTAGGGTTAGGGTTCGGGCTAGGGTTAGGGTTAGGGGACGGGGACGGTTTAGGGTCCAGGTGAGGGCACGACAACGCTTTAGGGGGAGCGTACGTGTGAGGGCGCGGGTTAGTGTCAGCGTACGGTTTAGGATTATGGGATGGGTGAGGGTCAGGCTTCGGGGAAGGGTTAGGGTTAGGGTTCGGGCTAGGGTTAGGGTTAGGGGACGGGGACGGGTTAGGGTCCAGGTGAGGGCACGAGAACGCTTTAGGGGCACCGTACGTGTGAGGGCGCGGGTTAGTGTCAGCGTACAGGTTAGGATTAGGCGACGGGTGAGGGTCAGGCTTCGGGGAAGGGTTAGGGTTAGGGTTCGGGCTAGGGTTAGGGTTAGGGGACGGGGACGGTTTAGGGTCCAGGTGAGGGCACGACAACGCTTTAGGGGGAGTGTACGTGTGAGGGCGTGGGTTAGTTTCAGCGTACGGGTTAGGATTAGGGGACGGGTGAGTGTCAGGCTTCGGGGAAGGGTTAGGGTTAGGGTTCACGCTAGGGTTAGGGTTAGGGGACGGGGACGGTTTAGGGTCCAGGTGAGGGTACGACAACACTTTAGGGAGAGCGTACGTGTGAGGGCGCAGGTTAGTGTCAGCGTACGGTTTAGGATTAGGGGACGGGAGCGGGTCAGGCTTCGGGGAAGGTTTAGGGTTAGGGTTCGGGCTAGGGTTAGGGTTAGGGGACGGGGACTGTTCAGGGTCCAGGTGAGGGCACGACAACGCTTTAGGGGGAGCGTACGTGTGAGGGCGCGGGTTAGTGTCAGCGTACGGGTTAGGATTAGGGGACGGGTGAGGGTCAGGCTTTGGGGAAGGGTTAGGGTTAGGTTTCGGGCTAGGGTTAGGGTTAGGGGACGGGGACGGTTTAGGGTCCAGGTGACGGTACGACAACGCTTTAGGGGGAGCATACGTGTGAGGGCGCGGGTTAGTGTTAGCGTACGGGTTAGGATTAGGGGACGGGTGAGTGTCAGTTTTCGGGGAAGTGTTAGGGTTAGGGTTCGGGCTAGGGTCAGGGTTAGGGGACGGGGACGGTTTAGGGTCCAGGTGAGGGTACGACAACGCTTTAGGGGGAGCGTCCGTGTGAGGGCGCGGGTTAGTGTCAGCGTACGGGTTAGGATTAGGGGAAGGGTGAGGGTCAGGCTTCGGGGAAGGGTTAGGGTTAGGGTTCGGGCTAGGGTTAGTGTTAGGGGACGGGGACGTTTTAGGGTCCAGGTGAGGGTAAGACAACGCTTTAGGGGGAGCGTACGTGTGAGGGCGCGGGTTAGTGTCAGCGTACGGGTTAGCATTAGGGGACGGGTGAGGGTCAGGCTTCGGGGAAGCGTTAGGGTTAGGGTTTGGGCTAGGGTTTGGGTTAGGGGACGGGGACGGTTTAGGGTCCAGGTGAGGGCACGACAACGCTTTAGGGGGAGCGTACGTGTGAGGGCGCGGGTTAGTGTTAGCGTACGGGTTAGGATTAGGGGACGGGTGAGGGTCAGGCTTCGGGGAAGGGTTAGGTTTAGGGTTCGGGCTAGGGTTAGGTTTAGGGGACGGGGACGGTTTAGGGTCCAGGTGAGGGTACGACAGCGCTTTAGGGGGAGCGTAAGTGTGAGGGCATGGGTTAGTGTCAGCGTACGGGTTAGGATTAGGGGACGGGTGAGGGTCAGGCTTCGGGGAAGGGTTAGGGATAGGGTTCGGGCTAGGGTTAGGGTTAGGGGACGGGGACGGTTTAGGGTCCAGGTGAGGGCACGACAACGCTTTAGTGGGAGCCTACGTGTGAGGGCGCGGGTTAGTGTCAGCGTACGGGTTAGGATTAGGGGACGGGTGAGGGTCAGGCTTCGGGGAAGGGTTAGGATTAGGGTTCGGGCTAGGGTTAGGGTTAGGGGACGGGGACGGTTTAGGGTCCAGGTGAGGGCACGACAACGCTTTAGTGGGAGCCTACGTGTGAGGGCGCGGGATAGTGTCAGCGTACGGGTTAGGTTTAGGGGACGGGTGAGGGTCAGGCGTCGGGGAAGGATTAGGATTAGGGTTCGGGCTAGGGTTAGGGTTAGGGGACGGGGACGGTTTAGGGTCCAGGTGAGGGCACGACAACGCTTTAGGGGGAGCGTACGTGTGAGGGCGCGGGTTAGTGTCAGCGTACGGGTTAGGATTAGGGGACGGGTGAGGGTCAGGCTTCTGGGAAGGGTTAGGGTTAGGGTTCGGGCTAGGGTTAGGGTTAGGGGACGGGGACGGTTTAGGGTCCAGGAGAGGGCACGAAAACGCTTTAGGGGGAGCGTACGTGTTAGGGCGCGGGTTCGTGTCAGCGTACGGGTTAGGATTAGGGGACGGGTGAGGGTCAGGCTTCGGGGAAGGGTTAGGGTTAGGGTTCGGGCTAGGGTTAGGATTAGGGGACGGGGACGGTTTAGGGTCCAGGTGAGGGTACGACAACGCTTTAGGGGGAGTTACGTGTGAGGGCGCAGGTTAGTGTCAGCGTACGGGTTAGGATTAGGGTACGGGTGAGGGTCAGGCTTCGGGGAAGGGTTAGGGTTAGCGTTCGGGGTAGGGTTAGGGTTAAGGGACGGGGACGGTTTAGGGTCCAGGTGAGGGTACGACAACGCTTTAGGGGGAGCGTACGTGTGAGGGCGCGGGTTAGTGTCAGTGTACAGGTTAGGATTAGGGGACGGATGAGGGTCAGACTTCGGGGAAGGGTTAGGGTTAGGGTACGGGCTAGGGTTAGGGTTAGGGAACGGGGACTGTTTAGGGTCCAGGTGAGGGTACAACAACGCTTTAGGGGGAGCGTACGTGTGAGGGTGCGGGTTAGTGTCAGCGTACGGTTTAGGATTAGGGGACGGGTGAGGGTCAGGCTTCGGGGAAGGGTTAGGGTTAGGGTTCGGGCTAGGGTTAGGGTTAGGGGACGGGGACGGTTTAGGGTCCAGGTGAGGGCACGACAACGCTTTAGGGGGAGCGTACGTGTGAGGGCGCGGGTTCGTGTCAGCGTACTGGTTAGGATTAGGGGACGGGTGAGGGTCAGGCTTCGGGGAAGGGTTAGGGTTAGGGTTCGGGCTAGGGTTAGGGTTAGGGGACGGGGACGGTTTAGGGTCCAGGTGAGGGCACGACAACGCTTTAGGGGGAGCGTACGTGTGAGGGCGCGGGTTAGTGTCAGCGTACGGGTTAGGATTAGGGGACGGTTGAGGGTCAGGCTTCGGGGAAGGGTTAGTGTTAGGGTTCCGGCTAGGGTTAGGGTTAGGGGACGGTGACGGTTTAGGGTCCAGGTGAGGGTACGACAACGCTTTAGGGGGAGCATACGTGTGAGGGCGCGGGTTAGTGTCAGCGTACGGGTTAGCATTAGGGGACGGGTGAGGGTCAGGCTTCGGGGAAGGGTTAGGGTTAGGGTTCGGGCTAGGGTTAGGGTTAGGGGATGGGGACGGTTTAGGGTCCAGGTGAGGGTACGACAACGCTTTAGGGGGAGTGTACGTGTGATGGTGCGGGTTAGTGTCAGCGTACGGGTTAGGATTAGGGGACGGGTGAGGGTCACGCTTCGGGGAAGGGTTAGGGTTAGGGTTCGGGCTAGGGTTAGGGTTAGGGGACGGGGACGGTTTAGGGTCCAGGTGAGGGTACGACAACGCTTTAGGGGGAGCGTACGTGTGAGGGCGCGGGTTCGTGTCAGCGTACTGGTTAGGATTAGGGGACGGGTGAGGGTCAGGCTTCGGGGAAGGGTTACGGATAGGGTTCGGGCTAGGGTTAGGGTTAGGGGACGGGGACGGTTTAGGGTCCAGGTGAGGGCACGACAACGCTTTAGGGGGAGCGTACGTGTGAGGGCGCGGGTTAGTGTCAGCGTACGGGTTAGGATTAGGGGACGGTTGAGGGTCAGGCTTCGGGGAAGGGTTAGTGTTAGGGTTCCGGCTAGGGTTAGGGTTAGGGGACGGTGACGGTTTAGGGTCCAGGTGAGGGTACGACAACGCTTTAGGGGGAGCATACGTGTGAGGGCGCGGGTTAGTGTCAGCGTACGGGTTAGCATTAGGGGACGGGTGAGGGTCAGGCTTCGGGGAAGGGTTAGGGTTAGGGTTCGGGCTAGGGTTAGGGTTAGGGGATGGGGACGGTTTAGGTTCCAGGTGAGGGTACGACAACGCTTTAGGGGGAGTGTACGTGTGAGGGTGCGGGTTAGTGTCAGCGTACGGGTTAGGATTAGGGGACGGGTGAGGGTCACGCTTCGGGGAAGGGTTAGGGTTAGGGTTCGGGCTAGGGTTAGGGTTAGGGGACGGGGACGGTTTAGGGTCCAGGTGAGGGTACGACAACGCTTTAGGGGGAGCGTACGTGTGAGGGCGCGGGTTCTTGTCAGCGTACTGCTTAGGATTAGGGGACGGGTGAGGGTCAGGCTTCGGGGAAGGGTTACGGATAGGGTTCGGGCTAGGGTTAGGGTTAGGGGACGGGGACGGTTTAGGGTCCAGGTGAGGGCACGACAACGCTTTAGGGGGTGCGTACGTGTGAGGGCGCGGGTTAGTGTCAGCGTACGGGTTAGGATTAGGGGACGGGTGAGGGTCAGACTTCGGGGAAGGGTTAGGGTTAGGGTTCGGGCTAGGGTTAGGGTTAGGGGACGGGGACGGTTTAGGGTCCAGGTGAGGGCACGACAACGCTTTAGGGGGAGCGTACGTGTGAGGGCGCGGGTTAGTGTCAGCGTACGGTTTAGGATTATGGGATGGGTGAGGGTCAGGCTTCGGGGAAGGGTTAGGGTTAGGGTTCGGGCTAGGGTTAGGGTTAGGGGACGGGGACGGGTTAGGGTCCAGGTGAGGGCACGAGAACGCTTTAGGGGCACCGTACGTGTGAGGGCGCGGGTTAGTGTCAGCGTACAGGTTAGGATTAGGCGACGGGTGAGGGTCAGGCTTCGGGGAAGGGTTAGGGTTAGGGTTCGGGCTAGGGTTAGGGTTAGGGGACGGGGACGGTTTAGGGTCCAGGTGAGGGCACGACAACGCTTTAGGGGGAGTGTACGTGTGAGGGCGTGGGTTAGTTTCAGCGTACGGGTTAGGATTAGGGGACGGGTGAGTGTCAGGCTTCGGGGAAGGGTTAGGGTTAGGGTTCACGCTAGGGTTAGGGTTAGGGGACGGGGACGGTTTAGGGTCCAGGTGAGGGTACGACAACACTTTAGGGAGAGCGTACGTGTGAGGGCGCAGGTTAGTGTCAGCGTACGGTTTAGGATTAGGGGACGGGAGCGGGTCAGGCTTCGGGGAAGGTTTAGGGTTAGGGTTCGGGCTAGGGTTAGGGTTAGGGGACGGGGACTGTTCAGGGTCCAGGTGAGGGCACGACAACGCTTTAGGGGGAGCGTACGTGTGAGGGCGCGGGTTAGTGTCAGCGTACGGGTTAGGATTAGGGGACGGGTGAGGGTCAGGCTTTGGGGAAGGGTTAGGGTTAGGTTTCGGGCTAGGGTTAGGGTTAGGGGACGGGGACGGTTTAGGGTCCAGGTGACGGTACGACAACGCTTTAGGGGGAGCATACGTGTGAGGGCGCGGGTTAGTGTTAGCGTACGGGTTAGGATTAGGGGACGGGTGAGTGTCAGTTTTCGGGGAAGTGTTAGGGTTAGGGTTCGGGCTAGGGTCAGGGTTAGGGGACGGGGACGGTTTAGGGTCCAGGTGAGGGTACGACAACGCTTTAGGGGGAGCGTCCGTGTGAGGGCGCGGGTTAGTGTCAGCGTACGGGTTAGGATTAGGGGAAGGGTGAGGGTCAGGCTTCGGGGAAGGGTTAGGGTTAGGGTTCGGGCTAGGGTTAGTGTTAGGGGACGGGGACGTTTTAGGGTCCAGGTGAGGGTAAGACAACGCTTTAGGGGGAGCGTACGTGTGAGGGCGCGGGTTAGTGTCAGCGTACGGGTTAGCATTAGGGGACGGGTGAGGGTCAGGCTTCGGGGAAGCGTTAGGGTTAGGGTTTGGGCTAGGGTTTGGGTTAGGGGACGGGGACGGTTTAGGGTCCAGGTGAGGGCACGACAACGCTTTAGGGGGAGCGTACGTGTGAGGGCGCGGGTTAGTGTTAGCGTACGGGTTAGGATTAGGGGACGGGTGAGGGTCAGGCTTCGGGGAAGGGTTAGGTTTAGGGTTCGGGCTAGGGTTAGGTTTAGGGGACGGGGACGGTTTAGGGTCCAGGTGAGGGTACGACAGCGCTTTAGGGGGAGCGTAAGTGTGAGGGCATGGGTTAGTGTCAGCGTACGGGTTAGGATTAGGGGACGGGTGAGGGTCAGGCTTCGGGGAAGGGTTAGGGATAGGGTTCGGGCTAGGGTTAGGGTTAGGGGACGGGGACGGTTTAGGGTCCAGGTGAGGGCACGACAACGCTTTAGTGGGAGCCTACGTGTGAGGGCGCGGGTTAGTGTCAGCGTACGGGTTAGGATTAGGGGACGGGTGAGGGTCAGGCTTCGGGGAAGGGTTAGGGCTAGGGTTCGGGCTAGGGTTAGGGTTAGGGGACGGGGACGGTTTAGGGTCCAGGTGAGGGCACGACAACGTTTTAGGGGGAGCGTACGTGTGAGGGCACGGGTTAGTGTCAGCGTACGGTTTAGGATTAGGGGACGGGTGAGGGTAAGGCTTCGGGGAAGGGTTAGGGTTAGGGTTCGGGATAGGGTTAGGGTTAGGGGATGGGGACGGTTTAGGGTCCAGGTGAGGGCACGGCAACGCTTTAGGGGGAGCGTACGTGTGAGGGCGCGGGATAGTGTCAGCGTACGGGTTAGGATTAGGGGACGGGTGAGGGTCAGGCTACGGGGAAGGATTAGGATTAGGGTTCGAGCTAGGGTTAGGGTTAGGGGACGGGGACGGTTTAGGGTCCAGGTGAGGGCATGACAACGCTTTAGGGGGACCGTGCGTGTGAGGGCGCGGGTTAGTGTCAGCGTACGGGTTAGGATTAGGGGACGGGTGAGGGTCAGGCTTCGGGGAAGGTTTAGGGTTAGGGTTCGGGCTATGGTTAGGGTTACGGGATGGGGACGGTTTAGGGTCCAGGTGAGGGCATGACAACGCTTTAGGGGGAGCGTACGTTTGAGGGCGCGGGTTAGTGTCAGCGTACGGGTTAGGATTAGGGGACGGGTGAGGATCAGTCTTCGGGGAAGTGTTAGGGTTAGGGTTCGGGCTAGGGTTAGGGTTAGGGGACGGGTACGGGTTAGGGTCCAGGTGAGGGCACGACAACGCTTTAGGGGGAGCGTACGTGTGAGGGTGCGGGTTAGTGTCAGCGTACGGGTTAGGATTAGGGGACGGGTGAGGGTCAGGCTTCGGGGAAGGGTTAGGGTTAGGGTTCGGGATAGGGTTAGGGTTAGGGGACGGGGACAGTTTAGGGTCCAGGTGAGGGCACGGCAACGCTTTAGGGGGAGCGTACGTGTGAGGGCGCGGGATAGTGTCAGCGTACGGGTTAGGATTAGGGGACGGGTGAGGGTCAGGCTTCGGGGAAGGATTAGGATTAGGGTTCGGGCTAGGGTTAGGGTTAGGGGACGGGGACGGTTTAGGGTCCAGGTGAGGGCATGACAACGCTTTAGGGGGACCGTGCGTGTGAGGGCGCGGGTTAGTGTCAGCGTACGGGTTAGGATTACGGGACGGGTGAGGGTCAGGCTTCGGGGAAGGTTTAGGGTTAGGGTTCGGGCTAGGGTTAGGGTTACGGGACGGGGACGGTTTAGGGTCCAGGTGAAGGCATGACAACGCTTTAGGGGGAGCGTACGTTTGAGGGCGCGGGTTAGTGTCAGCGTACGGGTTAGGATTAGGGGACGGGTGAGTGTCAGGCTTCGGGGAAGGGTTAGGGTTAGGGTTCGGGCTAGGGTTAGGGTTAGGGGACGGGGACGGGTTAGGGTCCAGGTGAGGGCACGACAACGCTTTAGGGGGAGCATACATGTGAGGGCGCGGGTTAGTGTCAGCGTACGGGTTAGGATTAGGGGACGGGTGAGGGTCAGGCTTCGGGGAAGGGTTAGGGTTAGGGTTCCGGCTAGGGTTAGGGTTAGGGGACGGCGACGGTTTAGGGTCCAGGTGAGGGTACGACAACGCTTTAGGGGGAGCGTACGTGTGAGGGCGCGGGTTAGTGTCAGCGTACGGGTTAGCATTAGGGGACGGGTGAGGGTCAGGCTTCGGGGAAGGGTTAGGGTTAGGGTTCGGGCTAGGGTTAGGGTTAGGGGACGGGGACGGTTTAGGGTCCAGGTGAGGGCACGACAACGCTTTAGGGGGAGCGTACGTGTGAGGGCGCGGGATAGTGTCAGCGTACGGGTTAGGTTTAGGGGATGGGTGAGGGTCAGGCGTCGGGGAAGGATTAGGATTAGGGTTCGGGCTAGGGTTAGGGTTAGGGGACGGGGACGGTTTAGGGTCCAGGTGAGGGCACGACAACGCTTTAGGGGGAGCGTACGTGTGAGGGCGCGGGTTAGTGTCAGCGTACGGGTTAGGATTAGGGGACGGGTGAGGGTCAGGCTTCTGGGAAGGGTTAGGGTTAGGGTTCGGGCTAGGGTTAGGGTTAGGGGACGGGGACGGTTTAGGGTCCAGGTGAGGGCACAAAAACGCTTTAGGAGGAGCGTACGTGTGAGGGCGTGGGTTAGTGTCAGCGTACGGGTTAGGATTAGGGGACGGGTGAGGGTCAGGCTTCGGGGAAGGGTTAGGGTTAGGGTTCGGGCTAGGGTTAGGATTAGGGGACGGGGACGGTTTAGGGTCCAGGTGAGGTTACGACAACGCTTTAGGGGGAGTTACGTGTGAGGGCGCAGGTTAGTGTCAGCGTACGGGTTAGGATTAGGGTACGGGTGAGGGTCAGGCTTCGGGGAAGGGTTAGGGTTAGCGTTCGGGGTAGGGTTAGGTTAAGGGATGGGGACGGTTTAGGGTCCAGGTGAGGGTACGACAACGCTTTAGGGGGAGCGTACGTGTGAGGGTGCGGGTTAGTGTCAGCGTACAGGTTAGGATTAGGGGACGGGTGAGGGTCACGCTTCGGGGAAGGGTTAGGGTTAGGGTTCGGGCTAGGGTTAGGGTTAGGGGACGGGGACGGTTTAGGGTCCAGGTGAGGGCACGACAACGCTTTATGGGGAGTGTACGTGTGAGGGCGCGGGTTCGTGTCAGCGTACTGGTTAGGATTAGGGGACGGGTGAGGGTCAGGCTTCGGGGAAGGGTTAGGGATAGGGTTCGGGCTAGGGTTAGGGTTAGGGGACGGGGACGGTTTAGGGTCCAGGTGAGGGCACGACAACGCTTTAGGGGGAGCGTACGTGTGAGGGCGCAGGTTAGTGTCAGCGTACGGGTTAGGATTAGGGGACGGGTGAGGGTCAGGCTTCGGGGAAGGGTTAGGGTTAGGGTTCGGGCTAGGGTTAGGGTTAGGGGACGGGGACGGTTTAGGGTCCAGGTGACGGCACGACAACGCTTTAGGGGGAGCGTACGTGTGAGGGCGCGGGTTAGTGTCAGCGTACGGTTTAGGATTAGGGGATGGGTGAGGGTCAGGCTTCGGGGAAGGGTTAGGGTTAGGGTTCGGACTAGGGTTAGCGTTAGGGGACGGGGACGGGTTAGGGTCCAGATGAGGGCACGACAACGCTTTAGGGGCACCGTACGTGTGAGGGCGCGGGTTAGTGTCAGCGTACAGGTTAGGATTAGGGGACGGGTGAGGGTCAGGCTTCGGGGAAGGGTTAGGGTTAGGGTTCGGGCTAGGGTTAGGGTTAGGGGACGGGGACGGGTTAGGGTCCAGGTGAGGGCACGACAACGCTTTAGGGGGAGCGTACGTGTGAGGGCGTGGGTTAGTGTCAGCGTACGGGTTAGGATTAGGGGACGGGTGAGGGTCAGGCTTCGGGGAAGGGTTAGGGTTAGGGTTCAGGCTAGGGTTAGGGTTACAGGACGGGGACGGTTTAGGGTCCAGTTGAGGGCACGACAATGCTGCAGGGGGAGCGTACGTGTGAGGGCGCAGGTTAGTGTCAGCGTACGGGTTAGGATTAGGGGACGGGTGAGGGTCAGGCTTCGGGGAAGGGTTAGGATTAGGGTTCGGGCTAGGGTTAGGGTTAGGGGACGGGGACGGTTTAGGGTCCAGGTGAGGGCACGGCAACGCTTTAGGGGGAGCGTACGTGTGAGGGCGCGGGATAGTGTCAGCGTACGGGTTAGGATTAGGGGACGGGTGAGGGTCAGGCTTCGGGGAAGGATTAGGATTAGGGTTCGGGCTAGGGTTAGGGTTAGGGGACGGGGACGGTTTAGGGTCCAGGTGAGGGCACGACAACGCTTAAGGGGGAGCGTACGTGTGAGGGCGCGGGTTAGTGTCAGCGTACGGGTTAGGATTAGGCGACGGGTGAGGGTCAGGCTTCGGGGAAGTGTTAGGGTTAGGGTTCCGGCTAGGGTTAGGCTTAGGGAACGGCGACGGTTCAGGGTCCAGGTGAGGGTACGACAACGATTTAGGGGGAGCGTGCGTGTGAGGGCGCGGGTTAGTGTCAGCGTACGGGTTAGCATTAGGGGACGGGTGAGGGTCAGGCTTCGGGGAAGGGTTAGGGTTAGGGTTCGGGCTAGGGTTAGGGTTAGGGGACGGGGACGGTTTAGGGTCCAGGTGAGGGCACGACAACGCTTTAGGGGGAGCGTACGTGTGAGGGCGCGGGATAGTGTCAGCATACGGGTTAGGATTAGGGGACGGGTGAGGGTCAGGCTTCGGGGAAGGATTAGGATTAGGGTTCGGGCTAGAGTTAGGGTTAGGGGACGGGGACTGTTTAGGGTCCAGGTGAGGGCACAACAACGCTTTAGGGGGAGCGTACGTGTGAGGGCGCGGGTTAGTGTCTGCGTACGGGTTAGGATTAGGGGACGGGTGAGGGTCAGGCTTCGGGGAAGGGTTAGGGTTAGGGTTCGGGCTAGGGTTAGGGTTAGGGGACGGGGATGGTTTAGGGTGCAGGTGAGGGTACGACAACGCTTTAGGGGGAGCGTACGTGTGAGGGCGCGGGTTAGTGTCAGCGTACGGGTTAGGATTAGGGGACGGGTGAGTGTCAGGCTTCGGGGAAGGGTTAGGGTTAGGGTTCGGGCTAGGGTTAGGATTAGGGGACGGGGACGGTTTAGGGTCCAGGTGAGGGTACGAGAACGCTTTAGGGGGAGCTTACGTGTGAGGGCGCGGGTTAGTGTCAGCGTACGGGTTAGGATTATAGGACGGGTGAGGATTAGGCTTCGGGGAAGGGTTAGGGTTAGCGTTCGGGCTAGGGTTAGGGTTAAGGGACGGGGACGGTTTAGGGTCCAGGTGAGGGTACGACAACGCTTTAGGGGGAGCGTACGTGTGAGGGCGCGGGTTAGTGTCAGTGTACGGGTTAGGATTAGGGGACGGGTGAGGGTCAGGCTTCGGGGAAGGGTTAGGGTTAGGGTTCGGGCTAGGGTTACGGTTAGGGGACGGGGACGGTTTAGGGTCCAGGTGAGGGCACGACAACGCTTTAGGGGGAGCATACGTGTGAGGGCGTGGGATAGTGTCACCGTACGGGTTAGGATTAGGGGACGGGTGAGGGTCAGGCTTCGGGGAAGGATTAGGATTAGGGTTCGGGCTAGGGTTACGGTTAGGGGACGGGGAAGGTTTAGGGTCAAGGTGAGGGCACGACAACGTTTTAGGGGGAGCGTACGGGTGAGGGCGCGGGTTAGTGTCAGCGTACGGGTTAGGATTAGGGGACGGGTGAGGGTCAGGCTTCGGGGAAGGGTTAGGGTTAGGGTTCGGGCTAGGGTTAGGGTTAGGGGACGGGGACGGTTTAGGGTGCAGGTGAGGGTACGACAACACTTTAGGGGGAGCGTACGTGTGAGGGCGCGGGTTAGTGTCAGCGTACGGGTTAGGATTAGGGGACGGGTGAGGGTCAGGCTTCGGGGAAGGGTTAGGGTTAGGGTTCGGGCTAGGGTTAGGGTTAGGGAACGGGGACTGTTTAGGGTCCAGGTGAGGGTACAACAACGCTTTAGGGGGAGCGTACGTGTGAGGGCGCGGGTTAGTGTCACCGTACGGGTTAGGATTAGGGGACGGTTGAGGGTCAGGCTTCGGAGAAGGGTTAGGTTTAGGGTTCGGGCTAGGGTTAGGGTTAGGGGACGGGGACGGTTTAGGGTCCAGGTGAGGGCAAGACAACGCTTTAGGGGGAGCGTACGTGTGAGGGCGCGGGTTAGTGTCAGCGTACGGGTTAGGATTAGGGGACGGGTGAGGGTCAGGTTTCGGGGAAGCGTTAGGGTTAGGGTTCCGGCTAGGGTTAGGGTTAGGGGACGGTGACGGTTTAGGGTCCAGGTGAGGGTACGACAACGCTTTAGGGGGAGCATACGTGTGAGGGCGCGGGTTAGTGTCAGCGTACGGGTTAGCATTAGGGTACGGGTGAGTGTCAGGCTTCGGGGAAGGGTTAGGTTTATGGTTCGGGCTAGGGTTAGTGTTAGGGGATGGGGACGGTTTAGGGTCCAGGTGAGGGTACGACAACGCTTTAGGGGGAGCGTACGTGTGAGGGTGCGGGTTAGGGTCAGCGTACGGGTTAGGATTAGGGGACGGGTGAGTGTCACGCTTCGGGGAAGGGTTAGGGTTAGGGTTCGGGCTAGGGTTAGGGTTAGGGGACGGGGACGGTTTAGGGTCCAGGTGAGGGCACGGCAACGCTTTAGGGGGAGCGTACATGTGAGGGCGTGGGTTCGTGTCAGCGTACTGGTTAGGATTAGGGGATGGGTGAGGGTCAGGCTTCGGGGAAGGGTTAGGGATAGGGTTCGGGCTAGGGTTAGGGTTAGGGGACGGGGACGGTTTAGGGTCCAGGTGAGGGCACGACAACGCTTTAGGGGGAGCGTACGTGTGAGGGCGCGGGTTAGTGTCAGCGTACGGGTCAGGATTAGGGGACGGGTGAGGGTCAGGCTTCGGGGAAGGGTTAGGGTTAGGGTTCGGGCTAGGGTTAGGGTTAGGGGACGGGGACGGGTTAGGGTCCAGGTGAGGGCACGACAACGCTTTAGGGGCAGCGTACGTGTGAGGGCGCGGGTTAGTGTCAGCGTAGAGGTTAGGATTAGGGGACGGGTGAGGGTCAGGCTTCGGGGAAGGGTTAGGGTTAGGGTTCGGGCTAGGGTTAGGGTTAGGGGACGGGGACGGTTTAGGGTCCAGGTGAGGGCACGACAACGCTTTAGGGGGAGCGTACGTGTGAGGGCGCGGGTTAGTGTCAGCGTACTGGTTAGGATTAGGGGACGGGTGAGGGTCAGGCTTCGGGGAAGTGTTAGGGTTAGGGTTCCGGCTAGGGTTAGGGTTAGTGGACGGCGACAGTTTAGGGTCCAGGTAAGGGTACGACAACGCTTTAGGGGGAGCGTACGTGTGATGGCGCGGGATAGTGTCAGCGTACGGGTTAGCATTAGGGGACGGGTCATGGTCAGGCTTCGGGGAAGGGTTAGGGTTAGGGTTCGGGCTAGGGTTAGGGTTAGGGGACGGGGACGGTTTAGGGTCCAGGTGAGGGCACGACAACGCTTTAGGCGGAGCGTACGTGTGAGGGCGCGGGATAGTGTCAGCGTACGGGTTAGGATTAGGGGACGGGTGAGGGTCAGGCTTCGGGGAAGGATTAGGATTAGGGTTCGGGCTAGGGTTAGGGTTATGGGACGGGGACGGTTTAGGGTCCAGGTGAGGGCCCGACAACGCTTTAGGGGGAGCGTACGTGTGAGGGCGCGTGTTAGTGTCTGCGTACGGGTTAGGATTAGGGGACGGGTGAGGGTCAGGCTTCGGGGAAGGGTTAGGGTTAGGGTTCGGGTTAGGGTTAGGGTTAGGGGACGGGGACGGTTTAGGGTGCAGGTGAGGGTACGACAACGCTTTAGGGGTAGCTTACGTGTGAGGGCGTGAGTTAGTGTCAGCGTACAGGTTAGGATTAGGGGACGGGTGAGGGTTAGGCTTCGGGGAAGGGTTAGGGTTAGTGTTCGGGCTAGGGTTAGGGTTAAGGGACGGGGACGGTTTAGGGTCCAGGTGAGGGTACGACAACGCTTTAGGGGGAGCGTACGTGTGAGGGCGCAGGTTAGTGTCAGTGTACGGGTTAGGATTAGGGGACGGGTGAGGGTCAGGCTTCGGGGAAGGGTTAGGGTTAGGGTTCGGCCTAGGGTTAGGGTTAGGGGACGGGGACGGTTTAGGGTCCAGGTGAGGGCACGACAACGCTTTAGGGGGAGCATACGTGTGAGGGCGCGGGATAGTGTCAGCGTACGGGTTAGGATTAGGGGACGGGTGAGGGTCAGTCTTCGGGGAAGGATTAGGATTAGGGTTCGGGCTAGGGTTAGGGTGAGGGGACGGGGAAGGTTTAGGGTCCAGGTGAGGGCACGACAACGTTTTAGGGGGAGCGTACGTGTGAGGGCGCGGGTTAGTGTCAGCGTACGGGTTAGGATTAGGGGACGGGTGAGGGTCAGGCTTCGGGGAAGGGTTAGGGTTAGTGTTCGGGCTAGGGTTAGGGTTAGGGGACGGGGACGATTTAGGGTGCAGGTGAGGGTACGACAACACTTTAGGGGGAGCGTACGTGTGAGGGCGCGGGTTAGTGTCAGCGTACGGGTTAGGATTAGGGGACGGGTGAGGGTCAGGCTTCGGGGAAGGGTTAGGGTTAGGGTTCGGGCTAGGGTTAGGGTTAGGGAACGGGGACTGTTTAGGGTCCAGGTGAGGGTACGACAACGCTTTAGGGGGAGCGTACGTGTGAGGGTGCGGGTTAGTGTCAGCGTACGGGTTAGGATTAGGGGACGGGTGAGGGTCACGCTTCGGGGAAGGGTTAGGGTTAGGGTTCGGGCTAGGGTTAGGGTTAGGGGACGGGGACGGTTTAGGGTCCAGGTGAGGGCACGACAACGCTTTAGGGGGAGCGTACGTGTGAGGGCGCGGGTTCGTGTCAGCGTACTGGTTAGGATTAGGGGACGGGTGAGGGTCAGGCTTCGGGGAAGGGTTAGGGATAGGGTTCCGTCTAGGGTTAGGGTTAGGGGACGGGGACGGTTTAGGGTCCAGGTGAGGGCACGACAACGCTTTAGGGGGAGCGTACGTGTGAGGGCGCGGGTTCGTGTCAGCGTACTGGTTAGAATTAGGGGACGGGTGAGGGTCAGGCTTCGGGGAAGGGTTAGGGTTAGGGTTCGGGCTAGGGTTAGGGTTAGGGGACGTGGACGGTTTAGGGTCCAGGTGAGGGCACGACAACGCTTTAGGGTGAGCGTACGTGTGAGGGCGCGGGTTAGTGTCAGCGTACAGGTTAGGATTAGGGGACGGGTGAGTGTCAGGCTTCGGGGAAGGGTTAGGGTTAGGGTTCGGGCTAGGGTTAGGGTTAGGGGACGGGGACGGTTTAGGGTCCAGGTGAGGGCACGACAACGCTTTAGGGGGAGCGTACGTGTGAGGGCGTGGGTTAGTGTCAGCGTACGGGTTAGGATTAGGGGACGGGTGAGTGTCAGGCTTCGGGGAAGGGTTAGGGTTACGGTTCGGGCTAGGGTTAGGATTAGGGGACGGGGACGGTTTAGGGTCCAGGTGAGGGTACGACAACACTTTAGGGGGAGCTTACGTGTGAGGGCGCGGGTTAGTGTCAGCGTACGGGTTAGGATTAGGGGACGGGTGAGGGTTAGGCTTCGGGGAAGGGTTAGGGTTAGTGTTCGGGCTAGGGTTAGGGTTAAGGGACGGGGACGGTTTAGGTTCCAGGTGAGGGTACGACAACGCTTTAGGGGGAGCGTACGTGTGAGGGCGCGGGTTAGTGTCAGTGTACGGGTTAGGATTAGGGGACGGGTGAGGGTCAGGCTTCGGGGAAGGGTTAGGGTCAGGGTTCGGCCTAGGGTTAGGGTTAGGGGACGGGGACGGTTTAGGGTCCAGGTGAGGGCACGACAACGCTTTAGGGGGAGCGTACGTGTGAGGGCGCGGGATAGTGTCAGCGTACGGGTTAGGATTAGGGGACGGGTGAGGGTCAGGCTTCGGGGAAGGGTTAGGGTTAGGGTTCGGGCTAGGGTTAGGGTTAGGGAACGGGGACGGTTTAGGGTCCAGGTGAGGGTACGACAACGCTTTAGGGGGAGCGTACGTGTGAGGGTGCGGGTTAGTGTCAGCGTACGGGTTAGGATTAGGGGACGGGTGAGGGTCACGCTTCGGGGAAGGGTTAGGGTTAGGGTTCGGGCTAGGGTTAGGGTTAGGGGACGGGGACGGTTTAGGGTCCAGGTGAGGGCACGACAACGCTTTAGGGGGAGCGTACGTGTGAGGGCGCGGGTTCGTGTCAGCGTACTGGTTAGGATTAGGGGACGGGTGAGGGTCAGGCTTCGGGGAAGGGTTAGGGATAGGGTTCGGGCTAGGGTTAGGGTTAGGGTACGGGGACGGTTTAGGGTCCAGGTGAGGGCACGACAACACTTTAGGGGGAGCGTACGTGTGAGGGCGCGGGTTCGTGTCAGCGTACTGGTTAGGATTAGGGGACGGGTGAGGGTCAGGCTTCGGGGAAGGGTTAGGGTTAGGGTTCGGGCTAGGATTAGGGTTAGGGGACGTGGACTGTTTAGGGTCCAGGTGAGGGCACGACAACGCTTTAGGGGGAGCGTACGTGTGAGGGCGCGGGTTAGTGTCAGCGTACAGGTTAGGATTAGGGGACGGGTGAAGGTCAGGCTTCGGGGAAGGGTTAGGGTTAGGGTTCGGGCTAGGGTTAGGGTTAGGGGACGGGGACGGTTTAGGGTCCAGGTGAGGGCACGACAACGCTTTAGGGGGAGCGTACGTGTGAGGGCGCGGGTTAGTGTCAGCGTACGGGTTAGGATTAGGGGACGGGTGAGGGTCAGGCTTCGGGGAAGGGTTAGGGTTAGTGTTCGGGCTAGGGTTAGGGTTAGGGGACGGGGACGGTTTAGGGTCCAGGTGAGGGCACGGCAACGCTTTAGGGGGAGCGTACGTGTGAGGGCGCGGGATAGTGTCAGCGTTCGGGTTAGGATTAGGGGACTGGTGAGGGTCAGGCTTCGGGGAAGGGTTAGGGTTAGGGTTCGGGCTAGGGTTAGGGTTAGGGGACGGGGACGGTTTAGGGTGCAGGTGAGGGTACGACAACACTTTAGGGGGAGCGTACGTGTGAGGGCGCGGGTTAGTGTCACCGTACGGGTTAGGATTAGGGGACGTGTGAGGGTCAGGCTTCGGAGAAGGGTTAGGGTTAGGGTTCGGGCTAGGGTTAGGGTTAGGGGACGGGGACGGTTTAGGGTTCAGGTGAGGGCACGACAACGCTTTAGGGGGAGCGTATGTGTGAGGGCGCGGGTTAGTGTCAGCGTACGGGTTAGGATTATGTGACGGTTGAGGGTCAGGCTTCGGGGAAGGGTTAGTGTTAGGGTTCCGGCTAGGGTTAGGGTTAGGGGACGGTGACGGTTTCGGGTCCAGGTGAGGGTACGACAACGTTTTAGGGGGAGCATACGTGTGAGGGCGCGGGTTAGTGTCAGCGTACGGGTTAGCATTAGGGGACGGGTGAGGGTCAGGCTTCGGGTAAGGGTTAGGTTTAGGGTTCGGGCTAGGGTTAGGGTTAGGGGACGGGGACGATTTAGGGTGCAGGTGAGGGTACGACAACACTTTAGGGGGAGCGTACGTGTGAGGGCGCGGGTTAGTGTCAGCGTACGGGTTAGGATTAGGGGACGGGTGAGGGTCACGCTTCGGGGAAGGGTTAGGGTTAGGGTTCGGGCTAGGGTTAGGGTTAGGGGACGGGGACGGTTTAGGGTCCAGGTGAGGGCACGACAACGCTTTAGGGGGAGCGTACGTGTGAGGGCGCGGGTTCGTGTCAGCGTACTGGTTAGGATTAGGGGACGGGTGAGGGTCAGGCTTCGGGGAAGGGTTAGGGATAGGGTTCGGGCTAGGGTTAGGGTTAGGGGACGGGGACGGTTTAGGGTCCAGGTGAGGGCACGACAACGCTTTAGGGGGAGCGTACGTGTGAGGGCGCGGGTTCGTGTCAGCGTACTGGTTAGGATTAGGGGACGGGTGAGGGTCAGGCTTCGGGGAAGTGTTAGGGTTAGGGTTCGGGCTAGGGTTAGGGTTAGGGGACGTGGACGGTTTAGGGTCCAGGTGAGGGCACGACAAAGCTTTGGGGGAGCGTACGTGTGAGGGTGCGGGTTAGTGTCAGCGTACAGGTTAGGATTAGGGGACGGGTGAGGGTCAGGCTTCGGGGAAGGGTTAGGGTTAGGGTTCGGGCTAGGGTTAGGGTTAGAGGACGGGGACGGTTTAGGGTCCAGGTGAGGGCACGACAACGCTTTAGGGGGAGCGTACGTGTGAGGGCGCGGGTTAGTGTCAGCGTACGGATTAGGATTAGGGGACGGGTGAGTGTCAGGCTTCGGGGAAGGTTTAGGGTTAGGGTTCGGGCTAGGGTTAGGATTAGGGGACGGGGACGGTTTAGGGTCCAGGTGAGGGTACGACAACACTTTAGGGGGAGCTTACGTGTGAGGGCGCGGGTTAGTGTCAGCGTACGGGTTAGGATTAGGGGACGGGTGAGGGTTAGGCTTCGGGGAAGGGTTAGGGTTAGTGTTCGGGCTAGGGTTAGGGTTAAGGGACGGGGACGGTTTAGGGTCCAGGTGAGGGTACGACAACGCTTTAGGGGGATCGTACGTGTGAGGGCGCGGGTTAGTGTCAGTGTACGGGTTAGGATTAGGGGACGGGTGAGGGTCAGGCTTCGGGGAAGGGTTAGGGTCAGGGTTCGGCCTAGGCTTAGGGTTAGGGGACGGGGACGGTTTAGGGTCCAGGTGAGGGCACGACAACGCTTTAGGGGGAGCATACGAGTGAGGGCGCGGGATAGTGTCAGCGTACGGTTTAGGATTAGGGGACGGGTGAGGGTCAGTCTTCGGGGAAGGATTAGGATTAGGGTTCGGGCTAGGGTTAGGGTTAGGGGACGGGGAAGGTTTAGGGTCCAGGTGAGGGCACGACAACGTTTTAGGGGGAGCGTACGTGTGAGGGCGCGGGTTAGTGTCAGCGTACGGGTTAGGATTAGGGGACGGGTGAGGGTCAGGCTTCGGGGAAGGGTTAGGGTTAGGGTTCGGGCTAGGGTTAGGGTTAGGGAACGGGGACTCTTTATGGTCCAGGTGAGGGCACGACAACGCTTTAGGGGGAGCGTACGTGTGAGGGCGCGGGTTCGTGTCAGCGTACTGGTTAGCATTAGGGGACGGGTGAGGGTCAGGCTTCGGGGAAGGGTTAGGGTTAGGGTTCGGGCTAGGGTTAGGGTTAGGGGAAATGGACGGTTTAGGGTCCAGGTGAGGGCACGAAAACGCTTTAGGGGGAGCGTACGTGTGAGGGTGCGGGTTAGTGTCAGCGTACAGGTTAGGATTAGGGGACGGGTGAGGGTCAGGCTTCGGGGAAGGGTTAGGGTTAGGGTTCGGGCTAGGGTTAGGGTTAGGGGACGGGGACGGTTTAGGGTCCAGGTGAGGGCACGACAACGCTTTAGGGGGAGCGTACGTGTGAGGGCGCGGGTTAGTGTCAGCGTACGGGTTAGGATTAGGGGACGGGTGAGTGTCAGGCTTCGGGGAAGGGTTAGGGTTAGGGTTCGGGCTAGGGTTAGGATTAGGGGACGGGGACGGTTTAGGGTCCAGGTGAGGGTACGACAACACTTTAGGGGGAGCTTACGTGTGAGGGCGCGGGTTAGTGTCACCGTACGGGTTAGGATTAGGGGACGGGTGAGGGTTAGGCTTCGGGGAAGGGTTAGGGTTAGTGTTCGGGCTAGGGTTAGGGTTAAGGGACGGGGACGGTTTAGGGTCCAGGTGAGGGTACGACAACGCTTTAGGGGGAGCGTACGTGTGAGGGCGCGGGTTAGTGTCAGTGTACGGGTTAGGATTAGGGGACGGGTGAGGGTCAGGCTTCGGGGAAGGGTTAGGGTCAGGGTTCGGCCTAGGGTTAGGGTTAGGGGACGGGGACGGTTTAGGGTCCAGGTGAGGGCACGAAAACGCTTTAGGGGGAGCATACGTGTGAGGGCGCGGGATAGTGTCAGCGTACGGGTTAGGATTAGGGGACGGGTGAGGGTCAGTCTTCGGGGAAGGATTAGGATTAGGGTTCGGGCTAGGGTTAGGGTTAGGGGACGGGGAAGGTTTAGGGTCCAGGTGTGGGCACGACAACGTTTTAGGGGGAGCGTACGTGTGAGGGCGCGGGTTAGTGTCAGCGTACGGGTTAGGATTAGGGGACGGGTGAGGGTCAGGCTTCGGGGAAGGGTTAGGGTTAGGGTTCGGGCTAGGGTTAGGGTTAGGGAACGGGGACTCTTTAGGGTCCAGGTGAGGGTACGACAACGCTTTAGGGGGAGCGTACGTGTGAGGGTGCGGGTTAGTGTCAGCGTACGGGTTAGGATTAGGGGACGGGTGAGGGTCACGCTTCGGGGAAGGGTTAGGGTTAGGGTTCGGGCTAGGGTTAGGATTAGGGGACGGGGACGGTTTAGGGTCCAGGTGAGGGCACGACAACGCTTTAGGGGGAGCGTACGTGTGAGGGCGCGGGTTCGTGTCAGCGTACTGGTTAGGATTAGGGGACGGGTGAGGGTCAGGCTTCGGGGAAGGGTTAGGTATAGGGTTCGGGCTAGGGTTAGGGTTAGGGGACGGGGACGGTTTAGGGTCCAGGTGAGGGCACGACAACGCTTTCGGGGGAGCGTACGTGTGAGGGCGCGGGTTAGTGTCAGCGTACGGGTTAGGATTAGGGGACGGGTGAGGGTCAGGCTTCGGGGAAGGGTTAGGGTTAGGGTTCGGGCTAGGGTTAGGGTTAGGGGACGGGGACGGTTTAGGGTCCAGGTGAGGGCACGACAACGCTTTAGGGGGAGCGTACGTGTGAGGGCGCGGGTTCGTGTCAGCGTACTGGTTAGGATTAGGGGACGGGTGAGGGTCAGGCTTCGGGGAAGGGTTAGGGATAGGGTTCGGGCTAGGGTTAGGGTTAGGGGACGGGGACGGTTTAGGGTCCAGGTGAGGGCACGACAACGCTTTAGGGGGAGCGTACGTGTGAGGGCGCGGGTTCGTGTCAGCGTACTGGTTAGGATTAGGGGACGGGTGAGGGTCAGGCTTCGGGGAAGGTTTAGGGTTAGGGTTCGGGCTAGGGTTAGGATTAGGGGACGGGGACGGTTTAGGGTCCAGGTGAGGGTACGACAACACTTTAGGGGGAGCTTACGTGTGAGGGCGCGGGTTAGTGTCAGCGTACGGGTTAGGATTAGGGGACGGGTGAGGGTTAGGCTTCGGGGAAGGGTTAGGGTTAGTGTTCGGGCTAGGGTTAGGGTTAAGGGACGGGGACGGTTTAGGGTCCAGGTGAGGGTACGACAACGCTTTAGGGGGATCGTACGTGTGAGGGCGCGGGTTAGTGTCAGTGTACGGGTTAGGATTAGGGGACGGGTGAGGGTCAGGCTTCGGGGAAGGGTTAGGGTCAGGGTTCGGCCTAGGGTTAGGGTTAGGGGACGGGGACGGTTTAGGGTCCAGGTGAGGGCACGACAACGCTTTACGGGGAGCATACGTGTGAGGGCGCGGGATAGTATCAGCGTACGGGTTAGGATTAGGGGACGGGTGAGGGTCAGTCTTCGGGGAAGGATTAGGATTAGGGTTCGGGCTAGGGTTAGGGTTAGGGGACGGGGAAGGTTTAGGGTCCAGGTGAGGGCACGACAACGTTTTAGGGGGAGCGTACGTGTGAGGGCGCGGGTTAGTGTCAGCGTACGGGTTAGGATTAGGGGACGGGTGAGGGTCAGGCTTCGGGGAAGGGTTAGGGTTAGGGTTCGGGCTAGGGTTAGGGTTAGGGAACGGGGACTCTTTAGGGTCCAGGTGAGGGTACGACAACGCTTTAGGGGGAGCGTACGTGTGAGGGTGCGGGTTAGTGTCAGCGTACGGGTTGGGATTAGGGGACGGGTGAGGGTCACGCTTCGGGGAAGGGTTAGGGTTAGGGTTCGGGCTAGGGTTAGGGTTAGGGGACGGGGACTGTTTAGGGTCCAGGTGAGGGTACGACAACGCTTTAGGGGGAGCGTTCGTGTGAGGGTGCGGGTTAGTGTCAGCGTACGGGTTAGGATTAGGGGACGGTTGAGGGTCACGCTTCGGGGAAGTGTTAGGGTTAGGCTTCGGGCTAGGGTTAGGGTTAGGGGACGGGGACGGTTTAGGGTCCAGGTGAGGGCACGACAACGCTTTAGGGGGAGCGTACGTGTGAGGGCGCGGGTTCGTGTCAGCGTACTGGTTAGGATTAGGGGACGGGTGAGGGTCAGGCTTCGGGGAAGGGTTAGGGATAGGGTTCGGGCTAGGGTTAGGGTTAGGGGACGGGGACGGTTTAGGGTCCAGGTGAGGGCACGACAACGCTTTAGGGGGAGCGTACGTGTGAGGGCGCGGGTTCGTGTCAGCGTACTGGTTAGCATTAGGGGACGGGTGAGGGTCAGGCTTCGGGGAAGGGTTAGGGTTAGGGTTCGGGCTAGGGTTAGGGTTAGGGGAAATGGACGGTTTAGGGTCCAGGTGAGGGCACGACAACGCTTTAGGGGGAGCGTACGTGTGAGGGTGCGGGTTAGTGTCAGCGTACAGGTTAGGATTAGGGGACGGGTGAGGGTCAGGCTTCGGGGAAGGGTTAGGGTTAGGGTTCGGGCTAGGGTTAGGGTTAGGGGACGGGGACGGTTTAGGGTCCAGGTGAGGGCACGACAACGCTTTAGGGGGAGCGTACGTGTGAGGGCGCGGGTTAGTGTCAGCGTACGGGTTAGGATTAGGGGACGGGTGAGTGTCAGGCTTCGGGGAAGGGTTAGGGTTAGGGTTCGGGCTAGGGTTAGGATTAGGGGACGGGGACGGTTTAGGGTCCAGGTGAGGGTACGACAACACTTTAGGGGGAGCTTACGTGTGAGGGCGCGGGTTAGTGTCACCGTACGGGTTAGGATTAGGGGACGGGTGAGGGTTAGGCTTCGGGGAAGGGTTAGGGTTAGTGTTCGGGCTAGGGTTAGGGTTAAGGGACGGGGACGGTTTAGGGTCCAGGTGAGGGTACGACAACGCTTTAGGGGGAGCGTACGTGTGAGGGCGCGGGTTAGTGTCAGTGTACGGGTTAGGATTAGGGGACGGGTGAGGGTCAGGCTTCGGGGAAGGGTTAGGGTCAGGGTTCGGCCTAGGGTTAGGGTTAGGGGACGGGGACGGTTTAGGGTCCAGGTGAGGGCACGAAAACGCTTTAGGGGGAGCATACGTGTGAGGGCGCGGGATAGTGTCAGCGTACGGGTTAGGATTAGGGGACGGGTGAGGGTCAGTCTTCGGGGAAGGATTAGGATTAGGGTTCGGGCTAGGGTTAGGGTTAGGGGACGGGGAAGGTTTAGGGTCCAGGTGAGGGCACGACAACGTTTTAGGGGGAGCGTACGTGTGAGGGCGCGGGTTAGTGTCAGCGTACGGGTTAGGATTAGGGGACGGGTGAGGGTCAGGCTTCGGGGAAGGGTTAGGGTTAGGGTTCGGGCTAGGGTTAGGGTTAGGGAATGGGGACTCTTTAGGGTCCAGGTGAGGGTACGACAACGCTTTAGGGGGAGCGTACGTGTGAGGGTGCGGGTTAGTGTCAGCGTACGGGTTAGGATTAGGGGACGGGTGAGGGTCACGCTTCGGGGAAGGGTTAGGGTTAGGGTTTGGGCTAGGGTTAGGATTAGGGGACGGGGACGGTTTAGGGTCCAGGTGAGGGCACGACAACGCTTTAGGGGGAGCGTACGTGTGAGGGCGCGGGTTCGTGTCAGCGTACTGGTTAGGATTAGGGGACGGGTGAGGGTCAGGCTTCGGGGAAGGGTTAGGTATAGGGTTCGGGCTAGGGTTAGGGTTAGGGGACGGGGACGGTTTAGGGTCCAGGTGAGGGCACGACAACGCTTTCTGGGGAGCGTACGTGTGAGGGCGCGGGTTAGTGTCAGCGTACGGGTTAGGATTAGGGGACGGGTGAGGGTCAGGCTTCGGGGCAGGGTTAGGGTTAGGGTTCGGGCTAGGGTTAGGGGACGGGGACGGGGACGGTTTAGGGTCCAGCTGAGGGTACGACAACGCTTTAGGGGGAGCGTACGTGTGAGGGCGCGGGTTAGTGTCAGCGTATGGGTTAGGATTAGGGGACGGGTGAGGGTCAGGCTTCGGGGAAGGGTTAGGGTTAGGGTTCGGGCTAGGGATAGGGTTAGGGGACGGGGACGGTTTAGGGTCCAGGTGAGGGTACGACAACGCTTTAGGGGGAGCGTACGTGTGAGGGCGTGGGTTAGTGTTAGCGTACGGGTTAGGGTTAGGGGACGGGTGAGGGTCAGGCTTCGGGGAAGGGTTAGGGTTAGGATTCGGGCTAGGGTTAGGGTTAGGGGACGGGGACGGTTTAGGGTCCAGGTGAGGGTACGACAACGCTTTAGGGGGAGCGTACGTGTGAGGGCGTGGGTTAGTGTCAGCGTACGGGTTAGGGTTAGGGGACGGGTGAGGGTCAGGCTTCGGGGAAGGGTTAGGGTTAGGTTTCGGGCTAGGGTTAGGGTTAGGGGACGGGGACGGTTTAGGGTCCAGGTGAGGGTACGACAACGCTTTAGGGGGAGCGTACGTGTGAGGGCGCGGGTTAGTGTCAGCGTACGGGTTAGGATTAGGGGACGGGTGAGGGTCAGGCTTCGGGGAAGGGTTAGGGTTAGGGTTCGGGCTAGGGTTAGGGTTAGGGGACGGGGACGGTTTAGGGTCCAGGTGAGGGTACGACAACGCTTTAGGGGGAGCGTACGTGTGAGGGCGCGGGTTAGTGTCAGCGTACGGGTTAGGATTAGGGGACGGGTGAGGGTCAGGCTTCGGGGAAGGGTTAGGGTTAGGGTTCGGGCTAGGGTTAGGGTTAGGGGACGGGGACGGTTTAGGGTCCAGGTGAGGGTACGACAACGCTTTAGGGGGAGCGTACGTGTGAGGGCGCGGGTTAGTGTCAGCGTACGGGTTAGGATTAGGGGACGGGTGAGGGTCAGGCTTCGTGGCAGGGTTAGGGTTAGGGTTCGGGCTAGGGTTAGGGTTAGGGGACGGGGACGGTTTAGGGTCCAGGTGAGGGTACGACAACGCTTTAGGGGGAGCGTACGTGTGAGGGCGCGGGTTAGTGTCAGCGTACGGGTTAGGATTAGGGGACGGGTGAGGGTCAGGCTTCGGGGAAGGGTTAGGGTTAGGGTTCAAGCTAGGGTTAGGGTTAGGGGACGGGGACGGTTTAGGGTCCAGGTGAGGGTACGACAACGCTTTAGTGGGAGCGTACGTGTGAGGGCGCGGGTTAGCGTCAGCGTACGGGTTAGGATTAGGGGACGGGTGAGGGTTAGGCTTCGGGGAAGGGTTAGGGTTAGGGTTCGGGCTAGGGTTAGGGTTAGGGGACGGGGATGGTTTAGGGTCCAGGTGAGGGTACGACAACGCTTTAGGGGGAGCGTACGTGTGAGGGCGCGGGTTAGTGTCAGCGTACGGGTTAGGATTAGGGGACGGGTGAGGGTCAGGCTTCGGGGCAGGGTTAGGGTTAGGGTTCGGGCTAGGGTTAGGGGACGGGGACGGGGACGGTTTAGGGTCCAGCTGAGGGTACGACAACGCTTTAGGGGGAGCGTACGTGTGAGGGCGCGGGTTAGTGTCAGCGTATGTGTTAGGATTAGGGGACGGGTGAGGGTCAGGCTTCGGGGAAGGGTTAGGGTTAGGGTTCGGGCTAGGGTTAGGGTTAGGGGACGGGGACGGTTTAGGGTCCAGGTGAGGGTACGACAACGCTTTAGGGGGAGCGTACGTGTGAGGGCGTGGGTTAGTGTTAGCGTACGGGTTAGGGTTAGGGGACGGGTGAGGGTCAGGCTTCGGGGAAGGGTTAGGGTTAGGGTTCGGGCTAGGGTTAGGGTTAGGGGACGGGGACGGTTTAGGGTCCAGGTGAGGGTACGACAACGCTTTAGGGGGAGCGTACATGTGAGGGCGTGGGTTAGTGTCAGCGTACGGGTTAGGGTTAGGGGACGGGTGAGGGTCAGGCTTCGGGGAAGGGTTAGGGTTAGGTTTCGGGCTAGGGTTAGGGTTAGGGGACGGGGACGGCTTAGGGTCCAGGTGAGGGTACGACAACGCTTTAGGGGGAGCGTACGTGTGAGGGCGCGGGTTAGTGTCAGCGTACGGGTTAGGATTAGGGGACGGGTGAGGGTCAGGCTTCGGGGAAGGGTTAGGGTTAGGGTTCGGGCTAGGGTTAGGGTTAGGGGACGGGGACGGTTTAGGGTCCAGGTGAGGGTACGACAACGCTTTAGGGGGAGCGTACGTGTGAGGGCGCGGGTTAGTGTCAGCGTACGGGTTAGGATTAGGGGACGGGTGAGGGTCAGGCTTCGGGGAAGGGTTAGGGTTAGGGTTCCGGCTAGGGTTAGGGTTAGGGGACGGCGACGGTTTAGGGTCCAGGTGAGTGTACGACAACGCTTTAGGGGGAGAGTGCGTGTGAGGGCTCGGGTTAGTGTCAGCGTACGGGTTAGCATTAGGGGACGGGTGAGGGTCAGGCTTCGGGGAAGGGTTAGGGTTAGGGTTCGGGCTAGGGTTAGGGTTAGGGGAAGGGGACGGTTTAGGGTCCAGGTGAGGGCACGAAAACGCTTTAGGGGGAGCGTACGTGTGAGGGCGCGGGATAGTGTCAGCGTACGGGTTAGGATTAGGGGACGGGTGAGGGTCAGGCTTCGGGGAAGGATTAGGATTAGGGTTCGGGCTAGGGTTAGGGTTAGGGGACGGGGACGGTTTAGGGTCCAGGTGAGGGCACCACAACGCTTTAGGGGGAGCTTACGTGTGAGGGCGCGGGTTATTGTCAGCGTACGGGTTAGGATTAGGGGACGGGTGAGGGTTAGGCTTCGGGGAAGGGTTAGGGTTAGTGTTCGGGCTAGGGTTAGGGTTAAGGGACGGGGACGGTTTAGGGTCCAGGTTAGGGTACGACAACGCTTTAGGGGGATTGTACGTGTGAGGGCGCGGGTTAGTGTCAGCGTGCGGGTTAGGATTAGGGGACGGGTGAGTGTCAGGCTTCGGGGAAGGATTAGGATTAGGGTTCGGGCTAGGGTTAGGGTTAGGGGACGGGGAAGGTTTAGGGTCCAGGTGAGGGCACGACAACGTTTTAGGGGGAGCGTACGTGTGAGGGCGCGGGTTAGTGTCAGCGTACGGGTTAGGATTAGGGGACGGGTGAGGGTCAGGCTTCGGGGAAGGGTTAGGGTTAGGGTTCGGGCTAGGGTTAGGGTTAGGGGACGGGGACGATTTAGGGTGCAGGTGAGGGTACGACAACACTTTAGGGGGAGCGTACGTGTGAGGGCGCGGGATAGTGTCAGCGTACGGGTTAGGATTAGTGGACGGGTGAGGGTCAGGCTTCGGGGAAGGGTTAGGGTTAGGGTTCGGGCTAGGATTAGGGTTAGGGGACGGGGACGGTTTAGGGTCCAGGTGAGGGTACGACAACGCTTTAGGGGGAGCGTACGTGTGAGGGCGCGGGTTAGTGTCAGCGTACGGGTTAGGATTAGGGGACGGGTGAGGGTCAGGCTTCGGGGAAGTGTTAGGGTTAGGGTTCGGGAGAGGGTTAGGTTTAGGGGACGGAGACGGTTTAGGGTCCAGGTGAGGGCACGACAACGCTTTAGGGGGAGCGTACGTGTGAGGGCGCGGGTTAGTGTCAGCGTACGGGTTAGGATTAGGGGACGGGTGAGGGTCAGGCTTCGGGGAAGGGTTAGGGTTAGGGTTCCGGCTAGGGTTAGGGTTAGGGGACGGCGACGGTTTAGGGTCCAGGTGAGGGTACGACAACGCTTTAGGGGGAGAGTGCGTGTGAGGGCTCGGGTTAGTGTCAGCGTACGGGTTAGCATTAGGGGACGGGTGAGGGTCAGGCTTCGGGGAAGGGTTAGGGTTAGGTTTCGGGCTAGGATTAGGGTTAGGGGACGGGGACGGTTTAGGGTCCAGGTGAGGGCACGACAACGCTTTAGGGGGAGCGTACGTGTGAGGGCGCGGGATAGTGTCAGCGTACGGGTTAGGATTAGGGGACGGGTGATGGTCAGGCTTCGGGGAAGGATTAGGATTAGGGTTCGGGCTAGGGTTAGGTTTAGGGGACGGGGACGGTTTAGGGTCCAGGTGAGGGCACGACAACGCTTTAGGGGGAGCATACGTGTGAGGGCGCGGGATAGTGTCAGCGTACGGGTTAGGATTAGGGGACGGGTGAGGGTCAGTCTTCGGGGAAGGATTAGGATTAGGGTTCGGGCTAGGGTTAGGGTTAGGGGACGGGGAAGGTTTAGGGTCCAGGTGAGGGCACGACAACGTTTTAGGGGGAGCGTACGTGTGAGGGCGCGGGTTAGTGTCAGCGTACGGGTTAGGATTAGGGGACGGGTGAGGGTCAGGCTTCGGGGAAGGGTTAGGGTTAGGGTTCGGGCTAGGGTTAGGGTTAGGGAACGGGGACTGTTTAGGGTCCAGGTGAGGGTACGACAACGCTTTAGGGGGAACGTACGTGTGAGGGTGCGGGTTAGTGTCAGCGTACGGGTTAGGATTAGGGGAAGGGTGAGGGTCACGCTTCGGGGAAGGGTTAGGGTTAGGGTTCGGGCTAGGGTTAGGGTTAGGGGACAGGGACGGTTTAGGGTCCAGGTGAGGGCACGACAACGCTTTAGGGGGAGCGTACGTGTGAGGGCCCGGGTTCGTGTCAGCGTACTGGTTAGGATTAGGGGACGGGTGAGGGTCAGGCTTCGGGGAAGGGTTAGGGATAGGGTTCGGGCTAGGGTTAGGTTTAGGGGACGGGGACGGTTTAGGGTCCAGGTGAGGGCATGACAACGCTTTCGGGGGAGCGTACGTGTGAGGGCGCGGGTTAGTGTCAGCGTACGGGTTAGGATTAGGGGACGGGTGAGGGTCAGGCTTCGGGGAAGGGTTAGGGTTAGGGTTCGGGCTAGGGTTAGGGTTAGGGGACGGGGACGGTTTAGGGTCCAGGTGAGGGCACGACAACGCTTTAGGGGGAGCGTACGTGTGAGGGCGCGGGTTAGTGTCTGCGTACGGGTTAGGATTAGGGGACGGGTGAAGGTCAGGCTTCGGGGAAGGGTTAGGGTTAGGGTTCGGGCTAGGGTTAGGGTTAGGGGACGGGGATGGTTTAGGGTGCAGGTGAGGGTACGACAACGCTTTAGGGGGAGCGTACGTGTGAGGGCGCGGGTTAGTGTCAGCGTACGGGTTAGGATTAGGGGACGGGTGAGTGTCAGGCTTCGGGGAAGGGTTAGGGTTAGGGTTCGGGCTAGGATTAGGATTAGGGGACGGGGACGGTTTAGGGTCCAGGTGAGGGTACGACAACACTTTAGGGGGAGCTTACGTGTGAGGGCGCGGGTTAGTGTCAGCGTACGGGTTAGGATTAGGGGACGGGTGAGGGTTAGGCTTCGGGGAAGGGTTAGGGTTAGTGTTCGGGCTAGGGTTAGGGTTAAGGGACGGGGACGGTTTAGGGTCCAGGTGAGGGTACGACAACGCTTTAGGGGGAGCGTACGTGTGAGGGCGCGGGTTAGTGTCAGTGTACGGGTTAGGATTAGGGGACGGGTGAGGGTCAGGCTTCGGGGAAGGGTTAGGGTTAGGGTTCGGCCTAGGGTTAGGGTTAGGGGACGGGGACGGTTTAGGGTCCAGGTGAGGGCACGACAACGCTTTAGGGGGAGCGTACGTGTGAGGGCGCGGGATAGTGTCAGCGTACGGGTTAGGATTAGGGGACGGGTGAGGGTCAGTCTTCGGGGAAGGATTAGGATTAGGGTTCGGGCTAGGGTTAGGGTTAGGGGACGGGGAAGGTTTAGGGTCCAGGAGAGGGCACGACAACGTTTTAGGGAGAGCGTACGTGTGAGGGCGCGGGTTCGTGTCAGCGTACTGGTTAGGATTAGGGGACGGGTGAGGGTCAGGCTTCGGGGAAGGGTTAGGGATAGGGTTCGGGCTAGGTTTAGGGTTAGGGGACGGGGACGGTTTAGAGTCCAGGTGAGGGCATGACAACGCTTTAGGGGGAGCGTACGTGTGAGGGCGCGGGTTCGTGTCAGCGTACTGGTTAGGATTATGGGACGGGTGAGGGTCAGGCTTCGGGGAAGGGTTAGGGTTAGGGTTCGGGCTAGGGTTAGGGTTAGGGGACGGGGACGGTTTAGGGTCCAGGTGAGGGCACGACAACGCTTTAGGGGGAGCGTACGTGTGAGGGCGCGGGATAGTGTCAGCGTACGGGTTAGGATTAGGGGACGGGTGAGGGTCAGGCTTCGGGGAAGGATTAGGATTAGGGTTCGGGCTAGGGTTAGGGTTAGGGGACGGGGACGGTTTAGGGTCCAGGTGAGGGCACGACAACGCTTTAGGGGGAGCGTACGTGTGAGGGCGCGGGATAGTGACAGCGTACGGGTTAGGATTAGGGGACGGGTGAGGGTCAGTCTTCGGGGAAGGATTAGGATTAGGGTTCGGGCTAGGGTTAGGGTTAGGGGACGGGGAAGGTTTAGGGTCCAGGTGAGGGCACGACAACGCTTTAGGGGGATTGTACGTGTGAGGGCGCGGGTTAGTGTCAGCGTACGGTTTAGGATTAGGGGACGGGTGAGGGTCAGGCTTCGGGGAAGGGTTAGGGTTAGGGTTCGGGCTAGGGTTAGGGTTAGGGGACGGGGACGATTTAGGGTGCAGGTGAGGGTACGACAACACTTTAGGGGGAGCGTACGTGTGAGGGCGCGGGATAGTGTCAGCGTACGGGTTAGGATTAGTGGACGGGTGAGGGTCAGGCTTCGGGGAAGGGTTAGGGTTAGGGTTCGGGCTAGGATTAGGGTTAGGGGAAGGGGACGGTTTAGGGTCCAGGTGAGGGCACGACAACGCTTTAGGGGGAGCGTACGAGTGAGGGCGCGGGATAGTGTCAGCGTACGGGTTAGGATTAGGGGACGGGTGAGGGTCAGGCTTCGGGGAAGGATTAGGATTAGGGTTCGGGCTAGGGTTAGGGTTAGGGGACGGGGAGGGTTTAGGGTCCAGGTGAGGGCACGACAACGCTTTAGGGGGAGCGTACGTGTGAGGGCGCGGGTTAGTGTCAGCGTACGGGATAGGATTAGGGGACGGGTGAGTGTCAGGCTTCGGGGAAGGGTTAGGGTTAGGGTTCGGGCTAGGGTTAGGATTAGGGGACGGGGACGGTTTAGGGTCCAGGTGAGGGTACGACAACGCTTTAGGGGGAGCTTACGTGTGAGGGCGCGGGTTAGTGTCAGCGTACGGGTTAGGATTAGGGGACGGGTGAGGGTTAGGCTTCGGGGAAGGGTTAGGGTTAGCGTTCGGGCTAGGGTTAGGGTTAAGGGACGGGGACGGTTTAGAGTCTAGGTGAGGGTATGACAACGCTTTATGGGGAGCGTACGTGTGAGGGCGCGGGTTAGTGTCAGTGTACGGGTTAGGATTAGGGGACGGGTGAGGGTCAGGCTTCGGGGAAGGGTTAGGGTTAGGTTTCGGCCTAGGGTTAGGGTTAGGGGACGGGGACGGTTTAGGGTCCAGGTGAGGGCACGACAACGCTTTAGGGGGAGCGTACGTGTGAGGGCGCGGGATAGTGTCAGCGTACGGTTTAGGATTAGGGGACGGGTGAGGGTCAGGCTTCGGGGAAGGATTAGGATTAGGGTTCGGGCTAGGGTTAGGGTTAGGGGACGGGGACGGTTTAGGGTTCAGGTGAGGGCACGACAACGCTTTAGGGGGAGCGTACGTGTGAGGGCGCGGGTTAGTGTCAGCGTACGGGTTAGGATTAGGGGACGGTTGAGGGTCAGGCTTCGGGGAAGGGTTAGTGTTAGGGTTCCGGCTAGGGTTAGGTTTAGGGGACGGTGACGGTTTAGGGTCCAGGTGAGGGTACGACAACGTTTTAGGGGGAGCATACATGTGAGCGCGCGGGTTAGTGTCAGCGTACAGGTTAGCATTAGGGGACGGGTGAGGGTCAGGCTTCGGGGAAGGTTTAGGGTTAGGGTTCGGGCTAGGTTTAGGGTTAGGGGATGGGGACGGTTTAGGGTCCAGGTGAGGGTACGACAACGCTTTAGGGGGAGTGTACGTGTGAGGGTGCGGGTTAGTGTCAGCGTACGGGTTAGGATTACGGGACGGGTGAGGGTTACACTTCGGGGAAGGGTTAGGGTTAGGGTTCGGGCTAGGGTTAGGGTTAGGGGACGGGGACGGTTTAGGGTCCAGGTGAGGGCACGACAACGCTTTAGGGGGAGCGTACGTGTGAGGGCGCGGGTTAGTGTCAGCGTACGGGTTAGGATTAGGGGACGGGTGAGGGTCAGGCTTCGGGGAAGGGTTAGGGTTAGGGTTCGGGCTAGGGTTAGGGTTAGGGGACGGGGACGGTTTAGGGTCCAGGTGAGGGCACGACAACGCTTTAGGGGGAGCGTACGTGTGAGGGCGCGGGTTAGTGTCAGCGTACGGTTTAGGATTAGGGGATGGGTGAGGGTCAGGCTTCGGGGAAGGGTTAGGGTTAGGGTTCGGGCTAGGGTTAGGGTTAGGGGACGGGGACGGTTTAGGGTCCAGGTGAGGGCACGACAACGCTTTAGGGGCAGCGTACGTGTGAGGGCGCGGGTTAGTGTCAGCGTACAGGTTAGGATTAGGGGACGGGTGAGGGTCAGGCTTCGGGGAAGGGTTAGGGTTAGGGTTCGGGCTAGGGTTAGGGTTAGGGGACGGGGACGGTTTAGGGTCCAGGTGAGGGCACGACAACGCTTTAGGGGGAGCGTACGTGTGAGGGCGCGGGTTACTGTCAGCGTACGGGTTAAGATTAGGGGACTTGTGAGGATCAGGCTTCGGGGAAGGGTTAGGGTTAGGGTTCTGGCTAGGGTTAGGGTTAGGGGACGGCGACGGTTTAGGGTCCAGGTGAGGGTACGACAACGCTTTAGGGGGAGCGTACGTGTGAGGGCGCGGGTTAGTGTCAGCGTACGGGTTAGCATTAGGGGACGGGTGAGGGTCAGGCTTCGGGGAAGGGTTAGGGTTAGGGTTCGGGCTAGGGTTAGGGTTAGGGGACGGGGACGGTTTAGGGTCCAGGTGAGGGCACAACAACGCTTTAGGGGGAGCGTACGTGTGAGGGCGCGGGATAGTGTCAGCGTACGGGTTAGGATTAGGGGATGGGTGAGTGTCAGGCTTCGGGGAAGGATTAGGATTAGGGTTCGGGCTAGGGTTAGGGTTAGGGGACGGGGACGGTTTAGGGTCCAGGTGAGGGCACGACAACGCTTTAGGGGGAGCGTACGTGTGAGGGCGCGGGTTAGTGTCTGCGTACGGGTTAGGATTAGGGGACGGGTGAGGGTCAGGCTTCGGGGAAGGGTTAAGGTTAGGGTTCGGGCTAGGGTTAGGGTTAGGGGACGGGGACGGTTTAGGGTGCAGGTGAGGGTACGACAACGCTTTAGGGGGAGCGTACGTGTGAGGGCGCGGGTTAGTGTCAGCGTACGGTTTAGGATTAGGGGACGGGTGAGTGTCAGGCTTCGGGGAAGGGTTAGGGTTAGGGTTCGGGCTAGGGTTAGGATTAGGGGACGGGTACGGTTTACGGTCCAGGTGAGGGTACGACAACGCTTTAGGGGGAGCTTACGTGTGAGGGCGCGGGTTAGTGTCAGCGTACGGGTTAGGATTAGGGGACGGGTGAGGGTTAGGCTTCGGGGAAGGGTTAGGGTTAGCGTTCCGGCTAGGGTTAGGGTTAAGGGACGGGGACAGTTTAGGGTCCAGGTGAGGGTACGACAACGCTTTAGGTGGAGCGTACGTGTGAGGGCGCGGGTTAGTGTCAGTGTACGGGTTAGGATTAGGGGACGGGTGAGCGTCAGGCTTCGGGGAAGGGTTAGGGTTAGGGTTCGGCCTAGGGTTAGGGTTAGGGGACGGGGACGGTTTAGGGTCCAGGTGAGGGCACGACAACGCTTTAGGGGGAGCGTACGTGTGAGGGCACGGGATAGTGTCAGCGTACGGGTTAGGATTAGGGGACGGGTGAGGGTCACGCTTCGGGGAAGGATTAGGATTAGGGTTCGGGATAGGGTTAGGGTTAGGGGACGGGGAAGGTTTAGGGTCCAGGTGAGGGCACGACAACGTTTTAGGGGGAGCGTACGTGTGAGGGCGCGGGTTAGTGTCAGCGTACGGGTTAGGATTAGGGGACGGGTGAGGGTCAGGCTTCGGGGAAGGGTTAGGGTTAGGGTTCGGGCTAGGGTTAGGGTTAGGGGATGGGGACGGTTTAGGGTGCAGGTGAGGGTACGAAAACACTTTAGGGGGAGCGTACGTGTGAGGGCGCGGGTTAGTGTCAGCGTACGGGTTAGGATTAGGGGACGGTTGAGGGTCAGGTTTCGGGGAAGGGTTAGGGTTAGGGTTCGGGCTAGGGTTAGGGTTAGGGAACGGGGACTGTTTAGGGTCCAGGTGAGGGTACGACAACGCTTTAGGGGGAGCGTACGTGTGAGGGTGCGGGTTAGTGTCAGCGTACGGGTTAGGATTAGGGGACGGGTGAGGGTCACGCTTCGGGGAAGGGTTAGGGTTAGGGTTCGGGCTAGGGTTAGGGTTAGGGGACGGGGACGGTTTAGGGTCCAGGTGAGGGCACGACAACGCTTTAGGGGGAGCGTACGTGTGAGGGCGCGGGTTCGTGTCAGCGTACTGGTTAGGATTAGGGGACGCGTGAGGGTCAGGCTTCGGGGAAGTGTTAGGGATAGGGTTCGGGCTAGGGTTAGGGTTAGGGGACGGGGACGGTTTAGGGTCCAGGTGAGGGCACGACAACGCTTTAGGGGGAGCGTACGTGTGAGGGCGCGGGTTCGTGTCAGCGTACTGGTTAGGATTAGGGAACGGGTGAGGGTCAGGCTTCGGGGAAGGGTTAGGGTTAGGGTTCGGCCTAGGGTTAGGGTTAGGGGACGGGGACGGTTTAGGGTCCAGGTGAGGGCACGACAACGCTTTAGGAGGAGCGTACGTGTGAGGGCGCGGGATAGTGTCAGCGTACGGGTTAGGATTAGGGGACGGGAGAGGGTCAGGCTTCGGGGAAGGATTAGGGTTAGGGTTCGGGCTAGGGCTAGGGTTAGGGAACGGGGACTGTTTAGGGTCCAGGTGAGGGTACAACAACGCTTTAGGGGGAGCGTACGTGTGAGGGCGCGGGTTAGTGTCACCGTACGGGTTAGGATTAGGGGACGTGTGAGGGTCAGGCTTCGGAGAAGGGTTACGGTTAGGGTTCGGGCTAGGGTTAGGGTTAGGGGACGGGGACGGTTTAGGGTCCAGGTGAGGGCACGACAACGCTTTAGGGGGAGCGTACGTGTGAGGGCGCGGGTTAGTGTCTGCGTACGGGTTAGGATTAGGGGACGGGTGAGGGTCAGGCTTCGGGGAAGTGTTAAGGTTAGGGTTCGGGCTAGGGTTAGGGTTAGGGGACGGGGACGGTTTAGGGTGCAGGTGAGGGTACGACAACGCTTTAGGGGGAGCGTACGTGTGAGGGCGCGGGTTAGTGTCAGCGTACGGTTTAGGATTAGGGGACGGGTGAGTGTCAGGCTTCGGGGAAGTGTTAGGGTTAGGGTTCGGGCTAGGGTTAGGATTAGGGGACGGGTACGGTTTAGGGTCCAGGTGAGGGTACGACAACGCTTTAGGGGGAGCTTACATGTGAGGGCGCGGGTTAGTGTCAGCGTACGGGTTAGGATTAGGGGACGGGTGAGTGTTAGGCTTCGGGGAAGGGTTAGGGTTAGCGTTCGGGCTAGGGTTAGGGTTAAGGGACGGGGACGGTTTAGTGTCCAGGTGAGGGTACGACAACACTTTAGGGGGAGCGTACGTGTGAGGGCGCGGGTTAGTGTCAGTGTACGGGTTAGGATTAGGGGACGGGTGAGCGTCAGGCTTCGGGGAAGGGTTAGGGTTAGGATTCGGCCTAGGGTTAGGGTTAGGGGACGGGGACGGTTTAGGGTCCAGGTGAGGGCACGACAACGCTTTAGGGGGAGCGTACGTGTGAGGGCGCGGGATAGTGTCAGCGTACGGGTTAGGATTAGGGGACGGGTGAGGGTCACGCTTCGGGGAAGGATTAGGATTAGGGTTCGGGATAGGGTTAGGGTTAGGGGACGGGGAAGGTTTAGGGTCCAGGTGAGGGCACGACAACGTTTTAGGGGGAGCGTACGTGTGAGGGCACGGGTTAGTGTCAGCGTACGGGTTAGGATTAGGGGACGGGTGAGGGTCAGGCTTCGGGGAAGGGTTAGGGTTAGGGTTCGGGCTAGGGTTAGGGTTAGGGGACGGGGACGGTTTAGGGTGCAGGTGAGGGTACGAAAACACTTTAGGGGGAGCGTACGTGTGAGGGCGCGGGTTAGTGTCAGCGTACGGGTTAGGATTAGGGGACGGTTGAGGGTCAGGCTTCGGGGAAGGGTTAGGGTTAGGGTTCGGGCTAGGGTTAGGGTTAGGGAACGGGGACTGTTTAGGGTCCAGGTGAGGGTACGACAACGCTTTAGGGGGAGCGTACGTGTGAGGGTGCGGGTTAGTGTCAGCGTACGGGTTAGGATTAGGGGACGGGTGAGGGTCACGCTTCGGGGAAGGGTTAGGGTTAGGGTTCGGGCTAGGGTTAGGGTTAGGGGACGGGGACGGTTTAGGGTCCAGGTGAGGGCACGACAACGCTTTAGGGGGAGCGTACGTGTGAGGGCGCGGGTTCGTGTCAGCGTACTGGTTAGGATTAGGGGACGCGTGAGGGTCAGGCTTCGGGGAAGGGTTAGGGATAGGGTTCGGGCTAGGGTTAGGGTTAGGGGACGGGGACGGTTTAGGGTCCAGGTGAGGGCACGACAATGCTTTAGGGGGAGCGTACGTGTGAGGGCGCGGGTTCGTGTCAGCGTACTGGTTAGGATTAGGGAACGGGTGAGGGTCAGGCTTCGGGGAAGGGTTAGGGTTAGGGTTCGGCCTAGGGTTAGGGTTAGGGGACGGGGACGGTTTAGGGTCCAGGTGAGGGCACGGCAACGCTTTAGGGGGAGCGTACGTGTGAGGGCGCGGGATAGTGTCAGCGTACGGGTTAGGATTAGGGGACGGGTGAGGGTCAGGCTTCGGGGAAGGATTAGGATTAGGGTTCGGGCTAGGGTTAGGGTTAGGGGACCGGGAAGTTTTAGGGTCCAGGTGAGGGCACGACAACGTTTTAGGGGGAGCGTACGTGTGAGGGCGCGGGTTAGTGTCAGCGTACGGGTTAGGATTAGGGGACGGGTGAGGGTCAGGCTTCGGGGAAGGGTTAGGGTTAGGGTTCGGGCTAGGGTTAGGGTTAGGGGACGGGGACGGTTTAGGGTGCAGGTGAGGGTACGACAACACTTTAGGGGGAGCGTACGTGTGAGGGCGCGGGTTAGTGTCAGCGTACGGGTTAGGATTAGGGGACGGGTGAGGGTCAGGCTTCGGGGAAGGGTTAGGGTTAGGGTTCGGGCTAGGGTTAGGGTTAGGGAACGGGGACTGTTTAGGTTCCAGGTGAGGGTACAACAACGCTTTAGGGTGAGCGTATGTGTGAGGGCGCGGGTTAGTGTAACCGTACGGGTTAGGATTAGGGGACGTGTGAGGGTCAGGCTTCGGAGAAGGGTTACGGTTAGGGTTCGGGCTAGGGTTAGGGTTAGGGGACGGGGACGGTTTAGGGTCCAGGTGAGGGCATGACAACGCTTTAGGGGGAGCGTACGTGTGAGGGCGCGGGTTAGTGTCAGCGTACGGGTTAGGATTAGGGGACGGTTGAGGGTCAGGCTTCGGGGAAGGGTTAGTGTTAGGGTTCCGGCTAGGGTTAGGGTTAGGGGACGGTGACGGTTTAGGGTCCAGGTGAGGGTACGACAACGCTTTAGGGGGAGCATACGTGTGAGGGCGCGGGTTAGTGTCAGCGTACGGGTTAGCATTAGGGGACGGGTGAGGGTCAGGCTTCGGGGAAGGGTTAGGGTTAGGGTTCGGGCTAGGGTTAGGGTTAGGGGATGGGGACGGTTTAGGGTCCAGGTGAGGGTACGACAACGCTTTAGGGGGAGCGTACGTGTGAGGGTTTGGGTTAGTGTCAGCGTACGGGTTAGGATTAGGGGACGGGTGAGGGTCACGCTTCGGGGAAGGGTTAGGGTTAGGGTTCGGGCTAGGGTTAGGGTTAGGGGACGGGGACGGTTTAGGGTCCAGGTGAGGGCACGACAACGCTTTAGGGGGAGCGTACGTGTGAGGGCGCGGGATAGTGTCAGCGTACGGGTTAGGATTAGGGGACGGGTGAGGGTCAGGCTTCGGGGAAGGATTAGGATTAGGGTTCGGGCTAGGGTTAGGGTTAGGGGACGGGGAAGGTTTAGGGTCCAGGTGAGGGCACGACAACGTTTTAGGGGGAGCGTACGTGTGAGGGCGCGGGTTAGTGTCAGCGTACGGGTTAGGATTAGGGGACGGGTGAGGGTCAGGCTTCGGGGAAGGGTTAGGGTTAGGGTTCGGGCTAGGGTTAGGGTTAGGGGACGGGGACGGTTTAGGTTGCAGGTGAGGGTACGACAACACTTTAGGGGGAGCGTTCGTGTGAGGGCGCGGGTTAGTGTCAGCGTACGGTTTAGGATTAGGGGACGGTTGAGGGTCAGGCTTCGGGGAAGGGTTAGGGTTAGGGTTCGGGCTAGGGTTAGGGTTAGGGAACGGGGACTGTTTAGGATCCAGGTGAGGGTACGACAACGCTTTAGGGGGAGCGTACGTGTGAGGGTGCGGGTTAGTGTCAGCGTACGGGTTAGGATTAGGGGACGGGTGAGGGTCACGCTTCGGGGAAGGGTTAGGGTTAGGGTTCGGGCTAGGGTTAGGGTTAGGGGACGGGGACGGTTTAGGGTCCAGGAGAGGGCACGACAACGCTTTAGGGGGAGCGTACGTGTGAGGGCGCGGGTTCGTGTCAGCGTACTGGTTAGGATTAGGGGACGCGTGAGGGTCAGCCTTCGGGGAAGTGTTAGGGATAGGGTTCGGGCTAGGGTTAGGGTTAGGGGACGGGGACGGTTTAGGGTCCAGGTGAGGGCACGACAACGCTTTAGGGGGAGCGTACGTGTGAGGGCGAGGGTTCGTGTCAGCGTACTGGTTAGGATTAGGGAACGGGTGAGGGTCAGGCTTCGGGGAAGGGTTAGGGTTAGGGTTCGGCCTAGGGTTAGGGTTAGGGGACGGGGACGGTTTAGGGTCCAGGTGAGGGCACGACAACGCTTTAGGGGGAGCGTACGTGTGAGGGCGCGGGATAGTGTCAGCGTACGGTTTAGGATTAGGGGACGGGTGAGGGTCAGGCTTCGGGGAAGGATTAGGATTAGGGTTCGGGCTAGGGTTAGGGTTAGGGGACGGGGAAGGTTTAGGGTCCAGGTGAGGGCACGACAACGTTTTAGGGGGAGCGTACGTGTGAGGGCGCGGGTTAGTGTCAGCGTACGGGTTAGGATTAGGGGACGGGTGAGGGTCAGGCTTCGGGGAAGGGTTAGGGTTAGGATTCGGGCTAGGGTTAGGGTTAGGGGACGGGTAAGGTTTAGGATGCAGGTGAGGGTACGACAACACTTTAGGGGGAGCGTACATGTGAGGGCGCGGGTTAGTGTCAGCGTACGGGTTAGGATTAGGGGACGGGTGAGGGTCAGGCTTCGGGGAAGGGTTAGGGTTAGGGTTCGGGCTAGGGTTAGGGTTAGGGGACGGGGACGGTTTAGGGTCCAGGTGAGGGCACGACAACGCTTTAGGGGGAGCGTACGTGTGAGGGCGCGGGTTCGTGTCAGCGTACTGGTTAGGATTAGGGGACGCGTGAGGGTCAGGCTTCGGGGAAGGGTTAGGGATAGGGTTCGGGCTAGGGTTAGGGTTAGGGGACGGGGACGGTTTAGGGTCCAGGTGAGGGCACGCAACGCTTTAGGGGGAGCGTACGTGTGAGGGCGCGGATTAGTGTCAGCGTACTGGTTAGGATTAGGGAACGGGTGAGGGTCAGGCTTCGGGGAAGTGTTAGGGTTAGGGTTCGGCCTAGGGTTAGGGTTAGGGGACGGGGACGGTTTAGGGTCCAGGTGAGGGCACGACAACGCTTTAGGGGGAGCGTACGTGTGAGGGCGCGGGATAGTGTCAGCGTACGGGTTAGAATTAGGGGACGGGTGAGGGTCAGGCTTCAGGGAAGGATTAGGATTAGGGTTCGGGCTAGGGTTAGGGTTAGGGGACGGGGAAGGTTTAGGGTGCAGGTGAGGGTACGACAATACTTTAGGGGGAGCGTACGTGTGAGGGCGCGGGTTAGTGTCAGCGTACGGGTTAGGATTAGGGGACGGGTGAGGGTCAGGCTTCGGGGAAGGGTTAGGGTTAGGGTTCGGGCTAGGGTTAGGGTTAGGGGACGGGGACGGTTTAGGGTCCAGGTGAGGGCACGACAACGCTTTAGGGGGAGCCTACGTGTGAGGGCGCGGGTTAGTGTCAGCGTACGGTTTAGGATTAGGGGATGGGTGAGGGTCAGGCTTCGGGGAAGGGTTAGGGTTAGGGTTCGGGCTAGGGTTAGGGGACGGGGACGGGGACGGGTTAGGGTCCAGGTGAGGGCACGACAACGCTTTTGGGGCAGCGTACGTGTGAGGGCGCGGGTTAGTGTCAGCGTACAGGTTAGGATTAGGGGACGGGTGAGGGTCAGGCTTCGGGGAAGGGTTAGGGTTATGGTTCGGGCTAGGGTTAGGGTTAGGGGACGGGGACGGTTTAGGGTCCAGTTGAGGGCACGACAACGCTTTAGGGGGAGCGTACGTGTGAGGGCGCGGGTTAGTGTCAGCGTACGGGTTAGGATTAGGGGACGGGTGAGGGTCAGGCTTCGGGGAAGTGTTAGGGTTAGGGTTCCGGCTAGGGTTAGGGTTAGGGGACGGCGACGGTTTAGGGTCCAGGTGAGGGTACGACAACGCTTTAGGGGGAGCGTACGTGTGAGGGCGCGGGTTAGTGTCTGCGTACGGGTTAGGATTAGGGGACGGGTGAGGGTCAGGCTTCGGGGAAGGTTTAAGGTTAGGGTTCGGGCTAGGTTTAGGGTTAGGGGACGGGGACGGTTTAGGGTGCAGGTGAGGGTACGACAACGCTTTAGGGGGAGCGTACGTGTGAGGGCGCGGGTTAGTGTCAGCGTACGGTTTAGGATTAGGGGACGGGTGAGTGTCAGGCTTCGGGGAAGTGTTAGGGTTAGGGTTCGGGCTAGGGTTAGGATTAGGGGACGGGTACGGTTTAGGGTCCAGGTAAGGGTACGACAACGCTTTAGGGGGAGCTTACGTGTGAGGGCGCGGGTTAGTGTCAGCGTACGGGTTAGGATTAGGGGACGGGTGAGGGTTAGGCTTCGGGGAAGGGTTAGGGTTAGCGTTCGGGCTAGGGTTAGGGTTAAGGGACGGGGACGGTTTAGGGTCCAGGTGAGGGTACGACAACGCTTTAGGGGGAGCGTACGTGTGAGGGCGCGGGTTAGTGTCAGTGTACGGGTTAGGATTAGGGGACGGGTGAGCGTCAGGCTTCGGGGAAGGGTTAGGGTTAGGGTTCGGCCTAGGGTTAGGGTTAGGGGACGGGGACGGTTTAGGGTCCAGGTGAGGGCACGACAACGCTTTAGGGGGAGCGTACGTGTGAGGGCGCGGGATAGTGTCAGCGTACGGGTTAGGATTAGGGGACGGGTGAGGGTCACGCTTCGGGGAAGGATTAGGATTAGGGTTCGGGATAGGGTTAGGGTTAGGGGACGGGGAATGTTTAGGGTCCAGGTGAGGGCACGACAACGTTTTAGGGGGAGCGTACGTGTGAGGGCGCAGGTTAGTGTCAGCGTACGGGTTAGGATTAGGGGACGGGTGAGGGTCAGGCTTCGGGGATGGGTTAGGGTTAGGGTTCGGGCTAGGGTTAGGGTTAGGGGACGGGGACGGTTTAGGGTGCAGGTGAGGGTACGAAAACACTTTAGGGGGAGCGTACGTGTGAGGGCGCGTGTTAGTGTCAGCGTACGGGTTAGGATTAGGGGACGGTTGAGGGTCAGGCTTCGGGGAAGGGTTAGGGTTAGGGTTCGGGCTAGGGTTAGGGTTAGGGGACGGGGAAGGTTTAGGGTCCAGTTGAGGGCACGACAACGTTTTAGGGGGAGCGTACGTGTGAGGGCGCGGGTTAGTGTCAGCGTACGGGTTAGGATTAGGGGACGGGTGAGGGTCAGGCTTCGGGGAAGGGTTAGGGTTAGGGTTCGGGCTAGGGTTAGGGTTACGGGACGGGGACGGTTTAGGGTGCAGGTGAGGGTACGACAACACTTTAGGGGGAGCGTACGTGTGAGGGCGCGGGTTAGTGTCAGCGTACGGGTTAGGATTAGGGGACGGGTGAGTGTCAGGCTTCGGGGAAGGGTTAGGGTTAGGGTTCGGGCTAGGGTTAGGGTTAGGGAATGGGGACTGTTTAGGTTCCAGGTGAGGGTACAACAACGCTTTAGGGGGAGCGTACGTGTGAGGGCGCGGGATAGTGTCAGCATACGGTTTAGGATTAGGGGACGGGTGAGGGTCAGGCTTCGGGGAAGGATTAGGATTAGGGTTCGGGCTAGGGTTAGGGTTAGGGGACGGGGAAGGTTTAGGGTCCAGGTGAGGGCACGACAACGTTTTAGGGGGAGCGTACGTGTGAGGGCGCGGGTTAGTGTCAGCGTACGGGTTAGGATTAGGGGACGGGTGAGGGTCAGGCTTCGGGGAAGGGTTAGGGTTAGGATTCGGGCTAGGGTTAGGGTTAGGGGACGGGTAAGGTTTAGGATGCAGGTGAGGGTACGACAACACTTTAGGGGGAGCGTACATGTGAGGGCGCGGGTTAGTGTCAGCGTACGGGTTAGGATTAGGGGACGGGTGAGGGTCAGGCTTCGGGGAAGGGTTAGGGTTAGGGTTCGGGCTAGGGTTAGGGTTAGGGGATGGGGACGGTTTAGGGTCCAGGTGAGGGTACGACAACGCTTTAGGGGGAGCGTACGTGTGAGGGTGCGGGTTAGTGTCAGCGTACGGGTTAGGATTAGGGGACGGGTGAGGGTCACGCTTCGGGGAAGGGTTAGGGTTAGGGTTCGGGCTAGGGTTAGGGTTAGGGGACGGGGACGGTTTAGGGTCCAGGTGAGGGCACGACAACGCTTTAGGGGGAGCGTACGTGTGAGGGCGCGGGTTCGTGTCAGCGTACTGGTTAGGATTAGGGGACGCGTGAGGGTCAGGCTTCGGGGAAGGGTTAGGGATAGGGTTCGGGCTAGGGTTAGGGTTAGGGGACGGGGACGGTTTAGGGTCCAGGTGAGGGTACGCAACGCTTTAGGGGGAGCGTACGTGTGACGGCGCGGGTTAGTGTCAGCGTACTGGTTAGGATTAGGGAACGGGTGAGGGTCAGGCTTCGGGGAAGTGTTAGGGTTAGGGTTCGGCCTAGGGTTAGGGTTAGGGGACGGGGACGGTTTAGGGTCCAGGTGAGGGCACGACAACGCTTTAGGGGGAGCGTACGTGTGAGGGCGCGGGATAGTGTCAGCGTACGGGTTAGAATTAGGGGACGGGTGAGGGTCAGGCTTCGGGGAAGGATTAGGATTAGGGTTCGGGCTAGGGTTAGGGTTAGGGGACGGGGAAGGTTTAGGGTGCAGGTGAGGGTACGACAACACTTTAGGGGGAGCGTACGTGTGAGGGCGCGGGTTAGTGTCAGCGTACGGGTTAGGATTAGGGGACGGGTGAGGGTCAGGCTTCGGGGAAGGGTTAGGGTTAGGGTTCGGGCTAGGGTTAGGGTTAGGGGACGGGGACGGTTTAGGGTCCAGGTGAGGGCACGACAACGCTTTAGGGGGAGCCTACGTGTGAGGGCGCGGGTTAGTGTCAGCGTACGGTTTAGGATTAGGGGATGGGTGAGGGTCAGGCTTCGGGGAAGGGTTAGGGTTAGGGTTCGGGCTAGGGTTAGGGGACGGGGACGGGGACGGGTTAGGGTCCAGGTGAGGGCACGACAACGCTTTTGGGGCAGCGTACGTGTGAGGGCGCGGGTTAGTGTCAGCGTACAGGTTAGGATTAGGGGACGGGTGAGGGTCAGGCTTCGGGGAAGGGTTAGGGTTATGGTTCGGGCTAGGGTTAGGGTTAGGGGACGGGGACGGTTTAGGGTCCAGGTGAGGGCACGACAACGCTTTAGGGGGAGCGTACGTGTGAGGGCGCGGGTTAGTGTCAGCGTACGGGTTAGGATTAGGGGACGGGTGAGGGTCAGGCTTCGGGGAAGGGTTAGGGTTAGGGTTCCGGCTAGGGTTAGGGTTAGGGGACGGCGACGGTTTAGGGTCCAGGTGAGGGTACGACAACGCTTTAGGGGGAGCGTACGTGTGAGGGCGCGGGTTAGTGTCTGCGTACGGGTTAGGATTAGGGGACGGGTGAGGGTCAGGCTTCGGGGAAGGGTTAAGGTTAGGGTTCGGGCTAGGTTTAGGGTTAGGGGACGGGGACGGTTTAGGGTGCAGGTGAGGGTACGACAACGCTTTAGGGGGAGCGTACGTGTGAGGGCGCGGGTTAGTGTCAGCGTACGGTTTAGGATTAGGAGACGGGTGAGTGTCAGGCTTCGGGGAAGTGTTAGGGTTAGGGTTCGGGCTAGGGTTAGGATTAGGGGACGGGTACAGTTTAGGGTCCAGGTAAGGGTACGACAACGCTTTAGGGGGAGCTTACGTGTGAGGGCGCGGGTTAGTGTCAGCGTACGGGTTAGGATTAGGGGACGGGTGAGGGTTAGGCTTCGGGGAAGGGTTAGGGTTAGCGTTCGGGCTAGGGTTAGGGTTAAGGGACGGGGACGGTTTAGGGTCCAGGTGAGGGTACGACAACGCTTTAGGGGGAGCGTACGTGTGAGGGCGCGGGTTAGTGTCAGCGTACTGGTTAGGATTAAGGGACGCGTGAGGGTCAGGCTTCGGGTAAGGGTTAGGGATAGGGTTCGGGCTAGGGTTAGGGTTAGGGGACGGGGACGGTTTAGGGTCCAGGTGAGGGCACGACAACGCTTTAGGGGGAGCGTACGTGTGAGGGCGCGGGTTAGTGTCAGCGTACTGGTTAGGATTAGGGAACGGTTGAGGGTCAGGCTTCGGGGAAGGGTTAGGGTTAGGGTTCGGCCTAGGGTTAGGGTTAGGGGACGGGGACGGTTTAGGGTCCAGGTGAGGGCACGACAACGCTTTAGGGGGAGCGTACGTGTGAGGGCGCGGGATAGTGTCAGCGTACGCGTTAGAATTAGGGGACGGGTGAGGGTCAGGCTTCGGGGAAGGATTAGGATTAGGGTTCGGGCTAGGGTTAGGGTTAGGGGACGGGGAAGGTTTAGGGTGCAGGTGAGGGTACGACAACACTTTAGGGGGAGCGTACGTGTGAGGGCGCGGGTTAGTGTCAGCGTACGGGTTAGGATTAGGGGACGGGTGAGGGTCAGGCTTCGGGGAAGGGTTAGGGTTAGGGTTCGGGCTAGGGTTAGGGTTAGGGGACGGGGAAGGTTTAGGGTGCAGGTGAGGGTACGAGAACACTTTAGGGGGAGCGTACGTGTGAGGGCGCGAGTTAGTGTCAGCGTACGGGTTAGGATTAGGGGACGGGTGAGGGTCAGGCTTCGGGGAAGGGTTAGGGTTAGGGTTCGGGCTAGGGTTAGGGTTAGGGGACGGGGACGGTTTAGGGTCCAGGTGAGGGCACGACAACGCTTTAGGGGGAGCCTACGTGTGAGGGCGCGGGTTAGTGTCAGCGTACGGTTTAGGATTAGGGGATGGGTGAGGGTCAGGCTTCGGGGAAGGGTTAGGGTTAGGGTTCGGGCTAGGGTTAGGGGACGGGGACGGGGACGGTTTAGGGTCCAGGTGAGGGCACGACAACGCTTTAGGGGCAGCGTACGTGTGAGGGCGCGGGTTAGTGTCAGCGTACAGGTTAGGATTAGGGGACGGGTGAGGGTAAGGCTTCGGGGAAGGGTTAGGGTTATGGTTCGGGCTAGGGTTAGGGTTAGGGGACGGGGACGGTTTAGGGTCCAGGTGAGGGCACGACAACGCTTTAGGGGGAGCGTACGTGTGAGGGCGCGGGTTAGTGTCAGCGTACGGGTTAGGATTAGGGGACGGGTGAGGGTCAGGCTTCGGGGAAGGGTTAGGGTTAGGGTTCCGGCTAGGGTTAGGGTTAGGGGACGGCGACGGTTTAGGGTCCAGGTGAGGGTACGACAACGCTTTAGGGGGAGCGTACGTGTGAGGGCGCGGGTTAGTGTCTGCGTACGGGTTAGGATTAGGGGACGGGTGAGGGTCAGGCTTCGGGGAAGGGTTAAGGTTAGGGTTCGGGCTAGGGTTAGGGTTAGGGGACGGGGACGGTTTAGGGTGCAGGTGAGGGTACGACAACGCTATAGGGGGAGCGTACGTGTGAGGGCGCGGGTTAGTGTCAGCGTACGGTTTAGGATTAGGGGACGGGTGAGTGTCAGGCTTCGGGGAAGTGTTAGGGTTAGGGTTCGGGCTAGGGTTAGGATTAGGGGACGGGTACGGTTTAGGGTCCAGGTGAGGGTACGACAACGCTTTAGGGGGAGCTTACGTGTGAGGGCGCGGGTTAGTGTCAGCGTACGGGTTAGGATTAGGGGACGGGTGAGGGTTAGGCTTCGGGGATGGGTTAGGGTTAGCGTTCGGGCTAGGGTTAGGGTTAAGGGACGGGGACGGTTTAGGGTCCAGGTGAGGGTACGACAACGCTTTAGGGGGAGCGTACGTGTGAGGGCGCGGGTTAGTGTCAGTGTACGGGTTAGGATTAGGGGACGGGTGAGCGTCAGGCTTCGGGGAAGGGTTAGGGTTAGGGTTCGGCCTAGGGTTAGGGTTAGGGGACGGGGACGGTTTAGGGTCCAGGTGAGGGCACGACAACGCTTTAGGGGGAGCGTACGTGTGAGGGCGCGGGATAGTGTCAGCGTACGGGTTAGGATTAGGGGACGGGTGAGGGTCACGCTTCGGGGAAGGATTAGGATTAGGGTTTGGGCTAGGGTTAGGGTTAGGGGACGGGGAAGGTTTAGGGTCCAGGTGAGGGCACGACAACGTTTTAGGGGGAGCGTACGTGTGAGGGCGCGGGTTAGTGTCAGCGTACGGGTTAGGATTAGGGGACGGGTGAGGGTCAGGCTTCGGGGAAGGGTTAGGGTTAGGGTTCGGGCTAGGGTTAGGGTTAGGGGACGGGGACGATTTAGGGTGCAGGTGAGGGTACGACAACCCTTTAGGGGGAGCGTACGTGTGAGGGCGTGGGTTAGTGTCAGCGTATGGGTTAGGATTAGGGGACGGGTGAGTGTCAGGCTTCGGGGAAGTGTTAGGGTTAGGGTTCGGGCTAGGGTTAGGGTTAGGGAACGGGGACTGTTTAGGTTCCAGGTGAGGGTACAACAACGCTTTAGGGGGAGCGTACGTGTGAGGGCGCGGGTTAGTGTCACCGTACGGATTAGGATTAGGGGACGTGTGAGGGTCAGGCTTCGGAGAAGGGTTACGGTTAGGGTTCGGGCTAGGGTTAGGGTTAGGGTACGGGGACGGTTTAGGGTCCAGGTGAGGGCATGACAACGCTTTAGGGGGAGCGTACGTGTGAGGGCGCGGGTTAGTGTCAGCGTACGGGTTAGGATTAGGGGACGGTTGAGGGTCAGGCTTCGGGGAAGGGTTAGTGTTAGGGTTCCGGCTAGGGTTAGGGTTAGGAGACGGTGATGGTTTAGGGTCCAGTTGAGGGTACGACAACGCTTTAGGGGGAGCATACGTGTGAGGGCGCGGGTTAGTGTCAGCGTACGGGTTAGCATTAGGGGACGGGTGAGGGTCAGGCTTCGGGGAAGTGTTAGGGTTAGGGTTCGGGCTAGGGTTAGGGTTAGGGGATGGGGACGGTTTAGGGTCCAGGTGAGGGTACGACAACGCTTTAGGGGGAGCGTACGTGTGAGGGTGCGGGTTAGTGTCAGCGTACGGGTTAGGATTAGGGGACGGGTGAGGGTCACGCTTCGGGGAAGGGATAGGGTTAGGGTTCGGGCTAGGGTTAGGGTTAGGGGACGGGGACGGTTTAGGGTCCAGGTGAGGGCACGACAACGCTTTCGGGGGAGCGTACGTGTGAGGGCGCGGGTTCGTGTCAGCGTACTGGTTAGGATTAGGGGACGGGTGAGGGTCAGGCTTCGGGGAAGGGTTAGGGATAGGGTTCGGGCTAGGGGTAGGGTTAGGGGACGGGGACGGTTTAGGGTCCAGGTGAGGGCACGACAACGCTTTCGGGGGAGCGTACGTGTGAGGGCGCGGGTTAGTGTCAGCGTACGGGTTAGGATTAGGGGACGGGTGAGGGTCAGGCTTCGGGGAAGGGTTAGGGTTAGGGTTCGGGCTAGGGTTAGTGTTAGGGGACGGGGACGGTTTAGAGTCCAGGTGAGGGCACGACAATGCTTTAGGGGGAGCGTACGTGTGAGGGCGCGGGTTAGTGTCAGCGTACGGTTTAGGATTAGGGGATGGGTGAGGGTCAGGCTTCGGGGAAGGGTTAGGGTTAGGGTTCGGGCTAGGGTTAGGGTTAGGGGACGGGGACGGGTTAGGGTCCAGGTGAGGGCACGACAACGCTTTAGGGGCAGCGTACGTGTGAGGGCGCGGGTTAGTGTCAGCGTACAGGTTAGGATTAGGGGACGGGTGAGGGTCAGGCTTCGGGGAAGGGTTAGGGTTAGGGTTCGGGCTAGGGTTAGGGTTAGGGGACGGGGACGGTTTAGGGTCCAGGTGAGGGCACGACAACGCTTTAGGGGGAGCGTACGTGTGAGGGCGCGGGTTAGTGTCAGCGTACGGGTTAGGATTAGGGGACGGGTGAGTGTCAGGCTTCGGGGAAGGGTTAGGGTTAGGGTTCGGGCTAGGGTTAGGATTAGGGGACGGGGACGGTTTAGGGTCCAGGTGAGGGTACGACAACGCTTTAGGGGGAGCTTACGTGTGAGGGCGCGGGTTAGTGTCAGCGTACGGGTTAGGATTATGGGACGGGTGAGGGTTAGGCTTCGGTGAAGGGTTAGGGTTAGCGTTCGGGCTAGGGTTAGGGTTAAGGGACGGGGACGGTTTAGGGTCCAGGTGAGGGTACGACAACGCTTTAGGGGGAGCGTACGTGTGAGGGCGCGGGTTAGTGTCAGTGTACGGGTTAGGATTAGGGGACGGGTGAGGGTCAGGCTTCGGGGAAGGGTTAGGGTTAGGGTTCGGCCTAGGGTTAGGGTTAGGGGACGGGGACGGTTTAGGGTCCAGGTGAGGGCACGACAACGCTTTAGGGGGAGCGTACGTGTGAGGGCGCGGGATAGTGTCAGCGTACGGGTTAGGATTAGGGGACGGGTGAGGGTCAGGCTTCGGGGAAGGATTAGGATTAGGGTTCGGGCTAGGGTTAGGGTTAGGGCACGGGGAAGGTTTAGGGTCCAGGTGAGGGCACGACAACGTTTTAGGGGAGCGTACGTGTGAGGGCGCGGGATAGTGTCAGCGTACGGGTTAGGATTAGGGGACGGGTGAGGGTCACGCTTCGGGGAAGTGTTAGGGTTAGGGTTCGGGCTAGGGTTAGGGTTAGGGGACGGGGACGGTTTAGGGTCCAGGTGAGGGCACGACAACGCTTTAGGGGGAGCGTACGTGTGAGGGCGCGGGTTCGTGTCAGCGTACTGGTTAGGATTAGGGGACGCGTGAGGGTCAGGCTTCGGGGAAGTGTTAGGGATAGGGTTCGGGCTAGGGTTAGGGTTAGGGGACGGGGACGGTTTAGGGTCCAGGTGAGGGCACGACAACGCTTTAGGGGGAGCGTACATGTGAGGGCGCGGGTTCGTGTCAGCGTACTGGTTAGGATTAGGGAACGGGTGAGGGTCAGGCTTCGGGGAAGGGTTAGGGTTAGGGTTCGGCCTAGGGTTAGGGTTAGGGGACGGGGACGGTTTAGGGTCCAGGTGAGGGCACGACAACGCTTTAGGGGGAGCGTACGTGTGAGGGCGCGGGATAGTGTCAGCGTACGGTTTAGGATTAGGGGACGGGTGAGGGTCAGGCTTCGGGGAAGGATTAGGATTAGGGTTCGGGCTAGGGTTAGGGTTAGGGGACGGGGAAGGTTTAGGGTCCAGGTGAGGGCACGACAACGTTTTTGGGGGAGCGTACGTGTGAGGGCGCGGGTTAGTGTCAGCGTACGGGTTAGGATTAGGGGACGGGTGAGGGTCAGGCTTCGGGGAAGGGTTAGGGTTAGGATTCGGGCTAGGGTTAGGGTTAGGGGACGGGGAAGGTTTAGGATGCAGGTGAGGGTACGACAACACTTTAGGGGGAGCGTACGTGTGAGGGCGCGGGTTAGTGTCAGCGTACGGGTTAGGATTAGGGGACGGGTGAGTGTCAGGCTTCGGGGAAGGGTTAGGGTTAGGGTTCGGGCTAGGGTTAGGGTTAGGGGATGGGGACGGTTTAGGGTCCAGGTGAGGGTACGACAACGCTTTAGGGGGAGCGTACGTGTGAGGGTGCGGGTTAGTGTCAGCGTATGTGTTAGGTTTAGGGGACGGGTGAGGGTCACGCTTCGGGGAAGGGTTAGGGTTAGGGTTCGGGCTAGGGTTAGGGTTAGGGGACGGGGACGGTTTAGGGTCCAGGTGAGGGCACGACAACGCTTTAGGGGGAGCGTACGTGTGAGGGCGCGGGTTCGTGTCAGCGTACTGGTTAGGATTAGGGGACGCGTGAGGGTCAGGCTTCGGGGAAGGGTTAGGGATAGGGTTCGGGCTAGGGTTAGGGTTAGGGGACGGGGACGGTTTAGGGTCCAGGTGAGGGCACGACAACGCTTTAGGGGGAGCGTACGTGTGAGGGCGCGGGTTAGTGTCAGCGTACTGGTTAGGATTAGGGAACGGGTGAGGGTCAGGCTTCGGGGAAGGGTTAGGGTTAGGGTTCGGCCTAGGGTTAGGGTTAGGGGACGGGGACGGTTTAGGGTCCAGGTGAGGGAACGACAACGCTTTAGGGGGAGCCTACGTGTGAGGGCGCGGGTTAGTGTCAGCGTACGGTTTAGGATTAGGGGATGGGTGAGGGTCAGGCTTCGGGGAAGGGTTAGGTTTAGGGTTCGGGCTAGGGTTAGGGGACGGGGACGGGGACGGGTTAGGGTCCAGGTGAGGGCACGACAACGCTTTAGGGGCAGCGTACGTGTGAGGGCGCGGGTTAGTGTCAGCGTACAGGTTAGGATTAGGGGACGGGTGAGGGTCAGGCTTCGGGGAAGGGTTAGGGTTATGGTTCGGGCTAGGGTTAGGGTTAGGGGACGGGGACGGTTTAGGGTCCAGGTGAGGGCACGACAACGCTTTAGGGGGAGCGTACGTGTGAGGGCGCGGTTTAGTGTCAGCGTACGGGTTAGGATTAGGGGACGGGTGAGGGTCAGGCTTCGGGGAAGGGTTAGGGTTAGGGTTCCGGCTAGGGTTAGGGTTAGGGGACGGCGACGGTTTAGGGTCCAGGTGAGGGTACGACAACGCTTTAGGGGGAGCGTACGTGTGAGGGCGCGGGTTAGTGTCAGCGTACGGGTTAGCATTAGGGGACGGGTGAGAGTCAGGCTTCGGGGAAGGGTTAGGGTTAGGGTTCGGGCTAGGGTTAGGGTTAGGGGACGGGGACGGTTTAGGGTCCAGGTGAGGGCACGACAACGCTTTAGGGGGAGCGTACGTGTGAGGGCGCGAGATAGTGTCAGCGTACGGGTTAGGATTAGGGGACGGGTGAGTGTCAGGCTTCGGGGAAGGATTAGGATTAGGGTTCGGGCTAGGGTTAGGGTTAGGGGAAGGGGAAGGTTTAGGGTCCAGGTGAGGGTACGACAGCGCTTTAGGGGGAGCTTACGTGTGAGGGCGTGGGTTAGTGTCAGCGTACGGGTTAGGATTAGGGGACGGGTAGGGGTTAGGCTTCGGGGAAGGGTTAGGGTTAGCGTTCGGGCTAGGGTTAGGGTTAAGGGACGGGGACGGTTTAGGGTCCAGGTGAGGGTACGACAACGCTTTAGGGGGAGCGTATGTGTGAGGGCGCGGGTTAGTGTCAGTCTACTGGTTAGGATTAGGGGACGGGTGAGGGTCAGGCTTCGGGGAAGGGTTAGGGTTAGGGTTCGGCCTAGGGTTAGGGTTAGGGGACGGGGACGGTTTAGGGTCCAGGTGAGGGCACGACAACGCTTTAGGGGGAGCGTACGTGTGAGGGCGCGGGATAGTGTCAGCGTACGGGTTAGGATTAGGGGCCGGGTGAGGGTCAGGCTTCGGGGAAGGGTTAGGGTTAGGGTTCGGGCTAGGGTTAGGGTTAGGGGACGGGGACGGTTTAGGGTCCAGGTGAGGGTACGACAACACTTTAGGGGGAGCGTATGTGTGAGGGCGCGGGTTAGTGTCAGCGTACGGGTTATGATTAGGGGACGGGTGAGGGTCAGGCTTCGGGGAAGGGTTAGGGTTAGGGTTCGGGCTAGGGTTAGGGTTAGGGGACGGGGACGGTTTAGGGTCCAGGTGAGGGCACGACAACGCTTTAGGGGGAGCGTACGTGTGAGGGCGCGGGTTCGTGTCAGCGTACTGGTTAGGATTAGGGGACGCGTGAGGGTCAGGCTTCGGGGAAGGGTTAGGGATAGGGTTCGGGCTAGGGTTAGGGTTAGGGGACGGGGACGGTTTAGGGTCAAGGTGAGGGCACGACAACGCTTTAGGGGGAGCGTACGTGTGCGGGCGCGGGTTCATGTCAGCGTACTGGTTAGGATTAGGGGACGGGTGAGGGTCAGGCTTCGGGGAAGGGTTAGGGTTAGGGTTCGGGCTAGGGTTAGGGTTAGGGGACGGTGACGGTTTAGGGTCCAGGTGAGGGCACGACAACGCTTTAGGGGGAGCGTACGTGTGAGGGCGCGGGTTAGTGTCAGCGCACGGTTTAGGATTAGGGGATGGGTGAGGGTCAGGCTTCGGGGAAGGGTTAGAGTTAGGGTTCGGGCTAGGGTTAGGGTTAGTGGACGGGGACGGGTTAGGGTCCAGGTGAGGGCACGACAATGCTTTAGGGGCAGCGTACGTGTGAGGGCGCGGGTTAGTGTCAGCGTACAGGTTAGGTTTAGGGGACGGGTGAGGGTCAGGCTTCGGGGAAGGGTTAGGGTTAGGGTTCGGGCTAGGGTTAGGGTTAGGGGACGGGGACGGTTTAGGGTCCAGGTGAGGGCACGACAACGCTTTAGGGGGAGCGTACGTGTGAGGGCGCGGGTTAGTGTCAGCGTACGGGTTAGGATTAGGGGACGGGTGAGGGTCAGGCTTCGGGGAAGGGTTAGGGTTAGGGTTCGGGCTAGGGTTAGGGTTAGGGGACGGGGACGGTTTAGGGTCCAGGTGAGGGCACGGCAACGCTTTAGGGGGAGCGTACGTGTGAGGGCGCGGGATAGTGTCAGCGTACGGGTTAGGATTAGGGGATGGGTGAGGGTCAGGCTTCGGGGAAGGGTTAGGGTTAGGGTTCGGGCTAGGGTTAGGGTTAGGGGACGGCGACGGTTTAGGGTCCAGGTGAGGGTACGACAACGCTTTAGGGGGAGCGTACGTGTGAGGGCGCGGGTTAGTGTCAGCGTACGGGTTAGCATTAGTGGACGGGTGAGGGTCAGGCTTCGGGGAAGGGTTAGGGTTAGGGTTCGGGCTAGGGTTAGGGTTAGGGGATGGGGACGGTTTAGGGTCCAGGTGAGGGTACGACAACGCTTTAGGGGGAGCGTACGTGTGAGGGTGCGGGTTAGTGTCAGCGTACGGGTTAGGATTAGGGGACGGGTGAGGGTCACGCTTCGGGGAAGGGTTAGGGTTAGGGTTCGGGCTAGGGTTAGGGTTAGGGGACAGGGACGGTTTAGGGTCCATGTGAGGGCACGACAACGCTTTAGGGAGAGCGTACGTGTGAGGGCGCGGGTTCGTGTCAGCGTACTGGTTAGGATTAGGGGACGGGTGAGGGTCAGGCTTCGGGGAAGGGTTAGGGATAGGGTTCGGGCTAGGGTTAGGGTTAGGGGACGGGGACGGTTTAGGGTCCAGGTGAGGGCACGACAACGCTTTAGGGGAAGCGTACGTGTGAGGGCGCGGGTTCGTGTCAGCGTACTGGTTAGGATTAGGGGATGGGTGAGGGTCAGGCTTCGGGGAAGGGTTAGGGTTAGGGTTCGGGCTAGGGTTAGGGTTAGGGGACGGAGACGGTTTAGGGTCCAGGTGAGGGCACGACAACGCTTTAGGGGGAGCGTACGTGTGAGGGCGCGGGTTAGTGTCAGCGTACGGTTTAGGATTAGGGGATGGGTGAGGGTCAGGCTTCGGGGAAGGGTTAGGGTTAGGGTTCGGGCTAGGGTTAGGGTTAGGGGACGGGGACGGGTTAGGGTCCAGGTGAGGGCACGACAACGCTTTAGGGGCAGCGTACGTGTGAGGGCGCGGGTTAGTGTCAGCGTACAGGTTAGGATTAGGGGACGGGTGAGGGTCAGGCTTCGGGGAAGGGTTAGGGTTAGGGTTCGGGCTAGGGTTAGGGTTAGGGGACGGGGACGGTTTAGGGTCCAGGTGAGGGCACGACAACGCTTTAGGGGGAGCGTACGTGTGAGGGCGCGGGTTAGTGTCAGCGTACGGGTTAGGATTAGGGGACGGGTGAGGGTCAGGCTTCGGGGAAGGGTTAGGTTTAGGGTTCGGGCTAGGGTTAGGGTTAGGGGACGGGGACGGTTTAGGGTCCAGGTGAAGGCACGGAAACGCTTTAGGGGGAGCATACGTGTGAGGGCGCGGGATAATGTCAGCGTCCGGGTTAGGATTAGGGGACGGGTGAGGTTCAGGCTTCGGGGAAGGGTTAGGGTTAGGGTTCCGGCTAGGGTTAGTGTTAGGGGACGGCGACGGTTTAGGGTCCAGGTGAGGGTACGACAACGCTTTAGGGGGAGCGTACGTGTGAGGGCGTGGGTTAGTGTCAGCGTACGGGTTAGGATTGGGGACGGGTGAGGGTCAGGATTCGGGGAAGTGTTAGGGTTAGGGTTCGGGCTAGGGTTAGGGTTAGGGGACGGGGACGGTTTAGGGTGCAGGTGAGGGTACGACAACACTTTAGGGGGAGCGTACGTGTGAGGGCACGGGTTAGTGTCAGCGTACGGGTTAGGATTAGGGGACGGGTGAGGGTCAGGCTTCGGGGAAGGGTTAGGGTTAGGGTTCGGGCTAGGGTTAGGGTTAGGGAACGGGGACTGTTTAGGGTCCAGGTGAGGGTACGACAACGCTTTAGGGGGAGCGTACGTGTGAGGGTGCGGGTTAGTGTCAGCGTACGGGTTAGGATTAGGGGACGGGTGAGTGTCAGGCTTCGGGGAAGGGTTAGGGTTAGGGTTAGGTTTCGGGCTAGGGTTAGGGTTAGGGGACGGGGACGGTTTAGGGTCCAGGTGAGGGCACGACAACGCTTTAGGGGGAGCGTACGTGTGAGGGCGCGGGTTCGTGTCAGCGTAGTGGTTAGGATTAGGGGACGGGTGAGGGTCAGGCTTCTGGGAAGGGTTAGGGATAGGGTTCGGGCTAGGGTTAGGGTTAGGGGACGGGGACGGTTTAGGGTCCAGGTGAGGGCACGACAACGCTTTAGGGGGAGTGTACGTGTGAGGGCGCGGGTTCGTGTCAGCATACTGGTTAGGATTAGGGGACGGGTGAGGGTCAGGCTTCGAGGAAGGGTTAGGGTTAGGGTTCGGGCTAGGGTTAGGGTTAGGGGACGGGGACGGTTTAGGGTCCAGGTGAGGGCACGACAACGCTTTAGGGCGAGCGTACGTGTGAGGGCGCGGGTTAGTGTCAGCGTACGGTTTAGGATTAGGGGATGGGTGAGGGTCAGGCTTCGGGGAAGGGTTAGGGTTAGGGTTCGGGCTAGGGTTAGGGTTAGGGGACGGAGACGGGTTAGGGTCCAGGTGAGGGCACGACAACGCTTTAGGGGCAGCGTACGTGTGAGGGCGCGGGTTAGTGTCAGCGTACAGGTTAGGATTAGGGGACGGGTGAGGGTCAGGCTTCGGGGAAGGGTTAGGGTTAGGGTTCAGGCTAGGGTTAGGGTTAGGGGACGGGTACGGTTAAGGGTCCAGGTGAGGGCACGACAACGCTTTAGGGGGAGCGTTCGTGTGAGGGCGCGGGTTAGTGTCAGCGTACGGGTTAGGATTAGGGGACGGGTGAGGGTCAGGCTTCGGGGAAGCGTTAGGGTTAGGGTTCGGGCTAGGGTTAGGGTTAGGGGACGGGGACGGTTTAGGGTCCAGGTGAGGGCACGGCAACGCTTTAGGGGGAGCGTACGTGTGAGGGCGCGGGATAGTGTCAGCGTACGGGTTAGGATTAGGGGACGGGTGAGGGTCAGGCTTCGGGGAAGGGTTAGGGTTAGGGTTCGGGCTAGGGTTAGGGTTAGGGGATGGGGAGGGTTTAGGGTCCAGGTGAGGGTACGACAACGCTTTAGGGGGAGCGTACGTGTGAGGGCGTGGGTTAGTGTCAGCGTACGGGTTAGGATTAGGGTACGGGTGAGGGTCAGGCTTCGGGGAAGGGTTAGGGTTAGGGTTCGGGCTAGGGTTAGGGTTAGGGGACGGGGACGGTTTAGGGTGCAGGTGAGGGCACGACAACGCTTTAGGGGGAGCGTACGTGTGAGGGCGCGGGTTAGTGTCAGCGTACGGGTTAGCATTAGGGGACGGGTGAGGGTCAGGCTTCGGGGAAGGGTTAGGGTTATGGTTCGGGCTAGGGTTAGGGTTAGGGGATGGGGACGGTTTAGGGTCCAGGTGAGGGTACGACAACGCTTTAGTGGGAGCGTACGTGTGAGGGTGCGGGTTAGTGTCAGCGTACAGGTTAGGATTAGGGGACGGGTGAGGGTCACGCTTCGGGGACGGGTTAGGGTTAGGGTTAGGTTTCGGGCTAGGGTTAGGGTTAGGGGACGGGGACGGTTTAGGGTCCAGGTGAGGGCACGGCAACGCTTTAGGGGGAGCGTACGTGTGAGGGCGCGGGATAGTGTCAGCGTACTGGTTAGGATTAGGGGACGGGTGAGGGTCAGGCTTCTGGGAAGGGTTAGGGATAGGGTTCGGGCTAGGGTTAGGGTTAGGGGACGGGGACGGTTTAGGGTCCAGGTGAGGGCACGACTATGCTTTAGGGGGAGCGTACGTGTGAGGGCGCGGGTTCGTGTCAGCATACTGGTTAGGATTAGGGGACGGGTGAGGGTCAGGCTTCGGGGAAGGGTTAGGGTTAGGGTTCGGGCTAGGGTTAGGGTTAGGGGACGGGGACGGTTTAGGGTCCAGGTGAGGGCACGACAACGCTTTAGGGGGAGCGTACGTGTGAGGGCGCGGGTTAGTGTCAGCGTACTGCTTAGGATTAGGGGACGCGTGAGGGTCAGGCTTCGGGGAAGGGTTAGGGATAGGGTTCGGGCTAGGGTTAGGGTTAGGGGACGGGGACGGTTTAGGGTCCAGGTGAGGGCACGACAACGCTTTAGGGGGAGCGTACGTGTGCGGGCGCGGGTTCATGTCAGCGTACTGGTTAGGATTAGGGGACGGGTGAGGGTCAGGCTTCGGGGAAGGGTTAGGGTTAGGTTTCGGGCTAGGGTTAGGGTTAGGGGACGGGGACGGTTTAGGGTCCAGGTGAGGGCACGACAACGCTTTAGGGGGAGCGTACGTGTGAGGGCGCGGGTTAGTGTCAGCGTACGGTTTAGGATTAGGGGATGGGTGAGGGTCAGGCTTCGGGGAAGGGTTAGGGTTAGGGTTCGGGCTAGGGTTAGGGTTAGTGGACGGGGACGGGTTAGGGTCCAGGTGAGGGCACGACAATGCTTTAGGGGCAGCGTACGTGTGAGGGCGCGGGTTAGTGTCAGCGTACAGGTTAGGATTAGGGGACGGGTGAGGGTCAGGCTTCGGGGAAGGGTTAGGGTTAGGGTTCGGGCTAGGGTTAGGGTTAGGGGACGGGGACGGTTTAGGGTCCAGGTGAGGGCACGACAACGCTTTAGGGGGAGCGTACGTGTGAGGGCGCGGGTTAGTGTCAGCGTACGGGTTAGGATTAGGGGACGGGTGAGTGTCAGGCTTCGGGGAAGGGTTAGGGTTAGGGTTAGGTTTCGGGCTAGGGTTAGGGTTAGGGGACGGGGACGGTTTAGGGTCCAGGTGAGGGCACGACAACGCTTTAGGGGGAGCGTACGTGTGAGGGCGCGGGTTCGTGTCAGCGTAGTGGTTAGGATTAGGGGACGGGTGAGGGTCAGGCTTCTGGGAAGGGTTAGGGATAGGGTTCGGGCTAGGGTTAGGGTTAGGGGACGGGGACGGTTTAGGGTTCAGGTGAGGGCACGACAACGCTTTAGGGGGAGTGTACGTGTGAGGGCGCGGGTTCGTGTCAGCATACTGGTTAGGATTAGGGGACGGGTGAGGGTCAGGCTTCGGGGAAGGGTTAGGGTTAGGGTTCGGGCTAGGGTTAGGGTTAGGGGACGGGGACGGTTTAGGGTCCAGGTGAGGGCACGACAACGCTTTAGGGGGAGCATACGTGTGAGGGCGCGGGTTAGTGTCAACGTACGGTTTAGGATTAGGGGATGGGTGAGGGTCAGGCTTCGGGGAAGGGTTAGGGTTAGGGTTCGGGCTAGGGTTAGGGTTAGGGGACGGAGACGGGTTAGGGTCCAGGTGAGGGCACGACAACGCTTTAGGGGCATCGTACGTGTGAGGGCGCGGGTTAGTGTCAGCGTACAGGTTAGGATTAGGGGACGGGTGAGGGTCAGGCTTCGGGGAAGGGTTAGGGTTAGGGTTCAGGCTAGGGTTAGGGTTAGGGGACGGGGACGGTTTAGGGTCCAGGTGAGGGCACGACAACGCTTTAGGGGGAGCGTACGTGTGAGGGCGCGGGTTAGTGTCAGCGTACGGGTTAGGATTAGGGGACGGGTGAGGGTCAGGCTTCGGGGAAGCGTTAGGGTTAGGGTTCGGGCTAGGGTTAGGGTTAGGGGACGGGGACGGTTTAGGGTCCAGGTGAGGGCACGGCAACGCTTTAGGGGGAGCGTACGTGTGAGGGCGCGGGATAGTGTCAGCGTACGGGTTAGGATTAGGGGACGGGTGAGGGTCAGGCTTCGGGGAAGGGTTAGGGTTAGGGTTCGGGCTAGGGTTAGGGTTAGGGGATGGGGAGGGTTTAGGGTCCAGGTGAGGGTACGACAACGCTTTAGATGGAGCGTACGTGTGAGGGCGTGGGTTAGTGTCAGCGTACGGGTTAGGATTAGGGGACGGGTGAGGGTCAGGCTTCGGGGAAGGGTTAGGGTTAGGGTTCGGGCTAGGGTTAGGGTTAGGGGACGGGGACGGTTTAGGGTGCAGGTGAGGGCACGACAACGCTTTAGGTGGAGCGTACGTGTGAGGGCGCGGGTTAGTGTCAGCGTACGGGTTAGCATTAGGGGACGGGTGAGGGTCAGGCTTCGGGGAAGGGTTAGGGTTAGGGTTAGGTTTCGGGCTAGGGTTAGGGTTAGGGGACGGGGACGGTTTAGGGTCCAGGTGAGGGCACGGCAACGCTTTAGGGGGAGCGTACGTGTGAGGGCGCGGGATAGTGTCAGCGTACTGGTTAGGATTAGGGGACGGGTGAGGGTCAGGCTTCTGGGAAGGGTTAGGGATAGGGTTCGGGCTAGGGTTAGGGTTAGGGGACAGGGACGGTTTAGGGTCCAGGTGAGGGCACGACAACGCTTTAGGGGGAGCGTACGTGTGAGGGCGCGGGTTCGTGTCAGCTTACTGGTTAGGATTAGGGGACGGGTGAGGGTCAGGCTTCGGGGAAGGGTTAGGGTTAGGGTTCGGGCTAGGGTTAGGGTTAGGGGACGGGGATGGTTTAGGGTCCAGGTGAGGGCACGACAACGCTTTAGGGGGAGCGTACGTGTGAGGGCGCGGGTTAGTGTCAGCGTACGGTTTAGGATTAGGGGATGGGTGAGGGTCAGGCTTCGGGGAAGGGTTAGGGTTAGGGTTCGGACTAGGGTTAGGGTTAGGGGACGGGGACGGGTTAGGGTCCAGGTGAGGGCACGACAACGCTTTAGGGGCAGCGTACGTGTGAGGGCGCGGGTTAGTGTCAGCGTACAGGTTAGGATTAGGGGACGGGTGAGGGTCAGGCTTCGGGGAAGGGTTAGGGTTAGGGTTCGGGCTAGGGTTACGGTTAGGGGACGGGGACGGTTTAGGGTCCAGGTGAGGGCACGACAACGCTTTAGGGGGAGCGTACGTGTGAGGGCGCGGGTTAGTGTCAGCGTACGGGTTAGGATTAGGGGACGGGTGAGGGTCAGGCTTCGGGGAAGCGTTAGGGTTAGGGTTCGGGCTAGGGTTAGGGTTAGGGGACGGGGACGGTTTAGGGTCCAGGTGAGGGCACGGCAACGCTTTAGGGGGAGCGTACGTGTGAGGGCGCGGGATAGTGTCAGCGTACGGGTTAGGATTAGGGGACGGGTGAGGGTCAGGCTTCGGGGAAGGGTTAGGGTTAGGGTTCGGGCTAGGGTTAGGGTTAGGGGATGGGGACGGTTTAGGGTCCAGGTGAGGGTACGACAACGCTTTAGGGGGAGCGTACGTGTGAGGGCGTGGTTTAGTGTCAGCGTACGGGTTAGGATTAGGGGACGGGTGAGGGTCACGCTTCGGGGAAGAGTTAGGGTTAGGGTTCGGGCTAGGGTTAGGGTTAGGGGACGGGGACGGTTTAGGGTGCAGGTGAGGGCACGACAACGCTTTAGGTGGAGCGTACGTGTGAGGGCGCGGGTTAGTTTCAGCGTACGGGTTAGCATTAGGGGACGGGTGAGGGTCAGGCTTCGGGGAAGGGTTAGGGTTATGGTTCGGGCTAGGGTTAGGGTTAGGGGATGGGGACGGTTTAGGGTCCAGGTGAGGGTACGACAACGCTTTAGTGGGAGCGTACGTGTGAGGGTGCGGGTTAGTGTCAGCGTACGGGTTAGGATTAGGGGACGGGTGAGGGTCACGCTTCGGGGAAGGGTTAGGGTTAGGGTTCGGGCTAGGGTTAGGGTTAGGGGACGGGGACGGTTTAGGGTGCAGGTGAGGGCACGACAACGCTTTAGGGGGAGCGTACGTGTGAGGGCGTGGGTTCATGTCAGCGTACTGGTTAGGATTTGGGGACGGGTGAGGGTCAGGCTTCGGGGAAGGGTTAGGGGTAGTGTTCGGGCTAGGGTTAGGGTTAGGGGATGGGGACGGTTTAGGGTCCAGGTGAGGGCATGACAACGCTTTAGGGGGAGCGTACGTGTGAGGGCGCGGGTTAGTGTCAGCGTACAGGTTAGGATTAGGGGACGGGTGAGGGTCAGGCTTCGGGGAAGGGTTAGGGTTAGGGTTCCGGCTAGGTTTAGGGTTAGGGGACGGCAACGGTTTAGGGTCCAGGTGAGGGTACGACAACGCTTTAGGGGGAGCGTACGTGTGAGGGCGCGGGTTAGTGTCAGCGTACGGGATAGGATTAGGGGACGGGTGAGGGTTAGGCTTCGGGGAAGGGTTAGGGTTAGCGTTCGGGCTATGGTTAGGGTTAAGGGACGGGGACGGTTCAGGTTCCAGGTGAGGGTACGACAACGCTTTAGGAGGAGCGTACGTGTGAGGGCGCGGGTTAGTGTCAGTGTACGGGTTAGGATTAGGGGACGGGTGAGGGTCAGGCTTCGGGGATGGGTTAGGGTTAGGGTTCGGCCTAGGGTTAGGCTTAGGGGACGGGGACGGTTTAGGGTCCAGGTGAGGGCACGACAACGCTTTAGGGGGAGCGTACGTGTGAGGGCGCGGGATAGTGTCAGCGTACGGGTTAGGATTAGGGGACGGGTGAGGGTCAGGCTTCGGGCAAGGATTAGGATTAGGGTTCGGGCTAGGGTTAGGGTTAGGGGACGGGGAAGGTTTAGGGTCCAGGTGAGGGCACGACAACGTTTTAGGGGGAGCGTACGTGTGAGGGTGCGGGTTAGTGTCAGCGTACGGGTTAGGATTAGGGGACGGGTGAGGGTCAGGCTTCGGGGAAGGGTTAGGATTAGGGTTCGGGCTAGGGTTAGGGTTAGGGGACGGGGAAGGTTTAGGGTGCAGGTGAGGGTACGACAACACTTTAGGGGGAGCGTACGTGTGAGGGAGCGGGTTAGTGTCAGCGTACGGGTTAGGATTAGGGGACGGGTGAGGGTCAGGCTTCGGGGAAGGGTTAGGGTTAGGGTTCGGGCTAGGGTTAGGGTTAGGGGACGGGGACGGTTTAGGGTCCAGGTGAGGGCACGACAACGCTTTAGGGGGAGCCTACGTGTGAGGGCGCGGGTTAGTGTCAGCGTACGGTTTAGGATTAGGGGATGGGTGAGGGTCAGGCTTCGGGGAAGGGTTAGGGTTAGGGTTCGGGCTAGGGTTAGGGGACGGGGACGGGGACGGGTTAGGGTCCAGGTGAGGGCACGACAACGCTTTTGGGGCAGCGTACGTGTGAGGGCGCGGGTTAGTGTCAGCGTACAGGTTAGGATTAGGGGACGGGTGAGGGTCAGGCTTCGGGGAAGGGTTAGGGTTATGGTTCGGGCTAGGGTTAGGGTTAGGGGACGGGGACGGTTTAGGGTCCAGGTGAGGGCACGACAACGCTTTAGGGGGAGCGTACGTGTGAGGGCGCGGGTTAGTGTCAGCGTACGGGTTAGGATTAGGGGACGGGTGAGGGTCAGGCTTCGGGGAAGGGTTAGGGTTAGGGTTCCGGCTAGGGTTAGGGTTAGGGGACGGCGACGGTTTAGGGTCCAGGTGAGGGTACGACAACGCTTTAGGGGGAGCGTACGTGTGAGGGCGCGGGTTAGTGTCTGCGTACGGGTTAGGATTAGGGGACGGGTGAGGGTCAGGCTTAGGGGAAGGGTTAAGGTTAGGGTTCGGGCTAGGTTTAGGGTTAGGGGACGGGGACGGTTTAGGGTGCAGGTGAGGGTACGACAACGCTTTAGGGGGAGCGTACGTGTGAGGGCGCGGGTTAGTGTCAGCGTACGGTTTAGGATTAGGGGACGGGTGAGTGTCAGGCTTCGGGGAAGTGTTAGGGTTAGGGTTCGGGCTAGGGTTAGGATTAGGGGACGGGTACAGTTTAGGGTCCAGGTTAGGGTACGACAACGCTTTAGGGGGAGCTAACGTGTGAGGGCGCGGGTTAGTGTCAGCGTACGGGTTAGGATTAGGGGACGGGTGAGTGTTAGGCTTCGGGGAAGGGTTAGGGTTAGCGTTCGGGCTAGGGTTAGGGTTAAGGGACGGGGACGGTTTAGGGTCCAGGTGAGGGTACGACAACGCTTTAGGGGGAGCGTACGTGTGAGGGCGCGGGTTAGTGTCAGTGTACGGGTTAGGATTAGGGGACGGGTGAGCGTCAGGCTTCGGGGAAGGGTTAGGGTTAGGGTTCGGCCTAGGGTTAGGGTTAGGGGACGGGGACGGTTTAGGGTCCAGGTGAGGGCACGACAACGCTTTAGGGGGAGCGTACGTGTGAGGGCGCGGGATAGTGTCAGCGTACGGGTTAGGATTAGGGGACGGGTGAGGGTCACGCTTCGGGGAAGGATTAGGATTAGGGTTCTGGATAGGGTTAGGGTTAGGGGACGGGGAAGGTTTAGGGTCCAGGTGAGGGCACGACAACGTTTTAGGGGGAGCGTACGTGTGAGGGCGCAGGTTAGTGTCAGCGTACGGGTTAGGATTAGGGGACGGGTGAGGGTCAGGCTTCGGGGAAGGGTTAGGGTTAGGGTTCGGGCTAGGGTTACGGTTAGGGGACGGGGACGGTTTAGGGTGCAGGTGAGGGTACGAAAACACTTTAGGGGGAGCGTACGTGTGAGGGCGCGTGTTAGTGTCAGCGTACGGGTTAGGATTAGGGGACGGTTGAGGGTCAGGCTTCGGGGAAGGATTAGGGTTAGGGTTCGGGCTAGGGTTAGGGTTAGGGAACGGGGACTGTTTAGGGTCCAGGTGAGGGTACGACAACGCTTTAGGGGGAGCGTACGTGTGAGGGTGCAGGTTAGTGTCAGCGTACGGGTTAGGATTAGGGGACGGGTGAGGGTCACGCTTCGGGGAAGGGTTAGGGTTAGGGTTCGGGCTAGGGTTAGGGTTAGGGAACGGGGACTGTTTAGGGTCCAGGTGAGGGTACGACAACGCTTTAGGGGGAGCGTACGTGTGAGGGCGCGGGTTCGTGTCAGCGTACTGGTTAGGATTAAGGGACGCGTGAGGGTCAGGCTTCGGGTAAGGGTTAGGGATAGGGTTCGGGCTAGGGTTAAGGTTAGGGGACGGGGACGGTTTAGGGTCCAGGTGAGGGCACGACAACGCTTTAGGGGGAGCGTACGTGTGAGGGCGCGGGTTAGTGTCAGCGTACTGGTTAGGATTAGGGAACGGGTGAGGGTCAGGCTTCGGGGAAGGGTTAGGGTTAGGGTTCGGCCTAGGGTTAGGGTTAGGGGACGGGGACGGTTTAGGGTCCAGGTGAGGGCACGACAACGCTTTAGGGGGAGCGTACGTGTGAGGGCGCGGGATAGTGTCAGCGTACGGGTTAGAATTAGGGGACGGGTGAGGGTCAGGCTTCGGGGAAGGATTAGGATTAGGGTTCGGGCTAGGGTTAGGGTTAGGGGACGGGGAAGGTTTAGGGTGCAGGTGAGGGTACGACAACACTGTAGGGGGAGCGTACGTGTGAGGGCGCGGGTTAGTGTCAGCGTACGGGTTAGGATTAGGGGACGGGTGAGGGTCAGGCTTCGGGGAAGGGTTAGGGTTAGGGTTCGGGCTAGGGTTAGGGTTAGGGGACGGGGAAGGTTTAGGGTGCAGGTGAGGGTACGAGAACACTTTAGGGGGAGCGTACGTGTGAGGGCGCGGGTTAGTGTCAGCGTACGGGTTAGGATTAGGGGACGGGTGAGGGTCAGGCTTCGGGGAAGGGTTAGGGTTAGGGTTCGGGCTAGGGTTAGGGTTAGGGGACGGGGACGGTTTAGGGTCCAGGTGAGGGCACGACAACTCTTTAGGGGGAGCCTACGTGTGAGGGCGCGGGTTAGTGTCACCGTACGGTTTAGGATTAGGGGATGGGTGAGGGTCAGGCTTCGGGGAAGGGTTAGGGTTAGGGTTCGGGCTAGGGTTAGGGGACGGGGACGGGGACGGTTTAGGGTCCAGGTGAGGGCACGACAACGCTTTAGGGGCAGCGTACGTGTGAGGGCGCGGGTTAGTGTCAGCGTACAGGTTAGGATTAGGGGATGGGTGAGGGTAAGGCTTCGGGGAAGGGTTAGGGTTATGGTTCGGGCTAGGGTTAGGGTTAGGGGACGGGGACGGTTTAGGGTCCAGGTGAGGGCACGACAACGCTTTAGGGGGAGCGTACGTGTGAGGGCGCGGGTTAGTGTCAGCGTACGGGTTAGGATTAGGGGACGGGTGAGGGTCAGGCTTCGGGGAAGGGTTAGGGTTAGGGTTCCGGCTAGGGTTAGGGTTAGGGGACGGCGACGGTTTAGGGTCCAGGTGAGGGTACGACAACGCTTTAGGGGGAGCGTACGTGTGAGGGCGCGGGTTAGTGTCTGCGTACGGGTTAGGATTAGGGGACGGGTGAGGGTCAGGCTTCGGGGAAGGGTTAAGGTTAGGGTTCGGGCTAGGGTTAGGGTTAGGGGACGGGGACGGTTTAGGGTGCAGGTGAGGGTACGACAACGCTATAGGGGGAGCGTACGTGTGAGGGCGCGGGTTAGTGTCAGCGTACGGTTTAGGATTAGGGGACGGGTGAGTGTCAGGCTTCGGGGAAGTGTTAGGGTTAGGGTTCGGGCTAGGGTTAGGATTAGGGGACGGGTACGGTTTAGGGTCCAGGTGAGGGTACGACAACGCTTTAGGGGGAGCTTACGTGTGAGGGCGCGGGTTAGTGTCAGCGTACGGGTTAGGATTAGGGGACGGGTGAGGGTTAGGCTTCGGGGAAGAGTTAGGGTTAGCGTTCGGGCTAGGGTTAGGGTTAAGGGACGGGGACGGTTTAGGGTCCAGGTGAGGGTACGACAACGCTTTAGGGGGAGCGTACGTGTGAGGGCGCGGGTTAGTGTCAGTGTACGGGTTAGGATTAGGGGACGGGTGAGCGTCAGGCTTCGGGGAAGGGTTAGGGTTAGAGTTCGGCCTAGGGTTAGGGTTAGGGGAAGGGGACGGTTTAGGGTCCAGGTGAGGGCACGACAACGCTTTAGGGGGAGCGTACGTGTGAGGGCGCGGGATAGTGTCAGCGTACGGGTTAGGATTAGGGGACGGGTGAGGGTCACGCTTCGGGGAAGGATTAGGATTAGGGTTTGGGCTAGGGTTAGGGTTAGGGGACGGGGAAGGTTTAGGGTCCAGGTGAGGGCACGACAACGTTTTAGGGGGAGCGTACGTGTGAGGGCGCGGGTTAGTGTCAGCGTACGGGTTAGGATTAGGGGACGGGTGAGGGTCAGGCTTCGGGGAAGGGTTAGGGTTAGGGTTCGGGCTAGGGTTAGGGTTAGGGGACGGGGACGATTTAGGGTGCAGGTGAGGGTACGACAACCCTTTAGGGGGAGCGTACGTGTGAGGGCGTGGGTTAGTGTCAGCGTATGGGTTAGGATTAGGGGACGGGTGAGTGTCAGGCTTCGGGGAAGGGTTAGGGTTAGGGTTCGGGCTAGGGTTAGGGTTAGGGAACGGGGACTGTTTAGGTTCCAGGTGAGGGTACAACAACGCTTTAGGGGGAGCGTACGTGTGAAGGCGCGGGTTAGTGTCACCGTACGGGTTAGGATTAGGGGACGTGTGAGGGTCAGGCTTCGGAGAAGGGTTACGGTTAGGGTTCGGGCTAGGGTTAGGGTTAGGGGACGGGGACGGTTTAGGGTCCAGGTGAGGGCATGACAACGCTTTAGGGGGAGCGTACGTGTGAGGGCGCGGGTTAGTGTCAGCGTACGGGTTAGGATTAGGGGACGGTTGAGGGTCAGGCTTCGGGGAAGTGTTAGTGTTAGGGTTCCGGCTAGGGTTAGGGTTAGGGGACGGTGACGGTTTAGGGTCCAGTTGAGGGTACGACAACGCTTTAGGGGGAGCATACGTGTGAGGGCGCGGGTTAGTGTCAGCGTACGGGTTAGCATTAGGGGACGGGTGAGGGTCAGGCTTCGGGGAAGGGTTAGGGTTAGGGTTCGGGCTAGGGTTAGGGTTAGGGGATGGGGACGGTTTAGGGTCCAGGTGAGGGTACGACAACGCTTTAGGGGGAGCGTACGTGTGAGGGCGCGAGATAGTGTCAGCGTACGGGTTAGGATTAGGGGACGGGTGAGTGTCAGGCTTCGGGGAAGGATTAGGATTAGGGTTCGGGCTAGGGTTAGGGTTAGGGGAAGGGGAAGGTTTAGGGTCCAGGTGAGGGTACGACAGCGCTTTAGGGGGAGCTTACGTGTGAGGGCGTGGGTTAGTGTCAGCGTACGGGTTAGGATTAGGGGACGGGTAGGGGTTAGGCTTCGGGGAAGGGTTAGGGTTAGCGTTCGGGCTAGGGTTAGGGTTAAGGGACGGGGACGGTTTAGGGTCCAGGTGAGGGTACGACAACGCTTTAGGGGGAGCGTATGTGTGAGGGCGCGGGTTAGTGTCAGTCTACTGGTTAGGATTAGGGGACGGGTGAGGGTCAGGCTTCGGGGAAGGGTTAGGGTTAGGGTTCGGCCTAGGGTTAGGGTTAGGGGACGGGGACGGTTTAGGGTCCAGGTGAGGGCATGACAACGCTTTAGGGGGAGCGTACGTGTGAGGGCGCGGGATAGTGTCAGCGTACGGGTTAGGATTAGGGGCCGGGTGAGGGTCAGGCTTCGGGGAAGCATTAGGATTAGGGTTCAGGCTAGGGTTAGGGTTAGGGGACGGGGACGGTTTAGGGTCCAGGTGAGGGCACGACAACGCTTTAGGGGGAGCGTACGTGTGAGGGCGCGGGTTCGTGTCAGCGTACTGGTTAGGATTAGGGGACGCGTGAGGGTCAGGCTTCGGGGAAGGGTTAGGGATAGGGTTCGGGCTAGGGTTAGGGTTAGGGGACGGGGACGGTTTAGGGTCCAGGTGAGGGCACGACAACGCTTTAGGGGGAGCGTACGTGTGCGGGCGCGGGTTCATGTCAGCGTACTGGTTAGGATTAGGGGACGGGTGAGGGTCAGGCTTCGGGGAAGGGTTAGGGTTAGGGTTCGGGCTAGGGTTAGGGTTAGGGGACGGCGACGGTTTAGGGTCCAGGTGAGGGTACGACAACGCTTTAGGGGGAGCGTACGTGTGAGGGCGCGGGTTAGTGTCAGCGTACGGGTTAGCATTAGTGGACGGGTGAGGGTCAGGCTTCGGGGAAGGGTTAGGGTTAGGGTTCGGGCTAGGGTTAGGGTTAGGGGATGGGGACGGTTTAGGGTCCAGGTGAGGGTACGACAACGCTTTAGGGGGAGCGTACGTGTGAGGGTGCGGGTTAGTGTCAGCGTACGGGTTAGGATTAGGGGACGGGTGAGGGTCATGCTTCGGGGAAGGGTTAGGGTTAGGGTTCGGGCTAGGGTTAGGGTTAGGGGACAGGGACGGTTTAGGGTCCATGTGAGGGCACGACAACGCTTTAGGGAGAGCGTACGTGTGAGGGCGCGGGTTCGTGTCAGCGTACTGGTTAGGATTAGGGGACGGGTGAGGGTCAGGCTTCGGGGAAGGGTTAGGGATAGGGTTCGGGCTAGGGTTAGGGTTAGGGGACGGGGACGGTTTAGGGTCCAGGTGAGGGCACGACAACGCTTTAGGGGAAGCGTACGTGTGAGGGCGCGGGTTCGTGTCAGCGTACTGGTTAGGATTAGGGGACGGGTGAGGGTCAGGCTTCGGGGAAGGGTTAGGGTTAGGGTTCGGGCTAGGGTTAGGGTTAGGGGACGGAGACGGTTTAGGGTCCAGGTGAGGGCACGACAACGCTTTAGGGGGAGCGTACGTGTGAGGGCGCGGGTTAGTGTCAGCGTACGGTTTAGGATTAGGGGATGGGTGAGGGTCAGGCTTCGGGGAAGGGTTAGGGTTAGGGTTCGGGCTAGGGTTAGGGTTAGGGGACGGGGACGGGTTAGGGTCCAGGTGAGGGCACGACAACGCTTTAGGGGCAGCGTACGTGTGAGGGCGCGGGTTAGTGTCAGCGTACAGGTTAGGATTAGGGGACGGGTGAGGGTCAGGCTTCGGGGAAGGGTTAGGGTTAGGGTTCGGGCTAGGGTTAGGGTTAGGGGACGGGGACGGTTTAGGGTCCAGGTGAGGGCACGACAACGCTTTAGGGGGAGCGTACGTGTGAGGGCGCGGGTTAGTGTCAGCGTACGGGTTAGGATTAGGGGACGGGTGAGGGTCAGGCTTCGGGGAAGGGTTAGGGTTAGGGTTCGGGCTAGGGTTAGGGTTAGGGGACGGGGACGGTTTAGGGTCCAGGTGAAGGCACGGAAACGCTTTAGGGGGAGCGTACGTGTGAGGGCGCGGGATAGTGTCAGCGTCCGGGTTAGGATTAGGGGACGGGTGAGGTTCAGGCTTCGGGGAAGGGTTAGGCTTAGGGTTCCGGCTAGGGTTAGTGTTAGGGGACGGCGACGGTTTAGGGTCCAGGTGAGGGTACGACAACGCTTTAGGGGGAGCGTACGTGTGAGGGCGTGGGTTAGTGTCAGCGTACGGGTTAGGATTAGGGGACGGGTGAGGGTCAGGCTTCGGGGAAGGGTTAGGGTTAGGGTTCGGGCTAGGGTTAGGGTTAGGGGACGGGGACGGTTTAGGGTGCAGGTGAGGGCACGACAACGCTTTAGGGGGAGCGTACGTGTGAGGGCGCGGGTTAGTGTCAGCGTACGGGTTAGCATTAGGGGACGGGTGAGGGTCAGGCTTCGGGGAAGGGTTAGGGTTATGGTTCGGGCTAGGGTTAGGGTTAGGGGATGGGGACGGTTTAGGGTCCAGGTGTGGGTACGACAACGCTTTAGTGGGAGCGTACGTGTGAGGGTGCGGGTTAGTGTCAGCGTACAGGTTAGGATTAGGGGACGGGTGAGGGTCACGCTTCGGGGACGGGTTAGGGTTAGGGTTAGGTTTCGGGCTAGGGTTAGGGTTAGGGGACGGGGACGGTTTAGGGTCCAGGTGAGGGCACGGCAACGCTTTAGGGGGAGCGTACGTGTGAGGGCGCGGGATAGTGTCAGCGTACTGGTTAGGATTAGGGGACGGGTGAGGGTCAGGCTTCTGGGAAGGGTTAGGGATAGGGTTCGGGCTAGGGTTAGGGTTAGGGGACGGGGACGGTTTAGGGTCCAGGTGAGGGCACGACTATGCTTTAGGGGGAGCGTACGTGTGAGGGCGCGGGTTCGTGTCAGCATACTGGTTAGGATTAGGGGACGGGTGAGGGTCAGGCTTCGGGGAAGGGTTAGGGTTAGGGTTCGGGCTAGGGTTAGGGTTAGGGGACGGGGACGGTTTAGGGTCCAGGTGAGGGCACGACAACGCTTTAGGGGGAGCGTACGTGTGAGGGCGCGGGTTAGTGTCAGCGTACTGCTTAGGATTAGGGGACGCGTGAGGGTCAGGCTTCGGGGAAGGGTTAGGGATAGGGTTCGGGCTAGGGTTAGGGTTAGGGGACGGGGACGGTTTAGGGTCCAGGTGAGGGCACGACAACGCTTTAGGGGGAGCGTACGTGTGCGGGCGCGGGTTCATGTCAGCGTACTGGTTAGGATTAGGGGACGGGTGAGGGTCAGGCTTCGGGGAAGGGTTAGGGTTAGGGTTCGGGCTAGGGTTAGGGTTAGGGGACGGGGACGGTTTAGGGTCCAGGTGAGGGCACGACAACGCTTTAGGGGGAGCGTACGTGTGAGGGCGCGGGTTAGTGTCAGCGTACGGTTTAGGATTAGGGGATGGGTGAGGGTCAGGCTTCGGGGAAGGGTTAGGGTTAGGGTTCGGGCTAGGGTTAGGGTTAGTGGACGGGGACGGGTTAGGGTCCAGGTGAGGGCACGACAATGCTTTAGGGGCAGCGTACGTGTGAGGGCGCGGGTTAGTGTCAGCGTACAGGTTAGGATTAGGGGACGGGTGAGGGTCAGGCTTCGGGGAAGGGTTAGGGTTAGGGTTCGGGCTAGGGTTAGGGTTAGGGGACGGGGACGGTTTAGGGTCCAGGTGAGGGCACGACAACGCTTTAGGGGGAGCGTACGTGTGAGGGCGCGTGTTAGTGTCAGCGTACGGGTTAGGATTAGGGGACGGGTGAGTGTCAGGCTTCGGGGAAGGGTTAGGGTTAGGGTTAGGTTTCGGGCTAGGGTTAGGGTTAGGGGACGGGGACGGTTTAGGGTCCAGGTGAGGGCACGACAACGCTTTAGGGGGAGCGTACGTGTGAGGGCGCGGGTTCGTGTCAGCGTAGTGGTTAGGATTAGGGGACGGGTGAGGGTCAGGCTTCTGGGAAGGGTTAGGGATAGGGTTCGGGCTAGGGTTAGGGTTAGGGGACGGGGACGGTTTAGGGTCCAGGTGAGGGCACGACAACGCTTTAGGGGGAGTGTACGTGTGAGGGCGCGGGTTCGTGTCAGCATACTGGTTAGGATTAGGGGACGGGTGAGGGTCAGGCTTCGGGGAAGGGTTAGGGTTAGGGTTCGGGCTAGGGTTAGGGTTAGGGGACGGGGACGGTTTAGGGTCCAGGTGAGGGCACGACAACGCTTTAGGGGGAGCGTACGTGTGAGGGCGCGGGTTAGTGTCAGCGTACGGTTTAGGATTAGGGGATGGGTGAGGGTCAGGCTTCGGGGAAGGGTTAGGGTTAGGGTTCGGGCTAGGGTTAGGGTTAGGGGACGGAGACGGGTTAGGGTCCAGGTGAGGGCACGACAACGCTTTAGGGGCATCGTACGTGTGAGGGCGTGGGTTAGTGTCAGCGTACAGGTTAGGATTAGGGGACGGGTGAGGGTCAGGCTTCGGGGAAGTGTTAGGGTTAGGGTTCAGGCTAGGGTTAGGGTTAGGGGACGGGGACGGTTTAGGGTCCAGGTGAGGGCACGACAACGCTTTAGGGGGAGCGTACGTGTGAGGGCGCGGGTTAGTTTCAGCGTACGGGTTAGGATTAGGGGACGGGTGAGGGTCAGGCTTCGGGGAAGCGTTAGGGTTAGGGTTCGGGCTAGGGTTAGGGTTAGGGGACGGGGACGGTTTAGGGTCCAGGTGAGGGCACGGCAACGCTTTAGGGGGAGCGTACGTGTGAGGGCGCGGGATAGTGTCAGCGTACGGGTTAGGATTAGGGGACGGGTGAGGGTCAGGCTTCGGGGAAGGGTTAGGGTTAGGGTTCGGGCTAGGGTTAGGGTTAGGGGATGGGGAGGGTTTAGGGTCCAGGTGAGGGTACGACAACGCTTTAGGGGGAGCGTACGTGTGAGGGCGTGGGTTAGTGTCAGCGTACGGGTTAGGATTAGGGGACGGGTGAGGGTCAGGCTTCGGGGAAGGGTTAGGGTTAGGGTTAGGGCTAGGGTTAGGGTTAGGGGACGGGGACGGTTTAGGGTGCAGGTGAGGGCACGACAACGCTTTAGGTGGAGCGTACGTGTGAGGGCGCGGGTTAGTGTCAGCGTACGGGTTAGCATTAGGGGACGGGTGAGGGTCAGGCTTCGGGGAAGGGTTAGGGTTAGGGTTAGGTTTCGGGCTAGGGTTAGGGTTAGGGGACGGGGACGGTTTAGGGTCCAGGTGAGGGCACGGCAACGCTTTAGGCGGAGCGTACGTGTGAGGGCGCGGGATAGTGTCAGCGTACTGGTTAGGATTAGGGGACGGGTGAGGGTCAGGCTTCTGGGAAGGGTTAGGGATAGGGTTCGGGCTAGGGTTAGGGTTAGGGGACAGGGACGGTTTAGGGTCCAGGTGAGGGCACGACAACGCTTTAGGGGGAGCGTACGTGTGAGGGCGCGGGTTCGTGTCAGCTTACTGGTTAGGATTAGGGGACGGGTGAGGGTCAGGCTTCGGGGAAGGGTTAGGGTTAGGGTTCGGGCTAGGGTTAGGGTTAGGGGACGGGGACGGTTTAGGGTCCAGGTGAGGGCACGACAACGCTTTAGGGGGAGCGTACGTGTGAGGGCGCGGGTTAGTGTCAGCGTACGGTTTAGGATTAGGGGATGGGTGAGGGTCAGGCTTCGGGGAAGTGTTAGGGTTAGGGTTCGGACTAGGGTTAGGGTTAGGGGACGGGGACGGGTTAGGGTCCAGGTGAGGGCACGACAACGCTTTAGGGGCAGCGTACGTGTGAGGGCGCGGGTTAGTGTCAGCGTACAGGTTAGGATTAGGGGACGGGTGAGGGTCAGGCTTCGGGGAAGGGTTAGGGTTAGGGTTCGGGCTAGGGTTACGGTTAGGGGACGGGGACGGTTTAGGGTCCAGGTGAGGGCACGACAACGCTTTAGGGGGAGCGTACGTGTGAGGGCGCGGGTTAGTGTCAGCGTACGGGTTAGGATTAGGGGACGGGTGAGGGTCAGGCTTCGGGGAAGCGTTAGGGTTAGGGTTCGGGCTAGGGTTAGGGTTAGGGGACGGGGACGGTTTAGGGTCCAGGTGAGGGCACGGCAACGCTTTAGGGGGAGCGTACGTGTGAGGGCGTGGTTTAGTGTCAGCGTACGGGTTAGGATTAGGGGACGGGTGAGGGTCACGCTTCGGGGAAGAGTTAGGGTTAGGGTTCGGGCTAGGGTTAGGGTTAGGGGACGGGGACGGTTTAGGGTGCAGGTGAGGGCACGACAACGCTTTAGGTGGAGCGTACGTGTGAGGGCGCGGGTTAGTTTCAGCGTACGGGTTAGCATTAGGGGACGGGTGAGGGTCAGGCTTCGGGGAAGGGTTAGGGTTATGGTTCGGGCTAGGGTTAGGGTTAGGGGATGGGGACGGTTTAGGGTCCAGGTGAGGGTACGACAACGCTTTAGTGGGAGCGTACGTGTGAGGGTGCGGGTTAGTGTCAGCGTACGGGTTAGGATTAGGGGACGGGTGAGGGTCACGCTTCGGGGAAGGGTTAGGGTTAGGGTTCGGGCTAGGGTTAGGGTTAGGGGACGGGGACGGTTTAGGGTGCAGGTGAGGGCACGACAACGCTTTAGGGGGAGCGTACGTGTGAGGGCGCGGGTTCATGTCAGCGTACTGGTTAGGATTTGGGGACGGGTGAGGGTTAGGCTTCGGGGAAGTGTTAGGGGTAGTGTTCGGGCTAGGGTTAGGGTTAGGGGATGGGGACGGTTTAGGGTCCAGGTGAGGGCATGACAACGCTTTAGGGGGAGCGTACGTGTGAGGGCGCGGGTTAGTGTCAGCGTACAGGTTAGGATTAGGGGACGGGTGAGGGTCAGGCTTCGGGGAAGGGTTAGGGTTAGGGTTCCGGCTAGGTTTAGGGTTAGGGGACGGCAACGGTTTAGGGTCCAGGTGAGGGTACGACAACGCTTTAGGGGGAGCGTACGTGTGAGGGCGCGGGTTAGTGTCAGCGTACGGGTTAGGATTAGGGGACGGGTGAGGGTTAGGCTTCGGGGAAGGGTTAGGGTTAGCGTTCGGGCTAGGGTTAGGGTTAAGGGACGGGGACGGTTCAGGTTCCAGGTGAGGGTACGACAACGCTTTAGGGGGAGCGTACGTGTGAGGGCGCTGGTTAGTGTCAGTGTACGGGTTAGGATTAGGGGACGGGTGAGGGTCAGGCTTCGGGGATGGGTTAGGGTTAGGGTTCGGCCTAGGGTTAGGGTTAGGGGACGGGGATGGTTTAGGGTCCAGGTGAGGGCACGACAACGCTTTAGGGGGAGCGTACGTGTGAGGGCGCGGGATAGTGTCAGCGTACGGGTTAGGATTAGGGGACGGGTGAGGGTCAGGCTTCGGGCAAGGATTAGGATTAGGGTTCGGGCTAGGGTTAGGGTTAGGGGACGGGGAAGGTTTAGGGTCCAGGTGAGGGCACGACAACGTTTTAGGGGGAGCGTACGTGTGAGGGTGCGGGTTAGTGTCAGCGTACGGGTTAGGATTAGGGGACGGGTGAGGGTCAGGCTTCGGGGAAGGGTTAGGGTTAGGGTTCGGGCTAGGGTTAGGGTTAGGGGTCGGGGACGGTTTAGGGTGCAGGTAAGGGTACGACAACACTTTAGGGGGAGCGTACGTGTGAGGGCGCGGGTTTGTGTCAGCATACGGGTTAGGATTAGGGGACGGGTGAGGGTCAGGCTTCGGGGAAGGGTTAGGGTTAGGGTTCGGGCTAGGGTTAGGGTTAGGGAACGGGGAATGTTTAGGGTCCAGGTGAGGGTACGACAACGCTTTAGGGGGAGCGTACGTGTGAGGGTGCGAGTTAGTGTCAGCGTACGGGTTAGGATTAGGTGACGGGTGAGGGTCACGCTTCGGGGAAGGGTTAGGGTTAGGGTTCGGGCTAGGGTTAGGGTTAGGGGACGGGGACGGTTTAGGGTCCAGGTGAGGGCACGACAACGCTTTAGGGGGAGCGTACGTGTGAGGGCGCGGGTTCGTGTCAGCGTACTGGTTAGTATTAGGGGACGCGTGAGGGTCAGGCTTCGGGGAAGGGTTAGGGATAGGGTTCGGGCTAGGGTTAGGGTTAGGGAACGGGGACGGTTTAGGGTCCAGGTGAGGGCACGACAACGCTTTAGGGGGATCGTACGTTTGAGGGCGCGGTTTCGTGTCAGCGTACTGGTTAGGATTAGAGGACGGGTGAGGGTCAGGCTTCGGGGAAGTGTTAGGGTTAGGGTTCGGGCTAGGGTTAGGGTCAGGGGACGGGGACGGTTTAGGGTCCAGGTGAGGGCACGACAACGCTTTAGGGGGAGCGTACGTGTGAGGGCGCGGGTTAGTGTCAGCGTACAGGTTAGGATTAGGGGACGGGTGAGGGTCAGGCTTCGGGGAAGGGTTAGGGTTAGGGTTCGGGCTAGGGTTAGTGTTATGGGACGGGGACGGTTTAGGGTCCAGGTGAGGGCACGACAACGCTTTAGGGGGAGCGTACGTGTGAGGGCGCGGGTTAGTGTCAGCGTACGGGTTAGGATTAGGGGACGGGTGAGGGTCAGGCTTCGGGGAAGGTTTAGGGATAGGGTTCGGGCTAGGGTTAGGGTTAGGGGACGGGGACGGTTTAGGGTCCAGGTGAGGGCACGACAACGCTTTAGGGGGAGCGTACGTGTGAGGGCGCGGGTTAGTGTCAGCGTACGGGTTAGGATTAGGGGACGGGTGAGGGTCAGGCTTCGGGGAAGGGTTAGGGTTAGGGTTCGGGCTAGGGTTAGGGTTAGGGGACGGGGACGGTTTAGGGTCCAGGTGAGGGCACGACAACGCTTTAGGGGGAGCGTACGTGTGAGGGCGCGGGTTAGTGTCAGTGTTCGGGTTAGGATTAGGGGACGGGTGAGGGTCAGGCTTCGGGGAAGTGTTAGGGTTAGCGTTCGGGCTAGGGTTAGGGTTAAGGGACGGGTACGGTTCAGGTTCCAGGTGAGGGTACGACAACGCTTTAGGGGGAGCGTACGTGTGAGGGCGTGGGTTAGTGTCAGTGTACGGGTTAGGATTAGGGGACGGGTGAGGGTCAGGCTTCGGGGATGGGTTAGGGTTAGGGTTCGGCCTAGGGTTAGGGTTAGGGGACGGGGACGGTTTAGGGTCCATGTGAGGGCACGACAACGCTTTAGGGGGAGCGTACGTGTGAGGGCGCGAGATAGTGTCAGCGTACGGGTTAGGATTAGGGGACGGGTGAGAGTCAGGCTTCGGGCAAGGATTAGGATTAGAGTTCGGGCTAGGGTTAGGGTTAGGGGACGGGGAAGGTTTAGGGTCCAGGTGAGGGCACGACAACGTTTTAGGGGGAGCGTACGTGTGAGGGCGCGGGTTAGTGTCAGCGTACGGGTTAGGATTAGGGGACGGGTGAGGGTCAGGCTTCGGGGAAGGTTTAGGGTTAGGGTTCAGGCTAGGGTTAGGGTTAGGGGACGGGGACGGTTTAGGGTGCAGGTGAGGGTATGACAACACTTTAGGGGGAGCGTACGTGTGAGGGCGCGGGTTAGTGTCAGCATACGGGTTAGGATTAGGGGACGGGTGAGGGTCAGGCTTCGGGGAAGGGTTAGGGTTAGGGTTCGGGCTAGGGTTAGGGTTAGGGAACGGGGAATGTTTAGGGTCCAGGTGAGGGTACGACAACGCTTTAGGGGGAGCGTACGTGTGAGGGTGCGAGTTAGTGTCAGCGTACGGGTTAGGATTAGGTGACGGGTGAGGGTCACGCTTCGGGGAAGGGTTAGGGTTAGGGTTCGGGCTAGGGTTAGGGTTAGGGGACGGGGACGGTTTAGGGTCCAGGTGAGGGCACGACAACGCTTTAGGGGGAGCGTACGTGTGAGGGCGCGGGTTCGTGTCAGCGTACTGGTTAGTATTAGGCGACGCGTGAGGGTCAGGCTTCGGGGAAGGGTTAGGGATAGGGTTCGGGCTAGGGTTAGGGTTAGGGAACGGGGACGGTTTAGGGTCCAGGTGAGGGCACGACAACGCTTTAGGGGGAGCGTACGTTTGAGGGCGCGGGTTCGTGTCAGCGTACTGGTTAGGATTAGGGGACGGGTGAGGGTCAGGCTTCGGGGAAGGGTTAGGGTTAGGGTTCGGGCTAGGGTTAGGGTCAGGGGACGGGGACGGTTTAGGGTCCAGGTGAGGGCACGACAACGCTTTAGGGGGAGCGTACGTGTGAGGGCGCGGGTTAGTGTCAGCGTACAGGTTAGGATTAGGGGACGGGTGAGGGTCAGGCTTCGGGGAAGGGTTAGGGTTAGGGTTCGGGCTAGGGTTAGAGTTATGGGACGGGGACGGTTTAGGGTCCAGGTGAGGGCACGACAACGCTTTAGGGGGAGCGTACGTGTGAGGGCGCGGGTTAGTGTCAGCGTACGGGTTAGGATTAGGGGACGGGTGAGGGTCAGGCTTCGGGGAAGGTTTAGGGATAGGGTTCGGGCTAGGGTTAGGGTTAGGGGACGGGGACGGTTTAGGGTCCAGGTGAGGGCACGACAACGCTTAAGGGGGAGCGTACGTGTGAGGGCGCGGGTTAGTGTCAGCGTACGGGTTAGGATTAGGGGACGGGTGAGGGTCAGCCTTCGGGGAAGGGTTAGGGTTAGGGTTCGGGCTAGGGTTAGGGTTAGGGGACGGGGACGGTTTAGGGTCCAGGTGAGGGCACGACAACGCTTTAGGGGGAGCGTACGTTTGAGGGCGCGGGTTAGTGTCAGCGTACGGGTTAGGATTAGGGGACGGGTGATGGTCAGGCTTCGGGCTAGGGTTAGGGTTAGGGGACGGGGACGGTTTAGGGTCCAGGTGAGGGCACGACAACGCTTTAGGGGGAGCGAACGTGTGAGGGCGCGGGTTAGTGTCAGCGTACGGGTTAGGATTAGGGGACGGTTGAGGGTCAGGCTTCGGGGAAGGGTTAGTGTTAGGGTTCCGGCTAGGGTTAGGGTTAGGGGACGGGGACGGTTTAGGGTCCAGGTGAGGGCATGACAACGCTTTAGGGGGAGCGTACGTGTGAGGGCGCGGGTTAATGTCAGCGTACAGGTTAGGATTAGGGGACGGGTGAGTGTCAGGCTTCGGGGAAGGGTTAGGGTTAGGGTTCCGGCTAGGTTTAGGGTTAGGGGACGGCAACGGTTTGGGGTCCAGGTGAGGGTACGACAACGCTTTAGGGGGAGCGTACGTGTGAGGGCGCGGGTTAGTGTCAGCGTACGGGTTAGGATTAGGGGACGGGTGAGGGTTAGGCTTCGGGGAAGGGTTAGGGTTAGCGTTCGGGCTAGGGTTAGGGTTAAGGGACGGGGACGGTTCAGGGTCCAGGTGAGTGTACGACAACGCTTTAGGGGGAGCGTACGTGTGAGGGCGCGGGTTAGTGTCAGTGTACGGGTTAGGATTAGGGGACGGGTGAGGGTCAGGCTTCGGGGAAGGGTTAGGGTTAGGGTTCGGCCTAGGGTTAGGGTTAGGGGACGGGGACGGTTTAGCGTCCAGGTGAGGGCACGACAACGCTTTAGGGGGAGCGTACGTGTGAGGGCGCGGGATAGTGTCAGCGTACGGGTTAGGATTAGGGGACGGGTGAGGGTCAGGCTTCGGGCAAGGATTAGGATTAGGGTTCGGGCTAGGGTTAGGGTTAGGGGACGGGGAAGGTTTAGGGTCCAGGTGAGGGCACGACAACGTTTTAGGGGGAGCGTACGTGTGAGGGCGCGAGTTAGTGTCAGCGTACGGGTTAGGATTAGGGGACGGGTGAGGGTTAGGCTTCGGGGAAGGGTTAGGGTTAGGGTTCGGGCTAGGGTTAGGGTTAGGGGACGGGGACGGTTTAGGGTGCAGGTGAGGGTACGACAACACTTTAGGGGGAGCGTACGTGTGAGGGCGCGGGTTAGTGTCAGCATACGGGTTAGGATTAGGTGACGGGTGAGGGTCAGGCTTCGGGGAAGGGTTAGGGTTAGGGTTCGGGCTAGGGTTAGGGTTAGGGAACGGGGAATGTTTAGGGTCCAGGTGAGGGTACGACAACGCTTTAGGGGGAGCGTACGTGTGAGGGTGCGAGTTAGTGTCAGCGTACGGGTTAGGATTAGGTGACGGGTGAGGGTCACGCTTCGGGGAAGGGTTAGGGTTAGGGTTCGGGCTAGGGTTAGGGTTAGGGGACGGGGACGGTTTAGGGTCCAGGTGAGGGCACGACAACGCTTTAGGGGGAGCTTACGTGTGAGGGCGCGGGTTCGTGTCAGCGTACTGGTTAGGATTAGGGGACGCGTGAGGGTCAGGCTTCGGGGAAGGGTTAGGGATAGGGTTCGGGCTAGGGTTAGGGTTAGGGGATGGGGACGGTTTAGGGTCCAGGTGAGGGCACGACAACGCTTTAGGGGGAGCGTACGTTTGAGGGCGCGGGTTCGTGTCAGCGTACTGGTTAGGATTAGGGGACGGGTGAGGGTCAGGCTTCGGGGAAGGGTTAGGGTTAGGGTTCGGGCTAGGGTTAGGGTCAGGGGACGGGGACGGTTTAGGGTCCAGGTGAGGGCACGACAACGCTTTAGGGGGAGCATACGTGTGAGGGCGCGGGTTAGTGTCAGCGTACAGGTTAGGATTAGGGGACGGGTGAGGGTCAGGCTTCGGGGAAGGGTTAGGGTTAGGGTTCGGGCTAGGGTTAGGGTTATGGGACGGGGACGGTTTAGGGTCCAGGTGAGGGCACGACAACGCTTTAGGGGGAGCGTACGTGTGAGGGCGCGGGTTAGTGTCAGCGTCCGGGTTAGGATTAGGGGACGGGTGAGGTTCAGGCTTCGGGGAAGGTTTAGGGATAGGGTTCGGGCTAGGGTTAGGGTTAGGGGACGGGGACGGTTTAGGGTCCAGGTGAGGGTACGACAACGTTTTAGGGGGAGCATACGTGTGAGGGCGCGGGTTAGTGTCAGCGTATGGGTTAGCATTAGGGGACGGGTGAGGGTCAGGCTTCGGGGAAGGGTTAGGGTTAGGGTTCGGGCTAGGTTTAGGGTTAGGGGATGGGGACGGTTTAGGGTCCAGGTGAGGGTACGACAACGCTTTAGGGGGAGCGTACGTGTGAGGGTGCGGGTTAGTGTCAGCGTACGGGTTAGGATTAGGGGACGGGTGAGGGTCACGCTTCGGGGAAGGGTTAGGGTTAGGGTTCGGGCTAGGGTTAGGGTTAGGGGACGGGGACGGTTTAGGGTGCAGGTGAGGGTACGACAACACTTTAGGGGGAGCGTACGTGTGAGGGCGCGGGTTAGTGTCAGCATACGGGTTAGGATTAGGTGACGGGTGAGGGTCAGGCTTCGGGGAAGGGTTAGGGTTAGGGTTCGGGCTAGGGTTAGGGTTAGGGAACGGGGAATGTTTAGGGTCCAGGTGAGGGTACGACAACGCTTTAGGGGGAGCGTACGTGTGAGGGTGCGAGTTAGTGTCAGCGTACGGGTTAGGATTAGGTGACGGGTGAGGGTCACGCTTCGGGGAAGGGTTAGGGTTAGGGTTCGGGCTAGGGTTAGGGTTAGGGGACGGGGACGGTTTAGGGTCCAGGTGAGGGCACGACAACGCTTTAGGGGGAGCGTACGTGTGAGGGCGCGGGTTCGTGTCAGCGTACTGGTTAGGATTAGGGGACGCGTGAGGGTCAGGCTTCGGGGAAGGGTTAGGGATAGGGTTCGGGCTAGGGTTAGGGTTAGGGGATGGGGACGGTTTAGGGTCCAGGTGAGGGCACGACAACGCTTTAGGGGGAGCGTACGTTTGAGGGCGCGGGTTCGTGTCAGCGTACTGGTTAGGATTAGGGGACGGGTGAGGGTCAGGCTTCGGGGAAGGGTTAGGGTTAGGGTTCGGGCTAGGGTTAGGGTCAGGGGACGGGGACGGTTTAGGGTCCAGGTGAGGGCACGACAACGCTTTAGGGGGAGCGTACGTGTGAGGGCGCGGGTTAGTGTCAGCGTACAGGTTAGGATTAGGGGACGGGTGAGGGTCAGGCTTCGGGGAAGGGTTAGGGTTAGGGTTCGGGCTAGGGTTAGGGTTATGGGACGGGGACGGTTTAGGGTCCAGGTGAGGGCACGACAACGCTTTAGGGGGAGCGTACGTGTGAGGGCGCGGGTTAGTGTCAGCGTCCGGGTTAGGATTAGGGGACGGGTGAGGTTCAGGCTTCGGGGAAGGTTTAGGGATAGGGTTCGGGCTAGGGTTAGGGTTAGGGGACGGGGACGGTTTAGGGTCCAGGTGAGGGTACGACAACGTTTTAGGGGGAGCATACGTGTGAGGGCGCGGGTTAGTGTCAGCGTATGGGTTAGCATTAGGGGACGGGTGAGGGTCAGGCTTCGGGGAAGGGTTAGGGTTAGGGTTCGGGCTAGGTTTAGGGTTAGGGGATGGGGACGGTTTAGGGTCCAGGTGAGGGTACGACAACGCTTTAGGGGGAGCGTACGTGTGAGGGTGCGGGTTAGTGTCAGCGTACGGGTTAGGATTAGGGGACGGGTGAGGGTCACGCTTCGGGGAAGGGTTAGGGTTAGGGTTCGGGCTAGGGTTAGGGTTAGGGGACGGGGACGGTTTAGGGTGCAGGTGAGGGTACGACAACACTTTAGGGGGAGCGTACGTGTGAGGGCGCGGGTTAGTGTCAGCATACGGGTTAGGATTAGGGGACGGGTGAGGGTCAGGCTTCGGGGAAGGGTTAGGGTTAGGGTTCGGGCTAGGGTTCGGGTTAGGGGACGGGGACTGTTTAGGGTCCAGGTGAGGGTACGACAACGCTTTAGGGGGAGCGTACATGTGAGGGTGCGAGTTAGTGTCAGCGTACGGGTTAGGATTAGGTGACGGGTGAGGGTCAGGCTTCGGGGAAGGGTTAGGGTTAGGGTTCGGGCTAGGGTTAGGGTTAGGGGACGGGGACGGTTTAGGGTCCAGGTGAGGGCACGACAACGCTTTAGGGGGAGCGTACGTGTGAGGGCACGGGTTCGTGTCAGCATACTGGTTAGGATTAGGGGACGCGTGAGGGTCAGGCTTCGGGGAAGGGTTAGGGATAGGGTTCGGGCTAGGGTTAGGGTTAGGGGACGGGGACGGTTTAGGGTCCAGGTGAGGGCACGACAACGCTTTAGGGGGAGCGTACGTGTGAGGGCGCGGGTTCGTGTCAGCGTACTGGTTAGGATTAGGGGACGGGTGAGGGTCAGGCTTTGGGGAAGGGTTAGGGTTAGGGTTCGGGCTAGGGTTAGGGTTAGGGGACGGGGACGGTTTAGGGTCCAGGTGAGGGCACGACAACGCTTTAGGGGGAGCGTACGTGTGAGGGTGCGGGTTAGTGTCAGCGTACAGGTTAGGATTAGGGGACGGGTGAGGGTCAGGCTTCGGGGAAGTGTTAGGGTTAGGGTTCGGGCTAGGGTTAGGGTTATGGGACGGGGACGGTTTAGGGTCCAGGTGAGGGCACGACAACGCTTTAGGGGGAGCGTACGTGTGAGGGCACGGGTTAGTGTCAGCGTACGGGTTAGGATTAGGGGACGGGTGAGGGTCAGGCTTCGGGGAAGGGTTAGGGTTAGGGTTCGGGCTAGGGTTAGGGTTAGGGGACGGGGACGGTTTAGGGTCCAGGTGAGGGCACGGCAACGCTTTAGGGGGAGCGTACGTGTGAGGGCGCGGGATAGTGTCAGCGTCCGGGTTAGAATTAGGGGACGGGTGAGGGTCAGGCTTCGCTGAAGGATTAGGATTAGGGTTCGGGCTAGGGTTAGGGTTAGGGGACGGGGAAGGTTTAGGGTCCACTTGAGGGCACGACAACGTTTTAGGGGGAGCGTACGTGTGAGGGCGTGGGTTAGTGTCAGCGTACGGGTTAGGATTAGGGGACGGGTGAGGGTCAGGATTCGGGGAAGGGTTAGGGTTAGGGTTCGGGCTAGGGTTAGGGATAGGGGACGGGGACGGTTTAGGGTCCAGGTGAGGGCACGACAACGCTTTAGGGGGAGCGCACGTGTGAGGGCGCGGGTTAGTGTCAGCGTACGGGTTAGGATTAGGGGACGGGTGAGGGTCAGGCTTCGGGGAAGGGTTAGGGTTAGGGTTCGGGCTAGGGTTAGGGTTAGGGAACGGGGACTGTTTAGGGTCCAGGTGAGGGTACGACAACGCTTTAGGGGGAGCGTACGTGTGAGGGTGCGGGTTAGTGTCAGCGTACGGGTTAGGATTAGGGGACGGGTGAGGGTCAGGCTTCGGGGAAGGGTTAGGGTTAGGGTTCGGGCTAGGGTTAGGGTTAGGGGACGGGGACGGTTTAGGGTCCAGGTGAGGGCACGACAACGCTTTAGGGGGAGAGTACGTGTGAGGGCGCGGGTTCGTGTCAGCGTACTGGTTAGGATTAGGAGACGGGTGAGGGTCAGGCTTCGGGGAAGGGTTAGGGATAGGGTTCGGGCTAGGGTTAGGGGACGGGGACGGTTTAGGGTCCAGGTGAGGGCACGACAACGCTTTAGGGGGAGCGTACGTGTGAGGACGCGGGTTCGTGTCAGCGTACTGGTTAGGATTAGGGGACGGGTGAGGGTCAGGCTTCGGGGAAGGGTTAGGGTTAGGGTTCGGGCTAGGGTTAGTGTTAGGGGACGGGGACGGTTTAGGGTCCAGGTGAGGGTACGACAACGCTTTAGGGGCAGCGTACGTGTGAGGGCGTGGGTTAGTGTCAGCGTACTGGTTAGGATTAGGGGACGGGTGAGGGTCACGCTTCGGGGAAGGGTTAGGGTTAGGGTTCGGGCTAGGGTTAGGGTTAGGGGACGGGGACGGTTTAGGGTGCAGGTGAGGGCACGACAACGCTTTAGGTAGAGCGTACGTGTGAGGGCGCGGGTTAGTGTCAGCGTACGGGTTAGCATTAGGGGATGGGTGAGGGTCAGGCTTCGGGGAAGGGTTAGGGTTAGGGTTCGGGCTAGGGTTAGGGTTAGGGGATTGGGACGGTTTAGGGTCCAGGTGAGGGTACGACAACACTTTAGTGGGAGCGTACGTGTGAGGGTGCGGGTTAGTGTCAGCGTACGGGTTAGGATTAGGGGACGGGTGAGGGTCACGCTTCGGGGAAGGGTTAGGGTTAGGGTTCGTGCTAGGGTTAGGGTTAGGGGACGGGGACGGTTTAGGGTGCAGGTGAGGGCACGACAATGCTTTAGGGGGAGCGTACGTGTGAGGGCGCGGGTTCATGTCAGCGTACTGGTTAGGATTAGGGGACGGGTGAGGGTCAGGCTTCGGGGAAGGGTTAGGGATAGTGTTCGGGCTAGGGTTAGGGTTAGGGGACGGGGACGGTTTAGGGTCCAGGTGAGGGCATGACAACGCTTTAGGGGGAGCGTACGTGTGAGGGCGCGGGTTAGTGTCAGCGTACGGGTTAGGATTAGGGGACGGGTGAGGGTCAGGCTTCGGGGAAGGGTTAGGGTTAGGGTTCGGGCTAGGGTTAGGGTTAGGGGACGGGGACGGTTTAGGGTCCAGGTGAGGGCACGACAACGCTTTAGGGGGAGCGTTCGTGTGAGGGCGTGGGTCAGTGTCAGCGTACGGGTTAGGATTAGGGGACGGGTGAGGGTCAGGTTTCGGGGAAGGGTTAGGGTTAGGGTTCGGGCTAGGGTTAGGTTTAGGGGACGGGGACGGTTTAGGGTCCAGGTGAGGGCACGACAACGCTTTAGGGGGAGCGTACGTGTGAGGGCGTGGGTTAGCGTCGGCGTACGGTTTAGGATTAGGGGATGGGTGAGGGTCAGGCTTCGGGGAAGTGTTATGGTTAGGGTTCGGGCTAGGGTTAGGGTTAGGGGACGGGGACGGGTTAGGGTCCACTTGAGGGCACGACAACTCTTTAAGGGCAGTGTACGTGTGAGGGCGCGGGTTAGTGTCAGCGTACAGGTTAGGATTAGGGGACGGGTGAGGGTCAGGCTTCGGGGAAGGGTTAGGGTTAGGGTTCGGGCTAGGGTTAGGGTTATGGGACGGGTCGGTTTAGGGTCCAGGTGAGGGCACGACAACGCTTTAGGGGGAGCGTACGTGTGAGGGCGCGGGTTAGTGTCAGCGTCCGGGTTAGGATTAGGGGACGGGTGAGGGTCAGGCTTCGGGGAAGGTTTAGGGATAGGGTTCGGGCTAGGGTTAGGGTTAGGGGACGGGGACGGTTTAGGGTCCAGGTGAGGGTACGACAACGTTTTAGGGGGAGCATACGTGTGAGGGCGCGGGTTAGTGTCAGCGTATGGGTTAGCATTAGGGGACGGGTGAGGGTCAGGCTTCGGGGAAGGGTTAGGGTTAGGGTTCGGGCTAGGTTTAGGGTTAGGGGATGGGGACGGTTTAGGGTCCAGGTGAGGGTACGACAACGCTTTAGGGGGAGCGTACGTGTGAGGGTGCGGGTTAGTGTCAGCGTACGGGTTAGGATTAGGGGACGGGTGAGGGTCACGCTTCGGGGAAGGGTTAGGGTTAGGGTTCGGGCTAGGGTTAGGGTTAGGGGACGGGGACGGTTTAGGGTGCAGGTGAGGGTACGACAACACTTTAGGGGGAGCGTACGTGTGAGGGCGCGGGTTAGTGTCAGCATACGGGTTAGGATTAGGGGACGGGTGAGGGTCAGGCTTCGGGGAAGGGTTAGGGTTAGGGTTCGGGCTAGGGTTCGGGTTAGGGGACGGGGACTGTTTAGGGTCCAGGTGAGGGTACGACAACGCTTTAGGGGGAGCGTACATGTGAGGGTGCGAGTTAGTGTCAGCGTACGGGTTAGGATTAGGTGACGGGTGAGGGTCAGGCTTCGGGGAAGGGTTAGGGTTAGGGTTCGGGCTAGGGTTAGGGTTAGGGGACGGGGACGGTTTAGGGTCCAGGTGAGGGCACGACAACGCTTTAGGGGGAGCGTACGTGTGAGGGCACGGGTTCGTGTCAGCGTACTGGTTAGGATTAGGGGACGCGTGAGGGTCAGGCTTCGGGGAAGGGTTAGGGATAGGGTTCGGGCTAGGGTTAGGGTTAGGGGACGGGGACGGTTTAGGGTCCAGGTGAGGGCTCGACAACGCTTTAGGGGGAGCGTACGTGTGAGGGCGCGGGTTCGTGTCAGCGTACTGGTTAGGATTAGGGGACGGGTGAGGGTCAGGCTTTGGGGAAGGGTTAGGGTTAGGGTTCGGGCTAGGGTTAGGGTTAGGGGACGGGGACGGTTTAGGGTCCAGGTGAGGGCACGACAACGCTTTAGGGGGAGCGTACGTGTGAGGGCGCGGGTTAGTGTCAGCGTACAGGTTAGGATTAGGGGACGGGTGAGGGTCAGGCTTCGGGGAAGGGTTAGGGTTAGGGTTCGGGCTAGGGTTAGGGTTATGGGACGGGGACGGTTTAGGGTCCAGGTGAGGGCACGACAACGCTTTAGGGGGAGCGTACGTGTGAGGGCACGGGTTAGTGTCAGCGTACGGGTTAGGATTAGGGGACGGGTGAGGGTCAGGCTTCGGGGAACGGTTAGGGTTAGGGTTCGGGCTAGGGTTAGGGTTAGGGGACGGGGACGGTTTAGGGTCCAGGTGAGGGCACGGCAACGCTTTAGGGGGAGCGTACGTGTGAGGGCGCGGGATAGTGTCAGCGTCCGGGTTAGAATTAGGGGACGGGTGAGGGTCAGGCTTCGCGGAAGGATTAGGATTAGGGTTCGGGCTAGGGTTAGGGTTAGGGGACGGGGAAGGTTTAGGGTCCACTTGAGGGCACGACAACGCTTTAGGGGGAGAGTACGTGTGAGGGCGCGGGTTCGTGTCAGCGTACTGGTTAGGATTAGGAGACGGGTGAGGGTCAGTCTTCGGGGAAGGGTTAGGGATAGGGTTCGGGCTAGGGTTAGGTGACGGGGACGGTTTAGGGTCCAGGTGAGGGCACGACAACGCTTTAGGGGGAGCGTACGTGTGAGGGCGCGGGTTCGTGTCAGCGTACTGGTTAGGATTAGGGGACGGGTGAGGGTCAGGCTTCGGGGAAGGGTTAGGGTTAGGGTTCGGGCTAGGGTTAGTGTTAGGGGACGGGGACTGTTTAGGGTCCAGGTGAGGGTACGACAACGTTTTAGGGGGAGCATACGTGTGAGGGCGCGGGTTAGTGTCAGCGTATGGGTTAGCATTAGGGGACGGGTGAGGGTCAGGCTTCGGGGAAGGGTTAGGGTTAGGGTTCGGGCTAGGTTTAGGGTTAGGGGATGGGGACGGTTTAGGGTCCAGGTGAGGGTACGACAACGCTTTAGGGGGAGCGTACGTGTGAGGGTGCGGGTTAGTGTCAGCGTACGGGTTAGGATTAGGGGACGGGTGAGGGTCACGCTTCGGGGAAGGGTTAGGGTTAGGGTTCGGGCTAGGGTTAGGGTTAGGGGACGGGGACGGTTTAGGGTGCAGGTGAGGGTACGACAACACTTTAGGGGGAGCGTACGTGTGAGGGCGCGGGTTAGTGTCAGCATACGGGTTAGGATTAGGGGACGGGTGAGGGTCAGGCTTCGGGGAAGGGTTAGGGTTAGGGTTCGGGCTAGGGTTCGGGTTAGGGGACGGGGACTGTTTAGGGTCCAGGTGAGGGTACGACAACGCTTTAGGGGGAGCGTACATGTGAGGGTGCGAGTTAGTGTCAGCGTACGGGTTAGGATTAGGTGACGGGTGAGGGTCAGGCTTCGGGGAAGGGTTAGGGTTAGGGTTCGGGCTAGGGTTAGGGTTAGGGGACGGGGACGGTTTAGGGTCCAGGTGAGGGCACGACAACGCTTTAGGGGGAGCGTACGTGTGAGGGCACGGGTTCGTGTCAGCGTACTGGTTAGGATTAGGGGACGCGTGAGGGTCAGGCTTCGGGGAAGGGTTAGGGATAGGGTTCGGGCTAGGGTTAGGGTTAGGGGACGGGGACGGTTTAGGGTCCAGGTGAGGGCTCGACAACGCTTTAGGGGGAGCGTACGTGTGAGGGCGCGGGTTCGTGTCAGCGTACTGGTTAGGATTAGGGGACGGGTGAGGGTCAGGCTTTGGGGAAGGGTTAGGGTTAGGGTTCGGGCTAGGGTTAGGGTTAGGGGACGGGGACGGTTTAGGGTCCAGGTGAGGGCACGACAACGCTTTAGGGGGAGCGTACGTGTGAGGGCGCGGGTTAGTGTCAGCGTACAGGTTAGGATTAGGGGACGGGTGAGGGTCAGGCTTCGGGGAAGGGTTAGGGTTAGGGTTCGGGCTAGGGTTAGGGTTATGGGACGGGGACGGTTTAGGGTCCAGGTGAGGGCACGACAACGCTTTAGGGGGAGCGTACGTGTGAGGGCACGGGTTAGTGTCAGCGTACGGGTTAGGATTAGGGGACGGGTGAGGGTCAGGCTTCGGGGAACGGTTAGGGTTAGGGTTCGGGCTAGGGTTAGGGTTAGGGGACGGGGACGGTTTAGGGTCCAGGTGAGGGCACGGCAACGCTTTAGGGGGAGCGTACGTGTGAGGGCGCGGGATAGTGTCAGCGTCCGGGTTAGAATTAGGGGACGGGTGAGGGTCAGGCTTCGCGGAAGGATTAGGATTAGGGTTCGGGCTAGGGTTAGGGTTAGGGGACGGGGAAGGTTTAGGGTCCACTTGAGGGCACGACAACGCTTTAGGGGGAGAGTACGTGTGAGGGCGCGGGTTCGTGTCAGCGTACTGGTTAGGATTAGGAGACGGGTGAGGGTCAGTCTTCGGGGAAGGGTTAGGGATAGGGTTCGGGCTAGGGTTAGGTGACGGGGACGGTTTAGGGTCCAGGTGAGGGCACGACAACGCTTTAGGGGGAGCGTACGTGTGAGGGCGCGGGTTCGTGTCAGCGTACTGGTTAGGATTAGGGGACGGGTGAGGGTCAGGCTTCGGGGAAGGGTTAGGGTTAGGGTTCGGGCTAGGGTTAGTGTTAGGGGACGGGGACTGTTTAGGGTCCAGGTGAGGGTACGACAACGCTTTAGGGGCAGCGTACGTGTGAGGGCGTGGGTTAGTGTCAGCGTACTGGTTAGGATTAGGGGACGGGTGAGGGTCACGCTTCGGGGAAGGGTTAGGGTTAGGGTTCGGGCTAGGGTTAGGGTTAGGGGACGGGGACGGTTTAGGGTGCAGGTGAGGGCACGACAACGCTTTAGGTAGAGCGTACGTGTGAGGGCGCGGGTTAGTGTCAGCGTACGGGTTAGCATTAGGGGATGGGTGAGGGTCAGGCTTCGGGGAAGGGTTAGGGTTAGGGTTCGGGCTAGGGTTAGGGTTAGGGGATTGGGACGGTTTAGGGTCCAGGTGAGGGTACGACAACACTTTAGTGGGAGCGTACGTGTGAGGGTGCGGGTTAGTGTCAGCGTACGGGTTAGGATTAGGGGACGGGTGAGGGTCACGCTTCGGGGAAGGGTTAGGGTTAGGGTTCGGGCTAGGGTTAGGGTTAGGGGACGGGGACGTTTTAGGGTGCAGGTGAGGGCACGACAATGCTTTAGGGGGAGCGTACGTGTGAGGGCGCGGGTTCATGTCAGCGTACTGGTTAGGATTAGGGGACGGGTGAGGGTCAGGCTTCGGGGAAGGGTTAGGGATAGTGTTCGGGCTAGGGTTAGGGTTAGGGGACGGGGACGGTTTAGGGTCCAGGTGAGGGCATGACAACGCTTTAGGGGGAGCGTACGTGTGAGGGCGCGGGTTAGTGTCAGCGTACGGGTTAGGATTAGGGGACGGGTGAGGGTCAGGCTTCGGGGAAGGATTAGGGTTAGGGTTCGGGCTAGGGTTAGGGTTAGGGGACGGGGACGGTTTAGGGTCCAGATGAGGGCACGACAACGCTTTAGGGGGAGCGTACGTGTGAGGGCGCGGGTTAGTGTCAGCGTACGGTTTAGGATTAGGGGATGGCTGAGGGTCAGGCTTCGGGGAAGGGTTAGGGTTAGGGTTCGGGCTAGGGTTAGGGTTAGGGGACGGGGACGGGTTAGGGTCCAGGTGAGGGCACGACAACGCTTGAGGGGCAGCGTACGTGTGAGGGCGCGGGTTAGTGTCAGCGTACAGGTTCGGATTAGGGGACGGGTGAGGGTCAGGATTCGGGGAAGGGTTAGGGTTAGCGTTCGGGCTAGGGTTAGGGTTAGGGGACGGGGACGGTTTAGGGTCCAGGTGAGGGCACGACAACGCTTTAGGGGGAGCGTACGTGTGAGGGCGTGGGTCAGTGTCAGCGTACGGGTTAGGATTAGGGGACGGGTGAGGGTCAGGTTTCGGGGAAGGGTTAGGGTTAGGGTTCGGGCTAGGGTTAGGGTTAGGGGACGGGGACGGTTTAGGTTTCAGTTGAGGGCACGACAACGCTTTAGGTGGAGCGTACGTGTGAGGGCGCGGGTTAGTGTCAGCGTACGGGTTAGCATTAGGGGACGGGTGAGGGTCACGCTTCGGGGAAGGGTTAGGGTTAGGGTTCGGGCTAGGGTTAGGGTTAGGGGACGGGGACGGTTTAGGGTCCAGGTGAGGGCACGACAACGCTTTAGGGGGAGCGTACGTGTGAGGGCGCGGGTTAGTGTCAGCGTACAGGTTAGGATTAGGGGACGGGTGAGGGTCAGGCTTCGGGGAAGGGTTAGGGTTAGGGTTCGGGCTAGGGTTAGGGTTAGGGGACGGGGACGGTTTAGGGTCCAGGTGAGGGCACGACAACGCTTTAGGGGGAGCGTACGTGTGAGGGCGCGGGTTAGTGTCAGCGTACGTGTTAGGATTAGGGGACGGGTGAGGGTCAGGCTTCGGGGAAGGGTTAGGGTTAGGGTTCGGGCTAGGGTTAGGGTTAGGGGACGGGGACGGTTTAGGGTCCAGGTGAGGGCACGGCAACGCTTTAGGGGGAGCGTACGTGTGAGGGCGCGGGATAATGTCAGCGTACGGGTTAGGATTAGGGGACGGGTGAGGGTCAGGCTTCGGGGAAGGATTAGGATTAGGGTTCGGGGTAGGGTTAGGGTTAGGGGACGGGGAAGGTTTAGGGTCCAGGTGAGGGCACGACAACGTTTTAGGGGGAGCATACGTGTGAGGGCGCGGGTTAGTGTCAGCGTACGGGTTAGGATTAGGGGACTGGTGAGGGTCAGGCTTCGGGGAAGGGTTAGGGTTAGGGTTCGGGCTAGGGTTAGGGTTAGGGGACGGGGACGGTTTAGGGTGCAGGTGAGGGTACGACAACACTTTAGGGGGAGCGTACGTGTGAGGGCGCGGGTTAGTGTCACCGTACGGGTTAGGATTAGGGGACGTGTGAGGGTCAGGCTTCGGAGAAAGGTTAGGGTTAGGGTTCGGGCTAGGGTTAGGGTTAGGGGACGGGGACGGTTTAGGGTTCAGGGGAGGGCACGACAACGCTTTAGGGGGAGCGTACGTGTGAGGGCACGGGTTAGTGTCAGCGTACGGGTTAGGATTAGGGGACGGTTGAGGGTCAGGCTTCGGGGAAGGGTTAGTGTTAGGGTTCCGGCTAGGGTTAGGGTTAGTGGACGGTGACGGTTTAGGGTCCAGGTGAGGGTACGAAAACGTTTTAGGGGGAGCATACGTGTGAGGGCGCGGGTTAGTGTCAGCGTACGGGTTAGCATTAGGGGACGGGTGAGGGTCAGGCTTCGGGCAAGGGTTAGGGTTAGGGTTCGGGCTAGGTTTAGGGTTAGGAGATGGGGACGGTTTAGGGTCCAGGTGAGGGTACGGCAACGCTTTAGGGGGAGCGTACGTGTGAGGGTGCGGGTTAGTGTCAGCATACGGGTTAGGATTAGGGGACGGGTGAGGGTCACGCTTCGGGGAAGTGTTAGGGTTAGGGTTCGGGCTAGGGTTAGGGTTAGGGGACGGGGACGGTTTAGGGTCCAGGTGAGGGCACGACAACGCTTTAGGGGGAGCGTACGTGTGAGGGCGCGGGTTCGTGTCAGCGTACGGGTTAGGATTAGGTCACGGGTGAGGGTCAGGCTTCGGGGAAGGGTTAGGGATAGGGTTCGGGCTAGGGTTAGGGTTAGGGGACGGGGACGGTTTAGGGTCCAGGTGAGGGCATGACAACGCTTTAGGGGGAGCGTACGTGTGAGGGCGCGGGTTAGTGTCAGCGTACAGGTTAGGATTAGGGGACGGGTGAGTGTCAGGCTTCGGGGAAGGGTTGGGGTTAGGGTTCCGGCTAGGTTTAGGGTTAGGGGACGGCAACGGTTTAGGGTCCAGGTGAGGGCACGACAACGCTTTAGGGGGAGCGTACGTGTGAGGGCGCGGGTTCGTGTCAGCGTACTGGTTAGGATTAGGGGACGCGTGAGGGTCAGGCTTCGGGGAAGGGTTAGGGATAGGGTTCGGGCTAGGGTTAGGGTTAGGGGACGGGGACGGTTTAGGGTCCAGGTGAGGGCACGACAACGCTTTAGGGGGAGCGTACGTTTGAGGGCGCGGGTTCGTGTCAGCGTACTGGTTAGGATTAGGGGACGGGTGAGGGTCAGGCTTCGGGGAAGGGTTAGGGTTAGGGTTCGGGCTAGGGTTAGGGTCAGGGGACGGGGACGGTTTAGGGTCCAGGTGAGGGCACGACAACGCTTTAGGGGGAGCGTACGTGTGAGGGCGCGGGTTAGTGTCAGCGTACAGGTTAGGATTAGGGGACGGGTGAGGGTCAGGCTTCGGGGAAGGGTTAGGGTTAGGGTTCGGGCTAGGGTTAGGGTTATGGGACGGGGACGGTTTAGGGTCCAGGTGAGGGCACGACAACGCTTTATGGGGAGCGTACGTGTGAGGGCGCGGGTTAGTGTCAGCGTACGGGTTAGGATTAGGGGACGGGTGAGGGTCAGGCTTCGGGGAAGGTTTAGGGATAGGGTTCGGGCTAGGGTTAGGGTTAGGGGACGGGGACGGTTTAGGGTCCAGGTGAGGGTACGACAACGCTTTAGGGGGAGCGTACGTGTGAGGGCGCGGGTTAGTGTCAGCGTACGGGTTAGGATTAGGGGACGGGTGAGGGTCAGGCTTCGGGGAAGGGTTAGGGTTAGGGTTCGGGCTAGGGTTAGGGTTAGGGGACGGGGACGGTTTAGGGTACAGGTGAGGGCACGACAACGCTTTAGGGGGAGCGAACGTGTGAGGGCGCGGGTTAGTGTCAGCGTACGGGTTAGGATTAGGGGACGGTTGAGGGTCAGGCTTCGGGGAAGGGTTAGTGTTAGGGTTCCGGCTAGGGTTAGGGTTAGAGGACGGTGACGGTTTAGGGTCCAGGTGAGGGTACGACAACGTTTTAGGGGGAGCATACGTGTGAGGGCGCGGGTTAGTGTCAGCGTATGGGTTAGCATTAGGGGACGGGTGAGGGTCAGGCTTCGGGGAAGGGTTAGGGTTAGGGTTCGGGCTAGGTTTAGGGTTAGGGGATGGGGACGGTTTAGGGTCCAGGTGAGGGTACGACAACGCTTTAGGGGGAGCGTACGTGTGAGGGTGCGGGTTAGTGTCAGCGTACGGGTTAGGATTAGGGGACGGGTGAGGGTCACGCTTCGGGGAAGGGTTAGGGTTAGGGTTCGGGCTAGGGTTAGGGTTAGGGGACGGGGACGGTTTAGGGTGCAGGTGAGGGTACGACAACACTTTAGGGGGAGCGTACGTGTGAGGGCGCGGGTTAGTGTCAGCATACGGGTTAGGATTAGGGGACGGGTGAGGGTCAGGCATCGGGGAAGGGTTAGGGTTAGGGTTCGGGCTAGGGTTCGGGTTAGGGGACGGGGACTGTTTAGGGTCCAGGTGAGGGTACGACAACGCTTTAGGGGGAGCGTACATGTGAGGGTGCGAGTTAGTGTCAGCGTACGGGTTAGGATTAGGTGACGGGTGAGGGTCAGGCTTCGGGGAAGGGTTAGGGTTAGGATTCGGGCTAGGGTTAGGGTTAGGGGACGGGGACGGTTTAGGGTCCAGGTGAGGGCACGACAACGCTTTAGGGGGAGCGTACGTGTGAGGGCACGGGTTCGTGTCAGCGTACTGGTTAGGATTAGGGGACGCGTGAGGGTCAGGCTTCGGGGAAGGGTTAGGGATAGGGTTCGGGCTAGGGTTAGGGTTAGGGGACGGGGACGGTTTAGGGTCCAGGTGAGGGCACGACAACGCTTTAGGGGGAGCGTACGTGTGAGGGCGCGGGTTCGTGTCAGCGTACTGGTTAGGATTAGGGGACGGGTGAGGGTCAGGCTTTGGGGAAGGGTTAGGGTTAGGGTTCGGGCTAGGGTTAGGGTTAGGGGACGGGGACGGTTTAGGGTCCAGGTGAGGGCACGACAACGCTTTAGGGGGAGCGTACGTGTGAGGGCGCGGGTTAGTGTCAGCGTACAGGTTAGGATTAGGGGACGGGTGAGGGTCAGGCTTCGGGGAAGGGTTAGGGTTAGGGTTCGGGCTAGGGTTAGGGTTATGGGACGGGGACGGTTTAGGGTCCAGGTGAGGGCACGACAACGCTTTAGGGGGAGCGTACGTGTGAGGGCACGGGTTAGTGTCAGCGTACGGGTTAGGATTAGGGGACGGGTGAGGGTCAGGCTTCGGGGAAGGGTTAGGGTTAGGGTTCGGGCTAGGGTTAGGGTTAGGGGACGGGGACGGTTTAGGGTCCAGGTGAGGGCACGGCAACGCTTTAGGGGGAGCGTACGTGTGAGGGCGCGGGATAGTGTCAGCGTCCGGGTTAGAATTAGGGGACGGGTGAGGGTTAGGCTTCGCGGAAGGATTAGGATTAGGGTTCGGGCTAGGGTTAGGGTTAGGGGACGGGGAAGGTTTAGGGTCCACTTGAGGGCACGACAACGTTTTAGGGGGAGCGTACGTGTGAGGGCGTGGGTTAGTGTCAGCGTACGGGTTAGGATTAGGGGACGGGTGAGGGTCAGGATTCGGGGAAGGGTTAGGGTTAGGGTTCGGGCTAGGGTTAGGGATAGGGGACGGGGACGGTTTAGGGTCCAGGTGAGGGCACGACAACGCTTTAGGGGGAGCGTACGTGTGAGGGCGCGGGTTAGTGTCAGCGTACGGGTTAGGATTAGGGGACGGGTGAGGGTCAGGCTTCGGGGAAGGGTTAGGGTTAGGGTTCGGGCTAGGGTTAGGGTTAGGGAACGGGGACTGTTTAGGGTCCAGGTGAGGGTACGACAACGCTTTAGGGGGAGCGTACGTGTGAGGGTGCGGGTTAGTGTCAGCGTACGGGTTAGGATTAGGGGACGGGTGAGGGTCAGGCTTCGGGGAAGGGTTAGGGTTAGGGTTCGGGCTAGGGTTAGGGTTAGGGGACGGGGACGGTTTAGGGTCCAGGTGAGGGCACGACAACGCTTTAGGGGGAGAGTACGTGTGAGGGCGCGGGTTCGTGTCAGCGTACTGGTTAGGATTAGGAGACGGGTGAGGGTCAGGCTTCGGGGAAGGGTTAGGGATAGGGTTCGGGCTAGGGTTAGGGGACGGGGACGGTTTAGGGTCCAGGTGAGGGCACGACAACGCTTTAGGGGGAGCGTACGTGTGAGGGCGTGGGTTAGTGTCAGCGTACTGGTTAGGATTAGGGGACGGGTGAGGGTCAGGCTTCGGGGAAGGGTTAGGGTTAGGGTTCGGGCTAGGGTTAGTGTTAGGGGACGGGGACGGTTTAGGGTCCAGGTGAGGGTACGACAACGCTTTAGGGGCAGCGTACGTGTGAGGGCGTGGGTCAGTGTCAGCGTACGGGTTAGGATTAGGGGACGGGTGAGGGTCAGGTTTCGGGGAAGGGTTAGGGTTAGGGTTCGGGCTAGGGTTAGGGTTAGGGGACGGGGACGGTTTAGGTTTCAGTTGAGGGCACGACAACGCTTTAGGTGGAGCGTACGTGTGAGGGCGCGGGTTAGTGTCAGCGTACGGGTTAGCATTAGGGGACGGGTGAGGGTCACGCTTCGGGGAAGGGTTAGGGTTAGGGTTCGGGCTAGGGTTAGGGTTAGGGGACGGGGACGGTTTAGGGTCCAGGTGAGGGCACGACAACGCTTTAGGGGGAGCGTACGTGTGAGGGCGCGGGTTAGTGTCAGCGTACAGGTTAGGATTAGGGGACGGGTGAGGGTCAGGCTTCGGGGAAGGGTTAGGGTTAGGGTTCGGGCTAGGGTTAGGGTTAGGGGACGGGGACGGTTTAGGGTCCAGGTGAGGGCACGACAACGCTTTAGGGGGAGCGTACGTGTGAGGGCGCGGGTTAGTGTCAGCGTACGTGTTAGGATTAGGGGACGGGTGAGGGTCAGGCTTCGGGGAAGGGTTAGGGTTAGGGTTCGGGCTAGGGTTAGGGTTAGGGGACGGGGACGGTTTAGGGTCCAGGTGAGGGCAGGGCAACGCTTTAGGGGGAGCGTACGTGTGAGGGCGCGGGATAATGTCAGCGTACGGGTTAGGATTAGGGGACGGGTGAGGGTCAGGCTTCGGGGAAGGATTAGGATTAGGGTTCGGGGTAGGGTTAGGGTTCGGGGACGGGGAAGGTTTAGGGTCCAGGTGAGGGCACGACAACGTTTTAGGGGGAGCATACGTGTGAGGGCGCGGGTTAGTGTCAGCGTACGGGTTAGGATTAGGGGACTGGTGAGGGTCAGGCTTCGGGGAAGGGTTAGGGTTAGGGTTCGGGCTAGGGTTAGGGTTAGGGGACGGGGACGGTTTAGGGTGCAGGTGAGGGTACGACAACACTTTAGGGGGAGCTTACGTGTGAGGGCGCGGGTTAGTGTCACCGTACGGGTTAGGATTAGGGGACGTGTGAGGGTCAGGCTTCGGAGAAAGGTTAGGGTTAGGGTTCGGGCTAGGGTTAGGGTTAGGGGACGGGGACGGTTTAGGGTTCAGGGGAGGGCACGACAACGCTTTAGGGGGAGCGTACGTGTGAGGGCGCGGGTTAGTGTCAGCGTACGGGTTAGGATTAGGGGACGGTTGAGGGTCAGGCTTCGGGGAAGGGTTAGTGTTAGGGTTCCGGCTAGGGTTAGGGTTAGTGGACGGTGACGGTTTAGGGTCCAGGTGAGGGTACGACAACGTTTTAGGGGGAGCATACGTGTGAGGGCGCGGGTTAGTGTCAGCGTACGGGTTAGCATTAGGGGACGGGTGAGGGTCAGGCTTCGGGCAAGGGTTAGGGTTAGGGTTCGGGCTAGGTTTAGGGTTAGGAGATGGGGACGGTTTAGGGTCCAGGTGAGGGTACGGCACCGCTTTAGGGGGAGCGTACGTGTGAGGGTGCGGGTTAGTGTCAGCGTACGGGTTAGGATTAGGGGACGGGTGAGGGTCACGCTTCGGGGAAGTGTTAGGGTTAGGGTTCGGGCTAGGGTTAGAGTTAGGGGACGGGGACGGTTTAGGGTCCAGGTGAGGGCACGACAACGCTTTAGGGGGAGCGTACGTGTGAGGGCGCGGGTTCGTGTCAGCGTACGGGTTAGGATTAGGTCACGGGTGAGGGTCAGGCTTCGGGGAAGGGTTAGGGATAGGGTTCGGGCTAGGGTTAGGGTTAGGGGACGGGGACGGTTTAGGGTCCAGGTGAGGGCACGACAACGCTTTCGGGGGAGCGTACGTGTGAGGGCGCGGGTTAGTGTCAGCGTACGGGTTAGGATTAGGGGACGGGTGAGGGTCAGGCTTCGGGGAAGGGTTAGGGTTAGGGTTCTGGCTAGGGTTAGGGTTAGGGGACGGGGACGGTTTAGGGTCCAGGTGAGGGCACGACAACGCTTTAGGGGGAGCGTACGTGTGAGGGCGCGGGTTGGTGTCAGCGTACGGTTTAGGAATAGGGGATGGGTGAGGGTCAGACTTTGGGGAAGGGTTAGGGTTAGGGTTCGGGCTAGGGTTAGGGTTAGGGGACGGGGACGGTTTAGGGTCCAGGTGAGGGCACGACAACGCTTTAGGGGGAGCGTACGTGTGAGGGCGCGGGTTAGTGTCAGCGTACGGGTTAGGATTAGGGGACGGGTGAGGGTCAGGCTTCGTGGAAGGGTTAGTGTTAGGGTTCCGGCTAGGGTTAGGGTTAGGGGACGGTGACGTTTTAGGGTCCAGGTGAGGGTACGACAACGCTTTAGGGGGAGCATACGTGTGAGGGCGCGGGTTAGTGTCAGCGTACGGGTTAGCATTAGGGAACGGGTGAGGGTCAGGCTTCGGGGAAGGGTTAGGGTTAGGGTTCGGGCTAGGGTTAGGGTTAGGGGATGGGGACGGTTTAGGGTCCAGGTGAGGGTACGACAACGCTTTAGGGGGAGCGTACGTGTGAGGGTGCGGGTTAGTGTCAGCGTACGGGTTAGGATTAGGGGACGGGTGAGGGTCACGCTTCGGGGAAGGGTTAGGGTTAGGGTTCGGGCTAGGGTTAGGGTTAGGGGACGGGGACGGTTTAGGGTCCAGGTGAGGGCACGACAACGCTTTAGGGGGAGCGTACGTGTGAGGGCGCGGGTCAGTGTCAGCGTACGGGTTAGGATTAGGGGACGGTTGAGGGTCATGCTTCGGGGAAGGATTAGGATTAGGGTTCGGGCTAGGGTTAGGGTTAGGGGACGGGGACGGTTTAGGGTCCAGGTGAGGGCACGACAACGTTTTATGGGGAGCGTACGTGTGAGGGCGCGGGTTAGTGTCAGCGTACGGGTTAGGATTAGGGAACGGGTGAGGGTCAGGCTTCGGGGAAGGGTTAGGGTTAGGGTTCGGGCTAGGGTTAGGGTTAGGGGACGGGGACGGTTTAGGGTCCAGGTGAGGGTACGACAACACTTTAGGGGGAGCGTACGTGTGAGGGCGCGGGTTCGTGTCAGCGTACTGGTTAGGATTAGGGGACGGGTGAGGGTCAGGCTTCGGGGAAGGGTTAGGGTTAGGGTTCGGGCTAGGGTTAGGGTTAGGGGACGGGGAAGGTTTAGGGTCCACTTGACGGCACGACAACGTTTTAGGGGGAGCGTACGTGTGAGGGCGTGGGTTAGTGTCAGCGTACGGGTTAGGATTAGGGGACGGGTGAGGGTCAGGATTCGGGGAAGGTTTAGGGTTAGGGTTCGGGCTAGGGTTAGGGTTAGGGGACGGGGACGGTTTAGGGTGCAGGTGAGGGTACGACAACACTTTAGGGGGAGCGTACGTGTGAGGGCGCGGGTTAGTGTCAGCGTACGGGTTAGGATTAGGGGACGGGTGAGGGTCAGGCTTCGGGGAAGGGTTAGGGTTAGGGTTCGGGCTAGGGTTAGGGTTAGGGAACGGGGACTGTTTAGGGTCCAGGTGAGGGTACGACAACGCTTTAGGGGGAGCGTACGTGTGAGGGTGCGGGTTAGTGTCAGCGTACGGGTTAGGATTAGGGGACGGGTGAGGGTCAGGCTTCGGGGAAGGGTTAGGGTTAGGGTTAGGTTTCGGGCTAGGGTTAGGGTTAGGGGACGGGGACGGTTTAGGGTCCAGGTGAGGGCACGACAACGCTTTAGGGGGAGCGTACGTGTGAGGGCGCGGGTTCGTGTCAGCGTACTGGTTAGGATTAGGGGACGGGTGAGGGTCAGGCTTCGGGGAAGGGTTAGGGATAGGGTTCGGGCTAGGGTTAGGGTTAGGGGACGGGGACGGTTTAGGGTCCAGGTGAGGGCACGACAACGCTTTAGGGGGAGCGTACGTGTGAGGGCGCGGGTTAGTGTCAGCGTACGGGTTAGGATTAGGGGACGGGTGAGGGTCAGGCTTCGGGGAAGGGTTAGGGTTAGTGTTCCGGCTAGGGTTAGGGTTAGGGGACGGCGACGGTTTAGGGTCCAGGTGAGGGTACGACAACGCTTTAGGGGGAGCGTACATGTGAGGGCGCGGGTTAGTGTCAGCGTACGGGTTAGCATTAGGGGATGGGTGAGGGTCAGGCTTCGGGGAAGGTTTAGGGTTAGGGTTCGGGCTAGGGTTAGGGTTAGGGGATGGGGACGGTTTAGGGTCCAGGTGAGGGTACGACAACGCTTTAGGGGGAGCGTACGTGTGAGGGTGCGGGTTAGTGTCAGCGTACGGGTTAGGATTAGGGGACGGGTGAGGGTCACGCTTCGGGGAAGGGTTAGGGTTAGGGTTCGGGCTAGGGTTAGGGTTAGGGCACGGGGACGGTTTAGGGTCCAGGTGAGGGCACGACAACGCTTTAGGGGGAGCGTACGTGTGAGGGCGCGGGTTAGTGTCAGCGTACGGGTTAGGATTAGGGGACAGGTGAGTGTCACGCTTCGGGGAAGGGTTAGGGTTAGGGTTCGGGCTAGGGTTAGGGTTAGGGGCCGGGGACGGTTTAGGGTCCAGGTGAGGGCACGACAACGCTTTAGGGGGAGCGTACGTGTGAGGGCGCGGGTTAGTGTCAGCGTACGGTTTAGGATTAGGGGATGGGTGAGGGTCAGGCTTCGGGGAAGGGTTAGGGTTAGGGTTCGGGCTAGGGTTAGGGTTAGGGGATGGGGACGGTTTAGGGTCCAGGTGAGGGTACGACAACGCTTTAGGGGGAGCGTACGTGTGAGGGTGCGGGTTAGTGTCAGCGTATGGGTTAGGATTAGGGGACGGGTGAGGGTCAGGCTTCGGGGAAGGGTTAGGGTTAGGGTTCGGGCTAGGGTTAGTGTTAGGGGACGGGGACGGTTTAGGGTCCAGGTGAGGGCACGACAACGCTTTAGGGGGAGCGTACGTGTGAGGGCGCAGGTTAGTGTCAGCGTACAGGTTAGGATTAGGGGACGGTTGAGGGTCAGGCTTCGGGGAAGTGTTAGGGTTAGGGTTCGGGCTAGGGTTAGGTTTAGGGGACGGGGACGGTTTAGGGTCCAGGTGAGGGCACGACAACGCTTTAGGGGGAGCGTACGTGTGAGGGCGCGGGTTAGTGTCAGCGTACAGGTTAGCATTAGGGGATGGGTGAGGGTCAGGCTTCGGGGAAGGTTTAGGGTTAGGGTTCGGGCTAGGGTTAGGGTTAGGGGATGGGGACGGTTTAGGGTCCAGGTGAGGGTACGACAACGCTTTAGGGGGAGCGTACGTGTGAGGGTGCGGGTTAGTGTCAGCGTACGGGTTAGGATTAGGGGACGGGTGAGGGTCACGCTTCGGGGAAGGGTTAAGGTTAAGGTTCGGGCTAGGGTTAGGGTTAGGGGACGGGGACGGTTTAGGGTCCAGGTGAGGGCACGACAACGCTTTAGGGGGAGCGTACGTTTGAGGGCGCGGGTTAGTGTCAGCGTACGGGTTAGGATTAGGGGACGGGTGAGGGTCAGGCTTCGGGGAAGGGTTAGGGTTAGGGTTCGGGCTAGGCTTAGGGTTAGGGGACGGGGACGGTTTAGGGTCCAGGTGAAGGCACGACAACGCTTTAGGGGGAGCGAACGTGTGAGGGCGCGGGTTAGTGTCAGCGTACGGGTTAGGATTAGGGGACGGGTGAGGGTCAGGCTTCGGCGAAGGGTTAGGGATAGGGTTCGGGCTAGGGTTAGGGTTAGGGGACGGGGACGGTTTAGGGTCCTGGTGAGGGCACGACAACGCTTTAGGGGGAGCGTACATGTGAGGGCGTGGGTTAGTGTCAGCGTACGGGTTAGGATTAGGGGACGGGTGAGGGTCAGGCTTCGGGGAAGGGTTAGGTTTAGGGTTCGGGCTAGGGTTAGGGTTAGGGGACGGGGACGGTTTAGGGTCCAGGTGAGGGCACGACAACGCTTTAGGGGGAGCGTACGTGTGAGGGCGCGGGTTAGTGTCGGCGTACGGTTTAGGATTAGGGGATGGGTGAGGGTCAGGCTTCGGGGAAGGGTTAGGGTTAGGGTTCGGGCTAGGGTTAGGGTTAGGGGACGGGGACGGGTTAGGTTCCACTTGAGGGCACGACAACTCTTTAGGGGCAGCGTACGTGTGAGGGCGCGGGTTAGTGTCAGCCTACAGGTTAGGATTAGGGGACGGGTGAGGATCAGGCTTCGGGGAAGGGTTAGGGTTACGGTTCGGGCTAGGGTTAGTGTTAGGGGACGGGGACGGTTTAGGGTCCAGGTGAGGGCACGACAACGCTTTAGGGGGAGCGTACGTGTGAGGGCGCGGGTTAGTGTCAGCGTACAGGTTAGGATTAGGGGACGGTTGAGGGTCAGGCTTCGGGGAAGGGTTAGGGTTAGGGTTCGGGCTAGGGTTAGGTTTAGGGGACGGGGACGGTTTAGGGTCCAGGTGAGGGCACGACAACGCTTTAGGGGGAGCGTACGTGTGAGGGCGTGGGTTAGCGTCGGCGTACGGTTTAGGATTAGGGGATGGGTGAGGGTCAGGCTTCGGGGAAGTGTTATGGTTAGGGTTCGGGCTAGGGTTAGGGTTAGGGGACGGGGACGGGTTAGGGTCCACTTGAGGGCACGACAACTCTTTAAGGGCAGTGTACGTGTGAGGGCGCGGGTTAGTGTCAGCGTACAGGTTAGGATTAGGGGACGGGTGAGGATCAGGCTTCGGGGAAGGGTTAGGGTTAGGGTTCGGGCTAGGGTTAGGGTTAGGGGACGGGGACGGTTTAGAGTCCAGGTAAGTTTACGACAACGCTTTAGGGGGAGCGTACGTGTGAGGGCGCGGGTAAGTATTAGCGTACGGTTTAGGATTAGGGGACGGGTGAGGGTCAGGCTTCGGGGAAGGGTTAGGGTTAGTGTTCGGGCTAGGATTAGGGTTAGGGGACGGGGACGGTTTAGGGTCCAGGTGAGGGTACGACTACGCTTTAGGGGGAGCGTACGTGTGAGGACGCGGGTTAGTGTCAGCGTACGGGTTAGGATTAGGGCACGGGTGAGGGTCAGGCTTCGGGGAAGGGTTAGGTTTAGGGTTCGGTCTAGGGTTAGGGTTAGGGGACGGGGACGGTTTAGGGTCCAGGTGAGGGTACGACAACGCTTTAGGGGGAGCGTACGTGTGAGGGCACGGGTTAGTGTCAGCGTACGGGTTCGGATTAGGGGACGGGTGAGGGTCAGGCTTCGGGGAAGGGTTAGGGTTAGGGTTCGGGCTAGGGTTAGGGTTAGGGGACGGGGACGGTTTAGGGTCCAGGTGACCGAACGACAACGCTTTAGGGGGAGCGTACGTGTGAGGGCGCGGGTAAGTATCAGCGTACGGGTTAGGATTAGGGGACGGGTGAGGGTTAGGCTTCGGGGAAGGGTTAGGGTTAGGGTTCGGGCTAGGGTTAGGGTTAGGGGACGGGGACGGGTTAGGTTCCACTTGAGGGCACGAAAACTCTTTAGGGGCAGCGTACGTGTGAGGGCGCGGGTTAGTGTCAGCGTACGGGTTAGGATTAGGGGACGGGTGAGGATCAGGCTTCGGGGAAGGGTTAGGGTTAGGGTTCGTGCTAGGGTTAGTGTTAGGGGACGGGGACGGTTTAGGGTCCAGGTGAGGGCACGACAACGCTTTAGGGGGAGCGTACGTGTGAGGGCGCGGGTTAGTGTCAGCGTACGGGTTAGGATTAGGGGACGGTTGAGGGTCAGGCTTCGGGGAAGGGTTAGGGTTAGGGTTCGGGCTAGGGTTAGGGTTAGGGGATGGGGACGGTTTAGAGTCCAGGTGAGGTTACGACAACGCTTTAGGGGGAGCGTACGTGTGAGGGCGCGGGTAAGTATCAGCGTACGGGTTAGGATTAGGGGACGGGTGAGGGTCAGGCTTCAGGGAAGGGTTAGGGTTAGTGTTCGGGCTAGGATTAGGGTTAGGGGACGGGGACGGTTTAGGGTCCAGGTGAGGGTACGACTACGCTTTAGGGGGAGCGTACGTGTGAGGACGCGGGTTAGTGTCAGCGTACGGGTTAGGATTAGGGCACGGGTGAGGGTCAGGGTTTGGGGAAGGGTTAGGGTTAGGTTTCGGTCTAGGGTTAGGGTTAGGGGACGGGGACGGTTTAGGGTCCAGGTGAGGGTACGACAACGCTTTAGGGGGAGCGTACGTGTGAGGGCGCGGGTTAGTGTCAGCGTACGGGTTCGGATTAGGGGACGGGTGAGGGTCAGGCTTCGGGGAAGGGTTAGGGTTAGGGTTCGGGCTAGGTTTAGGGTTAGGGGACGGGGACGGTTTAGGGTCCAGGTGAGGGTACGACAACGCTTTAGGGGGAGCGTACGTGTGAGGGTGCGGGTTAGTGTCAGCGTACGGGTTAGGATTAGGGGACGGGTGAGGGTCAGGCTTCGGGGAAGGGTTAGGGTTAGGGTTAGGTTTCGGGCTAGGGTTAGGGTTAGGGGACGGGGACGGTTTAGGGTCCAGGTGAGGGCACGACAACGCTTTAGGGGGAGCGTACGTGTGAGGGCGCGGGTTCGTGTCAGCGTACTGGTTAGGATTAGGGGACGGGTGAGGGTCAGGCTTCGGGGAAGGGTTAGGGATAGGGTTCGGGCTAGGGTTAGGGTTAGGGGACGGGGACGGTTTAGGGTCCAGGTGAGGGCACGACAACGCTTTAGGGGGAGCGTACGTGTGAGGGCGCGGGTTAGTGTCAGCGTACGGGTTAGGATTAGGGGACGGGTGAGGGTCAGGCTTCGGGGAAGGGTTAGGGTTAGGGTTCCGGCTAGGGTTAGGGTTAGGGGACGGCGACGGTTTAGGGTCCAGGTGAGGGTACGACAACGCTTTAGGGGGAGCGTACATGTGAGGGCGCGGGTTAGTGTCAGCGTACGGATTAGCATTAGGGGATGGGTGAGGGTCAGGCTTCGGGGAAGGTTTAGGGTTAGGGTTCGGGCTAGGGTTAGGGTTAGGGGATGGGGACGGTTTAGGGTCCAGGTGAGGGTACGACAACGCTTTAGGGGGAGCGTACGTGTGAGGGTGCGGGTTAGTGTCAGCGCACGGGTTAGGATTAGGGGACGGGTGAGGGTCACGCTTCGGGGAAGGGTTAGGGTTAGGGTTCGGGCTAGGGTTAGGGTTAGGGCATGGGGACGGTTTAGGGTCCAGGTGAGGGCACGACAACGCTTTAGGGGGAGCGTACGTGTGAGGGCGCGGGTTAGTGTCAGCGTACGGGTTAGGATTAGGGGACGGGTGAGTGTCACGCTTCGGGGAAGGGTTAGGGTTAGGGTTCGGGCTAGGGTTAGGGTTAGGGGCCGGGGACGGTTTAGGGTCCAGGTGAGGGCACGACAACGCTTTAGGGGGAGCGTACGTGTGAGGGCGCGGGTTAGTGTCAGCGTACGGTTTAGGATTAGGGGATGGGTGAGGGTCAGGCTTCGGGGAAGGGTTAGGGTTAGGGTTCGGGCTAGGGTTAGGGTTAGGGGATGGGGACGGTTTAGGGTCCAGGTGAGGGTACGACAACGCTTTAGGGGGAGCGTACGTGTGAGGGTGCGGGTTAGTGTCAGCGTATGGGTTAGGATTAGGGGACGGGTGAGGGTCAGGCTTCGGGGAAGGGTTAGGGTTAGGGTTCGGGCTAGGGTTAGTGTTAGGGGACGGGGACGGTTTAGGGTCCAGGTGAGGGCACGACAACGCTTTAGGGGGAGCGTACGTGTGAGGGCGCGGGTTAGTGTCAGCGTACAGGTTAGGATTAGGGGACGGTTGAGGGTCAGGCTTCGGGGAAGGGTTAGGGTTAGGGTTCGGACTAGGGTTAGGTTTAGGGGACGGGGACGGTTTAGGGTCCAGGTGAGGGCACGACAACGCTTTAGGGGGAGCGTACGTGTGAGGGCGCGGGTTAGTGTCAGCGTACAGGTTAGCATTAGGGGATGGGTGAGGGTCAGGCTTCGGGGAAGGTTTAGGGTTAGGGTTCGGGCTAGGGTTAGGGTTAGGGGATGGGGACGGTTTAGGGTCCAGGTGAGGGTACGACAACGCTTTAGGGGGAGCGTACGTGTGAGGGTGCGGGTTAGTGTCAGCGTACGGGTTAGGATTAGGGGACGGGTGAGGGTCACGCTTCGGGGAAGGGTTAAGGTTAAGGTTCGGGCTAGGGTTAGGGTTAGGGGACGGGGACGGTTTAGGGTCCAGGTGAGGGCACGACAACGCTTTAGGGGGAGCGTACGTTTGAGGGCGCGGGTTAGTGTCAGCGTACGGGTTAGGATTAGGGGACGGGTGAGGGTCAGGCTTCGGGGAAGGGTTAGGGTTAGGGTTCGGGCTAGGGTTAGGGTTAGGGGACGGGGACGGTTTAGGGTCCAGGTGAGGGCACGACAACGCTTTAGGGGGAGCGAACGTGTGAGGGCGCGGGTTAGTGTCAGCGTACGGGTTAGGATTAGGGGACGGGTGAGGGTCAGGCTTCGGCGAAGGGTTAGGGATAGGGTTCGGGCTAGGGTTAGGGTTAGGGGACAGGGACGGTTTAGGGTCCTGGTGAGGGCACGACAACGCTTTAGGGGGAGCGTACATGTGAGGGCGTGGGTTAGTGTCAGCGTACGGGTTAGGATTAGGGGACGGGTGAGGGTCAGGCTTCGGGGAAGGCTTAGGTTTACGGTTCGGGCTAGGGTTAGGGTTAGGGGACGGGGACGGTTTAGGGTCCAGGTGAGGGCACGACAACGCTTTAGGGGGAGCGTACGTGTGAGGGCGCGGGTTAGTGTCGGCGTACGGTTTAGGATTAGGGGATGGGTGAGGGTCAGGCTTCGGGGAAGGGTTAGGGTTAGGGTTCGGGCTAGGGTTAGGGTTAGGGGACGGGGACGGTTTAGGTTCCACTTGAGGGCACGACAACTCTTTAGGGGCAGCGTACGTGTGAGGGCGCGGGTTAGTGTCAGCCTACAGGTTAGGATTAGGGGACGGGTGAGGATCAGGCTTCGGGGAAGGGTTAGGGTTAGGGTTCGGGCTAGGGTTAGTGTTAGGGGACGGGGACGGTTTAGGGTCCAGGTGAGGGCACGACAACGCTTTAGGGGGAGCGTACGTGTGAGGGCGCGGGTTAGTGTCAGCGTACAGGTTAGGATTAGGGGACGGTTGAGGGTCAGGCTTCGGGGAAGGGTTAGGGTTAGGGTTCGGGCTAGGGTTAGGTTTAGGGGACGGGGACGGTTTAGGGTCCAGGTGAGGGCACGACAACGCTTTAGGGGGAGCGTACGTGTGAGGGCGTGGGTTAGTGTCGGCGTACGGTTTAGGATTAGGGGATGGGTGAGGGTCAGGCTTCGGGGAAGGGTTATGGTTAGGGTTCGGGCTAGGGTTAGGGTTAGGGGACGGGGACGGGTTAGGGTCCACTTGAGGGCACGACAACTCTTTAAGGGCAGCGTACGTGTGAGGGCGCGGGTTAGTGTCAGCGTACAGGTTAGGATTAGGGGACGGGTGAGGATCAGGCTTCGGGGAAGGGTTAGGGTTAGGGTTCGGGCTAGGGTTAGGGTTAGGGGATGGGGACGGTTTAGAGTCCAGGTGAGGTTACGACAACGCTTTAGGGGGAGCGTACGTGTGAGGGCGCGGGTAAGTATCAGCGTACGGGTTAGGATTAGGGGACGGGTGAGGGTCAGGCTTCGGGGAAGGGTTAGGGTTAGTGTTCGGGCTAGGATTAGGGTTAGGGGACGGGGACGGTTTAGGGTCCAGGTGAGGGTACGACTACGCTTTAGGGGGAGCGTACGTGTGAGGACGCGGGTTAGTGTCAGCGTACGGGTTAGGATTAGGGCACGGGTGAGGGTCAGGCTTCGGGGAAGGGTTAGGGTTAGGTTTCGGTCTAGGGTTAGGGTTAGGGGACGGGGACGGTTTAGGGTCCAGGTGAGGGTACGACAACGCTTTAGGGGGAGCGTACGTGTGAGGGCGCGGGTTAGTGTCAGCGTACGGGTTCGGATTAGGGGACGGGTGAGGGTCAGGCTTCGGGGAAGGGTTAGGGTTAGGGTTCGGGCTAGGGTTAGGGTTAGGGGACGGGGACGGTTTAGGGTCCCGGTGAGGGTACGACAACGATTTAGGGGGAGCGTACGTGTGAGGGCGCGGGTTAGTGTCAGCGTACGGGTTAGGATTAGGGGATGGGTGAGTGTCAGGCTTCGGGGAAGGTTTAGGGTTAGGGTTCGGGCTAGGGTTAGGGTTAGGGGACGGGGACGGTTTAGGGTCCAGGTGAGGGTACGACAACGCTTTAGGGGGAGCGTACGTTTGAGGGCGCGGGTTAGTGTCAGCGTACGGGTTAGGATTAGGGGACGGGTGAGGGTCACGCTTCGGGGAAGGGTTAGGGTTAGGGTTCGGGCTAGGGTTAGGGTTAGGGGACGGGGACGGTTTAGGGTCCAGGTGAGGGCACGACAACGCTTTAGGGGGAGCGTACGTGTGAGGGCGCGGGTTAGTGTCAGCGTACGGTTTAGGATTAGGGGACGGGTGAGGGTCACGCTTCGGGGAAGGGTAAGGGATAGGGTTCGGGCTAGGGTTAGCGTTAGGGGACGGGGACGGTTTAGGGTCCAGGTGAGGGTACGACTACGCTTTAGGGGGAGCGTACGTGTGAGGACGCGGGTTAGTGTCAGCGTCCGGGTTAGGATTAGGGCACGGGTGAGTGTCAGGCTTTGGGGAAGGGTTAGGGTTAGGGTTCGGTCTAGGGTTAGGGTTAGGGGACGGGGACGGTTTAGGGTCCAGGTGAGGGTACGACAACGCTTTAGGGGGAGCGTACGTTTGAGGACGCAGGTTAGTGTCAGCGTACGGGTTAGGATTAGGTGACGGGTGAGGGTCAGGCTTCGGGGAAGGGTTAGGGTTAGGGATCGGGCTAGGGTTAGGGGACGGGGACGGTTTAGGGTTCAGGTGAGGGTACGACAACGCTTTAGGGGGAGCGTACGTGTGAGGGCGCGGGTTAGTGTCAGCGTACGGGGTAGGATTAGGGGACGGGTGAGGGTCAGGCTTCAGGGAAGGTTTAGGGTTAGGGTTAGGGTTCGGGCTAGGGTTAGGGGACGGGGACGGTTTAGGGTCAAGGTGAGGGTACGACAACGCTTTAGGGAGAGCGTACGTGTGAGGGCGCGGGTTAGTGTCAGCGTACGGGTTAGGATTAGGGGTCGGGTGAGGGTCAGCCTTCGGGGAAGGGTTAGGGTTAGGGTTCGGGCTAGGGTTAGGGTTAGGGGACGGGGACGGTTTAGAGTCCAGGTGAGGTTACGACAACGCTTTAGGGGGAGCGTACGTGTGAGGGCGCGGGTAAGTATCAGCGTACGGGTTAGGATTAGGGGACGGGTGAGGGTCAGGCTTCGGGGAAGGGTTAGGGTTAGTGTTCGGGCTAGGATTAGGGTTAGGGGACGGGGACGGTTTAGGGTCCAGGTGAGGGTACGACTACGCTTTAGGGTGAGCGTACGTGTGAGGACGCGGGTTAGTGTCAGCGTACGGGTTAGGATTAGGGGACGGGTGAGGGTCAGGCTTCGGGGAAGGGTTAGGGTTAGGGTTCGGGCTAGGGTAAGGGTTATGGGACGGGGACGGTTTAGGGTCCAGGTGAGGGTACGACAACGATTTAGGGGGAGCGTACGTGTGAGGGCGCGGGTTAGTGTCAGCGTACGGGTTCGGATTAGGGGACGGGTGAGGGTCAGGCTTCGGGGAAGGGTTAGGGTTAGGGTTCGGGCTAGGGTTAGGGTTAGGGGACGGGGACGGTTTAGGGTCCAGGTGAGGGCACGACAACGCTTTAGGGGGAGCGTACGTGTGAGGGCGCAGATTAGTGTCAGCGTACGGGTTAGGATTAGGGGACGGGTGAGGGTCAGGCTTCGGGGAAGTGTTAGGGTTAGGGTTTGGGCTAGGGTTAGGATTAGGGGATGGGGACGGTTTAGGGTCCAGGTGAGGGCACGACAACGCTTTAGGGGGAGCGTACGTGTGAGGGCGCGGGTAAGTATAAGCGTACGGGTTAGGATTAGGGGACGGGTGAGGGTCAGGCTTCGGGGAATGATTAGGGTTAGGGATTGGGCTAGGGTTAGGGTTAGGGGACGGGGACGGTTTAGGGTCCAGTTCAGGGCACGACAACGCTGCAGGGGGAGCGTACGTGTGAGGGCGCGGGTTAGTGTCAGCGCACGGGTTAGGATTAGGGGACGGGTGAGGGTCAGGCTTCGGGGAAGGGTTAGGGTTAGGGTTCGGGCTAGGGTTAGGGTTAGGGGACGGGGACGGGTTAGGCTCCACTTGAGGGCACGACAACGCTTTATGGGGAGTGTACGTGTGAGGGCGCGGGTAAGTATCAGCGTACGGGTTAGGATTAGGGGACGGGTGAGGGTCAGGCTTCGGGGAAGGGTTAGGGTTAGGGTTCGGGCTAGGGTTAGGGTTAGGGGATGGGGACGGTTTAGGGTCCAGGTGAGGGTACGACAACGCTTTAGTGGGAGCGTACGTTTGAGGACGCGGGTTAGTGTCAGCGTACGGGTTAGGATTAGGGCACGGGTGAGGGTCAGGCTTCGGGGAAGGTTTAGGGTTAGGGTTCGGGCTAGGGGTAGGGGACGGGGACGGTTTAGGGTCCAGGTGAGGGTACGACAACGCTTTAGGGGGAGCGTACGTGTGAGGGCGCGGGTTAGTGTCAGCGTACGGGTTAGGATTAGGGGACGGGTGAGGTTCAGGCTTCGGGGAAGGTTTAGGGTTAGGGTTAGGGTTCGGGCTAGGGTTAGGGGACGGGGACGGTTTAGGGTCCAGGTGAGGGTACGACAACGCTTTACGGAGAGCGTACGTGTGAGGGCGCGGGTTAGTGTCAGCGTACGGGTTAGAATTAGGGCACGGGTAAGGGTCAGGCTTCGGGGAAGGGTTAGGGTTAGGGTTCGGGCTAGGGTTAGGGTTAGGGGACGGGGACGGTTTAGGGTCCAGGTGAGGGTACGACAACGGTTTAGGGGGAGCGTACGTGTGAGGGCGCGGGTTAGTGTCAGCGTACGGGTTAGGATTAGGGGACGGGTGAGGGTCAGGCTTCGGGGAAGGGTTAGGGTTAGGGTTCGGGCTAGGGTTAGGGGACGGGGACGGTTTAGGGTTCAGGTGAGGGTACGACAACGCTTTAGGGGGAGCGTACGTGTGAGGGCGCGGGTTAGTGTCAGCATACGGGTTAGGATTAGGGGACGGGTGAGGGTCAGGCTTCGGGGAAGGGTTAGGGTTAGGGTTCGGGCTAGGGTTAGGGTTAGGGGACGGGGACGGTTTAGGGTCCAGGTGAGGGTACGACAACGCTTTAGGGGGAGCGTACGTGTGAGGGCGCGGGTTAGTGTCAGCGTACGGGTTAGGATTAGGGGACGGGTGAGGGTCAGGCTTCGGGGAAGGGTTAGGGTTAGGGTTCGGGCTAGGGTTAGGGTTAGGGGACGGGGACGGTTTAGGGTCCAGGTGAGGATACGACAACGCTTTAGGGGGAGCGTACCTGTGAGGGCACGGGTTAGTGTCACCGTACGGGTTAGGATTAGGGGACGGGTGAGGGTCAGGCTTCGGAGAAGGGTTAGGGTTAGGGTTCGGGCTAGGGTTAGGGTTAGGGGACGGGGACGGTTTAGGGTCCATGTGAGGGCACGACAACGCTTTAGGGGGAGCGTATGTGTGAGGGCGCGGGTCAGTGTCAGCGTACGGGTTAGGATTAGAGGACGGTTGAGGGTCAGGCTTCAGGGAAGGGTTAGGGTTAGGGTTCCGGCTAGGGTTAGGGTTAGGGGACGGCGACAGGTTAGGGTCCAGGTGAGGGTACGACAACGCTTTAGGGGGAGCGTACGTGTGAGGGCGCGGGTTAGTGTCAGCGTATGGGTTAGCATTAGGGGACGGGTGAGGGTCAGGCTTCGGGGAAGGGTTAGGGTTAGGGTTCGGGCTAGGGTTAGGGTTAGGGGACGGGGACGGTTTAGGGTCCAGGTGAGGGTACGACAACCCTTTAGGGGGAGCGTACGTGTGAGGGCGCGGGTTAGTGTCAGCGTACGGTTTAGGATTAGGGGATGGGTGAGGGTCAGGCTTCGGGGAAGGGTTAGGATTAGGGTTCGGGCTAGGATTAGGGTTAGGTGACGGGGACGATTTAGGGTCCAGGTGAGGGCACGACAACGCTTTAGGTGGAGCGTACGTGTGAGGGCGCGGGTTCGTGTCAGCGTACTGGTTAGGATTAGGGGACGGGTGAGGGTCAGGCTTCGGAGAAGGGTTAGGGTTAGGGTTCGGGCTAGGGTTAGGGTTAGGGGACGGGGACGGTTTAGGGTCCAGGTGAGGGCACGACAACGCTTTACGGGGAGCGTACGTGTGAGGGCGCGGGTTAGTGTCAGCGTACGGGTTAGGATTATGGGACGGGTGAGGGTCAGGCTTCGGGGAAGGTTTAGGGTTAGGGTTCGGGCTAGGGTTAGGGTTAGGGGACGGGGACGGGTTAGGGTCCACTTGAGGGCACGACAACGCTTTAGGGGGAGCGTACGTGTGAGGGCGCGGGTAAGTATCAGCGTACGGGTTAGGATTAGGGGACGTGTGAGGGTCAGGCTTCGGGGAAGGGTTAGGGTTAGTGTTCGGGCTAGGATTAGGGTTAGGGGACGGGGACGGTTTAGGGTCCAGGTGAGGGTACGACTACGCTTTAGGGGGAGCGTACGTGTGAGGACGCGGGTTAGTGTCAGCGTCCGGGTTAGGATTAGGGCACGGGTGAGGGTCAGGCTTTGGGGAAGGGTTAGGGTTAGGGTTCGGTCTAGGGTTAGGGTTAGGGGACGGGGACGGTTTAGGGTCCAGGTGAGGGTACGACAACGCTTTAGGGGGAGCGTACGTTTGAGGACGCAGGTTAGTGTCAGCGTACGGGTTAGGATTAGGTGACGGGTGAGGGTCAGGCTTCGGGGAAGGGTTAGGGTTAGGGATCGGGCTAGGGTTAGGGGACGGGGACGGTTTAGGGTCCAGGTGAGGGTACGACAACGCTTTAGGGGGAGCGTACGTGTGAGGGCGCGGGTTAGTGTCAGCGTACGGGGTAGGATTAGGGGACGGGTGAGGGTCAGGCTTCAGGGAAGGTTTAGGGTTAGGGTTAGGGTTCGGGCTAGGGTTAGGGGACGGGGACGGTTTAGGGTCAAGGTGAGGGTACGACAACGCTTTAGGGGGAGCGTACGTGTGAGGGCGCGGGTAAGTATCAGCGTACGGGTTAGGATTAGGGGACGGGTGAGGGTCAGGCTTCGGGGAAGGGTTAGGGTTAGGGTTCGGGCTAGGGTTAGGGTTAGGGGACTGGGACGGTTTAGGGTCCAGGTGAGGGCACGACAACGCTTTAGGGGGAGCGTACGTGTGAGGGCGCAGATTAGTGTCAGCGTACGGGTTAGGATTAGGGGACGGGTGAGGGTCAGGCTTCGGGGAAGTGTTAGGGTTAGGGTTTGGGCTAGGGTTAGGATTAGGGGATGGGGACGGTTTAGGGTCCAGGTGAGCGAACGACAACGCTTTAGGGGGAGCGTACGTGTGAGGGCGCGGGTAAGTATAAGCGTACGGGTTAGGATTAGGGGACGGGTGAGGGTCAGGCTTCGGGGAAGGATTAGGGTTAGGGATTGGGCTAGGGTTAGGGTTAGGGGACGGGGACGGTTTAGGGTCCAGTTCAGGGCACGACAACGCTGCAGGGGGAGCGTACGTGTGAGGGCGCGGGTTAGTGTCAGCGCACGGGTTAGGATTAGGGGACGGGTGAGGGTCAGGCTTCGGGGAAGGGTTAGGGTTAGGGTTCGGGCTAGGGTTAGGGTTAGGGGACGGGGACGGGTTAGGGTCCACTTGAGGGCACGACAACGCTTTATGGGGAGTGTACGTGTGAGGGCGCGGGTAAGTATCAGCGTACGGGTTAGGATTAGGGGACGGGTGAGGGTCAGGCTTCGGGGAAGGGTTAGGGTTAGGGTTCGGGCTAGGGTTAGGGTTAGGGGACGGGGACGGTTTAGGGTCCAGGTGAGGGTACGACAACGCTTTAGGGGGAGCGTACGTTTGAGGACGCGGGTTAGTGTCAGCGTACGGGTTAGGATTAGGGCACGGGTGAGGGTCAGGCTTCGGGGAAGGTTTAGGGTTAGGGTTCGGGCTAGGGGTAGGGGACGGGGACGGTTTAGGGTCCAGGTGAGGGTACGACAACGCTTTAGGGGGAGCGTACGTGTGAGGGCGCGGGTTAGTGTCAGCGTACGGGTTAGGATTAGGGGACGGGTGAGGTTCAGGCTTCGGGGAAGGTTTAGGGTTAGGGTTAGGGTTCGGGCTAGGGTTAGGGGACGGGGACGGTTTAGGGTCCAGGTGAGGGTACGACAACGCTTTAGGGAGAGCGTACGTGTGAGGGCTGGGGTTAGTGTCAGCGTACGGTTTAGAATTAGGGCACGGGTAAGGGTCAGGCTTCGGGGAAGGGTTAGGGTTAGGGTTCGGGCTAGGGTTAGGGTTAGGGGACGGGGACGGTTTAGGGTCCAGGTGAGGGTACGACAACGGTTTAGGGGGAGCGTACGTGTGAGGGCGCGGGTTAGTGTCAGCGTACGGGTTAGGATTAGGGGACGGGTGAGGGTCAGGCTTCGGGGAAGGGTTAGGGTTAGGGTTCGGGCTAGGGTTAGGGTTAGGGGACGGGGACGGTTTAGGGTCCAGGTGAGGGCACGACAACGCTTTAGGGGGAGCGTACGTGTGAGGGCGCGGGATAGTGTCAGCGTACGGGTTAGGATTAGGGGACGGGTGAGAGTCAGGCTTCGGGGAAGGATTAGGATTAGGGTTCTGGCTAGGGTTAGGGTTAGGGGATGGGGACGGTTTAGGGTCCAGGTGAGCGCACGACAACGCTTTAGGGGGAGCGTACGTGTGAGGGCGCGGGTTAGTGTCAGCATACAGGTTAGGATTAGGGGACGGGTGAGGGTCAGGCTTCGGGGAAGGGTTAGGGTTAGGGTTCGGGCTAGGGTTAGGGTTAGGGGACGGGGACGGTTTAGGGTCCAGGTGAGGGTACGACAACGCTTTAGGGGGAGCGTACGTGTGAGGGCGCGGGTTAGTGTCAGCGTACGGATTAGGATTAGGGGACGGGTGAGGGTCAGGCTTCGGAGAAGTGTTAGGGTTAGGGTTCGGGCTAGGGTTAGGGTTAGGGTTAGGGGACGGTTTAGGGTCCAGGTGAGGGCACGACAACGCTTTAGGAGGAGCGTACGTGTGAGGGCGCGGGTTAGTGTCAGCGTACGGTTTAGGATTAGGGGACGGGTGACGGTCAGGCTTCGGGGAAGGGTTAGGGTTAGGGTTCCGGCTAGGGTTAGGGTTAGGGGACGGGGACGGTTTAGGGTCCAGGTGAGGGTACGACAACGCTTTAGGGGGAGCCTACGTGTGAGGACGCGGGTAAGTGTCAGCGTACGGGTTAGGATTAGGGGACGGGTGAGGGTTAGGCTTCGGGGAAGTGTTAGGGTTAGGGTTCGGACTAGGGTTAGGGTCAGGGGACGGGGACGGTTTAGGGTCCAGGTGAGGGTACGACAACGCTTTAGGGGGAGCATACGTGTGAGGGCGCGGGTTAGTGTCAGCGTACGGGTTAGGATTAGGGGACGGGTGAGTGTCAGGCTTCGGGGAAGGGTTAGGGTTAGGGTTTGTGCTAGGGTTAGGGTTAGTGGACGGGGACGGTTTAGGGTCCAGGTGAGGGTACGACAACGCTTTAGGGGGAGCGTACGTGTGAGGGCACGGGTTAGTGTCAGCGTACGGGTTAGAATTAGGGGACGGGTGAGGGTCAGGCTTCGGGGAAGGGTTAGGGTTAGGGTTCGGGCTAGGATTAGGGTTAGGTGACGGGGACGATTTAGGGTCCAGGTGAGGGCAAGACAACGCTTTAGGTGGAGCGTACGTGTGAGGGCGCGGGTTCGTGTCAGCGTACTGGTTAGGATTAGGGGACGGGTGAGGGTCAGGCTTCGGAGAAGGGTTAGGGTTAGGGTTCGGGCTAGGGTTAGGGTTAGGGGACGGGGACGGTTCAGGGTCCAGGTGAGGGCACGACAACGCTTTAGGGGGAGCGTACGTGTGAGGGCGCGGGTTAGTGTCAGCGTACGGGTTAGGATTATGGGACGGGTGAGGGTCAGGCTTCGGGGAAGGTTTAGGGTTAGGGTTCGGGCTAGGGTTAGGGTTAGGGGACGGGGACGGTTTAGGGTCCAGGTGAGGGTACGACAACACTTTAGGGGGAGCGTACGTGTGAGGGCGCGGGTTAGTGTCAGCGTACGGGTTAGGATTAGGGGACGGGTGAGTGTCAGGCTTCGGGGAAGGGTTAGGGTTAGGGTTGGGGCTAGGGTTAGGGTTAGGGGACGGGGACGGTTTAGGGTCCAGGTGAGGGTACGACAACGCTTTAGGGGGAGCGTACGTGTGAGGGCGCGGGTTAGTGTCAGCGTACGGGTTAGGATTAGGGGACGGGTGAGTGTCAGGCTTCGGGGAAGGGTTAGGGTTAGGATTCGGGCTAGGGTTAGGGTTAGGGGACGGGGACGGTTTAGGGTCCAGGTGAGGGCACGACAACGCTACAGGGGGAGCATACGTGTGAGGGCGCGGGTTAGTGTCAGCGTACGGTTTAGCATTAGGGGACGGGTGAGGGTCAGGCTTCGGGGAAGGGTTAGGGTTAGGGTTCGGGATAGGATTAGGGTTAGGGGACGGGGACGGTTTAGGGTCCAGGTGAGGGTACGACAACGCTTTAGGGGGAGCGTACGTGTGAGTGCGTGCGTTAGTGTCAGCGTACGGGTTAGGATTAGGGGACGAGTGAGGGTCAGGCTTCGGGGAAGCGTTAGGGTTAGGGTTCGGGCTAGGGTTAGGGTTAGGGGACTTGGATGGTTTAGGGTCCAGGTGAGGGCACGACAACGCTTTAGGAGGAGCGTACGTGTGAGGGCGCGGGTTAGTGTCAGTGTACGGGTTAGGATTAGGGGACGGATGAGGGTCAGGCTTCGGGGAAGGGTTAGGGTTAGGGTTCGGGTTAGGGTTAGGGTTAGGGTTAGGGGACGGGGACGGTTTAGGGTCCAGGTGAGGGCACGACAACGCTTTAGGGGGAGCGTATGTGTGAGGGCGCGGGTTAGTGTCAGCGTACGGGTTAGGATTAGGGGACGGGTGAGGGTCAGGCTTCGGAGAAGTGTTAGGGTTAGGGTTCGGGCTAGGGTTAGGGTTAGGGTTAGGGGACGGTTTAGGGTCCAGGTGAGGGCACGACAACGCTTTAGGAGGAGCGTACGTGTGAGGGCGCGGGTTAGTGTCAGCGTACGGTTTAGGATTAGGGGACGGGTGACGGTCAGGCTTCGGGGAAGGGTTAGGGTTAGGGTTCCGGCTAGGGTTAGGGTTAGGGGACGGGGACGGTTTAGGGTCCAGGTGAGGGTACGACAACGCTTTAGGGGGAGCTTACGTGTGAGGACGCGGGTAAGTGTCAGCGTACGGGTTAGGATTAGGGGACGGGTGAGGGTTAGGCTTCGGGGAAGTGTTAGGGTTAGGGTTCGGGCTAGGGTTAGGGTCAGGGGACGGGGACGGTTTAGGGTCCAGGTGAGGGTACGACAACGCTTTAGGGGGAGCATACGTGTGAGGGCGCGGGTTAGTGTCAGCGTACGGGTTAGGATTAGGGGACGGGTGAGGATCAGGCTTCGGGGAAGGGTTAGGGTTAGGGTTCGGGCTAGGATTAGGGTTAGGGGACGGGGACGGTTTAGGGTCCAGGTGAGGACACGACAACGCTTTAGGAGGAGCGTACGTGTGAGGGCGCGGGTTAGTGTCAGCGTACGGGTTAGCATTAGGGGACGGGTGAGTGTCAGGCTTCGGGGAAGGGTTAGGGTTAGGGTTTGTGCTAGGGTTAGGGTTAGTGGACGGGGACGGTTTAGGGTCCAGGTGAGGGTACGACAACGCTTTAGGGGGAGCGTACGTGTGAGGGCACGGGTTAGTGTCAGCGTACGGGTTAGGATTAGGGGACGGGTGAGGGTCAGGTTTCGGGGAAGGGTTAGGGTTAGGGTTCGGGCTAGGGTTAGGGTTAGGGTTAGGGGACGGTTTAGGGTCCAGGTGAGGGCACGACAACGCTTTAGGGGGAGCGTACGTGTGAGGGCGCGGGTTTGTGTCAGCGTACGGTTTAGGATTAGGGGACGGGTGAGGGTCAGGCTTCGGGGAAGGGTTAGGGTTAGGGTTCCGGCTAGGGTTAGGCTTAGGGGACGGGGACGGTTTAGGGTCCAGGTGAGGGTACGACAACGCTTTAGCGGGAGCGTACGTGTGAGGGCGCTGGTTAGTGTCAGCGTACGGGTTAGGATTAGGGGACGGGTGAGGGTCAGGCTTCGGGGAAGGGTTAGGGTTAGGGTTCGGGCTAGGGTTAGGTTTAGGGGACGGGGACGGTTTAGGGTCCAGGTGAGGGCACGACAACGCTTTAGGGGGAGCGTACGTGTGAGGGCGCGGGTTAGTGTCAGCGTACGGGTTAGGATTAGGGGACGGGTGAGGGTCAGGCTTCGGAGAAGGGTTAGGGTTAGGGTTCGGGCTAGGGTTAGGGTTAGGGGATGGGGACGGTTTAGGGTCCAGGTGAGGGCACGACAACGCTTTAGGGGGAGCGTACGTGTGAGGGCGCGGGTTAGTGTCAGCGTACGGGTTAGGATTAGGGGACGGTTGAGGGTCAGGCTTCGGGGAAGGGTTAGGGTTAGGGTTCGGGCTAGGGTTAGGGTTAGGGGACGGGGACGGTTTAGGGTCCAGGTGAGGGCACGACAGCGCTTTAGGGGGAGCGTACGTGTGAGGTCGCGGGTTAGTGTCAGCGTACGGGTTAGGATTAGGGGACGGGTGAGTGTCAGGCTTCGGGGAAGGGTTAGGGTTAGGGTTTGGGCTAGGGTTAGGGTTAGGGGACGGGGACGGTTTAGGGTCCAGGTGAGGGTACGACAACGCTTTAGGGGGAGCGTACGTGTGAGGGCGCGGTTTAGTGTCAGCGTACGGGTTAGGATTAGGGGACGGGTGAGGGTCAGGCTTCGGGGAAGGGTTAGGGTTAGGGTTCGGGCTAGGGTTAGGGTTAGGGGACGGGGACGGTTTAGGGTCCAGGTGAGGGCACGACAACGCTTTAGGGGGAGCGTACGTGTGAGGGCGCGGGTTAGTGTCAGCGTACGGGTTAGGATTAGGGGACGGGTGAGGGTCAGGCTTCGGAGAAGGGTTAGGGTTAGGGTTCGGGCTAGGGTTAGGGTTAGGGGATGGGGATGGTTTAGGGTCCAGGTGAGGGCACGACAACGCTTTAGGGGGAGCGTACGTGTGAGGGCGCGGGTTAGTGTCAGCATACGGGTTAGGATTAGCGGACGGGTGAGGGTCAGGCTTCGGGGAAGGGTTAGGGTTAGGGTTCGGGCTAGGGTTAGGGTTAGGGGACGGGGACGGTTTAGGGTCCAGGTGAGGGCACAAGAACACTTTAGGGGGAGCGTACGTGTGAGGGCGCGGGTTAGTGTCAGCGTACGGGTTAGGATTAGGGGACGGGTGAGGGTCAGGCTTCGGGGAAGGGTTAGGGTTAGGGTTCGGGCTAGGGTTAGGGTTAGGGGACGGGGACGGTTTAGGGTCCAGGTGAGGGCACGACAACGCTTTAGGGAGAGCGTACGTGTGAGGGCGTGGGTTAGTGTCAGCATACGGTTTAGGATTAGGGGACGGGTGAGGGTCAGGCTTCGGGGAAGGGTTAGGGTTAGGGTTCAGGCTAGGGTTAGGCTTAGGGGACGGGGACGGTTTAGGGTCCAGGTGAGAGTACGACAACGCTTTAGGGGGAGCGTACGTGTGAGGGTGCGGGTTAGTGTCAGCGTACGGTTTAGGATTAGGGGACGGGTGAGGGTCACGCTTCGGGGAAGGGTTAGGGTTAGGGTTCGGGCTAGGGTTCGGGTTAGGGGACGGGGACGGTTTAGGGTCCAGGTGAGGGCACGACAACGCTTTAGGGGGAGCGTACGTGTGAGGGCGTGGGATAGTGTCAGCGTACGGGTTAGGATTAGGGGACGGGTGAGGGTCAGGCTTCGGGGAAGGATTAGGATTAGGGTTCGGGCTAGGGTTAGGTTTAGGGGACGGGGACGGTTTAGGGTCCAGGTGAGGGCACGACAACGCTTTAGGGGGAGCGTACGTGTGAGGGCGCGGGTTAGTGTCAGCGTACGGGTTAGGATTAGGGGACGGGTGAGGGTCAGACTTTGGGGAAGGATTAGGATTAGGGTTCGGGCTAGGGTTAGGGTTAGGGGACGGGGAAGGTTTAGGGTCCAGGTGAGGGCACGACAACGCTTTAGGGGGAGCGTACGTGTGAGGGCGCGGGTTAGTGTCAGCGTACGGGTTTGCATTAGGGGACGGGTGAGGATCAGGCTTCGGGGAAAGGTTAGGGTTAGGGTTCGGGCTAGGGTTAGGGTTAGGGGACGGCGACGGTTTAGGGTCCAGGTGAGGGTACGACAACGCTTTAGGGGGAGCGTACGTGTGAGGGTGCGGGTTCGTGTCAGCGTACGGTTTAGGATTAGGGGACGGGTGAGGGTCACGCTTCGGGGAAGGGTTAGGGTTAGGGTTCGGGCTAGGGTTCGGGTTAGGGGACGGGGACGGTTTAGGGTCCAGGTGAGGGCACGACAACGCTTTAGGGGGAGCGTACGTGTGAGGGCGTGGGATAGTGTCAGCGTACGGGTTAGGATTAGGGGACGGGTGAGGGTCAGGCTTCGGGGAAGGATTAGGATTAGGGTTCGGGCTAGGGTTAGGTTTAGGGGACGGGGACGGTTTAGGGTCCAGGTGAGGGCACGACAACGCTTTAGGGGGAGCGTACGTGTGAGGGCGCGGGTTAGTGTCAGCGTACGGGTTAGGATTAGGGGACGGGTGAGGGTCAGACTTCGGGGAAGGATTAGGATTAGGGTTCGGGCTAGGGTTAGGGTTAGGGGACGGGGAAGGTTTAGGGTCCAGGTGAGGGCACGACAACGCTTTAGGGGGAGCGTACGTGTGAGGGCGCGGGTTAGTGTCAGCGTACGGGTTAGGATTAGGGGACGGGTGAGGGTCAGGCTTCGGGGAAGGGTTAGTGTTAGGGTTCGGGCTAGGGTTAGGGTTAGGGGACGGGGACGGCTTAGGGTGCAGGTGAGGGTACGACAACACTTTAGGGGGAGCGTACGTGTGAGGGCGCGGGTTAGTGTCAGCGTACGGGTTAGGATTAGGGGACGGGTGAGGGTCAGGCTTCGGGGAAGTTTTAGGGTTAGGGTTCGGGCTAGGGTTAGGGTTAGGGAACGGGGACTGTTTAGGGTCCAGGTGAGGGTACAACTACGCTTTAGGGGGAGCGTACGTGTGAGGGCGCGGCTTAGTGTCACCGTACTTGTTAGGATTAGGGGACGGGTGAGGGTCAGGCTTCGGAGAAGGGTTAGGGTTAGGGTTCGGGCTAGGGTTATTGTTAGGGGACGGGGACGGTTTAGGGTCCAGGTGAGGGCACGACAACGCTTTAGGGGGAGCGTACGTGTGAGGGCGCGGGTTAGTGTCAGCGTACGGGTTAGGATTATGGGACGGGTGAGGGTCAGGCTTCGGGGAAGGTTTAGGGTTAGGGTTCGGGCTAGGGTTAGGGTTAGGGGACGGGGACGGTTTAGGGTCCAGGTGAGGGTACGACAACACTTTAGGGGGAGCGTACGTGTGAGGGCGCGGGTTAGTGTCAGCGTACGGGTTAGGATTAGGGGACGGGTGAGTGTCAGGCTTCGGGGAAGGGTTAGGGTTAGGGTTGGGGCTAGGGTTAGGGTTAGGGGTCGGGGACGGTTTAGGGTCCAGGTGAGGGTACGACAACGCTTTAGGGGGAGCGTACGTGTGAGGGCGCGGGTTAGTGTCAGCGTACGGGTTAGGATTAGGGGACGGGTGAGTGTCAGGCTTCGGGGAAGGGTTAGGGTTAGGATTCGGGCTAGGGTTAGGGTTAGGGGACGGGGACGGTTTAGGGTCCAGGTGAGGGCACGACAACGCTACAGGGGGAGCATACGTGTGAGGGCGCGGGTTAGTGTCAGCGTACGGTTTAGCATTAGGGGACGGGTGAGTGTCAGGCTTCGGGGAAGGGTTAGGGTTAGGGTTCGGGATAGGATTAGGGTTAGGGGACGGGGACGGTTTAGGGTCCAGGTGAGGGTACGACAACGCTTTAGGGGGAGCGTACGTGTGAGTGCGTGCGTTAGTGTCAGCGTACGGGTTAGGATTAGGGGACGAGTGAGGGTCAGGCTTCGGGGAAGCGTTAGGGTTAGGGTTCGGGCTAGGGTTAGGGTTAGGGGACTTGGATGGTTTAGGGTCCAGGTGAGGGCACAACAACGCTTTAGGAGGAGCGTACGTGTGAGGGCGCGGGTTAGTGTCAGTGTACGGGTTAGGATTAGGGGACGGATTAGGGTCAGGCTTCGGGGAAGGGTTAGGGTTAGGGTTCGGGTTAGGGTTAGGGTTAGGGGACGGGGACGGTTTAGGGTCCAGGTGAGGGCACGACAACGCTTTAGGGGGAGCGTATGTGTGAGGGCGCGGGTTAGTGTCAGCGTACGGGTTAGGATTAGGGGACGGGTGAGGGTCAGGCTTCGGAGAAGTGTTAGGGTTAGGGTTCGGGCTAGGGTTAGGGTTAGGGTTAGGGGACGGTTTAGGGTCCAGGTGAGGGCACGACAACGCTTTAGGAGGAGCGTACGTGTGAGGGCGCGGGTTAGTGTCAGCGTACGGTTTAGGATTAGGGGACGGGTGACGGTCAGGCTTCGGGGAAGGGTTAGGGTTAGGGTTCCGGCTAGGGTTAGGGTTAGGGGACGGGGACGGTTTAGGGTCCAGGTGAGGGTACGACAACGCTTTAGGGGGAGCCTACGTGTGAGGACGCGGGTAAGTGTCAGCGTACGGGTTAGGATTAGGGGACGGGTGAGGGTTAGGCTTCGGGGAAGTGTTAGGGTTAGGGTTCGGGCTAGGTTTAGGGTCAGGGGACGGGGACGGTTTAGGGTCCAGGGGAGGGTACGACAACCCTTTAGGGGGAGCATACGTGTGAGGGCGCGGGTTAGTGTCAGCGTACGGGTTAGGATTAGGGGACGGGTGAGGATCAGGCTTCGGGGAAGGGTTAGGGTTAGGGTTCGGGCTAGGATTAGGGTTAGGGGACGGGGACGGTTTAGGGTCCAGGTGAGGACACGACAACGCTTTAGGAGGAGCGTACGTGTGAGGGCGCGGGTTAGTGTCAGCGTACGGGTTAGCATTAGGGGACGGGTGAGTGTCAGGCTTCGGGGAAGGGTTAGGGTTAGGGTTTGTGCTAGGGTTAGGGTTAGTGGACGGGGACGGTTTAGGGTCCAGGTGAGGGTACGACAACGCTTTAGGGGGAGCGTACGTGTGAGGGCACGGGTTAGTGTCAGCGTACGGGTTAGGATTAGGGGACGGGTGAGGGTCAGGTTTCGGGGAAGGGTTAGGGTTAGGGTTCGGGCTAGGGTTAGGGTTAGGGTTAGGGGACGGTTTAGGGTCAAGGTGAGGGCACGACAACGCTTTAGGGGGAGCGTACGTGTGAGGGCGCGGGTTTGTGTCAGCGTACGGTTTAGGATTAGGGGACGGGTGAGGGTCAGGCTTCGGGGAAGGGTTAGGGTTAGGGTTCCGGCTAGGGTTAGGCTTAGGGGACGGGGACGGTTTAGGGTCCAGGTGAGGGTACGACAACGCTTTAGCGGGAGCGTACGTGTGAGGGCGCTGGTTAGTGTCAGCGTACGGGTTAGGATTAGGGGACGGGTGAGGGTCAGGGTTCGGGGAAGGGTTAGGGTTAGGGTTCGGGCTAGGGTTAGGTTTAGGGGACGGGGACGGTTTAGGGTCCAGGTGAGGGCACGACAACGCTTTAGAGGGAGCGTACGTGTGAGGGCGCGGGTTAGTGTCAGCGTACGGGTTAGGATTAGGGGACGGGTGAGGGTCAGGCTTCGGAGAAGGGTTAGGGTTAGGGTTCGGGCTAGGGTTAGGGTTAGGGGATGGGGACGGTTTAGGGTCCAGGTGAGGGCACGACAACGCTTTAGGGGGAGCGTACGTGTGAGGGCGCGGGTTAGTGTCAGCGTACGGGTTAGGATTAGGGGACGGTTGAGGGTCAGGCTTCGGGGAAGGGTTAGGGTTAGGGTTCGGGCTAGGGTTAGGGTTAGGGGACGGGGACGGTTTAGGGTCCAGGTGAGGGCACGACAGCGCTTTAGGGGGAGCGTACGTGTGAGGGTGCGGGTTAGTGTCAGCGTACGGGTTTGCATTAGGGGACGGGTGAGGATCAGGCTTCGGGGAAAGGTTAGGGTTAGGGTTCGGGCTAGGGTTAAGGTTAGGGGACGGCGACGGTTTAGGGTCCAGGTGAGGGTACGACAACGCTTTAGGGGGAGCGTACGTGTGAGGGTGCGGGTTAGTGTCAGCGTACGGTTTAGGATTAGGGGACGGGTGAGGGTCACGCTTCGGGGAAGGGTTAGGGTTAGGGTTCGGGCTAGGGTTCGGGTTAGGGGACGGGGACGGTTTAGGGTCCAGGTGAGGGCACGACAACGCTTTAGGGGGAGCGTACGTGTGAGGGCGTGGGATAGTGTCAGCGTACGGGTTAGGATTAGGGGACGGGTGAGGGTCAGGCTTCGGGGAAGGATTAGGATTAGGGTTCGGGCTAGGGTTAGGTTTAGGGGACGGGGACGGTTTAGGGTCCAGGTGAGGGCACGACAACGCTTTAGGGGGAGCGTACGTGTGAGGGCGCGGGTTAGTGTCAGCGTACGGGTTAGGATTAGGGGACGGGTGAGGGTCAGACTTCGGGGAAGGATTAGGATTAGGGTTCGGGCTAGGGTTAGGGTTAGGGGACGGGGAAGGTTTAGGGTCCAGGTGAGGGCACGACAACGCTTTAGGGGGAGCGTACGTGTGAGGGCGCGGGTTAGTGTCAGTGTACGGGTTAGGATTAGGGGACGGGTGAGGGTCAGGCTTCGGGGAAGGGTTAGTGTTAGGGTTCGGGCTAGGGTTAGGGTTAGGGGACGGGGACGGCTTAGGGTGCAGGTGAGGGTACGACAACACTTTAGGGGGAGCGTACGTGTGAGGGCGCGGGTTAGTGTCAGCGTACGGGTTAGGATTAGGGGACGGGTGAGGGTCAGGCTTCGGGGAAGTTTTAGGGTTAGGGTTCGGGCTAGGGTTAGGGTTAGGGAACGGGGACTGTTTAGGGTCCAGGTGAGGGTACAACTACGCTTTAGGGGGAGCGTACGTGTGAGGGCGCGGCTTAGTGTCACCGTACTTGTTAGGATTAGGGGACGGGTGAGGGTCAGGCTTCGGAGAAGGGTTAGGGTTAAGGTTCGGGCTAGGGTTATTGTTAGGGGACGGGGACGGTTTAGGGTCCAGGTGAGGGCACGACAACGCTTTAGGGGGAGCGTACGTGTGAGGGCGCGGGTTAGTGTCAGCGTACGGGTTAGGATTATGGGACGGGTGAGGGTCAGGCTTCGGGGAAGGTTTAGGGTTAGGGTTCGGGCTAGGGTTAGGGTTAGGGGACGGGGACGGTTTAGGGTCCAGGTGAGGGTACGACAACACTTTAGGGGGAGCGTACGTGTGAGGGCGCGGGTTAGTGTCAGCGTACGGGTTAGGATTAGGGGACGGGTGAGTGTCAGGCTTCGGGGAAGGGTTAGGGTTAGGGTTGGGGCTAGGGTTAGGGTTAGGGGACGGGGACGGTTTAGGGTCCAGGTGAGGGTACGACAACGCTTTAGGGGGAGCGTACGTGTGAGGGCGCGGGTTAGTGTCAGCGTACGGGTTAAGATTAGGGGACGGGTGAGTGTCAGGCTTCGGGGAAGGGTTAGGGTTAGGATTCGGGCTAGGGTTAGGGTTAGGGGACGGGGACGGTTTAGGGTCCAGGTGAGGGCACGACAACGCTACAGGGGGAGCATACATGTGAGGGCGCGGGTTAGTGTCAGCGTACGGTTTAGCATTAGGGGACGGGTGAGGGTCAGGCTTCGGGAAGGGTTAGGGTTAGGGTTCGGGATAGGATTAGGGTTAGGGGACGGGGACGGTTTAGGGTCCAGGTGAGGGTACGACAACGCTTTAGGGGGAGCGTACGTGTGAGTGCGTGCGTTAGTGTCAGCGTACGGGTTAGGATTAGGGGACGAGTGAGGGTCAGGCTTCGGGGAAGCGTTAGTGTTAGGGTTCGGGCTAGGGTTAGGGTTAGGGGACTTGGATGGTTTAGGGTCCAGGTGAGGGCACGACAACGCTTTAGGAGGAGCGTACGTGTGAGGGCGCGGGTTAGTGTCAGTGTACGGGTTAGGATTAGGGGACGGATGAGGGTCAGGCTTCGGGGAAGGGTTAGGGTTAGGGTTCGGGTTAGGGTTAGGGTTAGGGGACGGGGACGGTTTAGGGTCCAGGTGAGGGCACGACAACACTTTAGGGGGAGCGTATGTGTGAGGGCGCGGGTTAGTGTCAGCGTACGGGTTAGGATTAGGGGACGGGTGAGGGTCAGGCTTCGGAGAAGTGTTAGGGTTAGGGTTCGGGCTAGGGTTAGGGTTAGGGTTAGGGGACGGTTTAGGGTCCAGGTGAGGGCACGACAACGCTTTAGGAGGAGCGTACGTGTGAGGGCGCGGGTTAGTGTCAGCGTACGGTTTAGGATTAGGGGACGGGTGACGGTCAGGCTTCGGGGAAGGGTTAGGGTTAGGGTTCCGGCTAGGGTTAGGGTTAGGGGACGGGGACGGTTTAGGGTCCAGGTGAGGGTACGACAACGCTTTAGGGGGAGCCTAAGTGTGAGGACGCGGGTAAGTGTCAGCGTACGGGTTAGGATTAGCGGACGGGTGAGGGTTAGGCTTCGGGGAAGTGTTAGGGTTAGGGTTCGGGCTAGGGTTAGGGTCAGGGGACGGGGACGGTTTAGGGTCCAGGTGAGGGTACGACAACGCTTTAGGGGGAGCATACGTGTGAGGGCGCGGGTTAGTGTCAGCGTACGGGTTAGGATTAGGGGACGGGTGAGGATCAGGCTTCGGGGAAGGGTTAGGGTTAGGGTTCGGGCTAGGATTAGGGTTAGGGGACGGGGACGGTTTAGGGTCCAGGTGAGGACACGACAACGCTTTAGGAGGAGCGTACGTGTGAGGGCGCGGGTTAGTGTCAGCGTACGGGTTAGCATTAGGGGACGGGTGAGTGTCAGGCTTCGGGGAAGGGTTAGGGTTAGGGTTTGTGCTAGGGTTAGGGTTAGTGGACGGGGACGGTTTAGGGTCCAGGTGAGGGTACGACAACGCTTTAGGGGGAGCGTACGTGTGAGGGCACGGGTTAGTGTCAGCGTACGGGTTAGGATTAGGGGACGGGTGAGGGTCAGGTTTCGGGGAAGGGTTAGGGTTAGGGTTCGGGCTAGGGTTAGGGTTAGGGTTAGGGGACGGTTTAGGGTCAAGGTGAGGGCACGACAACGCTTTAGGGGGAGCGTACGTGTGAGGGCGCGGGTTTGTGTCAGCGTACGGTTTAGGATTAGGGGACGGGTGAGGGTCAGGCTTCGGGGAAGGGTTAGGGTTAGGGTTCCGGCTAGGGTTAGGCTTAGGGGACGGGGACGGTTTAGGGTCCAGGTGAGGGTACGACAACGCTTTAGCGGGAGCGTACGTGTGAGGGCGCTGGTTAGTGTCAGCGTACGGGTTAGGATTAGGGGACGGGTGAGGGTCAGGCTTCGGGGAAGGGTTAGGGTTAGGGTTCGGGCTAGGGTTAGGTTTAGGGGACGGGGACGGTTTAGGGTCCAGGTGAGGGCACGACAACGCTTTAGGGGGAGCGTACGTGTGAGGGCGCGGGTTAGTGTCAGCGTACGGGTTAGGATTAGGGGACGGGTGAGGGTCAGGCTTCGGAGAAGGGTTAGGGTTAGGGTTCGGGCTAGGGTTAGGGTTAGGGGATGGGGACGGTTTAGGGTCCAGGTGAGGGCACGACAACGCTTTAGGGGGAGCGTACGTGTGAGGGCGCGGGTTAGTGTCAGCGTACGGGTTAGGATTAGGGGACGGTTGAGGGTCAGGCTTCGGGGAAGGGTTAGGGTTAGGGTTCGGGCTAGGGTTAGGGTTAGGGGACGGGGACGGTTTAGGGTCCAGGTGAGGGCACGACAGCGCTTTAGGGGGAGCGTACGTGTGAGGGCGCGGGTTAGTGTCAGCGTACGGGTTAGGATTAGGGGACGGGTGAGTGTCAGGCTTCGGGGAAGGGTTAGGGTTAGGGTTTGGGCTAGGGTTAGGGTTAGGGGACGGGGACGGTTTAGGGTCCAGGTGAGGGTACGACAACGCTTTAGGGGGAGCGTACGTGTGAGGGCGCGGGTTAGTGTCAGCGTACGGGTTAGGATTAGGGGACGGGTGAGTGTCAGGCTTCGGGGAAGGGTTAGGGTTAGGGTTTGGGCTAGGGTTAGGGTTAGGGGACGGGGACGGTTTAGGGTCCAGGTGAGGGTACGACAACGCTTTAGGGGGAGCGTACGTGTGAGGGCGCGGTTTAGTGTCAGCGTACGGGTTAGGATTAGGGGACGGGTGAGGGTCAGGCTTCGGGGAAGGGTTAGGGTTAGGGTTCGGGCTAGGGTTAGGGTTAGGGGACGGGGACGGTTTAGGGTCCAGGTGAGGGCACGACAACGCTTTAGGGGGAGCGTACGTGTGAGGGCGCGGGTTAGTGTCAGCGTACGGGTTAGGATTAGGGGACGGGTGAGGGTCAGGCTTCGGAGAAGGGTTAGGGTTAGGGTTCGGGCTAGGGTTAGGGTTAGGGGATGGGGACGGTTTAGGGTCCAGGTGAGGGCACGACAACGCTTTAGGGGGAGCGTACGTGTGAGGGCGCGGGTTAGTGTCAGCGTACGGGTTAGGATTAGGGGACGGGTGAAGGTCAGGCTTCGGGGAAGGGTTAGGGTTAGGGTTCGGGCTAGGGTTAGGGTTAGGGGACGGGGACGGTTTAGGGTCCAGGTGAGGGCACAAGAACAATTTAGGGGGAGCGTACATGTGAGGGCGCGGGTTAGTGTCAGCGTACGGGTTAGGATTAGGGGACGGGTGAGGGTCAGGCTTCGGGGAAGGGTTAGGGTTAGGGTTCGGGCTAGGGTTAGGGTTAGGGGACGGGGACGGTTTAGGGTCCAGGTGAGGGCACGACAACGCTTTAGGGGGAGCGTACGTGTGAGGGCGTGGGTTAGTGTCAGCATACGGTTTAGGATTAGGGGACGGGTGAGGGTCAGGCTTCGGGGAAGGGTTAGGGTTAGGGTTCCGGCTAGGGTTAGGCTTAGGGGATGGGGACGGTTTAGGGTCCAGGTGAGGGTACGACAACGCTTTAGGGGGAGCGTACGTGTGAGGGTGCGGGTTAGTGTCAGCGTACGGTTTAGGATTAGGGGAAGGGTGAGGGTCACGCTTCGGGGAAGGGTTAGGGTTAGGGTTCGGGCTAGGGTTCGGGTTAGGGGACGGGGACGGTTTAGGGTCCAGGTGAGGGCACGACAACGCTTTAGGGGGAGCGTACGTGTGAGGGCGTGGGATAGTGTCAGCGTACGGGTTAGGATTAGGGGACGGGTGAGGGTCAGGCTTCGGGGAAGGATTAGGATTAGGGTTCGGGCTAGGGTTAGGTTTAGGGGACGGGGACGGTTTAGGGTCCAGGTGAGGGCACGACAACGCTTTAGGGGGAGCGTACGTGTGAGGGCGCGGGTTAGTGTCAGCGTACGGGTTAGGATTAGGGGACGGGTGAGGGTCAGACTTCGGGGAAGGATTAGGATTAGGGTTCGGGCTAGGGTTAGGGTTAGGGGACGGGGAAGGTTTAGGGTCCAGGTGAGGGCACGACAACGCTTTAGGGGGAGCGTACGTGTGAGGGCGCGGGTTAGTGTCAGCGTACGGGTTTGCATTAGGGGACGGGTGAGGATCAGGCTTCGGGGAAAGGTTAGGGTTAGGGTTCGGGCTAGGGTTAGGGTTAGGGGACGGCGACGGTTTAGGGTCCAGGTGAGGGTACGACAACGCTTTAGGGGGAGCGTACGTGTGAGGGTGCGGGTTAGTGTCAGCGTACGGTTTAGGATTAGGGGACGGGTGAGGGTCACGCTTCGGGGAAGGGTTAGGGTTAGGGTTCGGGCTAGGGTTCGGGTTAGGGGACGGGGACGGTTTAGGGTCCAGGTGAGGGCATGACAACGCTTTAGGGGGAGCGTACGTGTGAGGGCGTGGGATAGTGTCAGCGTACGGGTTAGGATTAGGGGACGGGTGAGGGTCAGGCTTCGGGGAAGGATTAGGATTAGGGTTCGGGCTAGGGTTAGGTTTAGGGGACGGGGACGGTTTAGGGTCCAGGTGAGGGCACGACAACGCTTTAGGGGGAGCGTACGTGTGAGGGCGCGGGTTAGTGTCAGCGTACGGGTTAGGATTAGGGGACGGGTGAGGGTCAGACTTCGGGGAAGGATTAGGATTAGGGTTCGGGCTAGGGTTAGGGTTAGGGGACGGGGAAGGTTTAGGGTCCAGGTGAGGGCACGACAACGCTTTAGGGGGAGCGTACGTGTGAGGGCGCGGGTTAGTGTCAGCGTACGGGTTAGGATTAGGGGACGGGTGAGGGTCAGGCTTCGGGGAAGGGTTAGTGTTAGGGTTCGGGCTAGGGTTAGGGTTAGGGGACGGGGACGGCTTAGGGTGCAGGTGAGGGTACGACAACACTTTAGGGGGAGCGTACGTGTGAGGGCGCGGGTTAGTGTCAGCGTACGGGTTAGGATTAGGGGACGGGTGAGGGTCAGGCTTCGGGGAAGTTTTAGGGTTAGGGTTCGGGCTAGGGTTAGGGTTAGGGAACGGGGACTGTTTAGGGTCCAGGTGAGGGTACAACTACGCTTTAGGGGGAGCGTACGTGTGAGGGCGCGGCTTAGTGTCACCGTACTTGTTAGGATTAGGGGACGGGTGAGGGTCAGGCTTCGGAGAAGGGTTAGGGTTAGGGTTCGGGCTAGGGTTATTGTTAGGGGACGGGGACGGTTTAGGATCCAGGTGAGGGCACGACAACGCTTTAGGGGGAGCGTACGTGTGAGGGCGCGGGTTAGTGTCAGCGTACGGGTTAGGATTAGGGGACGGTTGAGGGTCAGGCTTCGGGGAAGGGTTAGTTTTAGGGTTCCGGCTAGGGTTAGGATTAGGGGACGGTGACGGTTTAGGGTCCAGGTGAGGGTACGACAACGCTTTAGGGGGAGCATACGTGTGAGGGCTCGGGTTAGTGTCAGCGTACGGGTTAGGATTAGGGGACGGGTGAGGGTCAGGCTTCGGGGAAGTGTTAGGGTTAGGGTTCGGGAGAGGGTTAGGGTTAGGGGACGGGGACGGTTTAGGGTCCAGGTGAGGGCACGACAACGCTTTAGGGGGAGCGTACGTGTGAGGGCGCGGGTTTGTGTCAGCGTACGGTTTAGGATTAGGGGACGCGTGAGGGTCAGGCTTCGGGGAAGGTTTAGGGTTAGGGTTCCGGCTAGGGTTAGGCTTAGGGGACGGGGACGGTTTAGGGTCCAGGTGAGGGTACGACAACGCTTTAGGGGGAGCGTACGTGTGAGGGCGTGGGTTAGTGTCAGCGTACGGGTTAGGATTAGGGGACGAGTAAGGGTCACGCTTCGGGGAAGGGTTAGGGTTAGGGTTCGGGCTAGGGTTAGGGTTAGGGGACGGGGACGGTTTAGGGTGCAGGTGAGGGCACGACAACGCTTTAGGGGGAGCGTACGTGTGAGGGCACGTGTTAGTGTCAGCGTACGGGTTAGCATTAGGGGACGGGTGAGGGTCAGGATTCGGGGAAGGGTTAGGGTTAGGGTTCGGGCTATGGTTAGGGTTAGGGGACGGGGACGGTTTAGGGTGCAGGTGAGGGCACGACAACGCTTTAGGGGGAGTGTCCGTGTGAGGGCGCGGGTTCATGTCAGCATACTGGTTAGGATTAGGGGACGGGTGAGGGTCAGGCTTCGGGGAAGGGTTAGGGATAGTGTTCGGGCTAGGGTTAGGGTTAGGGGACGGGGACGGTTTAGGGTCCAGGTGAGGGCACGACAATGCTTTAGGGGGAGCGTACGTGTGAGGGCGCGGGTTAGTGTCAGCGTACGGGTTAGGATTAGGGGACGGGTGAGGGTCAGGCTTCGGGGAAGGGTTAGGGTTAAGGTTCGGGCTAGGGTTAGGGTTAGGGGACGGGGACGGTTTAGGGTCCAGTTGAGGGCACGATAACGCTGCAGGGGGAGGGTACGTGTGAGGGCGCGGGTTAGTGTCAGCGCACGGGTTAGGATTAGGGGACGGGTGAGGGTCAGGTTTCGGGGAAGGGTTAGGGTTAGGGTTCGGGCTAGGGTTAGGGTTAGGAGATGGGGACGGTTTAGGGTCCAGGTGAGGGTACGACAACGCTTTAGGGGGAGCGTACGTGTGAGGGTGCGGGTTAGTGTCAGCGTACGAGTTAGCATTAGGGGACGGGTGAGGGTCACGCTTCGGGGAAGGTTTAGGGTTAGGGTTCGGGCTAGGGATAGGGTTAGGGGACGGGGACGGTTTAGAGTACAGGTCAGGTTACGACAACGCTTTAGGGGGAGCGTACGTGTGAGGGCGCGGGTAAGTATCATCGTACGGGTTAGGATTAGGGGACGGGTGAGGGTCAGGCTTCGGGGAAGGGTTAGGGTTAGTGTTCGGGCTAGGATTAGGGTTAGGGGACGGGGACGGTTTAGGGTCCAGGTAAGGGTACGACTACGATTTAGGGGGAGCGTACGTGTGCGGACGCGGGTTAGTGTCAGCGTACGGGTTAGGATTAGGGCACGGGTGAGGGTCAGGCTTCGGGGAAGAGTTAGGGTTAGGGTTCGGACTAGGGTTAGGGTTAGGGGACGGGGACGGTTTAGGGTCCAGGTGAGGGCACGACAACGCTTTAGGGGGAGCGTACGTGTGAGGGCGCGGGTTAGTGTCAGCGTACGGTTTAGGATTAGGGGACGGGTGAGGGTCAGGCTTCGAGGAAGGGTTAGGGTTAGGGTTCCGGCTAGGGTTAGAGTTAGGGGACGGCGACGGTTTAGGGTCCAGGTGAGGGTACGACAACGCTTTAGGGGGAGTGTACGTGTGAGGGCGCGGGTTAGTGTCAGCGTACGGGTTAGGATTAGGGGACGGGTGAGGGTCAGGCTTCGGGGAAGGGTTAGGGTTAGGGTTCGGGCTAGGGTTAGGGTTAGGGGACGGGGACGGTTTAGGGTCCAGGTGAGGGCACGACAACGCTTTAGGGGGAGCGTACGTGTGAAGGCGCAGATTAGTGTCAGCGTAGGGGTTAGGACTAGGGGACGAGTGAGGGTCAGGCTTCGGGGAAGTGTTAGGGTTAGGGTTTGGGCTAGGGTTAGGATTAGGGGACGGGGACGGTTTAGGGTCCAGGTGAGCGAACGACAACGCTTTAGGGGAAGCGTACGTGTGAGGGCGCGGGTAAGTATCAGCGTACGGGTTATGATTAGGGCACGGGTGAGGGTCAGGCTTCGGGGAAGGGTTAGGGTTAGGGTTCGGGCTAGGGTTAGGGGACGGGGACGGTTTAGAGTCCAGGTGAGGGTACGACAACGCTTTAGGGGGAGCGTACGTGTGAGGGCGCGGGTTAGTGTCAGCGTACGGGTTAGGATTAGGGGACGGGTGAGTGTCAGGCTTCGGGGAAGGTTTAGGGTTAGGGTTCGGGCTAGGGTTAGGGTTAGGGGACGGGGACGGTTTACGGTCCAGGTGAGGGCACGACAACGCTTTAGGGGGAGCGTACGTTTGAGGGCGCGGGTTAGTGTCAGCGTACGGGTTAGGATTAGGGGACGGGTGAGTGTCAGGCTTCGGGGAAGGGTTAGGGATAGGGTTCGGACTAGGGTTAGGGTTAGGGGACGGGGACGGTTTAGGGTCCAGGTGAGGGCACGACAACGCTTTAGGGGGAGCGTACGTGTGAGGGCGCGGGTTAGTGTCAGCATACGGGTTAGGATTAGGGGACGAGTGAGGGTCAGGCTTCGGGGAAGGGTTAGGGTTAGTGTTCGGGCTAGGATTAGGGTTAGGGGACGGGGACGGATTAGGGTCCAGGTGAGGGTACGACAACGGTTTAGGGGGAGCGTACGTGTGTGGGCACGGGTTAGTGTCAGCGTACGGTTTAGGATTAGGGGACGGGTGAGGGTCAGGCTTCGGGGAAGGGTTAGGGTTAGGGTTCGGGCTAGGGTTAGGGTTAGGGGACGGGGACGGTTTAGGGTCCAGGTGAGGGCACGACAACGCTTTAGGGGGAGCGTACGTGTGAGGGCGCGGGATAGTGTCAGCGTACGGGTTAGGATTAGGGGACTGGTGACGGTCAGGCTTCGGGGAAGGGTTAGGGTTAGGGTTCCGGCTAGGGTTAGGGTTAGGGGACGGGGACGGTTTAGGGTCCAGGTGAGGGTACGACAACGCTTTAGGGGGAGCATACGTGTGAGGACGCGGGTAAGTGTCAGCGTACGGGTTAGCATTAGGGGACGGGTGAGGGTTAGGCTTCGAGGAAGTGTTAGGGTTAGGGTTCGGGCTAGGGTTAGGGTCAGGGGACGGGGACGGTTTAGGGTCCAGGTGAGGGTACGACAACGCTTTAGGGGGAGCGTACGTGTGAGGGCGCGGGTTAGTGTCAGCGTACGGGTTAGGATTAGGGGACGGGTGAGGATCAGGCTTCGGGGAAGGGTTAGGGTTAGGGTTCGGGCTAGGGTTAGGGTTAGGGGAAGGGGACGGTTTAGGGTCCATGTGAGGGTACGACAACGCTTTAGGGGGAGCGTACGTGTGAGGGCGCGGGTTAGTGTCAGCGTATGGGTTAGGATTAGGGGACGGGTGAGGGTCAGGCTTCGGGGAAGGGTTAAGGTTAGGGTTCGGGCTAGGGTTAGGGTTAGGGGACGGGGACGGTTTAGGGTCCAGGTGAGGGCACGACAACGCTTTAGGGGGAGCGTACGTGTGAGAGCGCGGGTTAGTGTCAGCGTACGGGTTAGGATTAGGGGACGGGTGAGGGTCAGGCTTCGGAGAAGGGTTAGTGTTAGGGTTCGGGCTAGGGTTAGGGTTAGGGGACGGGGACGGTTTAGGGTCCAGGTGAGGGCACGACAACGCTTTAGGGGGAGCGTACGTGTGAGGGCGCGGGTTAGTGTCAGCGTACGGGTTCGGATTAGGGGACGGGTGAGGGTCAGGCTTCGGGGAAGGGTTAGGGTTAGGGTTCGGGCTAGGGTTAGGGTTAGGTGACGGGGACGGTTTAGGGTCCAGGTGAGGGCACGACAACTCTTTAGGGGGAGCGTACGTTTGAGGACGCGGGTTAGTGTCAGCGTACGGGTTAGGATTAGGGCACGGGTGAGGGTCAGGCTTCGGGGAAGGGTTAGGGTTAGGGTTCGGGCTAGGGTTAGGGGACGGGGACTGTTTAGGGTCCAGGTGAGGGTACGACAACGCTTTAGGGGGAGCGTACGTGTGAGGGCGCGGGATAGTGTCAGCGTACGGGTTAGGATTAGGGGACGGGTGACTGTCAGGCTTCGGAGAAGGATTAGGATTAGGGTTCGGGGTAGGGTTAGGGTTAGGGGATGGGGAAGGTTTAGGGTCCAGGTGAGCGCACGAAAACGCTTTAGGGGGAGCGTACGTGTGAGGGCGCGGGTTAGTGTCAGCATACGGTTTAGGATTAGGGGACGGGTGAGGGTCAGGCTTCTGGGAAGAGTTAGGGTTAGGGTTCGGGCTAGGGTTAGGGTTAGGGGACGGGGACGGTTTAGGGTCCAGGTGAGGGTACGACAACACTTTAGGGGGAGCGTACGTGTGAGGGCGCGGGTTAGTGTCAGCGTACGGGTTAGGATTAGGGGACGGGTGAGGGTCAGGCTTCGGGGAAGGGTTAGGGTTAGGGTTCGGGCTAGGGTTAGGGTTAGGGAACGGGGACGGTTTAGGGTCCAGGTGAGGATACAACAACACTTTAGGGGGAGCGTACGTGTGAGGGCATGGGTTAGTGTCAGCGTACGGGTTAGGATTAGGGGACGGGTGAGGGTTAGGCTTCGGAGAAGGGTTAGGGTTAGGGTTCGGGCTAGGGTTAGGGTTAGGGGACGGGGACGGTTTAGGGTCCAGGTGAGGGCACGACAACGCTTTAGGGGGAGCGTAGGTGTGAGGGCGCGGGTTAGTGTCAGCGTACGGGTTAGGATTAGGGGACGGTTGAGGGTCAGGCTTCGGGGAAGGGTTAGGGTTAGGGTTCCGGCTAGGGTTAGGGTTAGGGGACGGCGACAGTTTAGGGTCCAGGTGAGGGTACGACAACGCTTTAGGGGGAGCGTACGTGTGAGGGCGCGGGTTAGTGTCAGCGTACGGGTTAGCATTAGGGGACGGGTGAGGGTCAGGCTTCGGGGAAGGGTTAGGGTTAGGGTTCGGGCTAGGGTTAGGGTTAGGGGATGGGGACGGTTTAGGGTCCAGGTGAGGGTACGACAACGCTTTAGGGGGAGCGTACGTGTGAGGGCGCGGGTTAGTGTCAGCGTACGGTTTAGGATTAGGGGATGGGTGAGGGTCAGGCTTCGGGGAAGTGTTAGGGTTAGGGTTCGGGCTAGGGTTAGGGTTAGGGGACGGGGACGATTTAGGGTCCAGGTGAGGGCACGACAACGCTTTAGGGGGAGCGTACGTGTGAAGGCGCGGGTTAGTGTCAGCGTACGGGTTAGGATTAGGGGACGGGTGAGGGGCAGGCTTCGGAGAAGGGTTAGGGTTAGGGTTCGGGCTAGGGTTAGGGTTAGGGGACGCGGACGGTTTAGGGTCCAGGTGAGGGCACGACAACGCTTTAGGGGGAGCGTACGTGTGAGGGCGCGGGTTAGTGTCAGCGTACGGGTTAGGATTAGGGGACGGGTGAGGGTCAGGCTTCGGGGAAGGGTTAGGGTTAGGGTTCGGGCTAGGGTTAGGGTTAGGGGACGGGGACGGTTTAGGGTCTAGGCGACGGTACGACAACGCTTTAGGGGGAGCGTACGTGTGAGGGCACGGGTTAGTGTCAGCGTACGGGTTAGGATTAGGGGACGGGTGAGGGTCAGGCTTCGGGGAAGGGTTAGGGTTAGGGTTCGGGCTAGGGTTAGGGTTAGGGGACGGGGACGGTTTAGGGTCCAGGTGAGGGCACGACAACGCTTTAGGGGGAGCGTACGTGTGAGGGCGCGGGTTAGTGTCAGCGTACGGGTTAGGATTAGGGGACGGGTGAGGGTCAGGCTTCGGGGAAGTGTTAGGGTTAGGGTTCGGGCTAGGGTTAGGGTTAGGGGACGGGGACGGTTTAGGGTCCAGGTGAGGGTACGACAACGCTTTAGGGGGAGCGTACATGTGAGGGCACGGGTTAGTGTCAGCGTACGGGTTAGGATTAGGGGACGGGTGAGGGTCAGGCTTCGGGGAAGGGTTAGGGTTAGGGTTCGGGCTAGGGTTAGGGTTAGGGGACGGGGACGGTTTAGGGTGCAGGTGAGGGCACGACAACGCTTTAGGGGGAGCGTACGTGTGAGGGCGCGGGTTAGTGTCAGCGTACGGTTTAGGATTAGGGGACGGGTGACGGTCAGGCTTCGGGGAAGGGTTAGGGTTAGGGTTCCGGCTAGGGTTAGGGTTAGGGGACGGGGACGGTTTAGGGTCCAGGTGAGGGTACGACAACGCTTTAGGGGGAGCGTACGTGTGAGGACGCGGGTAAGTGTCAGCGTACGGGTTAGCATTAGGGGACGGGTGAGGGTTAGGCTTCGAGGAAGTGTTAGGGTTAGGGTTCGGGCTAGGGTTAGGGTCAGGGGACGGGGACGGTTTAGGGTCCAGGTGAGGGTACGACAACGCTTTAGGGGGAGCATACGTGTGAGGGCGCGGGTTAGTGTCAGCGTACGGGTTAGGATTAGGGGACGGGTGAGGATCAGGCTTCGGGGAAGGGTTAGGGTTAGGGTTCGGGCTAGGGTTAGGGTTAGGGGACGGGGACGGTTTAGGGTCCATGTGAGGGTACGACAACGCTTTAGGGGGAGCGTACGTGTGAGGGCGCGGGTTAGTGTCAGCGTACGGGTTAGGATTAGGGGACAGGTGAGGGTCAGGCTTCGGGGAAGGGTTAGGGTTAGGGTTCGGGCTAGGGTTAGGGTTAGGGGACGGGGACGGTTTAGGGTCCAGGTGAGGGCACGACAACGCTTTAGGGGGAGCGTACGTGTGAGAGCGCGGGTTAGTGTCAGCGTACGGGTTAGGATTAGGGGACGGGTGAGGGTCAGGCTTCGGAAAAGGGTTAGTGTTAGGGTTCGGGCTAGGGTTAGGGTTAGGGGATGGGGACGGTTTAGGGTCCAGGTGAGGGCACGACAACGCTTTAGGGGGAGCGTACGTGTGAGGGCGCGGGTTAGTGTCAGCGTACGGGTTAGGATTAGGGGACGGGTGAGGGTCAGGCTTCGGGGAAGGGTTAGGGTTAGGGTTCGGGCTAGGGTTAGGGTTAGGGGACGGGGACGGTTTAGGGTCCAGGTGAGGGCACGACAACACTTTAGGGGGAGCGTACGTGTGAGGGCGCGGGTTAGTGTCAGCGTACGGGTTAGGATTAGGGGACGGGTGAGGGTCAGGCTTCGGGGAAGGGTTAGGGTTAGGGTTCGGGCTAGGGTTAGGGTTAGGGGACGGGGACGGTTTAGGGTCCAGGTGACGGTACGACAACGCTTTAGGGGGAGCGTACGTGTGAGGGCACGGGTTAGTGTCAGCGTACGGGTTAGGATTAGGGGACGGGTGAGGGTCAGGCTTCGGGGAAGGGTTAGGGTTAGGGTTCGGGCTAGGGTTAGGGTTAGGGGACGGGGACGGTTTAGGGTCCAGGTGAGGGCACGACAACGCTTTAGGGGGAGCGTACGTGTGAGGGCGCGGGTTAGTGTCAGCGTACGGGTTAGGATTAGGGGACGGGTGAGGGTCAGGCTTCGGGGAAGGGTTAGGGTTAGGGTTCGGGCTAGGGTTAGGGTTAGGGGACGGGGACGGTTTAGGGTCCAGGTGAGGGTACGACAACGCTTTAGGGGGAGCGTACATGTGAGGGCACGGGTTATTGTCAGCGTACGGGTTAGGTTTAGGGGACGGGTGAGGGTCAGGCTTCGGGGAAGGGTTAGGGTTAGGGTTCGGGCTAGGGTTAGGGTTAGGGGACGGGGACGGTTTAGGGTCCAGGTGAGGGCACGACAACGCTTTAGGGGGAGCGTACGTGTGAGGGCGCGGGTTAGTATCAGCGTACGATTTAGGATTAGGGGACGGGTGACGGTCAGGCTTCGGGGAAGGGTTAGGGTTAGGGTTCCGGCTAGGGTTAGGGTCAGGGGACGGGGACGGTTTAGGGTCCAGGTGAGGGTACGACAACGCTTTAGGGGGAGCGTACGTGTGAGGACGCGGGTAAGTGTCAGCGTACGGGTTAGCATTAGGGGACGGGTGAGGGTTAGGCTTCGAGGAAGTGTTAGGGTTAGGGTTCGGGCTAGGGTTAGGGTCAGGGGACGGGGACGGTTTAGGGTACAGGTGAGGGTACGACAACACTTTAGGGGGAGCATACATGTGAGGGCGCGGGTTAGTGTCAGCGTACGGGTTAGGATTAGGGGACGGGTGAGGATCAGGCTTCGGGGAAGGGTTAGGGTTAGGGTTCGGGCTAGGGTTAGGGTTAGGGGACGGGGACGGTTTAGGGTCCATGTGAGGGTACGACAACACTTTAGGGGGAGCGTACGTGTGAGGGCGCGGGTTAGTGTCAGCGTACGGGTTAGGATTAGGGGACGGGTGAGGGTCAGGCTTCGGGGAAGGGTTAGGGTTAGGGTTCGGGCTAGGGTTAGGGTTAGGGGACGGGGACGGTTTAGGGTCCAGGTGAGGGCACGACAACGCTTTAGGGGGAGCATACTTGTGAGAGCGCGGGTTAGTGTCAGCGTACGGGTTAAGATTAGGGGACGGGTGAGGGTCAGGCTTCGGGGAAGGGTTAGGGTTAGGGTTCGGGCTAGGGTTAGGGTTAGGGGACGGGGACGGTTTAGGGTCCAGGTAAGGGCACGACAACACTTTAGGGGGAGCGTACGTGTGAGGGCGCGGGTTAGTGTCAGCGTACGGGTTAGGATTAGGGGACGGGTGAGGGTCAGGCTTCGGGGAAGGGTTAGGGTTAGGGTTCGGGCTAGGGTTAGGGTTAGGGGACGGGGACGGTTTAGGGTCCAGGTGAGGGCACGACAACGCTTTAGGGGGAGCGTACGTGTGAGGGCGCGGGTTAGTGTCAGCGTACGGTTTAGGATTAGGGGACGGGTGAGGGTCAGGCTTCGGGGAAGGGTTAGGGTTAGGTTTCAGGCTAGGGTTAGGCTTAGGGGACGGGGACGGTTTAGGGTCCAGGTGAGGGTACGACAACGCTTTAGGGGGAGCGTACGTGTGAGGGCGCGGGTTAGTGTCAGCGTACGGGTTTGCATTAGGGGACGGGTGAGGATCAGGCTTCGGGGAAGGGTTAGGGTTAGGGTTCGGGCTAGGTTTCGGGTTAGGGGACGGGGACGGTTTAGGGTCCAGGTGAGGGCACGACAACACTTTAGGGGGAGCGTACGTGTGAGGGCGCGGGTTAGTGTCAGCGTACGGGTTAGGATTAGGGGATGGGTGAGGGTCAGGCTTCGGGGAAGGGTTAGGGTTAGGGTTCGGGCTAGGGTTAGGGTTAGGGGACGGGGACAGTTTAGGGTCCAGGTGAGGGCACGACAACGCTTTAGGGGGAGCGTACGTGTGAGGGCGCGTGTTAGTGTCAGCGTACGGTTTAGGATTAGGGGACGGGTGAGGGTCAGGCTTCGGGGAAGGGTTAGGGTTAGGGTTCCGGCTAGGGTTAGGGTTAGGGGACGGGGACGGTTTAGGGTCCAGGTGAGGGTACGACAACGCTTTAGGGGGAGCGAACGTGTGAGGACGCGGGTAAGTGTCAGCGTACGGGTTAGCATTAGGGGACGGGTGAGGGTTAGGCTTCGGGGAAGTGTTAGGGTTAGGGTTCGGGCTAGGGTTAGGGTCAGGGGACGGGGACGGTTTAGGGTCCAGGTGAGGGTACGATAACGCTTTAGGGGGAGCGTAAGTGTGAGGGCGCGGGTTAGTGTCAGCGTACGGGTTAGGATTATGGGACGGGTGAGGGTCAGGCTTCGGAGAAGTGTTAGGGTTAGGGTTCGGGCTAGGGTTAGGGTTAGGGGACGGGGACGGTTTAGGGTCCAGGTGAGGGCACGACAACGCTTTAGGGGGAGCGTACGTGTGAGGGCGCGGGTTAGTGTCAGCGTACGGTTTAGGATTAGGGGACGGGTGACGGTCAGGCTTCGGGGAAGGATTAGGGTTAGGGTTCCTGCTAGGGTTAGGGTTAGGGGACGGGGACGGTTTAGGGTCCAGGTGAGGGTACGACAACGCTTTAGGGGGAGCGTACGTGTGAGGGCGCGGGTTAGTGTCAGCGTACGGGTTAGGATTAGGGGACGGGTGAGGGTCAGGCTTCGGGGAAGGGTTAGGGATAGGGTTCCGGCTAGGGTTAGGGTTAGGGGATGGGGACGGTTTAGGGTCCAGGTGAGGGCACGACAACGCTTTAGGGGGAGCGTACGTGTGAGAGTGCGGGTTAGTGTCAGCGTACGGGTTAGGATTAGAGGACGGGTGAGGGTCAGGCTTCGGAGAAGGGTTAGTGTTAAGGTTCGGGCTAGGGTTAGGGTTAGGGGACGGGGACGGTTTAGGGTCCAGGTGAGGGCACGACAACGCTTTAGGGGGAGCGAACGTGTGAGGACGCGGGTAAGTGTCAGCGTACGGGTTAGCATTAGGGGACGGGTGAGGGTTAGGCTTCGCGGAAGTGTTAGGGTTAGGGTTCGGGCTAGGGTTAGGGTCAGGGGACGGGGACGGTTTAGGGTCCAGGTGAGGGTACGATAACGCTTTAGGGGAAGCGTAAGTGTGAGGGCGCGGGTTAGTGTCAGCGTACGGGTTAGGATTATGGGACGGGTGAGGGTCAGGCTTCGGAGAAGTGTTAGGGTTAGGGTTCGGGCTAGGGTTAGGGTTAGGGGACGGGGACGGTTTAGGGTCCAGGTGAGGGCACGACAACGCTTTAGGGGGAGCGTACGTGTGAGGGCGCGGGTTAGTGTCAGCGTACGGTTTAGGATTAGGGGACGGGTGACGGTCAGGCTTCGGGGAAGGATTAGGGTTAGGGTTCCTGCTAGGGTTAGGGTTAGGGGACGGGGACGGTTTAGGGTCCAGGTGAGGGTACGACAACGCTTTAGGGGGAGCGTACGTGTGAGGGCGCGGGTTAGTGTCAGCGTACGGGTTAGGATTAGGGGACGGGTGAGGGTCAGGCTTCGGGGAAGGGTTAGGGATAGGGTTCCGGCTAGGGTTAGGGTTAGGGGATGGGGACGGTTTAGGGTCCAGGTGAGGGCACGACAACGCTTTAGGGGGAGCGTACGTGTGAGAGTGCGGGTTAGTGTCAGCGTACGGGTTAGGATTAGGGGACGGGTGAGGGTCAGGCTTCGGAGAAGGGTTAGTGTTAGGGTTCGGGCTAGGGTTAGGGTTAGGGGACGGGGACGGTTTAGGGTCCAGGTGAGGGCACGACAACGCTTTAGGGGGAGCGTACGTGTGAGGGCGCGGGTTAGTGTCAGCGTACGGGTTAGGATTAGGGGACGGGTGAGGGTCAGGCTTCGGGGAAGGGTTAGGGTTAGGGTTCGGGCTAGGGTTAGGGTTAGGGGACGGGGACGGTTTAGGGTCCAGGTGAGGGCACGACAACACTTTAGGGGGAGCGTACGTGTGAGGGCGCGGGTTAGTGTCAGCGTACGGGTTAGGATTAGGGGACGGGTGAGGGTCAGGCTTCGGGGAAGGGTTAGGGTTAGGGTTCGGGCTAGGGTTAGGGTTAGGGGACGGGGACGGTTTAGGGTCCAGGTGAGGGCCCGACAACGCTTTAGAGGGAGCGTACGTGTGAGGGCGCGGGTTAGTGTCAGCGTACGGTTTAGGATTAGGGGACGGGTGAGGGTCAGGCTTCGGGGAAGGGTTAGGGTTAGGGTTCCGGCTAGGGTTAGGCTTAGGGGACGGGGACGGTTTAGGGTCCAGGTGAGGGCACGACAACGCTTTAGGGGGAGCGTACGTGTGAGGGCGCGGGTTAGTGTCAGCGTACGGGTTAGGATTAGGGGACGGGTGAGGATCAGGCTTCGGAGAAGGTTTAGTGTTAGGGTTCGGGCTAGGGTTAGGGTTAGGGGACGGGGACGGTTTAGGGTCCATGTGAGGGTACGACAACGCTTTAGGGGGAGCGTACGTGTGAGGGCGCGGGTTAGTGTCAGCGTTCGGGTTAGGATTAGGGGACGGGTGAGTGTCAGGCTTCGGGGAAGGGTTAGGGTTAGGGTTCGGGCTAGGGTTAGGGTTAGGGGACGGGGACGGTTTAGGGTCCAGGTGAGGGCACGACAACGCTTTAGGGGGAGCGTACGTGTGAGGGCGCGGGTTAGTGTCAGCGTACGGGTTAGGATTAGGGGACGGGTGAGGGTCAGGCTTCGGAGAAGGGTTAGTGTTAGGGTTCGGGCTAGGGTTAGGGTTAGGGGATGGGGACGGTTTAGGGTCCAGGTGAGGGCACGACAACGCTTTAGGGGGAGCGTACGTGTGAGGGCGCGGGTTAGTGTCAGCGTACGGGTTAGGATTAGGGGACGGGTGAGGGTCAGGCTTCGGGGAAGGGTTAGGGTTAGGGTTCGGGCTAGGGTTAGGGTTAAGGGACGGGGACGGTTTAGGGTCCAGGTGAGGGCACGACAACACTTTAGGGGGAGCGTACGTGTGAGGGCGCGGGTTAGTGTCAGCGTACGGGTTAGGATTAGGGGACGGGTGAGGGTCAGGCTTCGGGGAAGGGTTAGGGTTAGGGTTCGGGCTAGGGTTAGGGTTAGGGGACGGGGACGATTTAGGGTCCAGGTGAGGGCACGACAACGCTTTAGGGGGAGCGTACGTGTGAAGGCGCGGGTTAGTGTCAGCGTACGGGTTAGGATTAGGGGACGGGTGAGGGGCAGGCTTCGGAGAAGGGTTAGGGTTAGGGTTCGGGCTAGGGTTAGGGTTAGGGGACGGGGACGGTTTAGGGTCCAGGTGAGGGCACGACAACGCTTTAGGGGGAGCGTACGTGTGAGGGCGCGGGTTAGTGTCAGCGTACGGGTTAGGATTAGGGGACGGGTGAGGGTCAGGCTTCGGGGAAGGGTTAGGGTTAGGGTTCGGGCTAGGGTTAGGGTTAGGGGACGGGGACGGTTTAGGGTCCAGGTGAGGGCACGACAACGCTTTAGGGGGAGCGTACGTGTGAGGGCGCGGGTTAGTGTCAGCGTACGGTTTAGGATTAGGGGACGGGTGACGGTCAGGCTTCGGGGAAGGATTAGGGTTAGGGTTCCTGCTAGGGTTAGGGTTAGGGGACGGGGACGGTTTAGGGTCCAGGTGAGGGTACGACAACGCTTTAGGGGGAGCGTACGTGTGAGGGCGCGGGTTAGTGTCAGCGTACGGGTTAGGATTAGGGGACGGGTGAGGGTCAGGCTTCGGGGAAGGGTTAGGGATAGGGTTCCGGCTAGGGTTAGGGTTAGGGGATGGGGACGGTTTAGGGTCCAGGTGAGGGCACGACAACGCTTTAGGGGGAGCGTACGTGTGAGAGTGCGGGTTAGTGTCAGCGTACGGGTTAGGATTAGGGGACGGGTGAGGGTCAGGCTTCGGAGAAGGGTTAGTGTTAGGGTTCGGGCTAGGGTTAGGGTTAGGGGACGGGGACGGTTTAGGGTCCAGGTGAGGGCACGACAACGCTTTAGGGGGAGCGTACGTGTGAGGGCGCGGGTTAGTGTCAGCGTACGGGTTAGGATTAGGGGACGGGTGAGGGTCAGGCTTCGGGGAAGGGTTAGGGTTAGGGTTCGGGCTAGGGTTAGGGTTAGGGGACGGGGACGGTTTAGGGTCCAGGTGAGGGCACGACAACACTTTAGGGGGAGCGTACGTGTGAGGGCGCGGGTTAGTGTCAGCGTACGGGTTAGGATTAGGGGACGGGTGAGGGTCAGGCTTCGGGGAAGGGTTAGGGTTAGGGTTCGGGCTAGGGTTAGGGTTAGGGGACGGGGACGGTTTAGGGTCCAGGTGAGGGCACGACAACGCTTTAGGGGGAGCGTACGTGTGAGGGCGCGGGTTAGTGTCAGCGTACGGTTTAGGATTAGGGGACGGGTGAGGGTCAGGCTTCGGGGAAGGGTTAGGGTTAGGGTTCCGGCTAGGGTTAGGCTTAGGGGACGGGGACGGTTTAGGGTCCAGGTGAGGGCACGACAACGCTTTAGGGGGAGCGTACGTGTGAGGGCGCGGGTTAGTGTCAGCGTACGGGTTAGGATTAGGGGACGGGTGAGGATCAGGCTTCGGAGAAGGTTTAGTGTTAGGGTTCGGGCTAGGGTTAGGGTTAGGGGACGGGGACGGTTTAGGGTCCATGTGAGGGTACGACAACGCTTTAGGGGGAGCGTACGTGTGAGGGCACGGGTTAGTGTCAGCGTACGGGTTAGGATTAGGGGACGGGTGAGGGTCAGGCTTCGGGGAAGGGTTAGGGTTAGGTTTCGGGCTAGGGTTAGGGTTAGGGGACGGGGACGGTTTAGGGTCCAGGTGAGGGCACGACAACGCTTTAGGGGGAGCGTACGTGTGAGAGCGCGGGTTAGTGTCAGCGTACGGGTTAGGATTAGGGGACGGGTGAGGGTCAGGCTTCGGAGAAGGGTTAGTGTTAGGGTTCGGGCTAGGGTTAGGGTTAGGGGATGGGGACGGTTTAGGGTCCAGGTGAGGGCACGACAACGCTTTAGGGGGAGCGTACGTGTGAGGGCGCGGGTTAGTGTCAGCGTACGGGTTAGGATTAGGGGACGGGTGAGGGTCAGGCTTCGGGGAAGGGTTAGGGTTAGGGTTCGGGCTAGGGTTAGGGTTAGGGGACGGGGACGGTTTAGGGTCCAGGTGAGGGCACGACAACACTTTAGGGGGAGCGTACGTGTGAGGGCGCGGGTTAGTGTCAGCGTACGGGTTAGGATTAGGGGACGGGTGAGGGTCAGGCTTCGGGGAAGGGTTAGGGTTAGGGTTCGGGCTAGGGTTAGGGTTAGGGGACGGGGACGATTTAGGGTCCAGGTGAGGGCACGACAACGCTTTAGGGGGAGCGTACGTGTGAAGGCGCGGGTTAGTGTCAGCGTACGGGTTAGGATTAGGGGACGGGTGAGGGGCAGGCTTCGGAGAAGGGTTAGGGTTAGGGTTCGGGCTAGGGTTAGGGTTAGGGGACGGGGACGGTTTAGGGTCCAGGTGAGGGCACGACAACGCTTTAGGGGGAGCGTACGTGTGAGGGCGCGGGTTAGTGTCAGCGTACGGGTTAGGATTAGGGGACGGGTGAGGGTCAGGCTTCGGGGAAGGGTTAGGGTTAGGGTTCGGGCTAGGGTTAGGGTTAGGGGACGGGGACGGTTTAGGGTCCAGGTGAGGGCACGACAACGCTTTAGGGGGAGCGTACGTGTGAGGGCGCGTGTTAGTGTCAGCGTACGGTTTAGGATTAGGGGACGGGTGAGGGTCAGGCTTCGGGGAAGGGTTAGGGTTAGGGTTCAGGCTAGGGTTAGGGTTAGGGGACGGGGACGGTTTAGGGTCCAGGTGAGGGTACGACAACGCTTTAGGGGGAGCGAACGTGTGAGGACGCGGGTAAGTGTCAGCGTACGGGTTAGCATTAGGGGACGGGTGAGGGTTAGGCTTCGGGGAAGTGTTAGGGTTAGGGTTCGGGCTAGGGTTAGGGTCAGGGGACGGGGACGGTTTAGGGTCCAGGTGAGGGTACGATAACGCTTTAGGGGGAGCGTAAGTGTGAGGGCGCGGGTTAGTGTCAGCGTACGGGTTAGGATTATGGGACGGGTGAGGGTCAGGCTTCGGAGAAGTGTTAGGGTTAGGGTTCGGGCTAGGGTTAGGGTTAGGGGACGGGGACGGTTTAGGGTCCAGGTGAGGGCACGACAACGCTTTAGGGGGAGCGTACGTGTGAGGGCGCGGGTTAGTGTCAGCGTACGGTTTAGGATTAGGGGACGGGTGACGGTCAGGCTTCGGGGAAGGATTAGGGTTAGGGTTCCTGCTAGGGTTAGGGTTAGGGGACGGGGACGGTTTAGGGTCCAGGTGAGGGTACGACAACGCTTTAGGGGGAGCGTACGTGTGAGGGCGCGGGTTAGTGTCAGCGTACGGGTTAGCATTAGGGGACGGGTGAGGGTCAGGCTTCGGGGAAGGGTTAGGGATAGGGTTCCGGCTAGGGTTAGGGTTAGGGGATGGGGACGGTTTAGGGTCCAGGTGAGGGCACGACAACGCTTTAGGGGGAGCGTACGTGTGAGAGTGCGGGTTAGTGTCAGCGTACGGGTTAGGATTAGGGGACGGGTGAGGGTCAGGCTTCGGAGAAGAGTTAGTGTTAGGGTTCGGGCTAGGGTTAGGGTTAGGGGACGGGGACGGTTTAGGGTCCAGGTGAGGGCACGACAACGCTTTAGGGGGAGCGTACGTGTGAGGGCGCGGGTTAGTGTCAGCGTACGGGTTAGGATTAGGGGACGGGTGAGGGTCAGGCTTCGGGGAAGGCTTAGGGTTAGGGTTCGGGCTAGGGTTAGGGTTAGGGGACGGGGACGGTTTAGGGTCCAGGTGAGGGCACGACAACACTTTAGGGGGAGCGTACGTGTGAGGGCGTGGGTTAGTGTCAGCGTACGGGTTAGGATTAGGGGACGGGTGAGGTTCAGGCTTCGGGGAAGGGTTAGGGTTAGGGTTCGGGCTAGGGTTAGGGTTAGGGGACGGGGACGGTTTAGGGTCCAGGTGAGGGCACGACAACGCTTTAGGGGGAGCGTACGTGTGAGGGCGCGGGTTAGTGTCAGCGTACGGTTTAGGATTAGGGGACGGGTGAGGGTCAGGCTTCGGGGAAGGGTTAGGGTTAGGGTTCTGGCTAGGGTTAGGCTTAGGGGACGGGGACGGTTTAGGGTCCAGGTGAGGGCACGACAACGCTTTAGGGGGAGCGTACGTGTGAGGGCGCGGGTTAGTGTCAGCGTACGGGTTAGGATTAGGGGACGGGTGAGGATCAGGCTTCTGAGAAGGTTTAGTGTTAGGGTTCGGGCTAGGGTTAGGGTTAGGGGACGGGGACGGTTTAGGGTCCATGTGAGGGTACGACAACGCTTTAGGGGGAGCGTACGTGTGAGGGCGCGGGTTAGTGTCAGCGTACGGGTTAGGATTAGGGGACGGGTGAGGGTCAGGCTTCGGGGAAGGGTTAGGGTTAGGGTTCGGGCTAGGGTTAGGGTTAGGGGACGGGGACGGTTTAGGGTCCAGGTGAGGGCACGACAACGCTTTAGGGGGAGCGTACGTGTGAGAGCGCGGGTTAGTGTCAGCGTACGGGTTAGGATTAGGGGACGGGTGAGGGTCAGGCTTCGGAGAAGGGTTAGTGTTAGGGTTCGGGCTAGGGTTAGGGTTAGGGGATGGGGACGGTTTAGGGTCCAGGTGAGGGCACGACAACGCTTTAGGGGGAGCGTACGTGTCAGGGCGCGGGTTAGTGTCAGCGTACGGGTTAGGATTAGGGGACGGGTGAGGGTCAGGCTTCGGGGAAGGGTTAGGGTTAGGGTTCGGGCTAGGGTTAGGGTTAGGGGACGGGGACGGTTTAGGGTCCAGGTGAGGGCACGACAACACTTTAGGGGGAGCGTACGTGTGAGGGCGCGGGTTAGTGTCAGCGTACGGGTTAGGATTAGGGGACGGGTGAGGGTCAGGCTTCGGGGAAGGGTTAGGGTTAGGGTTCGGGCTAGGGTTAGGGTTAGGGGACGGGGACGATTTAGGGTCCAGGTGAGGGCACGACAACGCTTTAGGGGGAGCGTACGTGTGAAGGCGCGGGTTAGTGTCAGCGTACGGGTTAGGATTAGGGGACGGGTGAGGGGCAGGCTTCGGAGAAGGGTTAGGGTTAGGGTTCGGGCTAGGGTTAGGGTTAGGGGACGGGGACGGTTTAGGGTCCAGGTGAGGGCACGACAACGCTTTAGGGGGAGCGTACGTGTGAGGGCGCGGGTTACTGTCAGTGTACGGGTTAGGATTAGGGGACGGGTGAGGGTCAGGCTTCGGGGAAGGGTTAGGGTTAGGGTTCGGGCTAGGGTTAGGGTTAGGGGACGGGGACGGTTTAGGGTCCAGGTGACGGTACGACAACGCTTTAGGGGGAGCATACGTGTGAGGGCACGGGTTAGTGTCAGCGTACGGGTTAGGATTAGGGGACGGGTGAGGGTCAGGCTTCGGGGAAGGGTTAGGGTTAGGGTTCGGTCTAGGGTTAGGGTTAGGGGACGGGGACGGTTTAGGGTCCAGGTGAGGGCACGACAACGCTTTAGGGGGAGCGTACGTGTGAGGGCGCGGGTTAGTGTCAGCGTACGGGTTAGGATTAGGGGACGGGTGAGGGTCAGGCTTCGGGGAAGGGTTAGGGTTAGGGTTCGGGCTAGGGTTAGGGTTAGGGGACGGGGACGGTTTAGGGTCCAGGTGAGGGTACGACAACGCTTTAGGGGGAGCGTACATGTGAGGGCACGGGTTAGTTTCAGCGTACGGGTTAGGTTAAGTGGACGGGTGAGGGTCAGGCTTCGGGGAAGGGTTAGGGTTAGGGTTCGGGCTAGGGTTAGGGTTAGGGGACGGGGACGGTTTAGGGTCCAGGTGAGGGCACGACAACGCTTTAGGGGGAGCATACGTGTGAGGGCACGGGTTAGTGTCAGCGTACGGGTTAGGATTAGGGGACGGGTGAGGGTCAGGCTTCGGGGAAGGGTTAGGGTTAGGGTTCGGGCTAGGGTTAGGGTTAGGGGATGGGGACGGTTTAGGGTCCAGGTGAGGGCACGACAACGCTTTAGGGGGAGCGTACGTGTGAGGGCGCGGGTTAGTGTCAGCGTACGGGTTAGGATTAGGGGACGGGTGAGGGTCAGGCTTCGGGGAAGGGTTAGGGTTAGGGTTCAGGCTAGGGTTAGGGTTAGGGGACGGGGACGGTTTAGGGTCCAGGTGAGGGCACGACAACACTTTAGGGGGAGCGTACGTGTGAGGGCGCGGGTTAGTGTCAGCGTACGGGTTAGGATTAGGGGACGGGTGAGGGTCAGGCTTCGGGGAAGGGTTAGGGTTAGGGTTCGGGCTAGGGTTAGGGTTAGGGGACGGGGACGGTTTAGGGTCCAGGTGACGGTACGACAACGCTTTAGGGGGAGCGTACGTGTGAGGGCACGGGTTAGTGTCAGCGTACGGGTTAGGATTAGGGGACGGGTGAGGGTCAGGCTTCGGGGAAGGGTTAGGGTTAGGGTTCGGGCTAGGGTTAGGGTTAGGGGACGGGGACGGTTTAGGGTCCAGGTGAGGGCACGACAACGCTTTAGGGGGAGCGTACGTGTGAGGGCGCGGGTTAGTGTCAGCGTACGGGTTAGGATTAGGGGACGGGTGAGGGTCAGGCTTCGGGGAAGGGTTAGGGTTAGGGTTCGGGCTAGGGTTAGGGTTAGGGGACGGGGACGGTTTAGGGTCCAGGTGAGGGTACGACAACGCTTTAGGGGGAGCGTACATGTGAGGGCACGGGTTAGTGTCAGCGTACGGGTTAGGTTTAGGGGACGGGTGAGGGTCAGGCTTCGGGGAAGGGTTAGGGTTAGGGTTCGGGCTAGGGTTAGGGTTAGGGGACGGGGACGGTTTAGGGTCCAGGTGAGGGAACGACAACGCTTTAGGGGGAGCGTACGTGTGAGGGCGCGGGTTAGTATCAGCGTACGATTTAGGATTAGGGGGCGGGTGAGGGTCAGGCTTCGGGGAAGGGTTAGGGTTAGGGTTCCGGCTAGGGTTAGGGTCAGGGGACGGGGACGGTTTAGGGTCCAGGTGAGGGTACGACAACGCTTTAGGGGGAGCGTACGTGTGAGGACGCGGGTAAGTGTCAGCGTACGGGTTAGCATTAGGGGACGGGTGAGGGTTAGGCTTCGAGGAAGTGTTAGGGTTAGGGTTCGGGCTAGGGTTAGGGTCAGGGGACGGGGACGGTTTAGGGTCCAGTTGAGGGTACGACAACACTTTAGGGGGAGCGTACGTGTGAGGGCGCGGGTTAGTGTCAGCGTACGGGTTAGGATTAGGGGACGGGTGAGGATCAGGCTTCGGGGAAGGGTTAGGGTTAGGGTTCGGGCTAGGGTTCGGGTTAGGGGACGGGGACGGTTTAGGGTCCATGTGAGGGTACGACAACGCTTTAGGGGGAGCGTACGTGTGAGGGCGCGGGTTAGTGTCAGCGTACGGGTTAGGATTAGGGGACGGGTGAGGGTCAGGCTTCGGGGAAGGGTTAGGGTTAGGGTTGGGGCTAGGGTTAGGATTAGGGGACGGGGACGGTTTAGGGTCCAGGTGAGGGCACGACAACGCTTTAGGGGGAGCATACTTGTGAGAGCGCGGGTTAGTGTCAGCGTACGGGTTAAGATTAGGGGACGGGTGAGGGTCAGGCTTCGGGGAAGGGTTAGGGTTAGGGTTCGGGCTAGGGTTAGGGTTAGGGGACGGGGACGGTTTAGGGTCCAGGTAAGGGCACGACAACACTTTAGGGGGAGCGTACGTGTGAGGGCGCGGGTTAGTGTCAGCGTACGGGTTAGGATTAGGGGACGGGTGAGGGTCAGGCTTCGGGGAAGGGTTAGGGTTAGGGTTCGGGCTAGGGTTAGGGTTAGGGGACGGGGACGGTTTAGGGTCCAGGTGAGGGCACGACAACGCTTTAGGGGGAGCGTACGTGTGAAAGTGCGGGTTAGTGTCAGCGTACGGGTTAGGATTAGGGGACGGGTGAGGGTCAGGCTTCGGAGAAGGGTTAGTGTTAGGGTTCGGGCTAGGGTTAGGGTTAGGGGACGGGGACGGTTTAGGGTCCAGGTGAGGGCACGACAACGCTTTAGGGGGAGCGTACGTGTGAGGGCGCGGGTTAGTGTCAGCGTACGGGTTAGGATTAGGGGACGGGTGAGGGTCAGGCTTCGGGGAAGGGTTAGGGTTAGGGTTCGGGCTAGGGTTAGGGTTAGGGGACGGGGACGGTTTAGGGTCCAGGTGAGGGCACGACAACACTTTAGGGGGAGCGTACGTGTGAGGGCGCGGGTTAGTGTCAGCGTACGGGTTAGGATTAGGGGACGGGTGAGGGTCAGGCTTCGGGGAAGGGTTAGGGTTAGGGTTCGGGCTAGGGTTAGGGTTAGGGGACGGGGACGGTTTAGGGTCCAGGTGAGGGCCCGACAACGCTTTAGGGGGAGCGTACGTGTGAGGGCGCGGGTTAGTGTCAGCGTACGGTTTAGGATTAGGGGACGGGTGAGGGTCAGGCTTCGGGGAAGGGTTAGGGTTAGGGTTCCGGCTAGGGTTAGGCTTAGGGGACGGGGACGGTTTAGGGTCCAGGTGAGGGCACGACAACGCTTTAGGGGGAGCGTACGTGTGAGGGCGCGGGTTAGTGTCAGCGTACGGGTTAGGATTAGGGGACGGGTGAGGATCAGGCTTCGGAGAAGGTTTAGTGTTAGGGTTCGGGCTAGGGTTAGGGTTAGGGGACGGGGACGGTTTAGGGTCCATGTGAGGGTACTACAACGCTTTAGGGGGAGCGTACGTGTGAGGGCGCGGGTTAGTGTCAGCGTACGGGTTAGGATTAGGGGACGGGTGAGTGTCAGGCTTCGGGGAAGGGTTAGGGTTAGGGTTCGGGCTAGGGTTAGGGTTAGGGGACGGGGACGGTTTAGGGTCCAGGTGAGGGCACGACAACGCTTTAGGGGGAGCGTACGTGTGAGAGCGCGGGTTAGTGTCAGCGTACGGGTTAGGATTAGGGGACGGGTGAGGGTCAGGCTTCGGAGAAGGGTTAGTGCTAGGGTTCGGGCTAGGGTTAGGGTTAGGGGATGGGGACGGTTTAGGGTCCAGGTGAGGGCACGACAACGCTTTAGGGGGAGCGTACGTGTGAGGGCGCGGGTTAGTGTCAGCATACGGGTTAGGATTAGGGGACGGGTGAGGGTCAGGCTTCGGGGAAGGGTTAGGGTTAGGGTTCGGGCTAGGGTTAGGGTTAGGGGACGGGGACGGTTTAGGGTCCAGGTGAGGGCACGACAACACTTTAGGGGGAGCGTACGTGTGAGGGCGCGGGTTAGTGTCAGCGTACGGGTTAGGATTAGGGGACGGGTGAGGGTCAGGCTTCGGGGAAGGGTTAGGGTTAGGGTTCGGGCTAGGGTTAGGGTTAGGGGACGGGGACGGTTTAGGGTCCAGGTGAGGGCACGACAACGCTTTAGGGGGAGCGTACGTGTGAAGGCGCGGGTTAGTGTCAGCGTACGGGTTAGGATTAGGGGACGGGTGAGGGGCAGGCTTCGGAGAAGGGTTAGGGTTAGGGTTCGGGCTAGGGTTAGGGTTAGGGGACGGGGACGGTTTAGGGTCCAGGTGAGGGCACGACAACGCTTTAGGGGGAGCGTACGTGTGAGGGCGCGGGTTAGTGTCAGCGTACGGGTTAGGATTAGGGGACGGGTGAGGGTCAGGCTTCGGGGAAGGGTTAGGGTTAGGGTTCGGGCTAGGGTTAGGGTTAGGGGACGGGGACGGTTTAGGGTCCAGGTGAGGGCACGACAACGCTTTAGGGGGAGCGTACGTGTGAGGGCGCGTGTTAGTGTCAGCGTACGGTTTAGGATTAGGGGACGGGTGAGGGTCAGGCTTCGGGGAAGGGTTAGGGTTAGGGTTCCGGCTAGGGTTAGGGTTAGGGGACGGGGACGGTTTAGGGTCCAGGTGAGGGTACGACAACGCTTTAGGGGGAGCGAACGTGTGAGGACGCGGGTAAGTGTCAGCGTACGGGTTAGCATTAGGGGACGGGTGAGGGTTAGGCTTCGGGGAAGGGTTAGGGTTAGGGTTCGGTCTAGGGTTAGGGTTAGGGGACGGGGACGGTTTAGGGTCCAGGTGAGGGCACGACAACGCTTTAGGGGGAGCGTACGTGTGAGGGCGCGGGTTAGTGTCAGCGTACGGGTTAGGATTAGGGGACGGGTGAGGGTCAGGCTTCGGGGAAGGGTTAGGGTTAGGGTTCGGGCTAGGGTTAGGGTTAGGGGACGGGGACGGTTTAGGGTCCAGGTGAGGGTACGACAACGCTTTAGGGGGAGCGTACATGTGAGGGCACGGGTTAGTTTCAGCGTACGGGTTAGGTTAAGTGGACGGGTGAGGGTCAGGCTTCGGGGAAGGGTTAGGGTTAGGGTTCGGGCTAGGGTTAGGGTTAGGGGACGGGGACGGTTTAGGGTCCAGGTGAGGGCACGACAACGCTTTAGGGGGAGCATACGTGTGAGGGCACGGGTTAGTGTCAGCGTACGGGTTAGGATTAGGGGACGGGTGAGGGTCAGGCTTCGGGGAAGGGTTAGGGTTAGGGTTCGGGCTAGGGTTAGGGTTAGGGGATGGGGACGGTTTAGGGTCCAGGTGAGGGCACGACAACGCTTTAGGGGGAGCGTACGTGTGAGGGCGCGGGTTAGTGTCAGCGTACGGGTTAGGATTAGGGGACGGGTGAGGGTCAGGCTTCGGGGAAGGGTTAGGGTTAGGGTTCAGGCTAGGGTTAGGGTTAGGGGACGGGGACGGTTTAGGGTCCAGGTGAGGGCACGACAACACTTTAGGGGGAGCGTACGTGTGAGGGCGCGGGTTAGTGTCAGCGTACGGGTTAGGATTAGGGGACGGGTGAGGGTCAGGCTTCGGGGAAGGGTTAGGGTTAGGGTTCGGGCTAGGGTTAGGGTTAGGGGACGGGGACGGTTTAGGGTCCAGGTGACGGTACGACAACGCTTTAGGGGGAGCGTACGTGTGAGGGCACGGGTTAGTGTCAGCGTACGGGTTAGGATTAGGGGACGGGTGAGGGTCAGGCTTCGGGGAAGGGTTAGGGTTAGGGTTCGGGCTAGGGTTAGGGTTAGGGGACGGGGACGGTTTAGGGTCCAGGTGAGGGCACGACAACGCTTTAGGGGGAGCGTACGTGTGAGGGCGCGGGTTAGTGTCAGCGTACGGGTTAGGATTAGGGGACGGGTGAGGGTCAGGCTTCGGGGAAGGGTTAGGGTTAGGGTTCGGGCTAGGGTTAGGGTTAGGGGACGGGGACGGTTTAGGGTCCAGGTGAGGGTACGACAACGCTTTAGGGGGAGCGTACATGTGAGGGCACGGGTTAGTGTCAGCGTACGGGTTAGGTTTAGGGGACGGGTGAGGGTCAGGCTTCGGGGAAGGGTTAGGGTTAGGGTTCGGGCTAGGGTTAGGGTTAGGGGACGGGGACGGTTTAGGGTCCAGGTGAGGGAACGACAACGCTTTAGGGGGAGCGTACGTGTGAGGGCGCGGGTTAGTATCAGCGTACGATTTAGGATTAGGGGGCGGGTGAGGGTCAGGCTTCGGGGAAGGGTTAGGGTTAGGGTTCCGGCTAGGGTTAGGGTCAGGGGACGGGGACGGTTTAGGGTCCAGGTGAGGGTACGACAACGCTTTAGGGGGAGCGTACGTGTGAGGACGCGGGTAAGTGTCAGCGTACGGGTTAGCATTAGGGGACGGGTGAGGGTTAGGCTTCGAGGAAGTGTTAGGGTTAGGGTTCGGGCTAGGGTTAGGGTCAGGGGACGGGGACGGTTTAGGGTCCAGTTGAGGGTACGACAACACTTTAGGGGGAGCGTACGTGTGAGGGCGCGGGTTAGTGTCAGCGTACGGGTTAGGATTAGGGGACGGGTGAGGATCAGGCTTCGGGGAAGGGTTAGGGTTAGGGTTCGGGCTAGGGTTCGGGTTAGGGGACGGGGACGGTTTAGGGTCCATGTGAGGGTACGACAACGCTTTAGGGGGAGCGTACGTGTGAGGGCGCGGGTTAGTGTCAGCGTACGGGTTAGGATTAGGGGACGGGTGAGGGTCAGGCTTCGGGGAAGGGTTAGGGTTAGGGTTGGGGCTAGGGTTAGGATTAGGGGACGGGGACGGTTTAGGGTCCAGGTGAGGGCACGACAACGCTTTAGGGGGAGCATACTTGTGAGAGCGCGGGTTAGTGTCAGCGTACGGGTTAAGATTAGGGGACGGGTGAGGGTCAGGCTTCGGGGAAGGGTTAGGGTTAGGGTTCGGGCTAGGGTTAGGGTTAGGGGACGGGGACGGTTTAGGGTCCAGGTAAGGGCACGACAACACTTTAGGGGGAGCGTACGTGTGAGGGCGCGGGTTAGTGTCAGCGTACGGGTTAGGATTAGGGGACGGGTGAGGGTCAGGCTTCGGGGAAGGGTTAGGGTTAGGGTTCGGGCTAGGGTTAGGGTTAGGGGACGGGGACGGTTTAGGGTCCAGGTGAGGGCACGACAACGCTTTAGGGGGAGCGTACGTGTGAAAGTGCGGGTTAGTGTCAGCGTACGGGTTAGGATTAGGGGACGGGTGAGGGTCAGGCTTCGGAGAAGGGTTAGTGTTAGGGTTCGGGCTAGGGTTAGGGTTAGGGGACGGGGACGGTTTAGGGTCCAGGTGAGGGCACGACAACGCTTTAGGGGGAGCGTACGTGTGAGGGCGCGGGTTAGTGTCAGCGTACGGGTTAGGATTAGGGGACGGGTGAGGGTCAGGCTTCGGGGAAGGGTTAGGGTTAGGGTTCGGGCTAGGGTTAGGGTTAGGGGACGGGGACGGTTTAGGGTCCAGGTGAGGGCACGACAACACTTTAGGGGGAGCGTACGTGTGAGGGCGCGGGTTAGTGTCAGCGTACGGGTTAGGATTAGGGGACGGGTGAGGGTCAGGCTTCGGGGAAGGGTTAGGGTTAGGGTTCGGGCTAGGGTTAGGGTTAGGGGACGGGGACGGTTTAGGGTCCAGGTGAGGGCCCGACAACGCTTTAGGGGGAGCGTACGTGTGAGGGCGCGGGTTAGTGTCAGCGTACGGTTTAGGATTAGGGGACGGGTGAGGGTCAGGCTTCGGGGAAGGGTTAGGGTTAGGGTTCCGGCTAGGGTTAGGCTTAGGGGACGGGGACGGTTTAGGGTCCAGGTGAGGGCACGACAACGCTTTAGGGGGAGCGTACGTGTGAGGGCGCGGGTTAGTGTCAGCGTACGGGTTAGGATTAGGGGACGGGTGAGGATCAGGCTTCGGAGAAGGTTTAGTGTTAGGGTTCGGGCTAGGGTTAGGGTTAGGGGACGGGGACGGTTTAGGGTCCATGTGAGGGTACTACAACGCTTTAGGGGGAGCGTACGTGTGAGGGCGCGGGTTAGTGTCAGCGTACGGGTTAGGATTAGGGGACGGGTGAGTGTCAGGCTTCGGGGAAGGGTTAGGGTTAGGGTTCGGGCTAGGGTTAGGGTTAGGGGACGGGGACGGTTTAGGGTCCAGGTGAGGGCACGACAACGCTTTAGGGGGAGCGTACGTGTGAGAGCGCGGGTTAGTGTCAGCGTACGGGTTAGGATTAGGGGACGGGTGAGGGTCAGGCTTCGGAGAAGGGTTAGTGCTAGGGTTCGGGCTAGGGTTAGGGTTAGGGGATGGGGACGGTTTAGGGTCCAGGTGAGGGCACGACAACGCTTTAGGGGGAGCGTACGTGTGAGGGCGCGGGTTAGTGTCAGCATACGGGTTAGGATTAGGGGACGGGTGAGGGTCAGGCTTCGGGGAAGGGTTAGGGTTAGGGTTCGGGCTAGGGTTAGGGTTAGGGGACGGGGACGGTTTAGGGTCCAGGTGAGGGCACGACAACACTTTAGGGGGAGCGTACGTGTGAGGGCGCGGGTTAGTGTCAGCGTACGGGTTAGGATTAGGGGACGGGTGAGGGTCAGGCTTCGGGGAAGGGTTAGGGTTAGGGTTCGGGCTAGGGTTAGGGTTAGGGGACGGGGACGGTTTAGGGTCCAGGTGAGGGCACGACAACGCTTTAGGGGGAGCGTACGTGTGAAGGCGCGGGTTAGTGTCAGCGTACGGGTTAGGATTAGGGGACGGGTGAGGGGCAGGCTTCGGAGAAGGGTTAGGGTTAGGGTTCGGGCTAGGGTTAGGGTTAGGGGACGGGGACGGTTTAGGGTCCAGGTGAGGGCACGACAACGCTTTAGGGGGAGCGTACGTGTGAGGGCGCGGGTTAGTGTCAGCGTACGGGTTAGGATTAGGGGACGGGTGAGGGTCAGGCTTCGGGGAAGGGTTAGGGTTAGGGTTCGGGCTAGGGTTAGGGTTAGGGGACGGGGACGGTTTAGGGTCCAGGTGAGGGCACGACAACGCTTTAGGGGGAGCGTACGTGTGAGGGCGCGTGTTAGTGTCAGCGTACGGTTTAGGATTAGGGGACGGGTGAGGGTCAGGCTTCGGGGAAGGGTTAGGGTTAGGGTTCCGGCTAGGGTTAGGGTTAGGGGACGGGGACGGTTTAGGGTCCAGGTGAGGGTACGACAACGCTTTAGGGGGAGCGAACGTGTGAGGACGCGGGTAAGTGTCAGCGTACGGGTTAGCATTAGGGGACGGGTGAGGGTTAGGCTTCGGGGAAGTGTTAGGGTTAGGGTTCGGGCTAGGGTTAGGGTCAGGGGACGGGGACGGTTTAGGGTCCAGGTGAGGGTACGATAACGCTTTAGGGGGAGCGTAAGTGTGAGGGCGCGGGTTAGTGTCAGCGTACGGGTTAGGATTATGGGACGGGTGAGGGTCAGGCTTCGGAGAAGTGTTAGGGTTAGGGTTCGGGCTAGGGTTAGGGTTAGGGGACGGGGACGGTTTAGGGTCCAGGTGAGGGCACGACAACGCTTTAGGGGGAGCGTACGTGTGAGGGCGCGGGTTAGTGTCAGCGTACGGTTTAGGATTAGGGGACGGGTGACGGTCAGGCTTCGGGGAAGGATTAGGGTTAGGGTTCCTGCTAGGGTTAGGGTTAGGGGACGGGGACGGTTTAGGGTCCAGGTGAGGGTACGACAACGCTTTAGGGGGAGCGTACGTGTGAGGGCGCGGGTTAGTGTCAGCGTACGGGTTAGGATTAGGGGACGGGTGAGGGTCAGGCTTCGGGGAAGGGTTAGGGATAGGGTTCCGGCTAGGGTTAGGGTTAGGGGATGGGGACGGTTTAGGGTCCAGGTGAGGGCACGACAACGCTTTAGGGGGAGCGTACGTGTGAGAGTGCGGGTTAGTGTCAGCGTACGGGTTAGGATTAGGGGACGGGTGAGGGTCAGGCTTCGGAGAAGGGTTAGTGTTAGGGTTCGGGCTAGGGTTAGGGTTAGGGGACGGGGACGGTTTAGGGTCCAGGTGAGGGCACGACAACGCTTTAGGGGGAGCGTACGTGTGAGGGCGCGGGTTAGTGTCAGCGTACGGGTTAGGATTAGGGGACGGGTGAGGGTCAGGCTTCGGGGAAGGTTTAGGGTTAGGGTTCGGGCTAGGGTTAGGGTTAGGGGACGGGGACGGTTTAGGGTCCAGGTGAGGGCACGACAACACTTTAGGGGGAGCGTACGTGTGAGGGCGCGGGTTAGTGTCAGCGTACGGGTTAGGATTAGGGGACGGGTGAGGGTCAGGCTTCGGGGAAGGGTTAGGGTTAGGGTTCGGGCTAGGGTTAGGGTTAGGGGACGGGGACGGTTTAGGGTCCAGGTGAGGGCACGACAACGCTTTAGGGGGAGCGTACGTGTGAGGGCGCGGGTTAGTGTCAGCGTACGGTTTAGGATTAGGGGACGGGTGAGGGTCAGGCTTCGGGGAAGGGTTAGGGTTAGGGTTCCGGCTAGGGTTAGGCTTAGGGGACGGGGACGGTTTAGGGTCCAGGTGAGGGCACGACAACGCTTTAGGGGGAGCGTACGTGTGAGGGCGCGGGTTAGTGTCAGCGTACGGGTTAGGATTAGGGGACGGGTGAGGATCAGGCTTCGGAGAAGGTTTAGTGTTAGGGTTCGGGCTAGGGTTAGGGTTAGGGGACGGGGACGGTTTAGGGTCCATGTGAGGGTACGACAACGCTTTAGGGGGAGCGTACGTGTGAGGGCGCGGGTTAGTGTCAGCGTACGGGTTAGGATTAGGGGACGGGTGAGGGTCAGGCTTCGGGGAAGGGTTAGGGTTAGGGTTCGGGCTAGGGTTAGGGTTAGGGGACGGGGACGGTTTAGGGTCCAGGTGAGGGCACGACAACGCTTTAGGGGGAGCGTACGTGTGAGAGCGCGGGTTAGTGTCAGCGTACGGGTTAGGATTAGGGGACGGGTGAGGGTCAGGCTTCGGAGAAGGGTTAGTGTTAGGGTTCGGGCTAGGGTTAGGGTTAGGGGATGGGGACGGTTTAGGGTCCAGGTGAGGGCACGACAACGCTTTAGGGGGAGCGTACGTGTGAGGGCGTGGGTTAGTGTCAGCGTACGGGTTAGGATTAGGGGACGGGTGAGGGTCAGGCTTCGGGGAAGGGTTAGGGTTAGGGTTCGGGCTAGGGTTAGGGTTAGGGGACGGGGACGGTTTAGGGTCCAGGTGAGGGCACGACAACACTTTAGGGGGAGCGTACGTGTGAGGGCGCGGGTTAGTGTCAGCGTACGGGTTAGGATTAGGGGACGGGTGAGGGTCAGGCTTCGGGGAAGGGTTAGGGTTAGGGTTCGGGCTAGGGTTAGGGTTAGGGGACGGGGACGATTTAGGGTCCAGGTGAGGGCACGACAACGCTTTAGGGGGAGCGTACGTGTGAAGGCGCGGGTTAGTGTCAGCGTACGGGTTAGGATTAGGGGACGGGTGAGGGGCAGGCTTCGGAGAAGGGTTAGGGTTAGGGTTCGGGCTAGGGTTAGGGTTAGGGGACGGGGACGGTTTAGGGTGCAGGTGAGGGCACGACAACGCTTTAGGGGGAGCGTACGTGTGAGGGCGCGGGTTAGTGTCAGCGTACGGGTTAGGATTAGGGGACGGGTGAGGGTCAGGCTTCGGGGAAGGGTTAGGGTTAGGGTTCGGGCTAGGGTTAGGGTTAGGGGACGGGGACGGTTTAGGGTCCAGGGGAGGGCACGACAACGCTTTAGGGGGAGCGTACGTGTGAGGGCGCGGTTTAGTGTCAGCGTACGGGTTAGGATTAGTGGACGGGTGAGGGTCAGGCTTCGGGGAAGGGTTAGGGTTAGGGTTCGGGCTAGGGTTAGGGTTAGGGAACGGGGACGGTTTAGGGTCCAGGTGAGGGCACGACAACACTTTAGGGGGAGCGTACGTGTGAGGGCGCGGGTTAGTGTCAGCGTACGGGTTAGGATTAGGGGACGGGTGAGGGTCAGGCTTCGGGGAAGGGTTAGGGTTAGGGTTCGGGCTAGGGTTAGGGTTAGGGGACGGGGACGGTTTAGGGTCCAGGTGACGGTACGACAACGCTTTAGGGGGAGCGTACGTGTGAGGGCACGGGTTAGTGTCAGCGTACGGGTTAGGATTAGGGGACGGGTGAGGGTCAGGCTTCGGGGAAGGGTTAGGGTTAGGGTTCGGGCTAGGGTTAGGGTTAGGGGACGGGGACGGTTTAGGGTCCAGGTGAGGGCACGACAACGCTTTAGGGGGAGCGTACGTGTGAGGGCGCGGGTTAGTGTCAGCGTACGGGTTAGGATTAGGGGACGGGTGAGGGTCAGGCTTCGGGGAAGGGTTAGGGTTAGGGTTCGGGCTAGGGTTAGGGTTAGGGGACGGGGACGGTTTAGGGTCCAGGTGAGGGTACGACAACGCTTTAGGGGGAGCGTACATGTGAGGGCACGGGTTAGTGTCAGCGTACGGGTTAGGTTTAGGGGACGGGTGAGGGTCAGGCTTCGGGGAAGGGTTAGGGTTAGGGTTCGGGCTAGGGTTAGGGTTAGGGGACGGGGACGGTTTAGGGTCCAGGTGAGGGCACGACAACGCTTTAGGGGGAGCGTACGTGTGAGGGCGCGGGTTAGTATCAGCGTACGATTTAGGATTAGGGGACGGGTGACGGTCAGGCTTCGGGGAAGGGTTAGGGTTAGGGTTCCGGCTAGGGTTAGGGTCAGGGGACGGGGACGGTTTAGGGTCCAGGTGAGGGTACGACAACGCTTTAGGGGGAGCGTACGTGTGAGGACGCGGGTAAGTGTCAGCGTACGGGTTAGCATTAGGGGACGGGTGAGGGTTAGGCTTCGAGGAAGTGTTAGGGTTAGGGTTCGGGCTAGGGTTAGGGTCAGGGGACGGGGACGGTTTAGGGTCCAGGTGAGGGTACGACAACACTTTAGGGGGAGCGTACGTGTGAGGGCGCGGGTTAGTGTCAGCGTACGGGTTAGGATTAGGGGACGGGTGAGGATCAGGCTTCGGGGAAGGGTTAGGGTTAGGGTTCGGGCTAGGGTTAGGGTTAGGGGACGGGGACGGTTTAGGGTCCATGTGAGGGTACGACAACGCTTTAGGGGGAGCGTACGTGTGAGGGCGCGGGTTAGTGTCAGCGTACGGGTTAGGATTAGGGGACGGGTGAGGGTCAGGCTTCGGGGAAGGGTTAGGGTTAGGGTTCGGGCTAGGGTTAGGGTTAGGGGACGGGGACGGTTTAGGGTCCAGGTGAGGGCACGACAACGCTTTAGGGGGAGCGTACGTGTGAGGGCGCGGGTTAGTGTCAGCGTACGGGTTAGGATTAGGGGACGGGTGAGGGTCAGGCTTCGGGGAAGGGTTAGGGTTAGGGTTCGGGCTAGGGTTAGGGTTAGGGGACGGGGACGGTTTAGGGTCCAGGTGAGGGCACGACAACACTTTAGGGGGAGCGTACGTGTGAGGGCGCGGGTTAGTGTCAGCGTACGGGTTAGGATTAGGGGACGGGTGAGGGTCAGGCTTCGGGGAAGGGTTAGGGTTAGGGTTCGGGCTAGGGTTAGGGTTAGGGGACGGGGACGGTTTAGGGTCCAGGTGAGGGCACGACAACGCTTTAGGGGGAGCGTACGTGTGAGGGCGCGGGTTAGTGTCAGCGTACGGTTTAGGATTAGGGGACGGGTGAGGGTCAGGCTTCGGGGAAGGGTTAGGGTTAGGGTTCCGGCTAGGGTTAGGCTTAGGGGACGGGGACGGTTTAGGGTCCAGGTGAGGGCACGACAACGCTTTAGGGGGAGCGTACGTGTGAGGGCGCGGGTTAGTGTCAGCGTACGGGTTAGGATTAGGGGACGGGTGAGGATCAGGCTTCGGAGAAGGTTTAGTGTTAGGGTTCGGGCTAGGGTTAGGGTTAGGGGACGGGGACGGTTTAGGGTCCATGTGAGGGTACGACAACGCTTTAGGGGGAGCGTACGTGTGAGGGCGCGGGTTAGTGTCAGCGTACGGGTTAGGATTAGGGGACGGGTGAGGGTCAGGCTTCGGGGAAGGGTTAGGGTTAGGGTTCGGGCTAGGGTTAGGGTTAGGGGACGGGGACGGTTTAGGGTCCAGGTGAGGGCACGACAACGCTTTAGGGGGAGCGTATGTGTGAGAGCGCGGGTTAGTGTCAGCGTACGGGTTAGGATTAGGGGACGGGTGAGGGTCAGGCTTCGGAGAAGGGTTAGTGTTAGGGTTCGGGCTAGGGTTAGGGTTAGGGGATGGGGACGGTTTAGGGTCCAGGTGAGGGCACGACAACGCTTTAGGGGGAGCGTACGTGTGAGGGCGCGGGTTAGTGTCAGCGTACGGGTTAGGATTAGGGGACGGGTGAGGGTCAGGCTTCGGGGAAGGGTTAGGGTTAGGGTTCGGGCTAGGGTTAGGGTTAGGGGACGGGGACGGTTTAGGGTCCAGGTGAGGGCACGACAACACTTTAGGGGGAGCGTACGTGTGAGGGCGCGGGTTAGTGTCAGCGTACGGGTTAGGATTAGGGGACGGGTGAGGGTCAGGCTTCGGGGAAGGGTTAGGGTTAGGGTTCGGGCTAGGGTTAGGGTTAGGGGACGGGGACGATTTAGGGTCCAGGTGAGGGCACGACAACGCTTTAGGGGGAGCGTACGTGTGAAGGCGCGGGTTAGTGTCAGCGTACGGGTTAGGATTAGGGGACGGGTGAGGGGCAGGCTTCGGAGAAGGGTTAGGGTTAGGGTTCGGGCTAGGGTTAGGGTTAGGGGACGGGGACGGTTTAGGGTGCAGGTGAGGGCACGACAACGCTTTAGGGGGAGCGTACATGTGAGGGCGCGGGTTAGTGTCAGCGTACGGGTTAGGATTAGGGGACGGGTGAGGGTCAGGCTTCGGGGAAGGGTTAGGGTTAGGGTTCGGGCTAGGGTTAGGGTTAGGGGACGGGGACGGTTTAGGGTCCAGGTGAGGGCACGACAACGCTTTAGGGGGAGCGTACGTGTGAGGGCGCGTGTTAGTGTCAGCGTACGGTTTAGGATTAGGGGACGGGTGAGTGTCAGGCTTCGGGGAAGGGTTAGGGTTAGGGTTCAGGCTAGGGTTAGGGTTAGGGGACGGGGACGGTTTAGGGTCCAGGTGAGGGTACGACAACGCTTTAGGGGGAGCGAACGTGTGAGGACGCGGGTAAGTGTCAGCGTACGGGTTAGCATTAGGGGACGGGTGAGGGTTAGGCTTCGGGGAAGTGTTAGGGTTAGGGTTCGGGCTAGGGTTAGGGTCAGGGGACGGGGACGGTTTAGGGTCCAGGTGAGGGTACGATAACGCTTTAGGGGGAGCGTAAGTGTGAGGGCGCGGGTTAGTGTCAGCGTACGGGTTAGGATTATGGGACGGGTGAGGGTCAGGCTTCGGAGAAGTGTTAGGGTTAGGGTTCGGGCTAGGGTTAGGGTTAGGGGACGGGGACGGTTTAGGGTCCAGGTGAGGGCACGACAACGCTTTAGGGGGAGCGTACGTGTGAGGGCGCGGGTTAGTGTCAGCGTACGGTTTAGGATTAGGGGACGGGTGACGGTCAGGCTTCGGGGAAGGATTAGGGTTAGGGTTCCTGCTAGGGTTAGGGTTAGGGGACGGGGACGGTTTAGGGTCCAGGTGAGGGTACGACAACGCTTTAGGGGGAGCGTACGTGTGAGGGCGCGGGTTAGTGTCAGCGTACGGGTTAGCATTAGGGGACGGGTGAGGGTCAGGCTTCGGGGAAGGGTTAGGGATAGGGTTCCGGCTAGGGTTAGGGTTAGGGGATGGGGACGGTTTAGGGTCCAGGTGAGGGCACGACAACGCTTTAGGGGGAGCGTACGTGTGAGAGTGCGGGTTAGTGTCAGCGTACGGGTTAGGATTAGGGGACGGGTGAGGGTCAGGCTTCGGAGAAGAGTTAGTGTTAGGGTTCGGGCTAGGGTTAGGGTTAGGGGACGGGGACGGTTTAGGGTCCAGGTGAGGGCACGACAACGCTTTAGGGGGAGCGTACGTGTGAGGGCGCGGGTTAGTGTCAGCGTACGGGTTAGGATTAGGGGACGGGTGAGGGTCAGGCTTCGGGGAAGGGTTAGGGTTAGGGTTCGGGCTAGGGTTAGGGTTAGGGGACGGGGACGGTTTAGGGTCCAGGTGAGGGCACGACAACACTTTAGGGGGAGCGTACGTGTGAGGGCGTGGGTTAGTGTCAGCGTACGGGTTAGGATTAGGGGACGGGTGAGGGTCAGGCTTCGGGGAAGGGTTAGGGTTAGGGTTCGGGCTAGGGTTAGGGTTAGGGGACGGGGACGGTTTAGGGTCCAGGTGAGGGCACGACAACGCTTTAGGGGGAGCGTACGTGTGAGGGCGCGGGTTAGTGTCAGCGTACGGTTTAGGATTAGGGGACGGGTGAGGGTCAGGCTTCGGGGAAGGGTTAGGGTTAGGGTTCTGGCTAGGGTTAGGCTTAGGGGACGGGGACGGTTTAGGGTCCAGGTGAGGGCACGACAACGCTTTAGGGGGAGCGTACGTGTGAGGGCGCGGGTTAGTGTCAGCGTACGGGTTAGGATTAGGGGACGGGTGAGGATCAGGCTTCGGAGAAGGTTTAGTGTTAGGGTTCGGGCTAGGGTTAGGGTTAGGGGACGGGGACGGTTTAGGGTCCATGTGAGGGTACGACAACGCTTTAGGGGGAGCGTACGTGTGAGGGCGCGGGTTAGTGTCAGCGTACGGGTTAGGATTAGGGGACGGGTGAGGGTCAGGCTTCGGGGAAGGGTTAGGGTTAGGGTTCGGGCTAGGGTTAGGGTTAGGGGACGGGGACGGTTTAGGGTCCAGGTGAGGGCACGACAACGCTTTAGGGGGAGCGTACGTGTGAGAGCGCGGGTTAGTGTCAGCGTACGGTTTAGGATTAGGGGACGGGTGAGGGTCAGGCTTCGGAGAAGGGTTAGTGTTAGGGTTCGGGCTAGGGTTAGGGTTAGGGGATGGGGACGGTTTAGGGTCCAGGTGAGGGCACGACAACGCTTTAGGGGGAGCGTACGTGTCAGGGCGCGGGTTAGTGTCAGCGTACGGGTTAGGATTAGGGGACGGGTGAGGGTCAGGCTTCGGGGAAGGGTTAGGGTTAGGGTTCGGGCTAGGGTTAGGGTTAGGGGACGGGGACGGTTTAGGGTCCAGGTGAGGGCACGACAACACTTTAGGGGGAGCGTACGTGTGAGGGCGCGGGTTAGTGTCAGCGTACGGGTTAGGATTAGGGGACGGGTGAGGGTCAGGCTTCGGGGAAGGGTTAGGGTTAGGGTTCGGGCTAGGGTTAGGGTTAGGGGACGGGGACGGTTTAGGGTCCAGGTGAGGGTACGACAACGCTTTAGGGGGAGCGTACATGTGAGGGCACGGTTTAGTGTCAGCGTACGGGTTAGGTTTAGGGGACGGGTGAGGGTCAGTCTTCGGGGAAGGTTTAGGGTTAGGGTTCGGGCTAGGGTTAGGGTTAGGGGACGGGGACGGTTTAGGGTCCAGGTGAGGGCACGACAACGCTTTAGGGGGAGCGTACGTGTGAGGGCGCGGGTTAGTATCAGCGTACGATTTAGGATTAGGGGACGGGTGACGGTCAGGCTTCGGGGAAGTGTTAGGGTTAGGGTTCCGGCTAGGGTTAGGGTCAGGGGACGGGGACGGTTTAGGGTCCAGGTGAGGGTACGACAACGCTTTAGGGGGAGCGTACGTGTGAGGACGCGGGTAGGTGTCAGCGTACGGGTTAGCATTAGGGGACGGGTGAGGGTTAGGCTTCGAGGAAGTGTTAGGGTTAGGGTTCGGGCTAGGGTTAGGGTCAGGGGACGGGGACGGTTTAGGGTCCAGGTGAGGGTACGACAACACTTTAGGGGGAGCGTACGTGTGAGGGCGCGGGTTAGTGTCAGCGTATGGGTTAGGATTAGGGGACGGGTGAGGATCAGGCTTCGGGGAAGGGTTAGGGTTAGGGTTCGGGCTAGGGTTAGGGTTAGGGGACGGGGACGGTTTAGGGTCCATGTGAGGGTACCACAACGCTTTAGGGGGAGCGTACGTGTGAGGGCGCGGGTTAGTGTCAGCGTACGGGTTAGGATTAGGGGACGGGTGAGGGTCAGGCTTCGGGGAAGGGTTAGGGTTAGGGTTCGGGCTAGGGTTAGGGTTAGGGGACGGGGACGGTTTAGGGTCCAGGTGAGGGCACGACAACGCTTTAGGGGGAGCATACTTGTGAGAGCGCGGGTTAGTGTCAGCGTACGGGTTAAGATTAGGGGACGGGTGAGGGTCAGGCTTCGGGGAAGGGTTAGGGTTAGGGTTCGGGCTAGGGTTAGGGTTAGGGGACGGGGACGGTTTAGGGTCCAGGTAAGGGCACGACAACACTTTAGGGGGAGCGTACGTGTGAGGGCGCGGGTTAGTGTCAGCGTACGGGTTAGGATTAGGGGACGGGTGAGGGTCAGGCTTCGGGGAAGGGTTAGGGTTAGGGTTCGGGCTAGGGTTAGGGTTAGGGGACGGGGACGGTTTAGCGTCCAGGTGAGGGCACGACAACGCTTTAGGGGGAGCGTACGTGTGAGGGCGCGGGTTAGTGTCAGCGTACGGTTTAGGATTAGGGGACGGGTGAGGGTCAGGCTTCGGGGAAGGGTTAGGGTTAGGGTTCCGGCTAGGGTTAGGCTTAGGGGACGGGGACGGTTTAGGGTCCAGGTGAGGGTACGACAACGCTTTAGGGGGAGCGTACGTGTGAGGGCGCGGGTTAGTGTCAGCGTACGGGTTTGCATTAGGGGACGGGTGAGGATCAGGCTTCGGGGAAGGGTTAGGGTTAGGGTTCGGGCTAGGTTTCGGGTTAGGGGACGGGGACGGTTTAGGGTCCAGGTGAGGGCACGACAACACTTTAGGGGGAGCGTACGTGTGAGGGCGCGGGTTAGTGTCAGCGTACGGGTTAGGATTAGGGGATGGGTGAGGGTCAGGCTTCGGGGAAGGGTTAGGGTTAGGGTTCGGGCTAGGGTTAGGGTTAGGGGACGGGGACAGTTTAGGGTCCAGGTGAGGGCACGACAACGCTTTAGGGGGAGCGTACGTGTGAGGGCGCGTGTTAGTGTCAGCGTACGGTTTAGGATTAGGGGACGGGTGAGGGTCAGGCTTCGGGGAAGGGTTAGGGTTAGGGTTCCGGCTAGGGTTAGGGTTAGGGGACGGGGACGGTTTAGGGTCCAGGTGAGGGTACGACAACGCTTTAGGGGGAGCGAACGTGTGAGGACACGGGTAAGTGTCAGCGTACGGGTTAGCATTAGGGGACGGGTGAGGGTTAGGCTTCGGGGAAGTGTTAGGGTTAGGGTTCGGGCTAGGGTTAGGGTCAGGGGACGGGGACGGTTTAGGGTCCAGGTGAGGGTACGATAACGCTTTAGGGGGAGCGTACGTGTGAGGGCGCGGGTTAGTGTCAGCGTACGGGTTAGGATTAGGGGACGGGTGAGGGTCAGGCTTCGGGGAAGGGTTAGGGATAGGGTTCCGGCTAGGGTTAGGGTTAGGGGATGGGGACGGTTTAGGGTCCAGGTGAGGGCACGACAACGCTTTAGGGGGAGCGTACGTGTGAGAGTGCGGGTTAGTGTCAGCGTACGGGTTAGGATTAGAGGACGGGTGAGGGTCAGGCTTCGGAGAAGCGTTAGTGTTAGGGTTCGGGCTAGGGTTAGGGTTAGGGGACGGGGACGGTTTAGGGTCCAGGTGAGGGCACGACAACGCTTTAGGGGGAGCGAACGTGTGAGGACGCGGGTAAGTGTCAGCGTACGGGTTAGCATTAGGGGACGGGTGAGGGTTAGGCTTCGGGGAAGTGTTAGGGTTAGGGTTCGGGCTAGGGTTAGGGTCAGGGGACAGGGACGGTTTAGGGTCCAGGTGAGGGTACGATAACGCTTTAGGGGGAGCGTAAGTGTGAGGGCGCGGGTTAGTGTCAGCGTACGGGTTAGGATTAGGGGACGGGTGATGGTCAGGCTTCGGGGAAGGGTTAGGGATAGGGTTCCGGCTAGGGTTAGGGTTAGGGGATGGGGACGATTTAGGGTCCAGGTGAGGGCACGACAACGCTTTAGGGGGAGCGTACGTGTGAGAGTGCGGGTTAGTGTCAGCGTACGGGTTAGGATTAGAGGACGGGTGAGGGTCAGGCTTCGGAGAAGGGTTAGTGTTAGGGTTCGGGCTAGGGTTAGGGTTAGGGGACGGGGACGGTTTAGGGTCCAGGTGAGGGCACGACAACGCTTTAGGGGGAGCGAACGTGTGAGGACGCGGGTAAGTGTCAGCGTACGGGTTAGCATTAGGGGACGGGTGAGGGTTAGGCTTCGGGGAAGTGTTAGGGTTAGGGTTCGGGCTAGGGTTAGGGTCAGGGGACGGGGACGGTTTAGGGTCCAGGTGAGGGTACGATAACGCTTTAGGGGGAGCGTAAGTGTGAGGGCGCGGGTTAGTGTCAGCGTACGGGTTAGGATTATGGGACGGGTGAGGGTCAGGCTTCGGAGAGGTGTTAGGGTTAGGGTTCGGGCTAGGGTTAGGGTTAGGGGACGGCGACGGTTTAGGGTCCAGGTGAGGGCACGACAACGCTTTAGGGGGAGCGTACGTGTGAGGGCGCGGGTTAGTGTCAGCGTACGGTTTAGGATTAGGGGACGGGTGACGGTCAGGCTTCGGGGAAGGATTAGGGTTAGGGTTCATGCTAGGGTTAGGGTTAGGGGACGGGGACGGTTTAGGGTCCAGGTGAGGGTACGACAACGCTTTAGGGGGAGCGTACGTGTGAGGGCGCGGGTTAGTGTCAGCGTACGGGTTAGGATTAGGGGACGGGTGAGGGTCAGGCTTCGGGGAAGGGTTAGGGATAGGGTTCCGGCTAGGGTTAGGGTTAGGGGATGGGGACGGTTTAGGGTCCAGGTGAGGGCACGACAACGCTTTAGGGGGAGCGTACGTGTGAGAGTGCGGGTTAGTGTCAGCGTACGGGTTAGGATTAGGGGACGGGTGAGGGTCAGGCTTCGGAGAAGGGTTAGTGTTAGGGTTCAGGCTAGGGTTAGGGTTAGGGGACGGGGACGGTTTAGGGTCCAGGTGAGGGCACGACAACGCTTTAGGGGGAGCGTACGTGTGAGGGCGCGGGTTAGTGTCAGCGTACGGGTTAGGATTAGGGGACGGGTGAGGGTCAGGCTTCGGGGAAGGGTTAGGGTTAGGGTTCGGGCTAGGGTTAGGGTTAGGGGACGGGGACGGTTTAGGGTCCAGGTGAGGGCACGACAACACTTTAGGGGGAGCGTACGTGTGAGGGCGCGGGTTAGTGTCAGCGTACGGGTTAGGATTAGGGGACGGGTGAGGGTCAGGCTTCGGGGAAGTGTTAGGGTTAGGGTTCGGGCTAGGGTTAGGGTTAGGGGACGGGGACGGTTTAGGGTCCAGGTGAGGGCACGACAACGCTTTAGGGGGAGCGTACGTGTGAGGGCGCGGGTTAGTGTCAGCGTACGGTTTAGGATTAGGGGACGGGTGAGGGTCAGGCTTCGGGGAAGGGTTAGGGTTAGGGTTCGGGCTAGGGTTAGGGTTAGGGGACGGGGACGGTTTAGGGTCCAGGTGAGGGCACGACAACACTTTAGGGGGAGCGTACGTGTGAGGGCGCGGGTTAGTGTCAGCGTACGGGTTAGGATTAGGGGACGGGTGAGGGTCAGGCTTCGGGGAAGGGTTAGGGTTAGGGTTCGGGCTAGGGTTAGGGTTAGGGGACGGGGACGATTTAGGGTCCAGGTGAGGGCACGACAACGCTTTAGGGGGAGCGTACGTGTGAAGGCGCGGGTTAGTGTCAGCGTACGGGTTAGGATTAGGGGACGGGTGAGGGGCCGGCTTCGGAGAAGGGTTAGGGTTAGGGTTCGGGCTAGGGTTAGGGTTAGGGGACGGGGACGGTTTAGGGTCCAGGTGAGGGCACGACAACGCTTTAGGGGGAGCGTACGTGTGAGGGCGCGGGTTAGTGTCAGCGTACGGTTTAGGATTAGGGGACGGGTGACGGTCAGGCTTCGGGGAAGGGTTAGGGTTAGGGTTCCTGCTAGGGTTAGGGTTAGGGGACGGGGACGGTTTAGGGTCCAGGTGAGGGTACGACAACGCTTTAGGGGGAGCGTACGTGTGAGGGCGCGGGTTAGTGTCAGCGTACGGGTTAGGATTAGGGGACGGGTGAGGGTCAGGCTTCGGGGAAGGGTTAGGGATAGGGTTCCGGCTAGGGTTAGGGTTAGGGGATGGGGACTGTTTAGGGTCCAGGTGAGGGCACGACAACGCTTTAGGGGGAGCGTACGTGTGAGAGTGCGGGTTAGTGTCAGCGTACGGGTTAGGATTAGGGGACGGGTGAGGGTCAGGCTTCGGGGAAGGGTTAGGGTTAGGGTTCGGGCTAGGGTTAGGGTTAGGGGACGGGGACGGTTTAGGGTCCAGGTGAGGGCACGACAACACTTTAGGGGGAGTGTACGTGTGAGGGCGCGGGTTAGTGTCAGCGTACGGGTTAGGATTAGGGGACGGGTGAGGGTCAGGCTTCGGGGAAGGGTTAGGGTTAGGGTTCGGGCTAGACTTAGGGTTAGGGGACGGGGACGGTTTAGGGTCCAGGTGAGGGCACGACAACGCTTTAGGGGGAGCGGACGTGTGAGGGCGCGGGTTAGTGTCAGCGTACGGTTTAGGATTAGGGGACGGGTGAGGGTCAGGCTTCGGGGAAGGGTTAGGGTTAGGGTTCCGGCTAGGGTTAGGCTTAGGGGACGGGGACGGTTTAGGGTCCAGGTGAGGGCACGACAACGCTTTAGGGGGAGCGTACGTGTGAGGGCGCGGGTTAGTGTCAGCGTACGGATTAGGATTAGGGGACGGGTGAGGATCAGGCTTCGGAGAAGGTTTAGTGTTAGGGTTCGGGCTAGGGTTAGGGTTAGGGGACGGGGACGGTTTAGGGTCCATGTGAGGGTACGACAACGCTTTAGGGGGAGCGTACGTGTGAGGGCGCGGGTTAGTGTCAGCGTACGGGTTAGGATTAGGGGACGGGTGAGGGTCAGGCTTCGGGGAAGGGTTAGGGTTAGGGTTCGGGCTAGGGTTAGGGTTAGGGGACGGGGACGGTTTAGGGTCCAGGTGAGGGCACGACAACGCTTTAGGGGGAGCGTACGTGTGAGAGCGCGGGTTAGTGTCAGCGTACGGGTTAGGATTAGGGGACGGGTGAGGGTCAGGCTTCGGAGAAGGGTTAGTGTTAGGGTTCGGGCTAGGGTTAGGGTTAGGGGATGGGGACGGTTTAGGGTCCAGGTGAGGGCACGACAACGCTTTAGGGGGAGCGTACGTGTGAGGGCGCGGGTTAGTGTCAGCGTACGGGTTAGGATTAGGGGACGGGTGAGGGTCAGGCTTCGGGGAAGGGTTAGGGTTAGGGTTCGGGCTAGGGTTAGGGTTAGGGGACGGGGACGGTTTAGGGTCCAGGTGAGGGCACGACAACAATTTAGGGGGAGCGTACGTGTGAGGGCGCGGGTTAGTGTCAGCGTACGGGTTAGGATTAGGGGACGGGTGAGGGTCAGGCTTCGGGGAAGGGTTAGGGTTAGGGTTCGGGCTAGGGTTAGGGTTAGGGGACGGGGACGATTTAGGGTCCAGGTGAGGGCACGACAACGCTTTAGGGGGAGCGTACGTGTGAAGGCGCGGGTTAGTGTCAGCGTACGGGTTAGGATTAGGGGACGGGTGAGGGGCAGGCTTCGGAGAAGGGTTAGGGTTAGGGTTCGGGCTAGGGTTAGGGTTAGGGGACGGGGACGGTTTAGGGTCCAGGTGAGGGCACGACAACGCTTTAGGGGGAGCGTACGTGTGAGGGCGCGGGTTAGTGTCAGCGTACGGGTTAGGATTAGGGGACGGGTGAGGGTCAGGCTTCGGGGAAGGGTTAGGGTTAGGGTTCGGGCTAGGGTTAGGGTTAGGGGACGGGGACGGTTTAGGGTCCAGGTGAGGGCACGACAACGCTTTAGGGGGAGCGTACGTGTGAGGGCGCGTGTTAGTGTCAGCGTACGGTTTAGGATTAGGGGACGGGTGAGGGTCAGGCTTCGGGGAAGGGTTAGGGTTAGGGTTCCGGCTAGGGTTAGGGTTAGGGGACGGGGACGGTTTAGGGTCCAGGTGAGGGTACGACAACGCTTTAGGGGGAGCGAACGTGTGAGGACGCGGGTAAGTGTCAGCGTACGGGTTAGCATTAGGGGACGGGTGAGGGTTAGGCTTCGGGGAAGTGTTAGGGTTAGGGTTCGGGCTAGGGTTAGGGTCAGGGGACGGGGACGGTTTAGGGTCCAGGTGAGGGTACGATAACGCTTTAGGGGGAGCGTAAGTGTGAGGGCGCGGGTTAGTGTCAGCGTACGGGTTAGGATTATGGGACGGGTGAGGGTCAGGCTTCGGAGAAGTGTTAGGGTTAGGGTTCGGGCTAGGGTTAGGGTTAGGGGACGGGGACGGTTTAGGGTCCAGGTGAGGGCACGACAACGCTTTAGGGGGAGCGTACGTGTGAGGGCGCGGGTTAGTGTCAGCGTACGGTTTAGGATTAGGGGACGGGTGACGGTCAGGCTTCGGGGAAGGATTAGGGTTAGGGTTCCTGCTAGGGTTAGGGTTAGGGGACGGGGACGGTTTAGGGTCCAGGTGAGGGTACGACAACGCTTTAGGGGGAGCGTACGTGTGAGGGCGCGGATTAGTGTCAGCGTACGGGTTAGCATTAGGGGACTGGTGAGGGTCAGGCTTCGGGGAAGGGTTAGGGATAGGGTTCCGGCTAGGGTTAGGGTTAGGGGATGGGGACGGTTTAGGGTCCAGGTGAGGGCACGACAACGCTTTAGGGGGAGCGTACGTGTGAGAGTGCGGGTTAGTGTCAGCGTACGGGTTAGGATTAGGGGACGGGTGAGGGTCAGGCTTCGGAGAAGGGTTAGTGTTAGGGTTCGGGCTAGGGTTAGGGTTAGGGGACGGGGACGGTTTAGGGTCCAGGTGAGGGCACGACAACGCTTTAGGGGGAGCGTACGTGTGAGGGCGCGGGTTAGTGTCAGCGTACGGGTTAGGATTAGGGGACGGGTGAGGGTCAGGCTTCGGGGAAGGGTTAGGGTTAGGGTTCAGGCTAGGGTTAGGGTTAGGGGACGGGGACGGTTTAGGGTCCAGGTGAGGGCACGACAACACTTTAGGGGGAGCGTACGTGTGAGGGCGTGGGTTAGTGTCAGCGTACGGGTTAGGATTAGGGGACGGGTGAGGGTCAGGCTTCGGGGAAGGGTTAGGGTTAGGGTTCGGGCTAGGGTTAGGGTTAGGGGACGGGGACGGTTTAGGGTCCAGGTGAGGGCACGACAACGCTTTAGGGGGAGCGTACGTGTGAGGGCGCGGGTTAGTGTCAGCGTACGGTTTAGGATTAGGGGACGGGTGAGGGTCAGGCTTCGGGGAAGGGTTAGGGTTAGGGTTCTGGCTAGGGTTAGGCTTAGGGGACGGGGACGGTTTAGGGTCCAGGTGAGGGCACGACAACGCTTTAGGGGGAGCGTACGTGTGAGGGCGCGGGTTAGTGTCAGCGTACGGGTTAGGATTAGGGGACGGGTGAGGATCAGGCTTCGGAGAAGGTTTAGTGTTAGGGTTCGGGCTAGGGTTAGGGTTAGGGGACGGGGACGGTTTAGGGTCCATGTGAGGGTACGACAACGCTTTAGGGGGAGCGTACGTGTGAGGGCGCGGGTTAGTGTCAGCGTACAGGTTAGGATTAGGGGACGGGTGAGGGTCAGGCTTCGGGCAAGGGTTAGGGTTAGGGTTCGGGCTAGGGTTAGGGTTAGGGGACGGGGACGGTTTAGGGTCCAGGTGAGGGCACGACAACGCTTTAGGGGGAGCGTACGTGTGAGAGCGCGGGTTAGTGTCAGCGTACGGGTTAGGATTAGGGGACGGGTGAGGGTCAGGCTTCGGAGAAGGGTTTGTGTTAGGGTTCGGGCTAGGGTTAGGGTTAGGGGATGGGGACGGTTTAGGGTCCAGGTGAGGGCACGACAACGCTTTAGGGGGAGCGTACGTGTCAGGGCGCGGGTTAGTGTCAGCGTACGGGTTAGGATTAGGGGACGGGTGAGGGTCAGGCTTCGGGGAAGGGTTAGGGTTAGGGTTCGGGCTAGGGTTAGGGTTAGGGGACGGGGACGGTTTAGGGTCCAGGTGAGGGCACGACAACACTTTAGGGGGAGCGTACGTGTGAGGGCGCGGGTTAGTGTCAGCGTACGGGTTAGGATTAGGGGACGGGTGAGGGTCAGGCTTCGGGGAAGGGTTAGGGTTAGGGTTCGGGCTAGGGTTAGGGTTAGGGGACGGGGACGATTTAGGGTCCAGGTGAGGGCACGACAACGCTTTAGGGGGAGCGTACGTGTGAAGGCGCGGGTTAGTGTCAGCGTACGGGTTAGGATTAGGGGACGGGTGAGGGGCAGGCTTCGGAGAAGTGTTAGGGTTAGGGTTCGGGCTAGGGTTAGGGTTAGGGGACGGGGACGGTTTAGGGTCCAGGTGAGGGCACGACAACGCTTTAGGGGGAGCGTACGTGTGAGGGCGCGGGTTAGTGTCAGCGTACGGGTTAGGATTAGGGGACGGGTGAGGGTCAGGCTTCGGGGAAGGGTTAGGGTTAGGGTTCGGGCTAGGGTTAGGGTTAGGGGACGGGGACGGTTTAGGGTCCAGGTGACGGTACGACAACGCTTTAGGGGGAGCATACGTGTGAGGGCATGGGTTAGTGTCAGCGTACGGGTTAGGATTAGGGGACGGGTGAGGGTCAGGCTTCGGGGAAGGGTTAGGGTTAGGGTTCGGTCTAGGGTTAGGGTTAGGGGACGGGGACGGTTTAGGGTCCAGGTGAGGGCACGACAACGCTTTAGGGGGAGCGTACGTGTGAGGGCGCGGGTTAGTGTCAGCGTACGGGTTAGGATTAGGGGACGGGTGAGGGTCAGGCTTCGGGGAAGGGTTAGGGTTAGGGTTCGGGCTAGGGTTAGGGTTAGGGGACGGGGACGGTTTAGGTTCCAGGTGAGGGTACGACAACGCTTTAGGGGGAGCGTACATGTGAGGGCACGGGTTAGTGTCAGCGTACGGGTTAGGTTTAGTGGACGGGTGAGGGTCAGGCTTCGGGGAAGGGTTAGGGTTAGGGTTCGGGCTAGGGTTAGGGATAGGGGACGGGGACGGTTTAGGGTCCAGGTGAGGGCACGACAACACTTTAGGGGGAGCGTACGTGTGAGGGCGCGGGTTAGTATCAGCGTACGATTTAGGATTAGGGGACGGGTGACGGTCAGGCTTCGGGGAAGGGTTAGGGTTAGGGTTCCGGCTAGGGTTAGGGTCAGGGGACGGGGACGGTTTAGGGTCCAGGTGAGGGTACGACAACGCTTTAGGGGGAGCGTACGTGTGAGGACGCGGGTAAGTGTCAGCGTCCGGGTTAGCATTAGGGGACGGGTGAGGGTTAGGCTTCGAGGAAGTGTTAGGGTTAGGGTTCGGGCTAGGGTTAGGGTCAGGGGACGGGGACGGTTTAGGGTCCAGGTGAGGGTACGACAACAGTTTAGGGGGAGCGTACGTGTGAGGGCGCGGGTTAGTGTCAGCGTACGGGTTAGGATTAGGGGACGGGTGAGGATCAGGCTTCGGGGAAGGGTTAGGGTTAGGGTTCGGGCTAGGGTTAGGGTTAGGGGACGGGGACGGTTTAGGGTCCATGTGAGGGTACGACAACGCTTTAGGGGGAGCGTACGTGTGAGGGCGCGGGTTAGTGTCAGCGTACGGGTTAGGATTAGGGGACGGGTGAGGGTCAGGCTTCGGGGAAGGGTTAGGGTTAGGGTTCGGGCTAGGGTTAGGGTTAGGGGACGGGGACGGTTTAGGGTCCAGGTGAGGGCACGACAACGCTTTAGGGGGAGCGTACGTGTGAGGGCGCGGGTTAGTGTCAGCGTACGGTTTAGGATTAGGGGACGGGTGAGGGTCAGGCTTCGGGGAAGGGTTAGGGTTAGGGTTCCGGCTAGGGTTAGGCTTAGGGGATGGGGACGGTTTAGGGTCCAGGTGAGGGTACGACAACGCTTTAGGGGAAGCGTACGTGTGAGGGCGCGGGTTAGTGTCAGCGTACGTGTTTGCATTAGGGGACGGGTGAGGATCAGGCTTCGGGGAAGGGTTAGGGTTAGGGTTCGGGCTAGGGTTAGGGTTAGGGGACGGCGACGGTTTAGGGTCCAGGTGAGGGTACGACAACGCTTTAGGGGGAGCGTACGTGTGAGGGCGCGAGTTAGTGTGAGCGTACGGGTTAGCATTAGGGGACGGGTGAGGGTCAGGCTTTGGGGAACGGTTAGGGTTAGGGTTCGGGCTAGGGTTAGGGTTAGGGGACGGGGACGGTTTAGGGTCCAGGTGAGGGCACGACAAAGCTTTAGGGGGAGCGTACGTGTGAGGGCGCGGGTTAGTGTCAGCGTACGGGTTAGGATTAGGGGACGGGTGAGTGTCAGGCTTCGGGTAAGGGTTAGGGTTAGCGTTCAGGCTAGGGTTAGGGTTAGGGGACGGGGACGGTTTAGGGTAAAGGTGAGGGTACGACAACGCTTTAGGGGGAGCGTACGTGTGAGGGCGCGGGTTAGTGTCAGCGTACGGGTTAGGATTAGGGGACGGGTGAGGGTCAGGCTTCGGGGAAGGGTTAGGGTTAGCGTTCAGGCTAGGGTTAGGGTTAGGGGACGGGGACGGTTTAGGGTCCAGGTGAGGGCACGACAACGCTTTAGGGGGAGCATACGTGTGAGAGCGCGGGTTAGTGTCAGCGTACGGGTTAAGTTTAGGGGACGGGTGAGGGTCAGGCTTCGGGGAAGGGTTAGGGTTAGGGTTCGGGCTAGGGTTAGGTTTAGGGGACGGGGACGGTTTAGGGTCCAGGTAAGGGCACGACAACACTTTAGGGGGAGCGTACGTGTGAGGGCGCGGGTTAGTGTCAGCGTACGGGTTAGGATTAGGGGACGGGTGAGGGTCAGGCTTCGGGGAAAGGTTAGGGTTAGGGTTCGGGCTAGGGTTAGGGTTAGGGGACGGGGACGGTTTAGGGTCCAGGTGAGGGCACGACAACGCTTTAGGGGGAGCGTACGTGTGAGGGCGCGGGTTAGTGTCAGCGTACGGTTTAGGATTAGGGGACGGGTGAGGGTCAGGCTTCGGGGAAGGGTTAGGGTTAGGGTTCCGGCTAGGGTTAGGCTTAGGGGACGGGGACGGTTTAGGGTCCAGGTGAGGGTACGACAACGCTTTAGGGGGAGCGTACGTGTGAGGGCGCGCGTTAGTGTCAGCGTACGGGTTTGCATTAGGGGACGGGTGAGGATCAGGCTTCGGGGAAGGGTTAGGGTTAGGGTTCGGGCTAGGTTTCGGGTTAGGGGACGGGGACGGTTTAGGGTCCAGGTGAGGGCACGACAACGCTTTAGGGGGAGCGTACGTGTGAGGGCGCGGGTTAGTGTCAGCGTACGGGTTAGGATTAGGGGATGGGTGAGGGTCAGGCTTCGGGGAAGGGTTAGGGTTAGGGTTCGGGCTAGGGTTAGGGTTAGGGGACGGGGACGGTTTAGGGTCCAGGTGAGGGCACGACAACGCTTTAGGGGGAGCGTACGTGTGAGGGCGCGTGTTAGTGTCAGCGTACGGTTTAGGATTAGGGGACGGGTGAGGGTCAGGCTTCGGGGAAGGGTTAGGGTTAGGGTTCCGGCTAGGGTTAGGGTTAGGGGACGGGGACGGTTTAGGGTCCAGGTGAGGGTACGACAACGCTTTAGGGGGAGCGAACGTGTGAGGACGCGGGTAAGTGTCAGCGTACGGGTTAGCATTAGGGGACGGGTGAGGGTTAGGCTTCGGGGAAGTGTTAGGGTTAGGGTTCGGGCTAGGGTTAGGGTCAGGGGACGGGGACGGTTTAGGGTCCAGGTGAGGGTACGATAACGCTTTAGGGGGAGCGTACGTGTGAGGGCGCGGGTTAGTGTCAGCGTACGGGTTAGGATTAGGGGACGGGTGAGGGTCAGGCTTCGGGGAAGGGTTAGGGTTAGGGTTCGGGCTAGGGTTAGGGTTAGGGGACGGGGACGGTTTAGGGTCCAGGTGAGGGCACGACAACACTTTAGGGGGAGCGTACGTGTGAGGGCGCGGGTTAGTGTCAGCGTACGGGTTAGGATTAGGGGACGGGTGAGGGTCAGGCTTCGGGGAAGGGTTAGGGTTAGGGTTCGGGCTAGGGTTAGGGTTAGGGGACGGGGACGGTTTAGGGTCCAGGTGAGGGCACGACAACGCTTTAGGGGGAGCGTACGTGTGAGGGCGCGGGTTAGTGTCAGCGTACGGTTTAGGATTAGGGGACGGGTGAGGGTCAGGCTTCGGGGAAGGGTTAGGGTTAGGGTTCCGGCTAGGGTTAGGCTTAGGGGACGGGGACGGTTTAGGGTCCAGGTGAGGGCACGACAACGCTTTAGGGGGAGCGTACGTGTGAGGGCGCGGGTTAGTGTCAGCGTACGGGTTAGGATTAGGGGACGGGTGAGGATCAGGCTTCGGAGAAGGTTTAGTGTTAGGGTTCGGGCTAGGGTTAGGGTTAGGGGACGGGGACGGTTTAGGGTCCATGTGAGGGTACGACAACGCTTTAGGGGGAGCGTACGTGTGAGGGCGCGGGTTAGTGTCAGCGTACGGGTTAGGATTAGGGGACGGGTGAGGGTCAGGCTTCGGGGAAGGGTTAGGGTTAGGGTTCGGGCTAGGGTTAGGGTTAGGGGACGGGGACGGTTTAGGGTCCAGGTGAGGGCACGACAACGCTTTAGGGGGAGCGTACGTGTGAGGGCGCGGGTTAGTGTCAGCGTACGGGTTAGGATTAGGGGACGGGTGACGGTCAGGCTTCGGGGAAGGGTTAGGGTTAGGGTTCGGGCTAGGGTTAGGGTTAGGGGACGGGGACGGTTTAGGGTCCAGGTGAGGGCTCGACAACACTTTAGGGGGAGCGTACGTGTGAGGGCGCGGGTTAGTGTCAGCGTACGGGTTAGGATTAGGGGACGGGTGAGGGTCAGGCTTCGGGGAAGGTTTAGGGTTAGGGTTCGGGCTAGGGTTAGGGTTAGGGGACGGGGACGATTTAGGGTCCAGGTGAGGGCACGACAACGCTTTAGGGGGAGCGTACGTGTGAAGGCGCGGGTTAGTGTCAGCGTACGGGTTAGGATTAGGGGACGGGTGAGGGGCAGGCTTCGGAGAAGGGTTAGGGTTAGGGTTCGGGCTAGGGTTAGGGTTAGGGGACGGGGACGGTTTAGGGTCCAGGTGAGGGCACGACAACGCTTTAGGGGGAGCGTACGTGTGAGGGCGCGGGTTAGTGTCAGCGTACGGGTTAGGATTAGGGGACGGGTGAGGGTCAGGCTTCGGGGAAGGGCTAGGGTTAGGGTTCGGGCTAGGGTTAGGGTTAGGGGACGGGGACGGTTTAGGGTCCAGCTGAGGGCACGACAACGCTTTAGGGAGAGCGTACGTGTGAGGGCGCGGGTTAGTGTCAGCGTACGGGTTAGGATTAGGGGACGGGTGAGGGTCAGGCTTCGGGGAAGGGTTAGGGTTAGGGTTCGGGCTAGGGTTAGGGTTAGGGGACGGGGACGGTTTAGGGTCCAGGTGAGGGTACGACAACGCTTTAGGGGGAGCGTACATGTGAGGGCACGGGTTAGTGTCAGCGTACGGGTTAGGTTTAGTGGACGGGTGAGGGTCAGGCTTCGGGGAAGTGTTAGGGTTAGGGTTCGGGCTAGGGTTAGGGTTAGGGGACGGGGACGGTTTAGGGTCCAGGTGAGGGCACGACAACGCTTTAGGGGGAGCGTACGTGTGAGGGCGCGGGTTAGTATCAGCGTACGATTTAGGATTAGGGGACGGGTGACGGTCAGGCTTCGGGGAAGGGTTAGGGTTAGGGTTCCGGCTAGGGTTAGGGTCAGGGGACGGGGACGGTTTAGGGTCCAGGTGAGGGTACGACAACGCTTTAGGGGGAGCGTACGTGTGAGGACGCGGGTAAGTGTCAGCGTACGGGTTAGCATTAGGGGACGGGTGAGGCTTAGGCTTCGAGGAAGTGTTAGGGTTAGGGTTCGGGCTAGGGTTAGGGTCAGGGGACGGGGACGGTTTAGGGTCCAGGTGAGGGTACGACAACACTTTAGGGGGAGCGTACGTGTGAGGGCGCGGGTTAGTGTCAGCGTACGGGTTAGGATTAGGGGACGGGTGAGGATCAGGCTTCGGGGAAGGGTTAGGGTTAGGGTTCGGGCTAGGGTTAGGGTTAGGGGACGGGGACGGTTTAGGGTCCATGTGAGGGTACGACAACGCTTTAGGGGGAGCGTACGTGTGAGGGCGTGGGTTAGTGTCAGCGTACGGGTTAGGATTAGGGGACGGGTGAGGGTCAGGCTTCGGGGAAGGGTTAGGGTTAGGGTTCGGGCTAGGGTTAGGGTTAGGGGACGGGGACGGTTTAGGGTCCAGGTGAGGGCACGACAACGCTTTAGGGGGAGCGTACGTGTGAGGGCGCGGGTTAGTGTCAGCGTACGGTTTAGGATTAGGGTACGGGTGAGGGTCAGGCTTCGGGGAAGGGTTAGGGTTAGGGTTCCGGCTAGGGTTAGGCTTAGGGGATGGGGACGGTTTAGGGTCCAGGTGAGGGTACGACAACGCTTTAGGGGAAGCGTACGTGTGAGGGCGCGGGTTAGTGTCAGCGTACGTGTTTGCATTAGGGGACGGGTGAGGATCAGGCTTCGGGGAAGGGTTAGGGTTAGGGTTCGGGCTAGGGTTAGGGTTAGGGGACGGCGACGGTTTAGGGTCCAGGTGAGGGTACGACAACGCTTTAGGGGGAGCGTACGTGTGAGGGTGCGGGATAGTGTCAGCGTACGGTTTAGGATTTGGGGACGGGTGAGGGTCAGGCTTCGGGGAAGGGTTAGGGTTAGGGTTCCGGCTAGGGTTAGGCTTAGGGGACGGGGACGGTTTAGGGTCCAGGTGAGGGTACGACAACGCTTTAGGGGGAGCGTACGTGTGAGGGCGCGATTTAGTGTGAGCGTACGGGTTAGCATTAGGGGACGGGTGAGGGTCAGGCTTTGGGGAAGGGTTAGGGTTAGGGTTCGGGCTAGGGTTAGGGTTAGGGGATGGGGACGGTTTAGGGTCCAGGTGAGGGCACGACAAAGCTTTAGGGGGAGCGTACGTGTGAGGGCGCGGGTTAGTGTCAGCGTACGGGTTAGGATTAGGGGACGGGTGAGTGTCAGGCTTCGGGTAAGGGTTAGGGTTAGCGTTCAGGCTAGGGTTAGGGTTAGGGGACGGGGACGGTTTAGGGTAAAGGTGAGGGTACGACAACGCTTTAGGGGGAGCGTACGTGTGAGGGCGCGGGTTAGTGTCAGCGTACGGGTTAGGATTAGGGGACGGGTGAGGGTCAGGCTTCGGGGAAGGGTTAGGGTTAGGGTTCGGGCTAGGGTTAGGGTTAGGGGACGGGGACGGTTTAGGGTCCAGGTGAGGGCACGACAACGCTTTAGGGGGAGCATACGTGTGAGAGCGCGGGTTATTGTCAGCGTACGGGTTAAGTTTAGGGGACGGGTGAGGGTCAGGCTTCGGGGAAGGGTTAGGGTTAGGGTTCGGGCTAGGGTTAGGGTTAGGGGACGGGGACGGTTTAGGGTCCAGGTAAGGGCACGACAACACTTTAGGGGGAGCGTACGTGTGAGGGCGCGGGTTAGTGTCAGCGTACGGGTTAGGATTAGGGGACGGGTGAGGGTCAGGCTTCGGGGAAAGGTTAGGGTTAGGGTTCGGGCTAGGGTTAGGGTTAGGGGACGGGGACGGTTTAGGGTCCAGGTGAGGGCACGACAACGCTTTAGGGGGAGCGTACGTGTGAGGGCGCGGGTTAGTGTCAGCGTACGGTTTAGGATTAGGGGACGGGTGAGGGTCAGGCTTCGGGGAAGGGTTAGGGTTAGGGTTCCGGCTAGGGTTAGGCTTAGGGGACGGGGACGGTTTAGGGTCCAGGTGAGGGTACGACAACGCTTTAGGGGGAGCGTACGTGTGAGGGCGCGGGTTAGTGTCAGCGTACGGGTTTGCATTAGGGGACGGGTGAGGATCAGGCTTCGGGGAAGGGTTAGGGTTAGGGTTCGGGCTAGGTTTCGGGTTAGGGGACGGGGACGGTTTAGGGTCCAGGTGAGGGCACGACAACACTTTAGGGGGAGCGTACGTGTGAGGGCGCGGGTTAGTGTCAGCGTACGGGTTAGGATTATGGGATGGGTGAGGGTCAGGCTTCGGGGAAGGGTTAGGGTTAGGGTTCGGGCTAGGGTTAGGGTTAGGGGACGGGGACGGTTTAGGGTCCAGGTGAGGGCACGACAACGCTTTAGGGGGAGCGTACGTGTGAGGGCGCGTGTTAGTGTCAGCGTACGGTTTAGGATTAGGGGACGGGTGAGGGTCAGGCTTCGGGGAAGGGTTAGGGTTAGGGTTCCGGCTAGGGTTAGGGTTAGGGGACGGGGACGGTTTAGGGTCCAGGTGAGGGTACGACAACGCTTTAGGGGGAGCGAACGTGTGAGGACGCGGGTAAGTGTCAGCGTACGGGTTAGCATTAGGGGACGGGTGAGGGTTAGGCTTCGGGGAAGTGTTAGGGTTAGGGTTCGGGCTAGGGTTAGGGTCAGGGGACGGGGACGGTTTAGGGTCCAGGTGAGGGTACGATAACGCTTTAGGGGGAGCGTACGTGTGAGGGCGCGGGTTAGTGTCAGCGTACGGGTTAGGATTAGGGGACGGGTGAGGGTCAGGCTTCGGGGAAGGGTTAGGGTTAGGGTTCGGGCTAGGGTTAGGGTTAGGGGACGGGGACGGTTTAGGGTCCAGGTGAGGGCACGACAACACTTTAGGGGGAGCGTACGTGTGAGGGCGCGGGTTAGTGTCAGCGTACGGGTTAGGATTAGGGGACGGGTGAGGGTCAGGCTTCGGGGAAGGGTTAGGGTTAGGGTTCGGGCTAGGGTTAGGGTTAGGGGACGGGGACGGTTTAGGGTCCAGGTGAGGGCACGACAACGCTTTAGGGGGAGCGTACGTGTGAGGGCGCGGGTTAGTGTCAGCGTACGGTTTAGGATTAGGGGACGGGTGAGGGTCAGGCTTCGGGGAAGGGTTAGGGTTAGGGTTCCGGCTAGGGTTAGGCTTAGGGGACGGGGACGGTTTAGGGTCCAGGTGAGGGCACGACAACGCTTTAGGGGGAGCGTACGTGTGAGGGCGCGGGTTAGTGTCAGCGTACGGGTTAGGATTAGGGGACGGGTGAGGATCAGGCTTCGGAGAAGATTTAGTGTTAGGGTTCGGGCTAGGGTTAGGGTTAGGGGACGGGGACGGTTTAGGGTCCATGTGAGGGTACGACAACGCTTTAGGGGGAGCGTACGTGTGAGGGCGCGGGTTAGTGTCAGCGTACGGGTTAGGATTAGGGGACGGGTGAGGGTCAGGCTTCGGGGAAGGGTTAGGGTTAGGGTTCGGGCTAGGGTTAGGGTTAGGGGACGGGGACGGTTTAGGGTCCAGGTGAGGGCACGACAACGCTTTAGGGGGAGCGTACGTGTGAGAGCGCGGGTTAGTGTCAGCGTACGGGTTAGGATTAGGGGACGGGTGAGGGTCAGGCTTCGGAGAAGGGTTAGTGTTAGGGTTCGGGCTAGGGTTAGGGTTAGGGGATGGGGACGGTTTAGGGTCCAGGTGAGGGCACGACAACGCTTTAGGGGGAGCGTACGTGTGAGGGCGCGGGTTAGTGTCAGCGTACGGGTTAGGATTAGGGGACGGGTGACGGTCAGGCTTCGGGGAAGCGTTAGGGTTAGGGTTCGGGCTAGGGTTAGGGTTAGGGGACGGGGACGGTTTAGGGTCCAGGTGAGGGCTCGACAACACTTTAGGGGGAGCGTACGTGTGAGGGCGCGGGTTAGTGTCAGCGTACGGGTTAGGATTAGGGGACGGGTGAGGGTCAGGCTTCGGGGAAGGGTTAGGGTTAGGGTTCGGGCTAGGGTTAGGGTTAGGGGACGGGGACGATTTAGGGTCCAGGTGAGGGCACGACAACGCTTTAGGGGGAGCGTACGTGTGAAGGCGCGGGTTAGTGTCAGCGTACGGGTTAGGATTAGGGGACGGGTGAGGGGCAGGCTTCGGAGAAGGGTTAGGGTTAGGGTTCGGGCTAGGGTTAGGGTTAGGGGACGGGGACGGTTTAGGGTCCAGGTGAGGGCACGACAACGCTTTAGGGGGAGCGTACGTGTGAGGGTGCGGGTTAGTGTCAGCGTACGGGTTAGGATTAGGGGACGGGTGAGGGTCAGGCTTCGGGGAAGGGTTAGGGTTAGGGTTCGGGCTAGGGTTAGGGTTAGGGGACGGGGACGGTTTAGGGTCCAGCTGAGGGCACGACAACGCTTTAGGGAGAGCGTACGTGTGAGGGCGCGGGTTAGTGTCAGCGTACGGGTTAGGATTAGGGGACGGGTGAGGGTCAGGCTTCGGGGAAGGGTTAGGGTTAGGGTTCGGGCTAGGGTTAGGGTTAGGGGACGGGGACGGTTTAGGGTCCAGGTGAGGGTACGACAACGCTTTAGGGGGAGCGTACATGTGAGGGCACGGGTTAGTGTCAGCGTACGGGTTAGGTTTAGTGGACGGGTGAGGGTCAGGCTTCGGGGAAGGGTTAGGGTTAGGGTTCGGGCTAGGGTTAGGGTTAGGGGACGGGGACGGTTTAGGGTCCAGGTGAGGGCACGACAACGCTTTAGGGGGAGCGTACGTGTGAGGGCGCGGGTTAGTATCAGCGTACGATTTAGGATTAGGGGACGGGTGACGGTCAGGCTTCGGGGAAGGGTTAGGGTTAGGGTTCCGGCTAGGGTTAGGGTCAGGGGACGGGGACGGTTTAGGGTCCAGGTGAGGGTACGACAACGCTTTAGGGGGAGCGTACGTGTGAGGACGCGGGTAAGTGTCAGCGTACGGGTTAGCATTAGGGGACGGGTGAGGCTTAGGCTTCGAGGAAGTGTTAGGGTTAGGGTTCGGGCTAGGGTTAGGGTCAGGGGACGGGGACGGTTTAGGGTCCAGGTGAGGGTACGACAACACTTTAGGGGGAGCGTACGTGTGAGGGCGCGGGTTAGTGTCAGCGTACGGGTTAGGATTAGGGGACGGGTGAGGATCAGGCTTCGGGGAAGGGTTAGGGTTAGGGTTCGGGCTAGGGTTAGGGTTAGGGGACGGGGACGGTTTAGGGTCCATGTGAGGGTACGACAATGCTTTAGGGGGAGCGTACGTGTGAGGGCGTGGGTTAGTGTCAGCGTACGGGTTAGGATTAGGGGACGGGTGAGGGTCAGGCTTCGGGGAAGGGTTAGGGTTAGGGTTCGGGCTAGGGTTAGGGTTAGGGGACGGGGACGGTTTAGGGTCCAGGTGAGGGCACGACAACGCTTTAGGGGGAGCGTACGTGTGTGGGCGCAGGTTAGTGTCAGTGTACGGTTTAGGATTAGGGGACGGGTGAGGGTCAGGCTTCGGGGAAGGGTTAGGGTTAGGGTTCCGGCTAGGGTTAGGCTTAGGGGACGGGGACGGTTTAGGGTCCAGGTGAGGGTACGACAACGCTTTAGGGGGAGCGTACGTGTGAGGGCGCGGGTTAGTGTCAGCGTACGGGTTTGCATTAGGGGACGTGTGAGGATCAGGCTTCGGGGAAGGGTTAGGGTTAGGGTTCGGGCTAGGTTTCGGGTTAGGGGACGGGGACGGTTTAGGGTCCAGGTGAGGGCACGACAACACTTTAGGGGGAGCGTACGTGTGAGGGCGCGGGTTAGTGTCAGCGTACGGGTTAGGATTAGGGGATGGGTGAGGGTCAGGCTTCGGGGAAGGGTTAGGGTTAGGGTTCCGGCTAGGGTTAGGGTTAGGGGACGGGGACGGTTTAGGGTCCAGGTGAGGGTACGACAACGCTTTAGGGGGAGCGAACGTGTGAGGACGCGGGTAAGTGTCAGCGTACGGGTTAGCATTAGGGGACGGGTGAGGGTTAGGCTTCGGGGAAGTGTTAGGGTTAGGGTTCGGGCTAGGGTTAGGGTCAGGGGACGGGGACGGTTTAGGGTCCAGGTGAGGGTACGATAACGCTTTAGGGGGAGCGTAAGTGTAAGGGCGCGGGTTAGTGTCAGCGTACGGGTTAGGATTATGGGACGGGTGAGGGTCAGGCTTCGGAGAAGTGTTAGGGTTAGGGTTCGGGCTAGGGTTAGGGTTAGGGGACGGGGACGGTTTAGGGTCTAGGTGAGGGCACGACAACGCTTTAGGGGGAGCGTACGTGTGAGGGCGCGGGTTAGTGTCAGCGTACGGTTTAGGATTAGGGGACGGGTGACGGTCAGGCTTCGGGGAAGGATTAGGGTTAGGGTTCCTGCTAGGGTTAGGGTTAGCGGACGGGGACGGTTTAGGGTCCAGGTGAGGGTACGACAACGCTTTAGGGGGAGCGTACGTGTGAGGGCGCGGGTTAGTGTCAGCGTACGGGTTAGGATTAGGGGACGGGTGAGGGTCAGGCTTCGGGGAAGGGTTAGGGATAGGGTTCCGGCTAGGGTTAGGGTTAGGGGATGGGGACGGTTTAGGGTCCAGGTGAGGGCACGACAACGCTTTAGGGCGAGCGTACGTGTGAGAGTGCGGGTTAGTGTCAGCGTACGGGTTAGGATTAGGGGACGGGTGAGGGTCAGGCTTCGGAGAAGGGTTAGTGTTAGGGTTCGGGCTAGGGTTAGGGTTAGGGGACGGGGACGGTTTAGGGTCCAGGTGAGGGCACGACAACGATTTAGGGGGAGCGTACGTGTGAGGGCGCGGGTTAGTGTCAGCGTACGGGTTAGGATTAGGGGACGGGTGAGGGTCAGGCTTCGGGGAAGGGTTAGGGTTAGGGTTCGGGCTAGGGTTAGGGTTAGGGGACGGGGACGGTTTAGGGTCCAGGTGAGGGCACGACAACACTTTAGGGGGAGCGTACGTGTGAGGGCGCGGGTTAGTGTCAGCGTACGGGTTAGGATTAGGGGACGGGTGAGGGTCAGGCTTCGGGGAAGGGTTAGGGTTAGGGTTCGGGCTAGGGTTAGGGTTAGGGGACGGGGACGGTTTAGGGTCCAGGTGAGGGCACGACAACGCTTTAGGGGGAGCGTACGTGTGAGGGCACGGGTTAGTGTCAGCGTACGGTTTAGGATTAGGGGACGGGTGAGGGTCAGGCTTCGGGGAAGGGTTAGGGTTAGGGTTCCGGCTAGGGTTAGGCTTAGGGGACGGGGACGGTTTAGGGTCCAGGTGAGGGCACGACAACACTTTAGGGGGAGCGTACGTGTGAGGGCGCGGGTTAGTGTCAGCGTACGGGTTAGGATTAGGGGACGGGTGAGGGTCAGGCTTCGGAGAAGGTTTAGTGTTAGGGTTCGGGCTAGGGTTAGGGTTAGGGGACGGGGACGGTTTAGGGTCCAGGTGAGGGCACGACAACGCTTTAGGGGGAGCGTACGTGTGAGGGCGCGGGTTAGTGTCAGCGTACGGGTTAGGATTAGGGGACGGGTGAGGGTCAGGCTTCGGGGAAGAGTTAGGGTTAGGGTTCGGGCTAGGGTTAGGGTTAGGGGACGGGGACGGTTTAGGGTCCAGGTGAGGGCACGACAACACTTTAGGGGGAGCGTACGTGTGAGGGCGCGGGTTAGTGTCAGCGTACGGGTTAGGATTAGTGGACGGGTGAGGTTCAGGCTTCGGGGAAGGGTTAGGGTTAGGGTTCGGGCTAGGGTTAGGGTTAGGGGACGGGGACGGTTTAGGGTCCAGGTGAGGGCACAACAACGCTTTAGGGGGAGCGTACGTGTGAGGGCGCGGGTTAGTGTCAGCGTACGGTTTAGGATTAGGGGACGGGTGAGGGTCAGGCTTCGGGGAAGGGTTAGGGTTAGGGTTCCGGCTAGGGTTAGGCTTAGAGGACGGGGACGGTTTAGGGTCCAGGTGAGGGTACGACAACGCTTTAGGGGGAGCGTACGTGTGAGGGCGCGGGTTAGTGTCAGCGTACGGGTTTGCATTAGGGGACGGGTGAGGATCAGGCTTCGGGGAAGGGTTAGGGTTAGGGTTCGGGCTAGGTTTCGGGTTAGGGGACGGGGACGGTTTAGGGTCCAGGTGAGGGCACGACAACACTTTAGGGGGAGCGTACGTGTGAGGACGCGGGTTAGTGTCAGCGTACGGGTAAGCATTAGGGGACGGGTGAGGGTCAGGCTTCGGGGAAGTGTTAGGGTTAGGGTTCGGGCTAGGGTTAGGGTTAGGGGACGGGGACGGTTTAGGGTCCAGGTGAGGGCACGACAAAGCTTTAGGGGGAGCGTACGTGTGAGGACGCGGGTAAGTGTCAGCGTACGGGTTAGCATTAGGGGACGGGTGAGTGTCAGGCTTCGGGGAAGTGTTAGGGTTAGGGTTCGGGCTAGGGTTAGGGTCAGGGGACGGGGACGGTTTAGGGTCCAGGTGAGGGTACGACAACGCTTTAGGGGGAGCGTACGTGTGAGGGCGCGGGTTAGTGTCAGCGTACGGGTTAGGATTAGGGGACGGGTGAGGGTCAGGCTTCGGGGAAGGGTTAGGGTTAGGGTTCGGGCTAGGCTTAGGGTTAGGGGACGGGGACGGTTTAGGGTCCAGGTGAGGGCACGACAACGCTTTAGGGGGAGCGTACGTGTGAGGGCGCGGGTTAGTGTCAGCGTACGGGTTAGGATTAGGGGACGGGTGAGGGTCAGGCTTCGGAGAAGGGTTAGTGTTAGGGTTCGGGCTAGGGTTAGGGTTAGGGGACGGGGACGGTTTAGGGTCCAGGTGAGGGCACGACAACGCTTTAGGGGGAGCGTACGTGTGAGGGCGCGGGTTAGTGTCAGCGTACGGGTTAGGATTAGGGGACGGGTGAGGGTCAGGCTTCGGGGAAGAGTTAGGGTTAGGGTTCCTGCTAGGGTTAGGGTTAGCGGACGAGGACGGTTTAGGGTCCAGGTGAGGGTACGACAACGCTTTAGGGGGAGCGTACGTGTGAGGGCGCGGGTTAGTGTCAGCGTACGGGTTAGGATTAGGGGACGGGTGAGGGTCAGGCTTCGGGGAAGGGTTAGGGATAGGGTTCGGGCTAGGGTTAGGGTTAGGGGATGGGGACGGTTTAGGGTCCAGGTGAGGGCACGACAACGCTTTAGGGCGAGCGTACGTGTGAGAGTGCGGGTTAGTGTCAGCGTACGGGTTAGGATTAGGGGACGGGTGAGGGTCAGGCTTCGGAGAAGGGTTAGTGTTAGGGTTCGGGCTAGGGTTAGGGTTAGGGGACGGGGACGGTTTAGGGTCCAGGTGAGGGCACGACAACGATTTAGGGGGAGCGTACGTGTGAGGGCGCGGGTTAGTGTCAGCGTACGGGTTAGGATTAGGGGACGGGTGAGGGTCAGGCTTCGGGGAAGGGTTAGGGTTAGGGTTCGGGCTAGGGTTAGGGTTAGGGGACGGGGACGGTTTAGGGTCCAGGTGAGGGCACGACAACACTTTAGGGGGAGCGTACGTGTGAGGGCGCGGGTTAGTGTCAGCGTACGGGTTAGGATTAGGGGACGGGTGAGGGTCAGGCTTCGGGGAAGGGTTAGGGTTAGGGTTCGGGCTAGGGTTAGGGTTAGGGGACGGGGACGGTTTAGGGTCCAGGTGAGGGCACGACAACACTTTAGGGGGAGCGTACGTGTGAGGGCGCGGTTTAGTGTCAGCGTACGGGTTAGGATTAGTGGACGGGTGAGGTTCAGGCTTCGGGGAAGGGTTAGGGTTAGGGTTCGGGCTAGGTTTAGGTTTAGGGGACGGGGACGGTTTAGGGTCCAGGCGAGGGCACAACAACGCTTTAGGGGGAGCGTACGTGTGAGGGCGCGGGTTAGTGTCAGCGTACGGTTTAGGATTAGGGGACGGGTGAGGGTCAGGCTTCGGGGAAGGGTTAGGGTTAGGGTTCGGGCTAGGTTTAGGCTTAGGGGACGGGGACGGTTTAGGGTCCAGGTGAGGGTACGACAACGCTTTAGGGGGAGCGTACGTGTGAGGGCGCGGGTTAGTGTCAGCGTACGGGTTTGCATTAGGGGACGGGTGAGGATCAGGCTTCGGGGAAGGGTTAGGGTTAGGGTTCGGGCTAGGTTTCGGGTTAGGGGACGGAGACGGTTTAGGGTCCAGGTGAGGGCACGACAACACTTTAGGGGGAGCGTACGTGTGAGGACGCGGGTTAGTGTCAGCGTACGGGTTAGCATTAGGGGACGGGTGAGGGTCAGGCTTCGGGGAAGTGTTAGGGTTAGGGTTCGGGCTAGGGTTAGGGTTAGGGGACGGGGACGGTTTAGGGTCCAGGTGAGGGCACGACAAAGCTTTAGGGGGAGCGTACGTGTGAGGACGCGGGTAAGTGTCAGCGTACGGGTTAGCATTAGGGGACGGGTGAGTGTCAGGCTTCGGGGAAGTGTTAGGGTTAGGGTTCGGGCTAGGGTTAGGGTCAGGGGACGGGGACGGTTTAGGGTCCAGGTGAGGGTACGACAACGCTTTAGGGGGAGCGTACGTGTGAGGGCGCGGGTTAGTGTCAGCGTACGGGTTAGGATTAGGGGACGGGTGAGGGTCAGGCTTCGGGGAAGGGTTAGGGTTAGGGTTCGGGCTAGGGTTAGGCTTAGGGGACGGGGACGGTTTAGGGTCCAGGTGAGGGCACGACAACGCTTTAGGGGGAGCGTACGTGTGAGGGCGCGGGTTAGTGTCAGCGTACGGGTTAGGATTAGGGGACGGGTGAGGGTCAGGCTTCGGAGAAGGGTTAGTGTTAGGGTTCGGGCTAGGGTTAGGGTTAGGGGACGGGGACGGTTTAGGGTCCAGGTGAGGGCACGACAACGCTTTAGGGGGAGCGTACGTGTGAGGGCGCGGGTTAGTGTCAGCGTACGGGTTAGGATTAGGGGACGGGTGAGGGTCAGGCTTCGGGGAAGAGTTAGGGTTAGGGTTCGGGCTAGGGTTAGGGTTAGGGGACGGGGACGGTTTAGGGTCCAGGTGAGGACACGACAACACTTTAGGGGGAGCGTACGTGTGAGGGCGCTTGTTAGTGTCAGCGTACGGGTTAGGATTAGGGGACGGGTGAGGGTCAGGCTTCGGGGAAGGGTTAGGGTTAGGGTTCGGGCTAGGGTTAGGGTTAGGGGACGGGGACGGTTTAGGGTCCAGGTGAGGGCACGACAACGCTTTAGGGGGAGCGTACGTGTGAGGGCGCGGGTTAGTGTCAGCGTACGGTTTAGGATTAGGGGACGGGTGAGGGTCAGGCTTCGGGGAAGGGTTAGGGTTAGGGTTCCGGCTAGGGTTAGGCTTAGGGGACGGGGACGGTTTAGGGTCCAGGTGAGGGTACGACAACGCTTTAGGGGGAGCGTACGTGTGAGGGCGCGGGTTAGTGTCAGCGTACGGGTTAGGATTACGGGACGGGTGAGGGTCAGGCTTCGGGGAAGGGTTAGGGTTAGGGTTCGGGCTAGGGTTAGGGTTAGGGGACGGGGACGGTTTAGGGTCCAGGTGAGGGCACGACAACGCTTTAGGGGCAGCGTACGTGTGAGGGCGCGGGTTAGTGTCAGCGTACGGGTTAGGATTAGGGGACGGGTGAGGGTCAGGCTTCGGAGAAGGGTTAGTGTTAGGGTTCGGGCTAGGGTTAGGGTTAGGGGACGGGGACGGTTTAGGGTCCAGGTGAGGGCACGACAACGCTTTAGGGGGAGCGTACGTGTGAGGGCGCGGGTTAGTGTCAGCGTACGGGTTAGGATTAGGGGACGGGTGAGGGTCAGGCTTCGGGGAAGGGTTAGGGTTAGGGTTCGGGCTAGGGTTAGGGTTAGGGGACGGGGAAGGTTTAGAGTCCAGGTGAGGGCACGACAACGCTTTAGGGGGAGCGTACGTGTGAGGGCGCGGGTTAGTGTCAGCGTACGGGTTAGGATTAGTGGACGGGTGAGGGTCAGGCTTCGGGGAAGGGTTAGGGTTAGGGTTCGGGCTAGGGTTAGGGTTAGGGGACGGGGACGGTTTAGGGTCCAGGTGAGGGCACGACAACGCTTTAGGGGGAGCGTACGTGTGAGGGCGCGGGTTAGTGTCAGCGTACGGTTTAGGATTAGGGGACGGGTGAGGGTCAGGCTTCGGGGAAGGGTTAGGGTTAGGGTTCCGGCTAGGGTTAGGCTTAGGGGACGGGGACGGTTTAGGGTCCAGGTGAGGGTACGACAACGCTTTAGGGGGAGCGTACGTGTGAGGGCGCGGGTTAGTGTCAGCGTACGGGTTTGCATTAGGGGACGGGTGAGGATCAGGCTTCGGGGAAGGGTTAGGGTTAGGGTTCGGGCTAGGGTTAGGGTTAGGGGACGGGGACGGTTTAGGGTCCAGGTGAGGGCAGGACAACACTTTAGGGGGAGCGTACGTGTGAGGGCGCGGGTTAGTGTCAGTGTACGGGTTAGGATTAGGGGACGGGTGAGGGTCAGGCTTCGGGGAAGGGTTAGGGTTAGGGTTCGGGCTAGGGTTAGGGTTAGGGGACGGGGACGGTTTAGGGTCCAGGTGAGGGCACGACAACGCTTTAGGGGGAGCGTACGTGTGAGGGCGCGGGTTAGTGTCAGCGTACGGTTTAGGATTAGGGGACGGGTGAGGGTCAGGCTTCGGGGAAGGGTTAGGGTTAGGGTTCCGGCTAGGGTTAGGGTTAGGGGACGGGGACGGTTTAGGGTCCAGGTGAGGGTACGACAACGCTTTAGGGGGAGCGTACGTGTGAGGACGCGGGTAAGTGTCAGCGTACGGGTTAGCATTAGGGGACGGGTGAGTGTCAGGCTTCGGGGAAGGGTTAGGGTTAGGGTTCAGACTAGGGTTAGGGTTAGGGGACGGGTAAGGTTTAGGGTCCAGGTGAGGGTACGACAACGCTTTAGGGGGAGCGTACGTGTGAGGGCGCGGGTTAGTGTCAGCGTACGGGTTAGGATTAGGGGACGGGTGAGGGTCAGGCTTCGGGGAAGGGTTAGGGTTAGGGTTCGGGCTAGGCTTAGGGTTAGGGGACGGGGACGGTTTAGGGTCCAGGTGAGGGCACGACAACACTTTAGGGGGAGCGTACGTGTGAGGGCACGGGTTAGTGTCAGCGTATGGGTTAGGATTAGGGGACGGGTGAGGGTCAGGCTTCGGAGAAGGGTTAGTGTTAGGGTTCGGGCTAGGGTTAGGGTTAGGGGACGGGGACGGTTTAGGGTCCAGGTGAGGGCACGACAACGCTTTAGGGGGAGCGTACATGTGAGGGCGCGGGTTAGTGTCAGCGTACGGGTTAGGATTAGGGGACGGGTGAGGGTCAGGCTTCGGGGAAGAGTTAGGGTTAGGGTTCGGGCTAGGGTTAGGTTTAGGGGACGGGGACGGTTTAGGGTCCAGGTGAGGGCACGACAACACTTTAGGGGGAGCGTACGTGTGAGGGCGCGGGTTAGTGTCAGCGTACGGGTTAGGATTAGGGGACGGGTGAGGGTCAGGCTTCGGGGAAGGGTTAGGGTTAGGGTTCGGGCTAGTGTTAGGGTTAGGGGACGGGGCCGGTTTAGGGTCCAGGTGAGGGCACGACAACGCTTTAGGGGGAGCGTACGTGTGAGGGCGCGGGTTAGTGTCAGCGTACGGTTTAGGATTAGGGGACGGGTGAGGGTCAGGCTTCGGGGAAGGGTTAGGGTTAGGGTTCCGGCTAGGGTTAGGGTTAGGGGACGGGGACGGTTTAGGGTCCAGGTGAGGGTACGACAACGCTTTAGGGGGAGCGTACGTGTGAGGGCGCGGGTTAGTGTCAGCGTACGGGTTTGCATTAGGGGACGGGTGAGGGTCAGGCTTCGGGGAAAGGTTAGGGTTAGGATTCGGGCTAGGGTTAGGGTTAGGGGACGGCGACGGTTTAGGGTCCAGGTGAGGGTACGACAACGCTTTAGGGGGAGCGTACGTGTGAGGGTGCGTGTTAGTGTCAGCGTACGGTTTAGGATTAGGGGACGGGTGAGGGTCACGCTTCGGGGAAGGGTTAGGGTTAGCGTTCGGCCTAGGGTTAGGGTTAGGGGATGGGGACGGTTTAGGGTCCAGGTGAGGGTACGACAACGCTTTAGGGGGAGCGTACGTGTGAAGGCGCGGGTTAGTGTCAGCGTACGGGTTAGCATTAGGGGACGGGTGAGGGTCAGGCTTCGGGGAAGGGTTAGGGTTAGGGTTCCGGCTAGGGTTAGGCTTAGGGGACGGGGACGGTTTAGGGTCCAGGTGAGGGTACGACAACGCTTTAGGGGGAGCGTACGTGTGAGGGCGCGGGTTAGTGTCAGCGTACGGGTTAGGATTAGGGGACGGGTGAGGGTCAGGCTTCGGGGAAGGGTTAGGGTTAGGGTTCGGGCTAGGGTTAGGGTTAGGGGACGGGGACGGTTTAGGGTCCAGGTGAGGGCACGACAACGCTTTAGGGGGAGCGTACGTGTGAGGGCGCGGGTTAGTGTCAGCGTACGGGTTAGGATTAGGTGACGGGTGAGGGTCAGGCTTCGGAGAAGTGTTAGTGTTAGGGTTCGGGCTAGGGTTAGGGTTAGGGGACGGGGACGGTTTAGGGTCCAGGTGAGGGCACGACAACGCTTTAGGGGGAGCGTACGTGTGAGGGCGCGGGTTAGTGTCAGCGTACGGGTTAGCATTAGGGGACGGGTGAGGGTCAGGCTTCGGGGAAGGGTTAGGGTTAGGGTTCGGGCTAGGGTTAGGGTTAGGGGACGGGGACGGTTTAGGGTCCAGGTGAGGGCACGACAACGCTTTAGGGGGAGCGTACGTGTGAGGGCGCGGGTTAGTGTCAGCGTACAGTTTAGGATTAGGGGACGGGTGAGTGTCAGGCTTCGGGGAAGGGTTAGGGTTAGGGTTAGGGTTCGGGCTAGGGTTAGGGTTAGGGGACGGGGACGGTTTAGGGTCCAGATGAGGGTACGATAACGCTTTAGGGGGAGCGTAAGTGTGAGGGCGCGGGTTAGTGTCAGCGTACGGGTTAGCATTATGGGATGGGTGAGGGTCAGGCTTCGGAGAAGTGTTAGGGTTAGGGTTCGGGCTAGGGTTAGGGTTAGGGGACGGGGACGGTTTAGGGTCCAGGTGAGGGCACGACAACGCTTTAGGGGGAGCGTACGTGTGAGGGCGCGGGTTAGTGTCAGCGTACGGTTTAGGATTAGGGGACGGGTGACGGTCAGGCTTCGGTGAAGGATTAGGGTTAGGGTTCCTGCTAGGGTTAGGGTTAGCGGATGGGGACGGTTTAGGGTCCAGGTGAGGGTACGACAACGCTTTAGGGGGAGCGTACGTGTGAGGGCGTGGGTTAGTGTCAGCGTACGGGTTAGGATTAGGGGACGGGTGAGGGTCAGGCTTCGGGGAAGGGTTAGGGATAGGGTTCCGGCTAGGGTTAGGGTTAGGGGATGGGGACGGTTTAGGGTCCAGGTGAGGGCACGACAACGCTTTAGGGGGAGCGTACGTGTGAGAGTGCGGGTTAGTGTCAGCGTACGGGTTAGGATTAGGGGACGGGTGAGGGTCAGGCTTCGGAGAAGGGTTAGTGTTACGGTTCGGGCTAGGGTTAGGGTTAGGGGACGGGGACGGTTTAGGGTCCAGGTGAGGGCACGACAACGCTTTAGGGGGAGCGTACGTGTGAGGGCGCGGGTTAGTGTCAGCGTACGGGTTAGGATTAGGGGACGGGTGAGGGTCAGGCTTCGGGGAAGGGTTAGGGTTAGGGTTCGGGCTAGGGTTAGGGTTAGGGGACGGGGACGGTTTAGGGTCCAGGTGAGGGCACGACAACACTTTAGGGGGAGCGTACGTGTGAGGGCGCGGGTTAGTGTCAGCGTACGGGTTAGGATTAGGGGACGGGTGAGGGTCAGGCTTCGGGGAAGGGTTAGGGTTAGGGTTCGGGCTAGGGTTAGGGTTAGCGGACGGGGACGGTTTAGGGTCCAGGTGAGGGCACGACAACGCTTTAGGGGGAGCGTACGTGTGAGGGCACGGGTTAGTGTCAGCGTACGGTTTAGGATTAGGGGACGGGTGAGGGTCAGGCTTCGGGGAAGGGTTAGGGTTAGGGTTCCGGTTAGGGTTAGGCTTAGGGGACGGGGACGGTTTAGGGTCCAGGTGAGGGCACGACAACACTTTAGGGGGAGCGTACGTGTGAGGGCGCGGGTTAGTGTCAGCGTACGGGTTAGGATTAGGGGACGGGTGAGGGTCAGGCTTCGGAGAAGGTTTAGTGTTAGGGTTCGGGCTAGGGTTAGGGTTAGGGGACGGGGACGGTTTAGGGTCCAGGTGAGGGCACGACAACGCTTTAGGGGGAGCGTACGTGTGAGGGCGCGGGTTAGTGTCAGCGTACGGGTTAGGATTAGGGGACGGGTGAGGGTCAGGCTTCGGGGAAGAGTTAGGGTTAGGGTTCGGGCTAGGGTTAGGGTTAGGAGACGGGGACGGTTTAGGGTCCAGGTGAGGGCACGACAACACTTTAGGGGGCGCGTACGTGTGAGGGCACGGGTTAGTGTCAGCGTAAGGGTTAGGATTAGTGGACGGGTGAGGTTCAGGCTTCGGGGAAGGGTTAGGGTTAGGGTTCGGGCTAGGGTTAGGGTTAGGGGACGGGGACGGTTTAGGGTCCAGGTGAGGGCACGACAACGCTTTAGGGGGAGCGTACGTGTGAGGGCGCGGGTTAGTGTCAGCGTACGGTTTAGGATTAGGGGACGGGTGAGGGTCAGGCTTCGGGGAAGGGTTAGGGTTAGGGTTCCGGCTAGGGTTAGGCTTAGGGGACGGGGACGGTTTAGGGTCCAGGTGAGGGTACGACAACGCTTTAGGGGGAGCGTACGTGTGAGGGCGCAGGTTTGTGTCAGCGTACGGGTTTGCATTAGGGGACGGGTGAGGATCAGGCTTCGGGGAAGGGTTAGGGTTAGGGTTCGGGCTAGGTTTCGGCTTAGGGGACGGGGACGGTTTAGGGTCCAGGTGAGGGCACGACAACACTTTAGGGGGAGCGTACGTGTGAGGACGCGGGTTAGTGTCAGCGTACGGGTTAGCATTAGGGGACGGGTGAGGGTCAGGCTTCGGGGTAGTGTTAGGGTTAGGGTTCGGGCTAGGGTTAGGGTTAGGGGACGGGGACGGTTTAGGGTCCAGGTGAGGGCACGAGAAAGCTTTAGGGGGAGCGTACGTGTGAGGACGCGGGTAAGTGTCAGCGTACGGGTTAGCATTAGGGGACGGGTGAGTGTCAGGCTTCGGGGAAGTGTTAGGGTTAGGGTTCGGGCTAGGGTTAGGGTCAGGGGACGGGGACGGTTTAGGGTCCAGGTGAGGGTACGACAACGCTTTAGGGGGAGCATACGTGTGAGGGCGCGGGTTAGTGTCAGCGTACGGGTTAGGATTAGGGGACGGGTGAGGGTCAGGCTTCGGGGAAGGGTTAGGGTTAGGGTTCGGGCTAGGCTTAGGGTTAGGGGACGGGGACGGTTTAGGATCCAGGTGAGGGCACGACAACGCTTTAGGGGGAGCGTACGTGTGAGGGCGCGGGTTAGTGTCAGGGTACGGGTTAGGATTAGGGGACGGGTGAGGGTCAGGCTTCGGAGAAGGGTTAGTGTTAGGGTTCGGGCTAGGGTTAGGGTTAGGGGACGGGGACGGTTTAGGGTCCAAGTGAGGGCACGACAACGCTTTAGGGGGAGCGTACGTGTGAGGGCGCGGGTTAGTGTCAGCGTACGGGTTAGGATTAGGGGACGGGTGAGGGTCAGGCTTCGGGGAAGAGTTAGGGTTAGGGTTCGGGCTAGGGTTAGGGTTAGGGGACGGGGACGGTTTAGGGTCCAGGTGAGGACACGACAACACTTTAGGGGGAGCGTACGTGTGAGGGCGCTTGTTAGTGTCAGCGTACGGGTTAGGATTAGGGGACGGGTGAGGGTCAGGCTTCGGGGAAGGGTTAGGGTTAGGGTTCGGGCTAGGGTTAGGGTTAGGGGACGGGGACGGTTTAGGGTCCAGGTGAGGGCACGACAACGCTTTAGGGGGAGCGTACGTGTGAGGGCGCGGGTTAGTGTCAGCGTACGGTTTAGGATTAGGGGACGGGTGAGGGTCAGGCTTCGGGGAAGGGTTAGGGTTAGGGTTCCGGCTATGGTTAGGCTTAGGGGACGGGGACGGTTTAGGGTCCAGGTGAGGGTATGACAACGCTTTAGGGGAAGCGTACGTGTGAGGGCGCGGGTTAGTGTCAGCGTACGTGTTTGCATTAGGGGACGGGTGAGGATCAGGCTTCGGGGAAAGGTTAGGGTTAGGATTCGGGCTAGGGTTAGGGTTAGGGGACGGCGACGGTTTAGGGTCCAGGTGAGGGTACGACAACGCTTTAGGGGGAGCGTACGTGTGAGGGTGCGGGCTAGTGTCAGCGTACGGTTTAGGATTTGGTGACGGGTGAGGGTCACGCTTCGGGGAAGGGTTAGGGTTTGGGTTCCGGCTAGTGTTAGGCTTAGGGGACGGGGACGGTTTAGGGTCCAGGTGAGGGTACGACAACGCTTTAGGGGGAGCGTACGTGTGAGGGCGCGGGTTAGTGTCAGCGTACGGGTTAGCATTAGGGGACGGGTGAGGGTCAGGCTTCGGGGAAGTGTTAGGGTTAGGGTTCGGGCTAGGGTTAGGGTTAGGGGACGGGGACGGTTTAGGGTCCAGGTGAGGGCACGACAAAGCTTTAGGGGGAGCGTACGTGTGAGGGCGCGGGTTAGTGTCAGCGTACGGGTTAGGATTAGGGGACGGGTGAGTGTCAGGCTTCGGGGAAGGGTTAGGGTTAGGGTTCGGGCTAGGGTTAGGGGACGGGGACGGGGACGGTTTAGGGTCCAGGTGAGGGTACGATAACGCTTTAGGGGGAGCGTACGTGTGAGGGCGCGGGTTAGTGTCAGCGTACGGGTTAGGATTACGGGACGGGTGAGGGTCAGGCTTCGGGGAAGGGTTAGGGTTAGGGTTCGGGCTAGGGTTAGGGTTAGGGGACGGGGACGGTTTAGGGTCCAGGTGAGGGCACGACAACGCTTTAGGGGGAGCGTACGTGTGAGGGCGCGGGTTAGTGTCAGCGTACGGGTTAGGATTAGGGGACGGGTGAGGGTCAGGCTTCGGAGAAGGGTTAGTGTTAGGGTTCGGGCTAGGGTTAGGGTTAGGGGACGGGGACGGTTTAGGGTCCAGGTGAGGGCACGACAACGCTTTAGGGGGAGCGTACGTGTGAGGGCGCGGGTTAGTGTCAGCGTACGGGTTAGGATTAGGGGACGGGTGAGGGTCAGGCTTCGGGGAAGGGTTAGGGTTAGGGTTCGGGCTAGGGTTAGGGTTAGGGGACGGGGACGGTTTAGGGTCCAGGTGAGGGCACGACAACGCTTTAGGGGGAGCGTACGTGTGAGGGCGCGGGTTAGTGTCAGCGTACGGGTTAGGATTAGGGGACGGGTGAGGGTCAGGCTTCGGGGAAGGGTTAGGGTTAGGGTTCCGGCTAGGGTTAGGCTTAGGGGACGGGGACGGTTTAGGGTCCAGGTGAGGGTACGACAACGCTTTAGGGGGAGCGTACGTGTGAGGGCGCGGGTTAGTGTCAGCGTACGGGTTTGCATTAGGGGACGGGTGAGGATCAGGCTTCGGGGAAGGGTTAGGGTTAGGGTTCGGGCTAGGGTTAGGGTTAGGGGACGGGGACGGTTTAGGGTCCAGGTGAGGGCACGACAACACTTTAGGGGGAGCGTACGTGTGAGGGTGCGGGTTAGTGTCAGTGTACGGGTTAGGATTAGGGGACGGGTGAGGGTCAGGCTTCGGGGAAGGGTTAGGGTTAGGGTTCGGGCTAGGGTTAGGGTTAGGGGACGGGGACGGTTTAGTGTCCAGGTGAGGGCACGACAACGCTTTAGGGGGAGCGTACGTGAGAGGGCGCGGGTTAGTGTCAGCGTACGGTTTAGGATTAGGGGACGGGTGAGGGTCAGGCTTCGGGGAAGGGTTAGGGTTAGGGTTCCGGCTAGGGTTAGGGTTAGGGGACGGGGACGGTTTAGGGTCCAGGTGAGGGCACGACAACGCTTTAGGGGGAGCGTACGTGTGAGGATGCGGGTAAGTGTCAGCGTACGGGTTAGCATTAGGGGACGGGTGAGGGTTAGGCTTCGGGGAAGTGTTAGGGTTAGGGTTCGGGCTAGGGTTAGGGTCAGGGGACGGGGACGGTTTAGGGTCCAGGTGAGGGTACGACAACGCTTTAGGGGGAGCGTACGTGTGAGGGCGCGGGTTAGTGTCAGCGTACGGGTTAGGATTAGGGGACGGGTGAGGATCAGGCTTCGGGGAAGTATTAGGGTTAGGGTTCGGGCTAGGGTTAGGGTTAGGGGACGGGGACGGTTTAGGGTCCAGGTGAGGGCACGACAAAGCTTTAGGGGGAGCGTACGTGTGAGGGCGTGGGTTAGTGTCAGCGTACGGGTTAGGATTAGGGGACGGGTGAGTGTCAGGCTTCGGGGAAGGGTTAGGGTTAGGGTTCAGACTAGGGTTAGGGTTAGGGGACGGGGACGGTTTAGGGTCCAGGTGAGGGTACGACAACGCTTTAGGGGGAGCGTACGTGTGAGGGCGCGGGTTAGTGTCAGCGTACGGGTTAGGATTAGGGGACGGGTGAGGGTCAGGCTTCGGGGAAGTGTTAGGGTTAGGGTTGGGGCTAGGCTTAGGGTTAGGGGACGGGGACGGTTTAGGGTCCAGGTGAGGGCACGACAAAACTTTAGGGGGAGCGTACGTGTGAGGGCGCGGGTTAGTGTCAGCGTACGGGTTAGGATTAGGGGACGGGTGAGGGTCAGGCTTCGGAGAAGGGTTAGTGTTAGGGTTCGGGCTAGGGTTAGGGTTAGGGGACGGGGACGGTTTAGGGTCCAGGTGAGGGCACGACAACGCTTTAGGGGGAGCGTACGTGTGAGGGCGCGGGCTAGTGTCAGCGTACGGGTTAGGATTAGGGGACGGGTGAGGGTCAGGCTTCGGGGAAGGGTTAGGGTTAGGGTTCGGGCTAGGGTTAGGTTTAGGGGACGGGGACGGTTTAGGGTCCAGGTGAGGGCACGACAACACTTTAGGGGGAGCGTACGTGTGAGGGCGCGGGTGAGTGTCAGCGTACGGGTTAGGATTAGGGGACGGGTGAGGGTCAGGCTTCGGGGAAGGGTTAGGGTTAGGGTTCGGGCTAGGATTAGGGTTAGGGGACGGGGAAGGTTTAGGGTCCAGGTGAGGGTACGACAACGCTTTAGGGGGAGCGTACGTGTGAGGGTGCGGGCTAGTGTCAGCGTACGGTTTAGGATTTGGGGACGGGTGAGGGTCACGCTTCGGGGAAGGGTTAGGGTTAGGGTTCCGGCTAGTGTTAGGCTTAGGGGACGGGGACGGTTTAGGGTCCAGGTGAGGGTACGACAACGCTTTAGGGGGAGCGTACGTGTGAGGGCGCGGGTTAGTGTCAGCGTACGGGTTAGCATTAGGGGACGGGTGAGGGTCAGGCTTCGGGGAAGTGTTAGGGTTAGGGTTCGGGCTAGGGTTAGGGTTAGGGGACGGGGACGGTTTAGGGTCCAAGTGAGGGCACGACAAAGCTTTAGGGGGAGCGTACGTGTGAGGGCGCGGGTTAGTGTCAGCGTACGGGTTAGGATTAGGGGACGGGTGAGTGTCAGGCTTCGGGGAAGGGTTAGGGTTAGGGTTCGGGCTAGGGTTAGGGGACGGGGACGGGGACGGTTTAGGGTCCAGGTGAGGGTACGATAACGCTTTAGGGGGAGCGTACGTGTGAGGGCGCGGGTTAGTGTCAGCGTACGGGTTAGGATTACGGGACGGGTGAGGGTCAGGCTTCGGGGAAGGGTTAGGGTTAGGGTTCGGGCTAGGGTTAGGGTTAGGGGACGGGGACGGTTTAGGGTCCAGGTGAGGGCACGACAACGCTTTAGGGGGAGCGTACGTGTGAGGGCGCGGGTTAGTGTCAGCGTACGGGTTAGCATTAGGGGACGGGTGAGGGTCAGGCTTCGGGGAAGGGTTAGGGTTAGGGTTCGGGCTAGGGTTAGGGTTAGGGGACGGGGACGGTTTAGGGTCCAGGTGAGGGCACGACAACGCTTTAGGGGGAGCGTACGTGTGAGGGCGCGGGTTAGTGTCAGCGTACGGGTTAGGATTAGGGGACGGGTGAGGGTCAGGCTTCGGGGAAGGGTTAGGGTTAGGGTTCGGGCTAGGGTTAGGGTTAGGGGACGGGGACGGTTTAGGGTCCAGGTGAGGGCACGACAACGCTTTAGGGGGAGCGTACGTGTGAGGGCGCGGGTTAGTGTCAGCGTACGGGTTAGGATTAGTGGACGGGTGAGGGTCAGGCTTCGGGGAAGGGTTAGGGTTAGGGTTCGGGCTAGGGTTAGGGTTAGGGGACGGGGACGGTTTAGGGTCCAGGTGAGGGCACGACCACGCTTTAGGGGGAGCGTACGTGTGAGGGCGCGGGTTAGTGTCAGCGTACGGTTTAGGATTAGGGGACGGGTGAGGGTCAGGCTTCGGGGAAGGGTTAGGGTTAGGGTTCCGGCTAGGGTTAGGCTTAGGGGACGGGGACGGTTTAGGGTCCAGGTGAGGGTACGACAACGCTTTAGGGGGAGCGTACGTGTGAGGGCGCGGGTTAGTGTCAGCGTACGGGTTTGCATTAGGGGACGGGTGAGGATCAGGCTTCGGGGAAGGGTTAGGGTTAGGGTTCGGGCTAGGGTTAGGGTTAGGGGACGGGGACGGTTTAGGGTCCAGGTGAGGGCACGACAACACTTTAGGGGGAGCGTACGTGTGAGGGTGCGGGTTAGTGTCAGTGTACGGGTTAGGATTAGGGGACGGGTGAGGGTCAGGCTTCGGGGAAGGGTTAGGGTTAGGGTTCGGGCTAGGGTTAGGGTTAGGGGACGGGGACGGTTTAGTGTCCAGGTGAGGGCACGACAACGCTTTAGGGGGAGCGTACGTGAGAGGGCGCGGGTTAGTGTCAGCGTACGGTTTAGTATTAGGGGACGGGTGAGGGTCAGGCTTCGGGGAAGGGTTAGGGTTAGGGTTCCGGCTAGGGTTAGGGTTAGGGGACGGGGACGGTTTAGGGTCCAGGTGAGGGTACGACAACGCTTTAGGGGGAGCGTACGTGTGAGGATGCGGGTAAGTGTCAGCGTACGGGTTAGCATTAGGGGACGGGTGAGGGTTAGGCTTCGGGGAAGTGTTAGGGTTAGGGTTCGGGCTAGGGTTAGGGTCAGGGGACGGGGACGGTTTAGGGTCCAGGTGAGGGTACGACAACGCTTTAGGGGGAGCGTACGTGTGAGGGCGCGGGTTAGTGTCAGCGTACGGGTTAGGATTAGGGGACGGGTGAGGATCAGGCTTCGGGGAAGTATTAGGGTTAGGGTTCGGGCTAGGGTTAGGGTTAGGGGACGGGGACGGTTTAGGGTCCAGGTGAGGGCACGACAAAGCTTTAGGGGGAGCGTACGTGTGAGGGCGTGGGTTAGTGTCAGCGTACGGGTTAGGATTAGGGGACGGGTGAGTGTCAGGCTTCGGGGAAGGGTTAGGGTTGGGGTTCAGACTAGGGTTAGGGTTAGGGGACGGGGACGGTTTAGGGTCCAGGTGAGGGTACGACAACGCTTTAGGGGGAGCGTACGTGTGAGGGCGCGGGTTAGTGTCAGCGTACGGGTTAGGATTAGGGGACGGGTGAGGGTCAGGCTTCGGGGAAGTGTTAGGGTTAGGGTTGGGGCTAGGCTTAGGGTTAGGGGACGGGGACGGTTTAGGGTCCAGGTGAGGGCACGACAACACTTTAGGGGGAGCGTACGTGTGAGGGCGCGGGTTAGTGTCAGCGTACGGGTTAGGATTAGGGGACGGGTGAGGGTCAGGCTTCGGAGAAGGGTTAGTGTTAGGGTTCGGGCTAGGGTTAGGGTTAGGGGACGGGGACGGTTTAGGGTCCAGGTGAGGGCACGACAACGCTTTAGGGGGAGCGTACGTGTGAGGGCGCGGGTTAGTGTCAGCGTACGGGTTAGGATTAGGGGACGGGTGAGGGTCAGGCTTCGGGGAAGGGTTAGGGTTAGGGTTCGGGCTAGGGTTAGGTTTAGGGGACGGGGACGGTTTAGGGTCCAGGTGAGGGCACGACAACACTTTAGGGGGAGCGTACGTGTGAGGGCGCGGGTGAGTGTCAGCGTACGGGTTAGGATTAGGGGACGGGTGAGGGTCAGGCTTCGGGGAAGGGTTAGGGTTAGGGTTCGGGCTAGGGTTAGGGTTAGGGGACGGGGACGGTTTAGGGTCCAGGTGAGGGCACGACAACGCTTTAGGGGGAGCGTACGTGTGAGGGCGCGGGTTAGTGTCAGCGTACGGTTTAGGATTAGGGGACGGGTGAGGGTCAGGCTTCGGGGAAGGGTTAGGGTTAGGGTTCCGGCTAGGGTTAGGCTTAGGGGACGGGGACGGTTTAGGGTCCAGGTGAGGGTACGACAACGCTTTAGGGGGAGCGTACGTGTGAGGGCGCGGGTTAGTGTCAGCGTACGGGTTTGCATTAGGGGACGGGTGAGGGTCAGGCTTCGGGGAAAGGTTAGGATTAGGATTCGGGCTAGGGTTAGGGTTAGGGGACGGCGACGGTTTAGGGTCCAGGTGAGGGTACGACAACGCTTTAGGGGGAGCGTACGTGTGAGGGTGCGGGTTAGTGTCAGCGTACGGTTTAGGATTAGGGGACGGGTGATGGTCACGCTTCGGGGAAGGGTTAGGGTTAGGGTTCCGGCTAGGGTTAGGCTTAGGGGATGGGGACGGTTTAGGGTCCAGGTGAGGGTACGACAACGCTTTAGGGGGAGCGTACGTGTGAGGGCGCGGGTTAGTGTCAGCGTACGGGTTAGCATTAGGGGACGGGTGAGGGTCAGGCTTCGGGGAAGGGTTAGGGTTAGGGTTCCGGCTAGGGTTAGGCTTAGGGGACGGGGACGGTTTAGGGTCCAGGTGAGGGTACGACAACGCTTTAGGGGGAGCGTACGTGTGAGGGCGCGGGTTAGTGTCAGCGTACGGGTTAGGATTAGGGGACGGGTGAGGGTCAGGCTTCGGAGAAGGGTTAGTGTTAGGGTTCGGGCTAGGGTTAGGGTTAGGGGACGGGGACGGTTTAGGGTCCAGGTGAGGGCACGACAACGCTTTAGGGGGAGCGTACGTGTGAGGGCGCGGGTTAGTGTCAGCGTAGGGGTTAGGATTAGGGGACGGGTGAGTGTCAGGCTTCGGGGAAGGGTTAGGGTTAGGGTTCGGGCTAGGGTTAGGGTTAGGGGACGGGGACGGTTTAGGGTCCAGGTGAGGGCACGACAACGCTTTAGGGGGAGCGTACGTGTGAGGGCGCGGGTTAGTGTCAGCGTACAGTTTAGGATTAGGGGACGGGTGAGTGTCAGGCTTCGGGGAAGGGTTAGGGTTAGGGTTAGGGTTCGGGCTAGGGTTAGGGTTAGGGGACGGGGACGGTTTAGGGTCCAGGTGAGGGTACGACAACGCTTTAGGGGGAGCGTACGTGTGAGGGCGCGGGTTAGTGTCAGCGTACGGTTTAGGATTAGGGGACGGGTGAGGGTCACGCTTCGGGGAAGGGTTAGGGTTAGGGTTCTGGCTAGGATTAGGCTTAGGGGACGGGGACGGTTTAGGGTCCAGGTGAGGGTACGACAAAGCTTTAGGGGGAGCGTACGTGTGAGGGCGCGGGTTAGTGTCAGCGTACGGGTTAGCATTAGGGGACGGGTGAGGGTCAGGCTTCGGGAAAGGGTTAGGGTTAGGGTTCGAGCTAGGGTTAGGGTTAGGGGACGGGGACGATTTAGGGTCCAGGTTAGGGCACGACAGCGCTTTAGGGGGAGCGTACGCGTGAGGGCGCGGGTTAGTGTCAGCGTACGGGTTAGGATTAGGGGACGGGTGAGTGTCAGGCTTCGGGGAAGGGTTAGGGTTAGGGTTCGGGCTAGGGTTAGGGTTAGGGGACGGGGACGGTTTAGAGTCCAGGTGAGGGTACGACAACGCTTTAGGGGGAGCGTACGTGTGAGGGCGCGGGTTAGTGTCAGCGTAAGGGTTAGGATTAGGGGACAGGTGAGGGTCAGGCTTCGGGGAAGGGTTAGGGTTAGGGTTCGGGCTAGGGTTAGGGTTAGGGGACGGGGACGGTTTAGGGTCCAGGTGAGGGCACGAGAACACTTTAGGGGGAGCGTACGTGTGAGGGCGTGGGTTAGTGTCAGCGTACGGGTTAGGATTAGGGGACGGGTGAGGGTCAGGCTTCGGGGAAGGGTTAGGTTTAGGGTTCGGGCTAGGGTTAGGTTTAGGGGACGGGGACGGTTTAGGGTCCAGCTGAGGGCACGACAACACTTTAGGGGGAGCGTACGTGTGAGGGTGCGTGTTAGTGTCAGCGTACGGGTTAGGATTAGGGGACGGGTGAGGGTCAGGCTTCGGGGAAGGGTTAGGGTTAGGGTTCGGGCTAGGGTTAGGTTTAGGGGACGGGGACGGTTTAGGGTCCAGGTGAGGGCACGACAACGCTTTAGGGGGAGCGTACGTGTGAGGGCGCGGGTTACTGTCAGCGTACGGTTTAGGATTAGGGGACGGGTGAGGGTCAGGCTTCGGGGAAGGGTTAGGGTTAGGGTTCCGGCTAGGGTTAGGCTTAGGGGACGGGGACAGTTTAGGGTCCAGGTGAGGGTACGACAACGCTTTAGGGGGAGCGTACGTGTGAGGGCGCAGGTTAGTGTCAGCGTACGGGTTTGCATTAGGGGACGGGTGAGGATCAGGCTTCGGGGAAAGGTTAGGGTTAGGATTCGGGCTAGGGTTAGGGTTAGGGGACGGCGACGGTTTAGGGTCCAGGTGAGGGTACGACAACGCTTTAGGGGGAGCGTACGTGTGAGGGTGCGGGTTAGTGTCAGCGTAAGGTTTAGGATTAGGGGACGGGTGAGGATCACGCTTCGGGGAAGGGTTAGGGTTAGGGTTCCGGCTAGGGTTAGGCTTAGGGGACGGGGACGGTTTAGGGTCCAGGTGAGGGTACGACAACGCTTTAGGGGGAGCGTACGTGTGAGGGCGCGGGTTAGTGTCAGCGTACGGGTTAGGATTAGGGGACGGGTGAGGGTCAGGCTTCGGGGAAGGGTTAGGGTTAGGGTTCGGGCTAGGGTTAGGGTTAGGGGACAGGACCGGTTTAGGGTCCAGGTGAGGGCACGACAACGCTTTAGGGGGAGCGTACGTGTGAGGGCGCGGGTTAGTGTCAGCGTACGGGTTAGGATTAGGGGACGGGTGAGGGTCAGGCTTCGGGGAAGGGTTAGGGTTAGGGTTTGGGCTAGGGTTAGGGTTAGGGGACGGGGACGGTTTAGGGTCCAGGTGAGGGCACGACAACGCTTTAGGGGGAGCGTACGTGTGAGGGCGCGGGTTAGTGTCAGCGTACGGTTTAGGATTAGGGGACGGGTGAGGGTCAGGCTTCGGGGAAGGGTTAGGGTTAGGGTTCCGGCTAGGGTTAGGGTTAGGGGACGGGGACGGTTTAGGGTCCAAGTGAGGGTACGACAACGCTTTAGGGGGAGCGTACATGTGAGGGCGCGGATTAGTGTCAGCGTACGGGTTTGCATTAGGGGCCGGGTGAGGGTCAGGCTTCGGGGAAAGGTTAGGGTTAGGGTTCGGGCTAGGGTTAGGGTTAGGGGACGGGGACGGTTTAGGGTCCAGGTGAGGGTACGACAACGCTTTAGGGGGATCGTACGTGTGAGGGTGCAGGTTAGTGTCAGCGTACGGTTTAGGATTAGGGGACGGGTGAGGGTCACGCTTCGGGGAAGTGTTAGGGTTAGGGTTCGGGCTAGGGTTAGGGTTAGGGGACGGGGACGGTTTAGGGTCCAGGTGAGGGTACGACAACGCTTTAGGGGGAGCGTACGTGTGAGGGCGCGGGTTAGTGTCAGCGTACGGGTTAGGATTAGGGGACGGGTCAGTGTCAGGCTTCGGGAAAGGGTTAGGGTTAGGGTTCGGGCTAGGGTTAGGGTTAGGGGACGGGGACGGTTTAGGGTCCAGGTGAGGGCACGACAACGCTTTAGGGGGAGCGTACGTGTGAGGGCGCGGGTTAGTGTCAGCGTATGGTTTAGGATTAGGGGATGGGTGAGGGTCAGGCTTCGGGGAAGGGTTAGGGTTAGGGTTCGGGCTAGGGTTAGGGTTAGGGGACGGGGACGGGTTAGGGTCCAGGTGAGGGTACGAGAACACTTTAGGGGGAGCGTACGTGTGAGGGCGCGGGTTAGTGTCAGAGTACGGGTTAGGATTAGGGGACGGGTGAGGGTCAGGCTTCGGGGAAGTTTTAGGGTTAGGGTTCGGGCTAAGGTTAGGGTTAGGGAACGGGGACTGTTTAGGGTCCAGGTGAGGGTACAACAACGCTTTAGGGGGAGCGTACGTGTGAGGGCGCGGCTTAGTGTCACCGTACGGGTTAGGATTAGGGGACGGGTGAGGGTCAGGCTTCGGAGAAGGGTTAGGGTTAGGGTTCGGGCTAGGGTTAGGGTTAGGGGACGGGGACGGTTTAGGGTCCAGGTGAGGGCACGACAACGCTTTAGGGGGAGCGTACGTGTGAGGGCGCGGGTTAGTGTCAGCGTACGGGTTAGGATTAGGGGACGGTTGAGGGTCAGGCTTCGGGGAAGGGTTAGTGTTAGGGTTCGGGCTAGGGTTAGGGTTAGGGGACGGGGACGGTTTAGGGTCCAGGTGAGGGCACGACAACGCTTTAGGGGGAGCGTACGTGTGAGGGCGCGGGTTAGTGTCAGCGTACGGGTTAGGATTAGGGGATGGGTGAGGGTCAGGCTTCGGGGAAGGGTTAGGGTTAGGGTTCGGGCTAGGGTTAGGGTTAGGGGACGGGGACGGGTTAGGGTCCAGGTGAGGGCACGACAACGCTTTAGGGGCAGCGTACGTGTGAGGGCGCGGGTTAGTGTCAGCGTACAGGTTAAGAATAGGGGACGGGTGAGGGTCAGGCTTCGGGGAAGGGTTAGGGTTAGGGTTCGGGCTAGGGTTAGGGTTAGGGGACGGGGACGGTTTAGGGTCCAGGTGAGGGCACGACAACGCTTTAGGGGGAGCGTACGTGTGAGGGCGCGGGTTAGTGTCAGCGTACGGGTTTGCATTAGGGGACGGGTGAGGATCAGGCTTCGGGGAAAGGTTAGGGTTAGGGTTCGGGCTAGGGTTAGTGTTAGGGGACGGCGACGGTTTAGGGTCCAGGTGAGGGTACGACAACGCTTTAGGGGGAGCGTACGTGTGAGGGTGCGGGTTAGTGTCAGCGTACGGTTTAGGATTAGGGGACGGGTGAGGGTCACGCTTCGGGGAAGGGTTAGGGTTAGGGTTCCGGCTAGGGTTAGGCTTAGGGGACGGGGACGGTTTAGGGTCCAGGTGAGGGTACGACAAAGCTTTAGGGGTAGCGTACGTGTGAGGGCGCGGGTTAGTGTCAGCGTACGGGTTAGCATTAGGGGACGGGTGAGGGTTAGGCTTCGGGGAAGGGTTAGGGTTAGGGTTCGGGCTAGGGTTAGGGTTAGGGGACGGGGACGATTTAGGGTCCAGGTGAGGGCACGACAGCGCTTTAGGGGGAGCGTACGTGTGAGGGCGCGGGTTAGTGTCAGCGTACGGGTTAGGATTAGGGGACGGGTGAGTGTCAGGCTTCGGGGAAGGGTTAGGGTTAGGGTTCGGGCTAGGGTTAGGGTTAGGGGACGGGGACGGTTTAGGGTCCAGGTGAGGGTACGACAACGCTTTAGGGGGAGCGTACGTGTGAGGGCGCGGGTTAGTGTCAGCGTACGGGTTAGTATTAGGGTACGGGTGAGGGTCAGGCTTCGGGGAAGGGTTAGGGTTAGGGTTCGGGCTAGGGTTAGGGTTAGGGGACGGGGACGGTTTAGGGTCCAGGTGAGGGCACGACAACACTTTAGGGGGAGCGTACGTGTGAGGGCGCGGGTTAGTGTCAGCGTACGGGTTAGGATTAGGGGACGGGTGAGGGTCAGGCTTCGGAGAAGGGTTAGTGTTAGGGTTCGGGCTAGGGTTAGGGTTAGGGGACGGGGACGGTATAGGGTCCAGGTGAGGGCACGACAACGCTTTAGGGGGAGCGTACGTGTGAGGGCGTGGGTTAGTGTCAGCGTACGGGTTAGGATTAGGGGACGGGTGAGGGTCAGGCTTCGGGGAAGGGTTAGGGTTAGGGTTCGGGCTAGGGTTAGGGTTAGGGGACGGGGACGGTTTAGGGTCCAGGTGAGGGCACGACAACGCTTTAGGGGGAGCGTACGTGTGAGGGTGCGGGTTAGTGTCAGCGTACGGTTTAGGATTAGGGGACGGGCGAGGGTCAGGCTTCGGGGAAGGATTAGGGTTATGGTTCCGGCTAGGGTTAGGCTTAGGGGACGGGGACGGTTTAGGGTCCAGGTGAGGGTACGACAACGCTTTAGGGGGAGCGTACGTGTGAGGGCGCGGGTTAGTGTCAGCGTACGGGTTAGGATTAGGGGACGGGTGAGGGTCAGGCTTCGGGGAAAGGTTAGGGTTAGGATTCGGGCTAGGGTTAGGGTTAGGGGACGGGGACGGTTTAGGGTCCAGGTGAGGGTATGACAACGCTTTAGGGGGAGCGTACGTGTGAGGGCGCGGGTTAGTGTCAGCGTACGGGTTAGGATTATGGGACGGGTGAGAGTCAGACTTCGGGGAAGGATTAGGATTAGGGTTCGGGCTAGGGTTAGGGTTAGGGGACGGGGAAGGTTTACGGTCCAGGTGAGGTCACGACAACGTTTTAGGGGGAGCGTACGTGTGAGGGCGCGGGTTAGTGTCATCGTACGGGTTAGGATTCGAGGACGGGTGAGTGTCAGGCTTCGGGGAAGGGTTAGGGTTAGGGTTCGGGCTAGGGTTAGCTTTAGGGGACGGGGACGGCTTAGGGTGCAGGTGAGGGTACGAGAACACTTTAGGGGTAGCGTACGTGTGAGGGCGCGGGTTAGTGTCAGCGTACGGGTTAGGATTAGGGGACGGGTGAGGGTCAGGCTTCGGGGAAGTTTTAGGGTTAGGGTTCGGGCTAGGGTTAGGTTTAGGGAAAGGGGACTGTTTAGGGTCCAGGTGAGGGTACAACAACGCTTTAGGGGGAGCGTACGTGTGAGGGCGCGGCTTAGTGTCACCGTACGGGTTAGGATTAGGGGACGGGTGAGGGTCAGGCTTCGGAGAAGGGTTAGGGTTAGGGTTCGGGCTAGGGTTAGGGTTAGGGGACAGGGACGGTTTAGGGTCCAGGTGAGGGCACGACAACGCTTTAGGGGGAGCGTACGTGTGAGGGCGCGGGTTATTGTCAGCGTACGGGTTAGGATCAGGGGACGGTTGAGGGTCAGGCTTCGGGGAAGGGTTAGTGTTAGGGTTCCGGCTAGGGTTAGGGTTAGGGGACGGTGACGGTTTAGGGTCCAGGTGAGGGTACGACAACGCTTTAGGGGGAGCATACGTGTGAGGGCGCGGGTTAGTGTCAGCGTACGGGTTAGCTTTAGGGGACGGGTGAGGGTCAGGCTTCGGGGAACGGTTAGGGTTAGCGTTCGGGCTAGGGTTAGGGTTAGGGGATGGGGACGGTTTAGGGTCCAGGTGAGGGTACGACAACGCTTTAGGGGGAGCGTACGTGTGAGGGCGCGGGTAAGTGTCAGCGTACGGGTTAGGATTAGGGGACGGGTGAGGGTTAGGCTTCGGGGAAGGGTTAGGGTTAGGGTTCGGGCTAGGGTTAGGGTTAAGGGACGGGGACGGTTTAGGGTCCAGGTGATGGTACGACAACGCTTTAAGGGGAGCGTACGTGTGAGGGTGCGGGTTAGTGTCAGTGTATGGGTTAGGATTAGGGGAGGGGTGAGGGTCAGGCTTCGGGGAAGGGTTAGGGTTAGGGTTCGGGCTAGGGTTAGGGTTAGGGTACGGGGACGGTTTAGGGTCCAGGTGAGGGCACGACAACGCTTTAGGGGGAGCGTACGTGTGAGGGCGCGGGATAGTGTCAGCCTACGGGTTAGGATTAGGGGACGGGTGAGGGTCAGGCTTCGGGGAAGGGTTAGTGTTAGGGTTCGGGCTAGGGTTAGGGTTAGGGGACGGGGACGGTTTAGGGTCCAGGTGAGGGCACGACAACGCTTTAGGGGGAGCGTAGGTGTGAGGGCGCGGGTTAGTGTCAGCGTACGGTTTAGGATTAGGGGACGGGTGACGGTCAGGCTTCGGGGAAGGGTTAGGGTTAGGGTTCCGGCTAGGGTTAGGGTTAGGGGACGGGGACGGTTTAGGGTCCAGGTGAGGGTACGACAACGCTTTAGGGGGAGCGTACGTGTGAGGACGCGGGTAAGTGTCAGCGTACGGGTTAGCATTAGGGGACGGGTGAGGGTTAGGATTCGAGGAAGTGTTAGGGTTAGGGTTCGGGCTAGGGTTAGGGTCAGGGGACGGGGACGGTTTAGGGTCCAGGTGAGGGTACGACAACGCTTTAGGGGGAGCGTACGTGTGAGGGAGCGGGTTAGTGTCAGCGTACGGGTTAGGATTAGGGGACGGGTGAGGATCAGGCTTCGGGGAAGGGTTAGGGTTAGGGTTCGGGCTAGGGTTAGGGTTAGGGGACGGGGACGGTTTAGGGTCCAGGTGAGGGTACGACAACGCTTTAGGGGGAGCGTACGTGTGAGGGCGCGGGTTAGTGTCAGCGTACGGGTTAGGATTAGGGGACGGGTGAGGGTCAGGCTTCGGGGAAGGGTTAGGGTTAGGGTTCGGGCTAGGGTTAGGGTTAGGGGACGGGGACGGTTTAGGGTCCAGGTGAGGGCACGACAACGCTTTAGGGGGAGCGTACGTGTGAGAGCGCGGGTTAGTGTCAGCGTACGGGTTAGGATTAGGGGACGGGTGAGGGTCAGGCTTCGGAGAAGGGTTAGTGTTAGGGTTCGGGCTAGGGTTAGGGTTAGGGGATGGGGACGGTTTAGGGTCCAGGTGAGGGCACGACAACGCTTTAGGGGGAGCGTACGTGTGAGGGCGCGGGTTAGTGTCAGCGTACGGGTTAGGATTAGGGGACGGGTGAGGGTCAGGCTTCGGGGAAGGGTTAGGTTTAGGGTTCGGGCTAGGGTTAGGGTTAGGGGACGGGGACGGTTTAGGGTCCAGCTGAGGGCACGACAACACTTTAGGGGGAGCGTACGTGTGAGGGTGCGGTTTAGTGTCAGCGTACGGGTTAGGATTAGGGGACGGGTGAGGGTCAGGCTTCGGGGAAGGGTTAGGGTTAGGGTTCGGGCTAGGGTTAGGTTTAGGGGACGGGGACGGTTTAGGGTCCAGGTGAGGGCACGACAACGCTTTAGGGGGAGCGTACGTGTGAGGGCGCGGGTTAGTGTCAGCGTACGGTTTAGGATTAGGGGACGGGTGAGGGTCAGGCTTCGGGGAAGGGTTAGGGTTAGGGTTCCGGCTAGGGTTAGGCTTAGGGGACGGGGACAGTTTAGGGTCCAGGTGAGGGTACGACAACGCTTTAGGGGGAGCGTACGTGTGAGGGCGCAGGTTAGTGTCAGCGTACGGGTTTGCATTAGGGGACGGGTGAGGATCAGGCTTCGGGGAAAGGTTAGGGTTAGGATTCGGGCTAGGGTTAGGGTTAGGGGACGGCGACGGTTTAGGGTCCAGGTGAGGGTACGACAACGCTTTAGGGGGAGCGTACGTGTGAGGGTGCGGGTTAGTGTCAGCGTAAGGTTTAGGATTAGGGGACGGGTGAGGATCACGCTTCGGGGAAGGGTTAGGGTTAGGGTTCCGGCTAGGGTTAGGCTTAGGGGACGGGGACGGTTTAGGGTCCAGGTGAGGGTACGACAACGCTTTAGGGGGAGCGTACGTGTGAGGGCGCGGGTTAGTGTCAGCGTACGGGTTAGGATTAGGGGACGGGTGAGGGTCAGGCTTCGGGGAAGGGTTAGGGTTAGGGTTCGGGCTAGGGTTAGGGTTAGGGGACGGGGACGGTTTAGGGTCCAGGTGAGGGCACGACAACGCTTTAGGGGGAGCGTACGTGTGAGGGCGCGGGTTAGTGTCAGCGTACGGGTTAGGATTAGGGGACGGGTGAGGGTCAGGCTTCGGGGAAGGGTTAGGGTTAGGGTTCGGGCTAAGGTTAGGGTTAGGGGACGGGGACGGTTTAGGGTCCAGGTGAGGGTACGACAACGCTTTAGAGGGAGCGTACATGTGAGGGCACGGGTTAGTGTCAGCGTACGGGTTAAGTTTAGGGGACGGGTGAGGGTCAGGCTTCGGGGAAGGGTTAGGGTTAGGGTTCGGGCTAGGGTTAGGGTTAGGGGACGGGGACGGTTTAGGGTCCAGGTGAGGGCACGACAACGCTTTAGGGGGAGCGTACGTGTGAGGGCGCGGGTTAGTATCAGCGTACGATTTAGGATTAGGGGACGGGTGACGGTCAGGCTTCGGGGAAGGGTTAGGGTTAGGGTTCCGGCTAGGGTTAGGGTCAGGGGACGGGGACGGTTTAGGGTCCAGGTGAGGGTACGACAACGCTTTAGGGGGAGCGTACGTGTGAGGGCGCAGGTTAGTGTCAGCGTACGGTTTAGGATTAGGGGACGTGTGAGGGTCAGGCTTCGGGGAAGGGTTAGGGTTAGGGTTCGGGCTAGGGTTAGGGTTAGGGGACGGGGACGGTTTAGGGTCCAGGTGAGGGCACGACAACGCTTTAGGGGGAGCATACGTGTGAGAGCGCGGGTTAGTGTCAGCGTACGGGTTAAGATTAGGGGACGGGTGAGGGTCAGGCTTCGGGGAAGGGTTAGGGTTAGGGTTCGGGCTAGGGTTAGGGTTAGGGGACGGGGACGGTTTAGGGTCCAGGTGAGGGCACGACAACGCTTTCGGGGGAGCGTACGTGTGAGGGCGCGGGTTAGTGTCAGCGTACGGGTTAGGATTAGGGGACGGGTGAGGGTCAGGCTTCGGGGAAGGGTTAGGGTTAGGGTTCGGGCTAGGGTTAGGGTTAGGGGACGGGGACGGTTTAGGGTCCAGGTGAGGGCACGACAACGCTTTAGGGGGAGCGTACGTGTGAGGGCGCGGGTTAGTGTCAGCGTACGGTTTAGGATTAGGGGACGGGTGAGGGTCAGGCTTCGGGGAAGGGTTAGGGTTAGGGTTCCGGCTAGGGTTAGGCTTAGGGGATGGGGACGGTTTAGGGTCCAGGTGAGGGTACGACAACGCTTTAGGGGAAGCGTACGTGTGAGGGCGCGGGTTAGTGTCAGCGTACGTGTTTGCATTAGGGGACGGGTGAGGATCAGGCTTCGGGGAATTGTTAGGGTTAGGGTTCGGGCTAGGGTTAGGGTTAGGGGACGGCGACGGTTTAGGGTCCAGGTGAGGGTACGACAACGCTTTAGGGGGAGCGTACGTGTGAGGGTGCGGGCTAGTGTCAGCGTACGGTTTAGGATTTGGGGACGGGTGAGGGTCACGCTTCGGGGAAGGGTTAGGGTTAGGGTTCCGGCTAGGGTTAGGCTTAGGGGACGGGGACGGTTTAGGGTCCAGGTGAGGGTACGACAACGCTTTAGGGGGAGTGTACGTGTGAGGGCGCGAGTTAGTGTCAGCGTACGGGTTAGCATTAGGGGACGGCTGAGGGTCAGGCTTCGGGGAAGGGTTAGGGTTAGGGTTCGGGCTAGGGTTAGGGTTAGGGGACGGGGACGGTTTAGGGTCCAGGTGAGGGCACGACAAAGCTTTAGGGGGAGCGTACGTGTGAGGGCGCGGGTTAGTGTCAGCGTACGGTTTAGGATTAGGGGACGGGTGAGGGTCAGGCTTCGGGGAAGGGTTAGGGTTAGGGTTCCGGCTAGGGTTAGGGTTAGGGGACGGGGACTGTTTAGGGTCCAGGTGAGGGTACGACAACGCTTTAGGGGGAGCGACGTGTGAGGACGCGGGTAAGTGTCAGCGTACGGGTTAGCATTAGGGGACGGGTGAGGGTTAGGCTTCGGGGAAGTGTTAGGGTCAGGGTTCGGGCTAGGGTTAGGGTCAGGGGACGGGGACGGTTTAGGGTCCAGGTGAGGGTACGATAACGCTTTAGGGGGAGCGTAAGTGTGAGGGCGCGGGTTAGTGTCAGCGTACGGGTTAGGATTAGGGGACGGGTGAGGGTCAGGCTTCGGAGAAGTTTTAGGGTTAGGGTTCGGGCTAGGGTTAGGGTTAGGGGACGGGGACGGTTTAGGGTCCAGGTGAGGGCACGACAACGCTTTAGGGGGAGCGTACGTGTGAGGGCGCAGGTTAGTGTCAGCGTACGGTTTAGGATTAGGGGACGGGTGACGGTCAGGCTTCGGGGAAGGATTAGGGTTAGGGTTCCGGCTAGGGTTAGGGTTAGGGGACGGGGACGGTTTAGGGTCAAGGTGAGGGTACGACAACGCTTTAGGGGGAGCGTACGTGTGAGGGCGCGGGTTAGTGTCAGCGTACGGGTTAGGATTAGGGGACGGGTGAGGGTCAGGCTTCGGGGAAGGGTTAGGGATAGGGTTCGGGCTAGGGTTAGGGTTAGGGGATGGGGACGGTTTAGGGTCCAGGTGAGGGCACGACAACGCTTTAGGGGGAGCGTACGTGTGAGAGTGCGGGTTAGTGTCAGCGTACGGGTTAGGATTAGGGGACGGGTGAGGGTCAGGCTTCGGAGAAGTGTTAGTGTTAGGGTTCGGGCTAGGGTTAGGGTTAGGGGACGGGGACGGTTTAGGGTCCAGGTGAGGGCACAACAACGCTTTAGGGGGAGCGTACGTGTGAGGGCGCGGGTTAGTGTCAGCGTACGGGTTAGGATTAGGGGACGGGTGAGTGTCAGGCTTCGGGGAAGTGTTAGGGTTAGGGTTCGGGCTAGGGTTAGGGTTAGGGGACGGGGACGGTTTAGGGTCCAGGTGAGGGCACGACAACACTTTAGGGGGAGCGTACGTGTGAGGGCGCGGGTTAGTGTCAGCGTACGGGTTAGGATTAGGGGACGGGTGAGGGTCAGGCTTCGGGGAAGGGTTAGGGTTAGGGTTCGGGCTAGGCTTAGGGTTAGGGGACGGGGACGGTTTAGGGTTCAGGTGAGGGCACGACAACGCTTTAGGGGGAGCGTACGTGTGAGGGCGCGGGTTAGTGTCAGCGAACGGTTTAGGATTAGGGGACGGGTGAGGGTCAGGCTTCGGGGAAGGGTTAGGGTTAGGGTTCCGGCTAGGGTTAGGCTTAGGGGACGGGGACGGTTTAGGGTCCAGGTGAGGGTATGACAACGCTTTAGGGGGAGCGTACGTGTGAGGGCGCGGGTTAGTGTCAGCGTACGTGTTTGCATTAGGGGACGGGTGAGGATCAGGCTTCGGGGAAAGGTTAGGGTTAGGATTCGGGCTAGGGTTAGGGATAGGGGACGGCGACGGTTAAGGGTCCAGGTGAGGGTACGACAACGCTTTAGGGGGAGCGTACGTGTGAGGGTGCGGGCTAGTGTCAGCGTACGGTTTAGGATTTGGGGACGGGTGAGGGTCACGCTTCGGGGAAGGGTTAGGGTTAGGGTTCCGGCTAGTATTAGGCTTAGGGGACGGGGACGGTTTAGGGTCCAGGTGAGGGTACGACAACGCTTTAGGGGGAGCGTACGTGTGAGGGCGCGGGTTAGTGTCAGCGTACGGGTTAGCATTAGGGGACGGGTGAGGGTCAGGCTTCGGGGAAGGGTTAGGGTTAGGGTTCGGGCTAGGGTTAGGGTTATGGGACGGGGACAGTTTAGGGTCCAGGTGAGGGCACGACAAAGCTTTAGGGGGAGCGTACGTGTGAGGGCGCGGGTTAGTGTCAGCGTACGGGTTAGGATTAGGGGACGGGTGAGTGTCAGGCTTCGGGGAAGGGTTAGGGTTAGGGTTCGGGCTAGGGTTAGGGTTAGGGGACGGGGACGGTTTAGGGTCCAGGTGAGGGTACGACAACGCTTTAGGGGGAGCGTACGTGTGAGGGCGCGGGTTAGTGTCAGCGTACGGGTTAGGATTACGGGACGGGTGAGGGTCAGGCTTCGGGGAAGGGTTAGGGTTAGGGTTCGGGCTAGGGTTAGGTTTAGGGGACGGGGACGGTTTAGGGTCCAGGTGAGGGCACGACAACACTTTAGGGGGAGCGTACGTGTGAGGGCGCGGGTTAGTGTCAGCGTACGGGTTAGGATTAGGGGACGGGTGAGGGTCAGGCTTCGGAGAAGGTTTAGTGTTAGGGTTCCGGCTATGGTTAGGGTTAGGGGACGGGTGAGGGTCAGGCTTCGGGGAAGAGTTAGGGATAGGGTTCGGGCTAGGGTTAGGGTTAGGGGACGGGGACGGTTTAGGGTCCAGGTGAGGGCACGACAACACTTTAGGGGGAGCGTACGTGTGAGGGCGCGGGTTAGTGTCAGCGTACGGGTTAGCATTAGTGGACGGGTGAGGGTCAGGCTTCGGGGAAGGGTTAGGGTTAGGGTTCGGGCTAGGGTTAGGGTTAGGGGACGGGGACGGTTTAGGGTCCAGGTGAGGGCACGACAACGCTTTAGGGGGAGCGTACGTGTGAGGGCGCGGGTTAGTGTCAGCGTACGGTTTAGGATTAGGGGACGGGTGAGGGTCAGGCTTCGGGGAAGGGTTAGGGTTAGGGTTCCGGCTAGGGTTAGGCTTAGGGGACGGGGACGGTTTAGGGTCCAGGTGAGGGTACGACAACGCTTTAGGGGGAGCGTACGTGTGAGAGCGCGGGTTAGTGTCAGCGTACGGGTTTGCATTAGGGGACGGGTGAGGATCAGGCTTCGGGGAAGGGTTAGGGTTAGGGTTCGGGCTAGGTTTCGGGTTAGGGGACGGGGACGGTTTAGGGTCCAGGTGAGGGCACGACAACACTTTAGGGGGAGCGTACGTGTGAGGGCGCGGGTTAGTGTCAGCGTACGGGTTAGCATTAGGGGACGGGTGAGGGTCAGGCTTCGGGGAAGTGTTAGGGTTAGGGTTCGGGCTAGGGTTAGGGTTAGGGGACGGGGACGGTTTAGGGTCCAGGTGAGGGCACGACAAAGCTTTAGGGGGAGCGTACGTGTGAGGGCGCGGGTTAGTGTCAGCGTACCGGTTAGGATTAGGGGACGGGTGAGGGTCAGGCTTCGGGGAAGGGTTAGGGTTAGGGTTCGGGCTAGGCTTAGGGTTAGGGGATGGGGACGGTTTAGGGTCCAGGTGAGGGCACGACAACGCTTTAGGGGGAGCGTACGTGTGAGGGCGCGGGTTAGTGTCAGCGTACGGGTTAGGATTAGGGGACGGGTGAGGGTCAGGCTTCGGAGAAGGGTTAGTGTTAGGGTTCGGGCTAGGGTTAGGGTTAGGGGACGGGGACGGTTTAGGGTCCAGGTGAGGGCACGACAACGCTTTAGGGGGAGCGTACGTGTGAGGGCGCGGGTTAGTGTCAGCGTACGGGTTAGGATTAGGGGACGGGTGAGGGTCAGGCTTCGGGGAAGAGTTAGGGTTAGGGTTCGGGCTAGGGTTAGGGTTAGGGGACGGGGACGGTTTAGGGTCCAGGTGAGGACACGACAACACTTTAGGGGGAGCGTACGTGTGAGGGCGCGGGTTAGTGTCAGCGTACGGGTTAGGATTAGGGGACGGGTGAGGGTCAGGCTTCGGGGAAGGGTTAGGGTTAGGGTTCGGGCTAGGGTTAGGGTTAGGGGACGGGGACGGTTTAGGGTCCAGGTGAGGGCACGACAACGCTTTAGGGGGAGCGTACGTGTGAGGGCGCGGGTTAGTGTCAGCGTACGGTTTAGGATTAGGGGACGGGTGAGGGTCAGGCTTCGGGGAAGGGTTAGGGTTAGGGTTCCGGCTAGGGTTAGGCTTAGGGGACGGGGACGGTTTAGGGTCCAGGTGAGGGTATGACAACGCTTTAGGGGAAGCGTACGTGTGAGGGCGCGGGTTAGTGTCAGCGTACGTGTTTGCATTAGGGGACGGGTGAGGATCAGGCTTCGGGGAAAGGTTAGGGTTAGGATTCGGGCTAGGGTTAGGCTTAGGGGACGGGGACGGTTTAGGGTCCAGGTGAGGGTACGACAACGCTTTAGGGGGAGCGTACGTGTGAGGGCGCGTGTTAGTGTCAGCGTACGGGTTAGCATTAGGGGACGGGTGAGGGTCAGGCTTCGGGGAAGGGTTAGGGTTAGGGTTCGGGCTAGGGTTAGGGTTAGGGGACGGGGACGGTTTAGGGTCCAGGTGAGGGCACGACAAAGCTTTAGAGGGAGCGTACGTGTGAGGGCGCGGGTTAGTGTCAGCGTACGGGTTAGGATTAGGGGACGGGTGAGTGTCAGGCTTCGGGGAAGGGTTAGGGTTAGGGTTCGGGCTAGGGTTAGGGTTAGGGGACGGGGACGGTTTAGGGTCCAGGTGAGGGTACGACAACGCTTTAGGGGGAGCGTACGTGTGAGGGCGCGGGTTAGTGTCAGCGTACGGGTTAGGATTACGGGACGGGTGAGGGTCAGGCTTCGGGGAAGGGTTAGGGTTAGGGTTCGGGCTAGGGTTAGGGTTAGGGGACGGGGACGGTTTAGGGTCCAGGTGAGGGCACGACAACGCTTTAGGGGGAGCGTACGTGTGAGGGCGCGGGTTAGTGTCAGCGTACGGGTTAGGATTAGGGGACGGGTGAGGGTCAGGCTTCGGAGAAGGGTTAGTGTTAGGGTTCGGGCTAGGGTTAGGGTTAGGGGACGGGGACGGTTTAGGGTCCAGGTGAGGGCACGACAACGCTTTAGGGGGAGCGTACGAGTGAGGGCGCGGGTTAGTGTCAGCGTACGGGTTAGGATTAGGGGACGGGTGAGGGTCAGGCTTCGGGGAAGGGTTAGGGTTAGGGTTCGGGCTAGGGTTAGGGTTAGGGGACGGGGACGGTTTAGGGTCCAGGTGAGGGCACGACAACGCTTTAGGGGGAGCGTACGTGTGAGGGCGCGGGTTAGTGTCAGCGTACGGGTTAGGATTAGTGGACGGGTGAGGGTCAGGCTTCGGGGAAGGGTTAGGGTTAGGGTTCGGGCTAGGGTTAGGGTTAGGGGACGGGGACGGTTTAGGGTCCAGGTGAGGGCACGACAACGCTTTAGGGGGAGCGTACGTGTGAGGGCGCGGGTTAGTGTCAGCGTACAGTTTAGGATTAGGGGACGGGTGAGGGTCAGGCTTCGGGGAAGGGTTAGGGTTAGGGTTCCGGCTAGGGTTAGGCTTAGGGGACGGGGACGGTTTAGGGTCCAGGTGAGGGTACGACAACGCTTTAGGGGGAGCGTACGTGTGAGGGCGCGGGTTAGTGTCAGCGTACGGGTTTGCATTAGGGGACGGGTGAGGATCAGGCTTCGGGGAAGGGTTAGGGTTAGGGTTCGGGCTAGGGTTAGGGTTAGGGGACGGGGACGGTTTAGGGTCCAGGTGAGGGCACGACAACACTTTAGGGGGAGCATACGTGTGAGGGCGCGGGTTAGTGTCAGTGTACGGGTTAGGATTAGGGGACGGGTGAGGGTCAGGCTTCGGGGAAGGGTTAGGGTTAGGGTTCGGGCTAGGGTTAGGGTTAGGGGACGGCGACGGTTTAGGGTCCAGGTGAGGGCACGACAACGCTTTAGGGGGAGCGTACGTGTGAGGGCGCGGGTTAGTGTCAGCATACGGTTTAGGATTAGGGGACGGGTGAGGGTCAGGCTTCGGGGAAGGGTTAGGGTTAGGGTTCGGGCTAGGGTTAGGGTTAGGGGACGGGGACGGTTTAGGGTCCAGGTGAGGGTACGACAACGCTTTAGGGGGAGCGTACGTGTGAGGACGCGGGTAAGTGTCAGCGTACGGGTTAGCATTAGGGGACGGGTGAGGGTTAGGCTTCGGGGAAGTGTTAGGGTTAGGGTTCAGGCTAGGGTTAGGGTCAGGGGACGGGGACGGTTTAGGGTCCAGGTGAGGGTACGACAACGCTTTAGGGGGAGCGTACGTGTGAGGGCGCGGGTTAGTGTCAGCGTACGGGTTTGCATTAGGGGACGGGTGAGGATCAGGCTTCGGGGAAGTGTTAGGGTTAGGGTTCGGGCTAGGTTTCGGGTTAGGGGACGGGGACGGTTTAGGGTCCAGGTGAGGGCAAGACAACACTTTAGGGGGAGCGTACGTGTGAGGGCGCGGGTTAGTGTCAGCGTACGGGTTAGGATTAGGGGACGGGTGAGGGTCAGGCTTCGGGGAAGGGTTAGGGTTAGGGTTCGGGCTAGGCTTAGGGTTAGGGGACGGGGACGGTTTAGGGTCCAGGTGAGGGCACGACAACGCTTTAGGGGGAGCGTACGTGTGAGGGCGCGGGTTAGTGTCAGCGTACGGGTTAGGATTAGGGGACGGGTGAGGGTCAGGCTTCGGAGAAGGGTTAGTGTTAGGGTTCGGGCTAGGGTTAGGGTTAGGGGACGGGGACGGTTTAGGGTCCAGGTGAGGGCACGACAACGCTTTAGGGGGAGCGTACGTGTGAGGGCGCGGGTTAGTGTCAGCGTACGGGTTAGGATTAGGGGACGGGTGAGTGTCAGGCTTCGGGGAAGAGTTAGGGTTAGGGTTCGGGCTAGGGTTAGGGTTAGGGGACGGGGACGGTTTAGGGTCCAGGTGAGGACACGACAACACTTTAGGGGGAGCGTACGTGTGAGGGCGCGGGTTAGTGTCAGCGTACGGGTTAGGATTAGGGGACGGGTGAGGGTCAGGCTTCGGGGAAGGGTTAGGGTTAGGGTTCGGGCTAGGGTTAGGGTTAGGGGACGGGGACGGTTTAGGGTCCAGGTGAGGGCACGACAACGCTTTAGGGGGAGCGTACGTGTGAGGGCGCGGGTTAGTGTCAGCGTACGGTTTAGGATTAGGGGACGGGTGAGGGTCAGGCTTCGGGGAAGGGTTAGGGTTAGGGTTCCGGCTAGGGTTAGGCTTAGGGGACGGGGACGGTTTAGGGTCCAGGTGAGGGTATGACAACGCTTTAGGGGAAGCGTACGTGTGAGGGCGCGGGTTAGTGTCAGCGTACGTGTTTGCATTAGGGGACGGGTGAGGATCAGGCTTCGGGGAAAGGTTAGGGTTAGGATTCGGGCTAGGGTTAGGGTTAGGGGACGGCGACGGTTTAGGGTCCAGGTGAGGGTACGACAACGCTTTAGGGGGAGCGTACGTGTGAGGGTGCGGGCTAGTGTCAGCGTACGGTTTAGGATTTGGGGACGGGTGAGTGTCACGCTTCGGGGAAGGGTTAGGGTTAGGGTTCCGGCTAGTGTTAGGCTTAGGGGACGGGGACGGTTTAGGGTCCAGGTGAGGGTACGACAACGCTTTAGGGGGAGCGTACGTGTGAGGGCGCGTGTTAGTGTCAGCGTACGGGTTAGCATTAGGGGACGGGTGAGGGTCAGGCTTCGGGGAAGGGTTAGGGTTAGGGTTCGGGCTAGGGTTAGGGTTAGGGGACGGGGACGGTTTAGGGTCCAGGTGAGAGCACGACAAAGCTTTAGGGGGAGCGTACGTGTGAGGGCGCGGGTTAGTGTCAGCGTACGGGTTGGGATTAGGGGACGGGTGAGTGTCAGGCTTCGGGGAAGGGTTAGGGTTAGGGTTCGGGCTAGGGTTAGGGTTAGGGGACGGGGACGGTTTAGGGTCCAGGTGAGGGTACGACAACGCTTTAGGGGGAGCGTACGTGTGAGGGCGCGGGTTAGTGTCAGCGTACGGGTTAGGATTACGGGACGGGTGAGGGTCAGGCTTCGGGGAAGGGTTAGGGTTAGGGTTCGGGCTAGGGTTAGGGTTAGGGGACGGGGACGGTTTAGGGTCCAGGTGAGGGCACGACAACGCTTTAGGGGGAGCGTACGTGTGAGGGCGCGGGTTAGTGTCAGCGTACGGGTTAGGATTAGGGGACGTGTGAGGGTCAGGCTTCGGAGAAGGGTTAGTGTTAGGGTTCGGGCTAGGGTTAGGGTTAGGGGACGGGGACGGTTTAGGGTCCAGGTGAGGGCACGACAACGCTTTAGGGGGAGCGTACGTGTGAGGGCACGGGTTAGTGTCAGCGTACGGGTTAGGATTAGGGGACGGGTGAGGGTCAGGCTTCGGGGAAGTGTTAGGGTTAGGGTTCGGGCTAGGGTTAGGGTTAGGGGACGGGGACGGTTTAGGGTCCAGGTGAGGGCACGACAACGCTTTAGGGGGAGCGTACGTGTGAGGGCGCGGGTTAGTGTCAGCGTACGGGTTAGGATTATTGGACGGGTGAGGGTCAGGCTTCGGGGAAGGGTTAGGGTTAGGGTTCGGGCTAGGGTTAGGGTTAGGGGACGGGGACGGTTTAGGGTCCAGGTGAGGGCACGACAACGCTTTAGGGGGAGCGTACGTGTGAGGGCGCAGGTTAGTGTCAGCGTACGGTTTAGGATTAGGGGACGGGTGAGGGTCAGGCATCGGGGAAGGGTTAGGGTTAGGGTTCCGGCTAGGGTTAGGCTTAGGGGACGGGGACGGTTTAGGGTCCAGGTGAGGGCACGACAACGCTTTAGGGGGAGCGTACGTGTGAGGGCGCGGGTTAGTGTCAGCGTACGGGTTAGGATTAGGGGACGGGTGAGGATCAGGCTTCGGAGAAGGTTTAGTGTTAGGGTTCGGGCTAGGGTTAGGGTTAGGGGACGGGGACGGTTTAGGGTCCATGTGAGGGTACGACAACGCTTTAGGGGGAGCGTACGTGTGAGGGCGCGGGTTAGTGTCAGCGTACGGGTTAGGATTATGGGACGGGTGAGGGTCAGGCTTCGGGGAAGGGTTAGGGTTAGGGTTCGGGCTAGGGTTAGGGTTAGGGGACGGGGACGGTTTAGGGTCCAGGTGAGGGCACGACAACGCTTTAGGGGGAGCGTACGTGTGAGGGCGCGGGTTAGTGTCAGCGTACGGGTTAGGATTAGTGGACGGGTGAGGGTCAGGCTTCGGGGAAGGGTTAGGGTTAGGGTTCGGGCTAGGGTTAGGGTTAGGGGACAGGGACGGTTTAGGGTCCAGGTGAGGGCACGACAACGCTTTAGGGGGAGCGTACGTGTGAGGGCGCGGGTTAGTGTCAGCGTACGGTTTAGGATTAGGGGACGGGTGAGGGTCAGGCTTCGGGGAAGTGTTAGGGTTAGGGTTCCGGCTAGGGTTAGGCTTAGGGGACGGGGACGGTTTAGGGTCCAGGTGAGGGCACGACAACGCTTTAGGGGGAGCGTACGTGTGAGGGCGCGGGTTAGTGTCAGCGTACGGGTTAGGATTAGGGGACGGGTGAGGATCAGGCTTCGGAGAAGGTTTAGTGTTAGGGTTCGGGCTAGGGTTAGGGTTAGGGGACGGGGACGGTTTAGGGTCCATGTGAGGGTACGACAACGCTTTAGGGGGAGCGTACGTGTGAGGGCGCGGGTTAGTGTCAGCGTACGGGTTAGGATTATGGGACGGGTGAGGGTCAGGCTTCGGGGAAGGTTTAGGGTTAGGGTTCGGGCTAGGGTTAGGGTTAGGGGACGGGGACGGTTTAGGGTCCAGGTGAGGGCACGACAACGCTTTAGGGGGAGCGTACGTGTGAGAGCGCGGGTTAGTGTCAGCGTACGGGTTAGGATTAGGGGACGGGTGAGGGTCAGGCTTCGGAGAAGGGTTAGTGTTAGGGTTCGGGCTAGGGTTAGGGTTAGGGGATGGGGACGGTTTAGGGTCCAGGTGAGGGCACGACAACGCTTTAGGGGGAGCGTACGTGTGAGGGCGCGGGTTAGTGTCAGCGTACGGGTTAGGATTAGGGGACGGGTGAGGGTCAGGCTTCGGGGAAGGGTTAGGGTTAGGGTTCGGGCTAGGGTTAGGGTTAGGGGACGGGGACGGTTTAGGGTCCAGGTGAGGGCACGACAACACTTTAGGGGAGCGTACGTGTGAGGGCGCGGGTTAGTGTCAGCGTACGGGTTAGGATTAGGGGACGGGTGAGGGTCAGGCTTCGGGGAAGCGTTAGGGTTAGGGTTCGGGCTAGGGTTAGGGTTAGGGGACGGGGACGGTTTAGGGTCCATGTGAGGGTACGACAACGCTTTAGGGGGAGCGTACGTGTGAGGGCGCGGGTTAGTGTCAGCGTACGGGTTAGGATTAGGGGACGGGTGAGGGTCAGGCTTCGGGGAAGGGTTAGGGTTACGGTTCGGGCTAGGGTTAGGGTTAGGGGACGGGGACGGTTTAGGGTCCAGGTGAGGGCACGACAACGCTTTAGGGGGAGCGTACGTGTGAGGGCGTGGGTTAGTGTCAGCGTACGGTTTAGGATTAGGGGACGGGTGAGGGTCAGGCTTCGGGGAAGGGTTAGGTTTAGGGTTCCGGCTAGGGTTAGGCAAAGGGGATGGGGACGGTTTAGGGTCCAGGTGAGGGTACGACAACGCTTTAGGGGAAGCGTACGTGTGAGGGCGCGGGTTAGTGTCAGGGTACGTGTTTGCATTAGGGGACGGGTGAGGATCAGGCTTCGGGGAAGGGTTAGGGTTAGGGTTCGGGCTAGGGTTAGGGTTAGGGGACGGCGACGGTTTAGGGTCCAGGTGAGGGTACGACAACGCTTTAGGGGGAGCGTACGTGTGAGGGAGCGGGTTAGTGTCAGCGTACGGGTTAGGATTAGGGGACGGGTGAGTGTCAGGCTTCGGGGAAGTGTTAGGGTTAGGGTTCGGGCTAGGGTTAGGGTTAGGGGACGGGGACGGTTTAGGGTCCAGGTGAGGGCACGACAACACTTTAGGGGGAGCGTACGTGTGAGGGCGCGGGTTAGTGTCAGCGTACGGGTTAGGATTAGGGGACGGGTGAGGGTCAGGCTTCGGGGAAGGGTTAGGGTTAGGGTTCGGGCTAGGCTTAGGGTTAGGGGACGGGGACGGTTTAGGGTTCAGGTGAGGGCACGACAACGCTTTAGGGGGAGCGTACGTGTGAGGGCGCGGGTTAGTGTCAGCGTACGGTTTAGGATTAGGGGACGGGTGAGGGTCAGGCTTCGGGGAAGGGTTAGGGTTAGGGTTCCGGCTAGGGTTAGGCTTAGGGGACGGGGACGGTTTAGGGTCCAGGTGAGGGTATGAGAACGCTTTAGGGGGAGCGTACGTGTGAGGGCGCGGGTTAGTGTCAGCGTACGTGTTTGCATTAGGGGACGGGTGAGGATCAGGCTTCGGGGAAAGGTTAGGGTTAGGATTCGGGCTAGGGTTAGGGTTAGGGGACGGCGACGGTTAAGGGTCCAGGTGAGGGTACGACAACGCTTTAGGGGGAGCGTACGTGTGAGGGCGCGGGTTAGTGTCAGCGTACGTGTTTGCATTAGGGGACGGGTGAGGATCAGGCTTCGGGGAAAGGTTAGGGTTAGGATTCGGGCTAGGGTTAGGGTTAGGGGACGGCGACGGTTAAGGGTCCAGGTGAGGGTACGACAACGCTTTAGGGGGAGCGTACGTGTGAGGGCGCGGGTTAGTGTCAGCGTACGGGTTAGGATTAGGGGACGGGTGAGGGTCAGGCTTCGGGGAAGGGTTAGGGTTAGGGTTCGGGCTAGGGTTAGGGTTAGGGGACGGGGACGGTTTAGGGTCCAGGTGAGGGCACGACAACGCTTTAGGGGGAGCGTACGTGTGAGGGCGCGGGTTAGTGTCAGCGTACGGTTTAGGATTAGGGGACGGGTGAGGGTCAGGCTTCGGGGAAGGGTTAGGTTTAGGGTTCCGGCTAGGGTTAGGGTTAGGGGACGGGGACGGTTTAGGGTCCAGGTGAGGGTACGACAACGCTTTAGGGGGAGCGAACGTGTGAGGACGCGGGTAAGTGTCAGCGTACGGGTTAGCATTAGCGGACGGGTGAGGGTTAGGCTTCGGGGAAGTGTTAGGGTTAGGGTTCGGGCTAGGGTTAGGGTAAGGGGACGGGGACGGTTTAGGGTCCAGGTGAGGGTACGATAACGCTTTAGGGGGAGCGTAAGTGTGAGGGCGCGGGTTAGTGTCAGCGTACGGGTTAGGATTATGCGACGGGTGAGGGTCAGGCTTCGGAGAAGTGTTAGGGTTAGGGTTCGGGCTAGGGTTAGGGTTAGGGGACGGGGACGGTTTAGGGTCCAGGTGAGGGCACGACAACGCTTTAGGGGGAGCGTACGTGTGAGGGCGCGGGTTAGTGTCAGCGTACGGGTTAGGATTAGGGGACGGGTGAGGGTCAGGCTTCGGGGAAGGGTTAGGGATAGGGTTCCGGCTAGTGTTAGGGTTAGGGGATGGGGACGGTTTAGGGTCCAGGTGAGGGCACGACAACGCTTTAGGGCGAGCGTACGTGTGAGAGTGCGGGTTAGTGTCAGCGTACGGGTTAGGATTAGGGGACCGGTGAGGGTCAGGCTTCGGAGAAGGGTTAGTGTTAGGGTTCGGGCTAGGGTTAGGGTTAGGGGACGGGGACGGTTTAGGGTCCAGGTGAGGGCACGACAACGCTTTAGGGGGAGCGTACGTGTGAGGGCGCGGGTTAGTATCAGCGTACGGGTTAGGATTAGGGGACGGGTGAGGGTCAGGCTTCGGGGAAGGGTTAGGGTTAGGGTTCGGGCTAGGGTTAGGGTTAGGCGACGGGGACGGTTTAGGGTCCAGGTGAGGGCACGACAACACTTTAGGGGGAGCGTACGTGTGAGGGCGTGGGTTAGTGTCAGCGTACGGGTTAGGATTAGGGGACGGGTGAGGGTCAGGCTTCGGGGAAGGGTTAGGGTTAGGGTTCGGGCTAGGGTTAGGGTTAGGGGACGGGGACGGTTTAGGGTTCAGGTGAGGGCACGACAACGCTTTAGGGGGAGCGTACGTGTGAGGGCGCGGGTTAGTGTCAGCGTACGGGTTAGGATTAGGGGACGGGTGAGGGTCAGGCTTCGGGGAAGGGTTAGGGTTAGGGTTCGGGCTAGGCTTAGGGTTAGGGGACGGGGACGGTTTAGGGTCCAGGTGAGGGCACGACAACGCTTTAGGGGGAGCGTACGTGTGAGGGCGCGGGTTAGTGTCAGCGTACGGGTTAGGATTAGGGGACGGGTGAGGGTCAGGCTTCGGAGAAGGGTTAGTGTTAGGGTTCGGGCTAGGGTTAGGGTTAGGGGACGGGGACGGTTTAGGGTCCAGGTGAGGGCACGACAACGCTTTAGGGGGAGCGTACGTGTGAGGGCGCGGGTTAGTGTCAGCGTACGGGTTAGGATTAGGGGACGGGTGAGGGTCAGGCTTCGGGGAAGAGTTAGGGTTAGGGTTCGGGCTAGGGTTAGGGTTAGGGGACGGGGACGGTTTAGGGTCCAGGTGAGGACACGACAACACTTTAGGGGGAGCGTACGTGTGAGGGCGCGGGTTAGTGTCAGCGTACGGGTTAGGAATAGGGGACGGGTGAGGGTCAGGCTTCGGGGAAGGGTTAGGGTTAGGGTTCGGGCTAGGGTTAGGGTTAGGGGACGGGGACGGTTTAGGGTCCAGGTGAGGGCACGACAACGCTTTAGGGGGAGCGTACGTGTGAGGGCGCGGGTTAGTGTCAGCGTACGGTTTAGGATTAGGGGACGGGTGAGGGTCAGGCTTCGGGGAAGGGTTAGGGTTAGGGTTCCGGCTAGGGTTAGGCTTAGGGGACGGGGACGGTTTAGGGTCCAGGTGAGGGTATGACAACGCTTTAGGGGAAGCGTACGTGTGAGGGCGCGGGTTAGTGTCAGCGTACGTGTTTGCATTAGGGGATGGGTGAGGATCAGGCTTCAGGGAAAGGTTAGGGTTAGGATTCGGGCTAGGGTTAGGGTTAGGGGACGGCGACGGTTTAGGGTCCAGGTGAGGGTACGACAACGCTTTAGGGGGAGCGTACGTGTGAGGGTGCGGGCTAGTGTCAGCGTACGGTTTAGGATTTGGGGACGGGTGAGTGTCAGGCTTCGGGGAAGGGTTAGGGTTAGGGTTCGGGCTAGGGTTAGGGTTAGGGGACGGGGACGGTTTAGGGTCCAGGTGAGGGTACGACAACGCTTTAGGGGGAGCGTATGTGTGAGGGCGCGGGTTAGTGTCAGCGTACGGGTTAGGATTACGGGACGGGTGAGGGTCAGGCTTCGGGGAAGGGTTAGGGTTAGGGTTCGGGCTAGGGTTAGGGTTAGGGGACGGGGACGGTTTAGGGTCCAGGTGAGGGCACGACAACGCTTTAGGGGGAGCGTACGTGTGAGGGCGCGGGTTAGTGTCAGCGTACGGGTTAGGATTAGGGGACGGGTGAGGGTCAGGCTTCGGAGAAGGGTTAGTGTTAGGGTTCGGGCTAGGGTTAGGGTTAGGGGACGGGGACGGTTTAGGGTCCAGGTGAGGGCACGACAACGCTTTAGGGGGAGCGTACGTGTGAGGGCGCGGGTTAGTGTCAGCGTACGGGTTAGGATTAGGGGACGGGTGAGGGTCAGGCTTCGGGGAAGGGTTAGGGTTCGGGCTAGGGTTAGGGTTAGGGGACGGGGACGGTTTAGGGTCCAGGTGAGGGCACGACAACGCTTTAGGGGGAGCGTACGTGTGAGGGCGCGGGTTAGTGTCAGCGTACGGGTTAGGATTAGGGGACGGGTGAGGGTCAGGCTTCGGGGAAGGGTTAGGGTTAGGGTTCCGGCTAGGGTTAGGCTTAGGGGATGGGGACGGTTTAGGGTCCAGGTGAGGGTACGACAACGCTTTAGGGGAAGCGTACGTGTGAGGGCGCGGGTTAGTGTCAGCGTACGTGTTTGCATTAGGGGACGGGTGAGGATCAGGCTTCGGGGAAGGGTTAGGGTTAGGGTTCGGGCTAGGGTTAGGGTTAGGGGACGGCGACGGTTTAGGGTCCAGGTGAGGGCACGACAACGCTTTAGGGGGAGCGTACGTGTGTGGGCGCAGGTTAGTGTCAGTGTACGGTTTAGGATTAGGGGACGGGTGAGTGTCAGGCTTCGGGGAAGGGTTAGGGTTAGGGTTCCGGCTAGGGTTAGGCTTAGGGGACGGGGACGGTTTAGGGTCCAGGTGAGTGTACGACAACGCTTTAGGGGGAGCGTACGTGTGAGGGCGCGGGTTAGTGTCAGCGTACGGGTTTGCATTAGGGGACGGGTGAGGATCAGGCTTCGGGGAAGGGTTAGGGTTAGGGTTCGGGCTAGGTTTCGGGTTAGGGGACGGGGACGGTTTAGGGTCCAGGTGAGGGCACGACAACACTTTAGGGGGAGCGTACGTGTGAGGGCGCGGGTTAGTGTCAGCGTACGGGTTAGGATTAGGGGATGGGTGAGGGTCAGGCTTCGGGGAAGGGTTAGGGTTAGGGTTCCGGCTAGGGTTAGGGTTAGGGGACGGGGACGGTTTAGGGTCCAGGTGAGGGTACGACAACGCTTTAGGGGGAGCGAACGTGTGAGGACGCGGGTAAGTGTCAGCGTACGGGTTAGCATTAGGGGACGGGTGAGGGTTAGGCTTCGGGGAAGTGTTAGGGTTAGGGTTCGGGCTAGGGTTAGGGTCAGGGGACGGGGACGGTTTAGGGTCCAGGTGAGGGTACGATAACGCTTTAGGGGGAGCGTAAGTGTGAGGGCGCGGGTTAGTGTCAGCGTACGGGTTAGGATTATGCGACGGGTGAGGGTCAGGCTTCGGAGAAGTGTTAGGGTTAGGGTTCGGGCTAGGGTTAGGGTTAGGGGACGGGGACGGTTTAGGGTCCAGGTGAGGGCACGACAACGCTTTAGGGGGAGCGTACGTGTGAGGGCGCGGGTTAGTGTCAGCGTACGGTTTAGGATTAGGGGACGGGTGACGGTCAGGCTTCGGGGAAGGATTAGGGTTAGGGTTCCTGCTAGGGTTAGGGTTAGCGGACGGGGACGGTTTAGGGTCCAGGTGAGGGTACGACAACGCTTTAGGGGGAGTGTACGTGTGAGGGCGCGGGTTAGTGTCAGCGTACGGGTTAGGATTAGGGGACGGGTGAGGGTCAGGCTTCGGGGAAGGGTTAGGGATAGGGTTCCGGCTAGTGTTAGGGTTAGGGGATGGGGACGGTTTAGGGTCCAGGTGAGGGCACGACAACGCTTTAGGGCGAGCGTACGTGTGAGAGTGCGGGTTAGTGTCAGCGTACGGGTTAGGATTAGGGGACGGGTGAGGGTCAGGCTTCGGAGAAGGGTTAGTGTTAGGGTTCGGGCTAGGGTTAGGGTTAGGGGACGGGGACGGTTTAGGGTCCAGGTGAGGGCACGACAACGCTTTAGGGGGAGCGTACGTGTGAGGGCGCGGGTTAGTGTCAGCGTACGGGTTAGGATTAGGGGACGGGTGAGGGTCAGGCTTCGGGGAAGGGTTAGGGTTAGGGTTCGGGCTAGGGTTAGGGTTAGGCGACGGGGACGGTTTAGGGTCCAGGTGAGGGCACGACAACACTTTAGGGGGAGCGTACGTGTGAGGGCGCGGGTTAGTGTCAGCGTACGGGTTAGGATTAGGGGACGGGTGAGGGTCAGGCTTCGGGGAAGGGTTAGGGTTAGGGTTCGGGCTAGGGTTAGGGTTAGGGGACGGGGACGGTTTAGGTTCCAGGTGAGGGCACGACAACGCTTTAGGGGGAGCGTACGTGTGAGGGCGCGGGTTAGTGTCAGCGTACGGGTTAGGATTAGGGGACGGGTGAGGGTCAGGCTTCGGGGAAGGGTTAGGGTTAGGGTTCGGGCTAGGCTTAGGGTTAGGGGACGGGGACGGTTTAGGGTCCAGGTGAGGGCACGACAACGCTTTAGGGGGAGCGTACGTGTGAGGGCGCGGGTTAGTGTCAGCGTACGGGTTAGGATTAGGGGACGGTTGAGGGTCAGGCTTCGGAGAAGGGTTAGTGTTAGGGTTCGGGCTAGGGTTAGGGTTAGGGGACGGGGACGGTTTAGGGTCCAGGTGAGGGCACGACAACGCTTTAGGGGGAGCGTACATGTGAGGGCGCGGGTTAGTGTCAGCGTACGGGTTAGGATTAGGGGACGGGTGAGGGTCAGGCTTCGGGGAAGAGTTAGGGTTAGGGTTCGGGCTAGGGTTAGGGTTAGGGGACGGGGACGGTTTAGGGTCCAGGTGAGGACACGACAACACTTTAGGGGAAGCGGACGTGTGAGGGCGCGGGTTAGTGTCAGCGTACGGGTTAGGATTAGGGGACGGGTGAGGGTCAGGCTTCGGGGAAGGGTTAGGGTTAGGGTTCGGGCTAGGGTTAGGGTTAGGGGACGGGGACGGTTTAGGGTCCAGGTGAGGGCACGACAACGCTTTAGGGGGAGCGTACGTGTGAGGGCGCGGGTTAGTGTCAGCGTACGGTTTAGGATTAGGGGACGGGTGAGGGTCAGGCTTCGGGGAAGGGTTAGGGTTAGGGTTCCGGCTAGGGTTAGGCTTAGGGGACGGGGACGGTTTAGGGTCCAGGTGAGGGTATGACAACGCTTTAGGGGAAGCATACATGTGAGGGCGCGGGTTAGTGTCTGCGTACGTGTTTGCATTAGGGGATGGGTGAGGATCAGGCTTCGGGGAAAGGTTAGGGTTAGGATTCGGGCTAGGGTTAGGGTTAGGGGACGGCGACGGTTTAGGGTCCAGGTGAGGGTACGACAACGCTTTAGGGGGAGCGTACGTGTGAGGGTGCGGGCTAGTGTCAGCGTACGGTTTAGGATTTGGGGACGGGTGAGGGTCAGGCTTCGGGGAAGGGTTAGGGTTAGGGTTCGGGCTAGGGTTAGGGTTAGGGGACGGGGACGGTTTAGGGTCCAGGTGAGGGTACGACAACGCTTTAGGGGGAGCGTACGTGTGAGGGCGCGGGTTAGTGTCAGCGTACGGGTTAGGATTACGGGACGGGTGAGGGTCAGGCTTCGGGGAAGGGTTAGGGTTAGGGTTCGGGCTAGGGTTAGGGTTAGGGGATGGGGACGGTTTAGGGTCCAGGTGAGGGCACGACAACGCTTTAGGGGGAGCGTACGTGTGAGGGCGCGGGTTAGTGTCAGCGTACGGTTTAGGATTAGGGGACGGGTGAGGGTCAGGCTTCGGGGAAGGGTTAGGGTTAGGGTTCCGGCTAGGGTTAGGCTTAGGGGACGGGGACGGTTTAGGGTCCAGGTGAGGGTACGACAACGCTTTAGGGGGAGCGTACGTGTGAGGGCGCGGGTTAGTGTCAGCGTACGGGTTTGCATTAGGGGACGGGTGAGGATCAGGCTTCGGGGAAGGGTTAGGGTTAGGGTTCGGGCTAGGGTTAGGGTTAGGGGACGGGGACGGTTTAGGGTCCAGGTGAGGGCACGACAACACTTTAGGGGGAGCGTACGTGTGAGGGCGCGGGTTAGTGTCAGTGTACGGGTTAGGATTAGGGGACGGGTGTGGGTCAGGCTTCGGGGAAGGGTTAGGGTTAGGGTTCGGGCTAGGGTTAGGGTTAGGGGACGGGGACGTTTTAGGGTCCAGGTGAGGGCACGACAACGCTTTAGGGGGAGCGTACGTGTGAGGGCGCGGGTTAGTGTCAGCGTACGGTTTAGGATTAGGGGACGGGTGAGTGTCAGGCTTCGGGGAAGGGTTAGGGTTAGGGTTCCGGCTAGGGTTAGGGTTACGGGACGGGGACGGTTTAGGGTCCAGGTGAGGGTACGACAACGCTTTAGGGGGAACTTACGTGTGAGGACGCGGGTAAGTGTCAGCGTACGTGTTAGCATTAGGGGACGGGTGAGGGTTAGGCTTCGGGGAAGTGTTAGGGTTAGGGTTCGGGCTAGGGTTAGGGTCAGGGGACGGGGACGGTTTAGGGTCCAGGTGAGGGTACGACAACGCTTTAGGGGGAGCGTACGTGTGAGGGCGCGGGTTAGTGTCAGCGTACGGGTTTGCATTAGGGGACGGGTGAGGATCAGGCTTCGGGGAAGGGTTAGGGTTAGGGTTCGGGCTAGGTTTCGGGTTAGGGGACGGGGACGGTTTAGGGTCCAGGTGAGGGCACGACAACACTTTAGGAGGAGCGTACGTGTGAGGACGCGGGTTAGTGTCAGCGTACGGGTTAGCATTAGGGGACGGGTGAGGGTCAGGCTTCGGGGAAGTGTTAGGGTTAGGGTTCGGGCTAGGGTTAGGGTTAGGGGACGGGGACGGTTTAGGGTCCAGGTGAGGGCACGACAAAGCTTTAGGGGGAGCGTACGTGTGAGGACGCGGGTAAGTGTCAGCGTACGGGTTAGCATTAGGGGACGGGTGAGTGTCAGGCTTCGGGGAAGTGTTAGGGTTAGGGTTCGGGCTAGGGTTAGGGTCAGGGGACGGGGACGGTTTAGGGTCCAGGTGAGGGTACGACAACGCTTTAGGGGGAGCGTACGTGTGAGGGCGCGGGTTAGTGTCAGCGTACGGGTTAGGATTAGGGGACGGGTGAGGGTCAGGCTTCGGGGAAGGGTTAGGGTTAGGGTTCGGGCTAGGCTTAGGGTTAGGGGACGGGGACGGTTTAGGGTCCAGGTGAGGGCACGACAACGCTTTAGGGGGAGCGTACGTGTGAGGGCGCGGGTTAGTGTCAGCGTACGGGTTAGGATTAGGGGACGGGTGAGGGTCAGGCTTCGGAGAAGGGTTAGTGTTAGGGTTCGGGCTAGGGTTAGGGTTAGGGGACGGGGACGGTTTAGGGTCCAGGTGAGGGCACGACAACGCTTTAGGGGGAGCGTACGTGTGAGGGCGCGGGTTAGTGTCAGCGTACGGGTTAGGATTAGGGGACGGGTGAGGGTCAGGCTTCGGGGAAGAGTTAGGGTTAGGGTTCGGGCTAGGGTTAGGGTTAGGGGACGGGGACGGTTTAGGGTCCAGGTGAGGACACGACAACACTTTAGGGGGAGCGTACGTGTGAGGGCGCGGGTTAGTGTCAGCGTACGGGTTAGGATTAGGGGACGGGTGAGGGTCAGGCTTCGGGGAAGGGTTAGGGTTAGGGTTCGGGCTAGGGTTAGGGTTAGGGGACGGGGACGGTTTAGGGTCCAGGTGAGGGCACGACAACGCTTTAGGGGGAGCGTACGTGTGAGGGCGCGGGTTAGTGTCAGCGTACGGTTTAGGATTAGGGGACGGGTGAGGGTCAGGCTTCGGGGAAGGGTTAGGGTTAGGGTTCCGGCTAGGGTTAGGCTTAGGGGACGGGGACGGTTTAGGGTCCAGGTGAGGGTACGACAACGCTTTAGGGGGAGCGTACGTGTGAGGGCGCGGGTTATTGTCAGCGTACGGGTTTGCATTAGGGGACGGGTGAGGATCAGGCTTCGGGGAAGAGTTAGGGTTAGGGTTCGGGCTAGGGTTAGGGTTAGGGGACGGGGACGGTTTAGTGTCCAGGTGAGGGCACGACAACACTTTAGGGGGAGCGTACGTGTGAGGGCGCGGGTTAGTGTCAGTGTACGGGTTAGGATTAGGGGACGGGTGAGGGTCAGGCTTCGGGGAAGGGTTAGGGTTAGGGTTCGGGCTAGGGTTAGGGTTAGGGGACGGGGACGGTTTAGGGTCCAGGTGAGGGCACGACAACGCTTTAGGGGGAGCGTACGTGTGAGGGCGCGGGTTAGTGTCAGCGTACGGTTTAGGATTAGGGGACGGGTGAGTGTCAGGCTTCGGGGAAGGGTTAGGGTTAGGGTTCCGGCTAGGGTTAGGGTTACGGCACGGGGACGGTTTAGGGTCCAGGTGAGGGTACGACAACGCTTTAGGGGGAGCGTACGTGTGAGGACGCGGGTAAGTGTCAGCGTACGTGTTAGCATTAGGGGACGGGTGAGGGTTAGGCTTCGGGGAAGTGTTAGGGTTAGGGTTCGGGCTAGGGTTAGGGTCAGGGGACGGGGACGGTTTAGGGTCCAGGTGAGGGTACGACAACGCTTTAGGGGGAGCGTACGTGTGAGGGCGCGGGTTAGTGTCAGCGTACGGGTTAGGATTAGGGGACGGGTGAGTGTCAGGCTTCGGGGAAGGGTTAGGGTTAGGGTTCAGACTAGGGTTAGGGTTAGGGGACGGGGACGGTTTAGGGTCAAGGTGAGGGTACGACAACGCTTTAGGGGGAGCGTACGTGTGAGGGCGCGGGTTAGTGTCAGCGTACGGGTTAGGATTAGGGGACGGGTGAGGGTCAGGCTTCGGGGAAGGGTTAGGGTTAGGGTTCGGGCTAGGCTTAGGGTTAGGGGACGGGGACGGTTTAGGGTCCAGGTGAGGGCACGACAACACTTTAGGGGGAGCGTACGTGGGAGGGCGCGGGTTAGTGTCAGCGTACGGGTTAGGATTAGGGGACGGGTGAGGGTCAGGCTTCGGAGAAGGGTTAGTGTTAGGGTTCGGGCTAGGGTTAGGGTTAGGGGACGGGGACGGTTTAGGGTCCAGGTGAGGGCACGACAACGCTTTAGGGGGAGCGTACGTGTGAGGGCGCGGGTTAGTGTCAGCGTACGGGTTAGGATTAGGGGACGGGTGAGGGTCAGGCTTCGGGGAAGAGTTAGGGTTAGGGTTCGGGCTAGGGTTAGGTTTAGGGGACGGGGACGGTTTAGGGTCCAGGTGAGGGCACGACAACACTTTAGGGGGAGCGTACGTGTGAGGGCGCGGGTTAGTGTCAGCGTACGGGTTAGGATTAGGGGACGGGTGAGGGTCAGGCTTCGGGGAAGGGTTAGGGTTAGGGTTCGGGCTAGGGTTAGGGTTAGGGGACGGGGACGGTTTAGGGTCCAGGTGAGGGCACGACAACGCTTTAGGGGGAGCGTACGTGTGAGGGCGCGGGTTAGTGTCAGCGTACGGTTTAGGATTAGGGGACGGGTGAGGGTCAGGCTTCGGGGAAGGGTTAGGGTTAGGGTTCCGGCTAGGGTTAGGCTTAGGGGACGGGGACGGTTTAGGGTCCAGGTGAGGGTACGACAACGTTTTAGGGGGAGCGTACGTGTGAGGGCGCGGGTTAGTGTCAGCGTACGGGTTTGCATTAGGGGACGGGTGAGGGTCAGGCTTCGGGGAAATGTTAGGGTTAGGATTCGGGCTAGGGTTAGGGTTAGGGGACGGCGACGGTTTAGGGTCCAGGTGAGGGTACGACAACGCTTTAGGGGGAGCGTACGTGTGAGGGTGCGGGTTAGTGTCAGCGTACGGTTTAGGATTAGGGGACGGGTGAGGGTCACGCTTCGGGGAAGGGTTAGGGTTAGGGTTCCGGCTAGGGTTAGGCTTAGGGGATGGGGACGGTTTAGGGTCCAGGTGAGGGTACGACAACGCTTTAGGGGGAGCGTACGTGTGAGGGCGCGGGTTAGTGTCAGCGTACGGGTTAGCATTAGGGGACGGGTGAGGGTCAGGCTTCGGGGAAGGGTTAGGGTTAGGGTTCCGGCTAGGGTTAGGCTTAGGGGACGGGGACGGTTTAGGGTCCAGGTGAGGGTACGACAACGCTTTAGGGGGAGCGTACGTGTGAGGGCGCGGGTTAGTGTCAGCGTACGGGTTAGGATTAGGGGACGGGTGAGGGTCAGGCTTCGGGGAATGGTTAGGGTTAGGGTTCGGGCTAGGGTTAGGGTTAGGGGACGGGGACGGTTTGGGGTCCAGGTGAGGGCACGACAACGCTTTAGGGGGAGCGTACGTGTGAGGGCGCGGGTTAGTGTCAGCGTACGGGTTAGGATTAGGTGACGGGTGAGGGTCAGGCTTCGGAGAAGGGTTAGTGTTAGGGTTCGGGCTAGGGTTAGGGTTAGGGGACGGGGACGGTTTAGGGTCCAGGTGAGGGCACGACAACGCTTTAGGGGGAGCGTACGTGTGAGGGCGCGGGTTAGTGTCAGCGTAGGGGTTAGGATTAGGGTACGGGTGAGTGTCAGGCTTCGGGGAATGGTTAGGGTTAGGGTTCGGGCTAGGGTTAGGGTTAGGGGACGGGGACGGTTTAGGGTCCAGGTGAGGGCACGACAACGCTTTAGGGGGAGCGTACGTGTGAGGGCGCGGGTTAGTGTCAGCGTACAGTTTAGGATTAGGGGACGGGTGAGTGTCAGGCTTCGGGGAAGGGTTAGGGTTAGGGTTAGGGTTCGGGCTAGTGTTAGGGTTAGGGGACGGGGACGGTTTAGGGTCCAGGTGAGGGTACGATAACGCTTTAGGGGGAGCGTAAGTGTGAGGGCGCGGGTTAGTGTCAGCGTACGGGTTAGGATTATGGGAAGGGTGAGGGTCAGGCTTCGGAGAAGTGTTAGGGTTAGGGTTCGGGCTAAGGTTAGGGTTAGGGGACGGGGACGGTTTAGGGTCCAGGTGAGGGCACGACAACGCTTTAGGGGGAGCGTACGTGTGAGGGCGCGGGTTAGTGTCAGCGTACGGTTTAGGATTAGGGGACGGGTGACGGTCAGGCTTCGGGGAAGGATTAGGGTTAGGGTTCCTGCTAGGGTTAGGGTTAGCGGACGGGGACGGTTTAGGGTCCAGGTGAGGGTACGACAACGCTTTAGGGGGAGCGTACGTGTGAGGGCGTGGGTTAGTGTCAGCGTACGGGTTAGGATTAGGGGACGGGTGAGGGTCAGGCTTCGGGGAAGGGTTAGGGATAGGGTTCCGGCTAGGGTTAGGGTTAGGGGATGGGGACGGTTTAGGGTCCAGGTGAGGGCACGACAACGCTTTAGGGGGAGCGTACGTGTGAGAGTGCGGGTTAGTGTCAGCGTACGGGTTAGGATTAGGGGACGGGTGAGGGTCAGGCTTCGGAGAAGGGTTAGTGTTAGGGTTCGGGCTAGGGTTAGGGTTAGGGGACGGGGACGGTTTAGGGTCCAGGTGAGGGCACGACAACGCTTTAGGGGGAGCGTACGTGTGAGGGCGCGGGTTAGTGTCAGCGTACGGGTTAGGATTAGGGGACGGGTGAGGGTCAGGCTTCGGGGAAGGGTTAGGGTTAGGGTTCGGGCTAGGGTTAGGGTTAGGGGACGGGGACGGTTTAGGGTCCAGGTGAGGGCACGACAACACTTTAGGGGGAGCGTACGTGTGAGGGCGCGGGTTAGTGTCAGCGTACGGGTTAGGATTAGGGGACGGGTGAGGGTCAGGCTTCGGGGAAGTGTTAGGGTTAGGGTTCGGGCTAGGGTTAGGGTTAGGGGACGGGGACGGTTTAGGGTCCAGGTGAGGGCACGACAACGCTTTAGGGGGAGCGTACGTGTGAGGGCACGGGTTAGTGTCAGCGTACGGTTTAGGATTAGGGGACGGGTGAGGGTCAGGCTTCGAGGAAGGGTTAGGGTTAGGGTTCCGGCTAGGGTTAGGCTTAGGGGACGGGGACGGTTTAGGGTCCAGGTGAGGGCACGACAACACTTTAGGGGGAGCGTACGTGTGAGGGCGCGGGTTAGTGTCAGCGTACGGGTTAGGATTAGGGGACGGGTGAGGGTCAGGCTTCGGAGAATGTTTAGTGTTAGGGTTCGGGCTAGGGTTAGGGTTAGGGGACGGGGACGGTTTAGGGTCCAGGTGAGGGTACGACAACGCTTTAGGGGGAGCGTACGTGTGAGGGCGCGGGTTAGTGTCAGCGTACGGGTTAGGATTAGGGGACGGGTGAGGGTCAGGCTTCAGGGAAGAGTTAGGGTTAGGGTTCGGGCTAGGGTTAGGGTTAGGGGACGGGGACGGTTTAGGGTCCAGGTGAGGGCACGACAACACTTTAGGGGGAGCGTACGTGTGAGGGCGCGGGTTAGTGTCAGCGTACGGGTTAGGATTAGTGGACGGGTGAGGTTCAGGCTTCGGGGAAGGGTTAGGGTTAGGGTTCGGGCTAGGGTTAGGGTTATGGGACGGGGACGGTTTAGGGTCCAGGTGAGGGCACGACAGCGCTTTAGGGGGAGCGTACGTGTGAGGGTGCAGGTTAGTGTCAGCGTACGGGTTAGGATTAGGGGACGGGTGAGTGTCAGGCTTCGGGGAAGGGTTAGGGTTAGGGTTCGGGCTAGGGTTAGGGTTAGGGGACGGGGACGGTTTAGGGTCCAGGTGAGGGTACGACAACGCTTTAGGGGGAGCGTACGTGTGAGGGCGCGGGTTAGTGTCAGCGTACGGGTTAGGATTAGGGTACGGGTGAGGGTCAGGCTTCGGGGAAGGGTTAGGGTTAGTGTTCGGGCTAAGGTTAGGGTTAGGGGACGGGGACGGTTTAGGGTCCAGGTGAGGGCACGACAACACTTTAGGGGGAGCGTACGTGTGAGGGCGTGGGTTAGTGTCAGCGTACGGGTTAGGATTAGGGGACGGGTGAGGGTCAGGCTTCGGAGAAGGGTTAGTGTTAGGGTTCGGGCTAGGGTTAGGGTTAGGGGACGGGGACGGTTTAGGGTCCAGGTGAGGGCACGACAACGATTTAGGGGGAGCGTACGTGTGAGGGCGTGGGTTAGTGTCAGCGTACGGGTTAGGATTAGGGGACGGGTGAGGGTCAGGTTTCGGGGAAGGGTTAGGGTTAGGGTTCGGGCTAGGGTTAGGGTTAGGGGACGGGGACGGTTTAGGGTCCAGGTGAGGGCACGACAACACTTTAAGGGGAGCGTACGTGTGAGGGCGCGGGTTAGTGTCAGCGTACGGGTTAGGATTAGGGGACGGGTGAGTGTCAGGCTTCGGGGAATGGTTAGGGTTAGGGTTCGGGCTAGGGTTAGGGTTAGGGGACGGGGACGGTTTAGGGTCCAGGTGAGGGCACGACAACGCTTTAGGGGGAGCGTACGTGTGAGGGTTCGGGTTAGTGTCAGCGTACGGTTTAGGATTAGGGGACGGGCGAGGGTCAGGCTTCGGGGAAGGATTAGGGTTAGGGTTCCGGCTAGGGTTAGGCTTAGGGGACGGGGACGGTTTAGGGTCCAGGTGAGGGTACGACAACGCTTTAGGGGGAGCGTATGTGTGAGGGCGCGGGTTAGTGTCAGCGTACGGGTTTGCATTAGGTGACGGGTGAGGATCAGGCTTCGGGGAAAGGTTAGGGTTAGGATTCGGGCTAGGGTTAGGGTTAGGGGACGGGGATGGTTTAGGGTCCAGGTGAGGGTACGACAACGCTTTAGGGGGAGCGTACGTGTGAGGGCGCGGGTTAGTGTCAGCGTACGGGTTAGGATTATGGGACGGGTGAGAGTCAGACTTCGGGGAAGGATTAGGATTAGGGTTCGGGCTAAGGTTAGGGTTAGGGGACGGGGAAGGTTTAGGGTCCAGGTGAGGGCACGACAACGTTTTAGGGGGAGCGTACGTGTGAGGGCGCGGGTTAGTGTCATCGTACGGGTTAGGATTCGGGGACGGGTGAGTGTCAGGCTTCTGGGAAGGGTTAGGGTTAGGGTTCGGGCTAGGGTTAGCTTTAGGGGACGGGGACGGCTTAGGGTGCAGGTGAGGGTACGAGAACACTTTAGGGGTAGCGTACGTGTGAGGGCGCGGGTTAGTGTCAGCGTACGGGTTAGGATTAGGGGACGGGTGAGGGTCAGGCTTCGGGGAAGTTTTAGGGTTAGGGTTCGGGCTACGGTTAGGTTTAGGGAACGGGGACTGTTTAGGGTCCAGGTGAGGGTACAACAACGCTTTAGGGGGAGCGTACGTGTGAGGGCGTGGCTTAGTGTCACCGTACGGGTTAGGATTAGGGGACGGGTGAGGGTCAGGCTTCGGAGAAGGGTTAGGGTTAGGGTTCGGGCTAGGGTTAGGGTTAGGGGACAGGGACGGTTTAGGGTCCAGGTGAGGGCACGACAACGCTTTAGGGGGAGCGTACGTGTGAGGGCGCGGGTTAGTGTCAGCGTACGGGTTAGGATTAGGGGACGGGTGAGGGTCAGGCTTCGGGGAAGGGTTAGTGTTAGGGTTCGGGCTAGGGTTAGGGTTAGGGGACGGGGACGGTTTAGGGTCCAGGTGAGGGCACGACAACGCTTTAGGGGGAGCGAACGTGTGAGGGCGCGGGTTAGTGTCAGCGTACGGGTTAGGATTAGGGGACGGTTGAGGGTCAGGCTTCGGGGAAGGGTTAGTGTTAGGGTTCCGGCTAGGGTTAGGGTTAGGGGACGGTGACGGTTTAGGGTCCAGGTGAGGGTACGACAACGCTTTAGGGGGAGCATACGTGTGAGGGCGCGGGTTAGTGTCAGCGTACGGGTTAGCATTAGGGGACGGGTGAGGGTCAGGCTTCGGGGAACGGTTAGGGTTAGCGTTCGGGCTAGGGTTAGGGTTAGGGGATGGGGACGGTTTAGGGTCCAGGTGAGGGTACGACAACGCTTTAGGGGGAGCGTACGTGTGAGGGCGCGGGTAAGTGTCAGCGTACGGTTTAGGATTAGGGGACGGGTGAGGGTTAGGCTTCGGGGAAGGGTTAGGGTTAGGGTTCGGGCTAGGGTTAGGGTTAAGGGACGGGGACGGTTTAGGGTCCAGGTGATGGTACGACAACGCTTTAAGGGGAGCGTACGTGTGAGGGTGCGGGTTAGTGTCAGTGTATGGGTTAGGATTAGGGGAGGGGTGAGGGTCAGGCTTTGGGGAAGGGTTAGGGTTAGGGTTCGGGCTAGGGTTAGGGTTAGGGTACGGGGACGGTTTAGAGTCCAGGTGAGGGCACGACAACGCTTTAGGGGGAGCGTACGTGTGAGGGCGCGGGATAGTGTCAGCCTACGGGTTAGGATTAGGGGACGGGTGAGGGTCAGGCTTCGGGGAAGGACTAGGATTAGGGTTCGGGCTAGGGTTAGGGTTAGGGGACGGGGACGGTTTAGGGTCCAGGTGAGGGCACGACAACGCTTTAGGGGGAGCGTACGTGTGAGGGCGCGGGTTAGTGTCAGCGTACGGGTTAGGATTAGGGGACGGGTGAGGGTCAGGCTTCGGGGAAGGGTTAGGGTTAGGGTTTGGGCTAGGGTTAGGGTTAGGGGATGGTGACGGTTTAGGGTCCAGGTGAGGGTACGACAACGCTTTAGGGGGAGCATACGTGTGAGGGCGCGGGTTAGTGTCAGGGTACGGGTTAGGATTAGGGGACGGGTGAGGGTCAGGCTTCGGGGAAGGGTTAGGGATAGGGTTCGGGCTAGGGTTAGGGTTAGGGGATGGGGACGGTTTAGGGTCCAGGTGAGGGTACGACAACGCTTTAGGGGGAGCGTACGTGTGACGGTGCGGGTTAGTGTCAGCGTACGGGTTAGGATAAGGGGACGGGTGAGGGTCAGGCTTCGGGGAAGGGTTAGGGTTAGGGTTCGGGCTAGGGTTAGGGTTAGGGGATGGGGACGGTTTAGGGTACAGGTGAGGGTACGACAACGCTTTAGGGGGAGCGTACGTGTGAGGGCGCGGGTTAGTGTCAGCGTACGGGTTAGGATTAGGGGACGGGTGAGGGTCAGGCTTCGGGGAAGGGTTAGGGTTAGGGTTCGGGCTAGGGTTAGGGTTAGGGTACGGGGTCGGTTTAGGGTCCAGGTGAGGGCACGACAACACTTTAGGGGGAGCGTACGTGTGAGGGCGCGGGTTAGTGTCAGCGTACGGGTTAGGCTTAGGGGACGGGTGAGGGTCAGGCTTCGGGGAAGGGTTAGGGTTAGGGTTCGGGCTAGGGTTAGGGTTAGGGGAGGGGGACGGTTTAGGGTCCAGGTGAAGGTACGACAACGCTTTAGGGGGAGCGTACGTGTGAGGACGCGGGTAAGTGTCAGCGTACGGGTTAGCATTAGGGGACGGGTGAGGGTTAGGCTTCGGGGAAGTGTTAGGGTTAGGGTTCGGGCTAGGGTTAGGGTCAGGGGACGGGGACGGTTTAGGGTCCAGGTGAGGGTACGACAACGCTTTAGGGGGAGCATACGTGTGAGGGCGCGGGTTAGTGTCAGCGTACGGGTTAGGATTAGGGGACGGGTGAGGATCAGGCTTCGGGGAAGGGTTAGGGTTAGGGTTCGGACTAGGATTAGGGTTAGGGGACGGGGACGGTTTAGGGTCCAGGTGAGGGCACGACAACGCTTTAGGGGGAGCGTACGTGTGAGGGCGCGGGTTAGTGTCAGCGTACGGGTTAGCATTAGGGGACGGGTGAGGGTCAGGCTTCGGGGAAGGGTTAGGGTTAGGGTTCGGGCTAGGGTTAGGGTTAGGGGACGGGGACGGTTTAGGGTCCAGGTGAGGGCACGACAAAGCTTTAGGGGGAGCGTACGTGTGAGGGCGCGGGTTAGTGTCAGCGTACGGGTTAGGATTAGGGGACGGGTGAGTGTCAGGCTTCGGGGAAGTGTTAGGGTTAGGGTTCGGGCTAGGGTTAGGGTTATGGGACGGGGACGGTTTAGGGTCCAGGTGAGGGTACGACAACGCTTTAGGGGGAGCGTACGTGTGAGGGCGCGGGTTAGTGTCAGCGTACGGGTTAGGATTAGGGGACGGGTGAGGGTCAGGCTTCGGGGAAGGGTTAGGGTTAGGGTTCGGGCTAGGGTTAGGGTTAGGGGACGGGGACGGTTTAGGGTCCAGGTGAGGGCACGACAACACTTTAGGGGCAGCGTACGTGTGAGGGCGCGGGTTAGTGTCAGCGTACGGGTTAGGATTAGGGGACGGGTGAGGGTCAGGCTTCGGGGAAGGGTTAGTGTTAGGGTTCGGGCTAGGGTTAGGGTTAGGGGACGGGGACGGTTTAGGGTCCAGGTGAGGGCACGACAACGCTTTAGGGGGAGCGTACGTGTGAGGGCGCGGGTTAGTGTCAGCGTACGGGTTAGGATTAGGGGACGGGTGAGGGTCAGGCTTCGGGGAAGGGTTAGGGTTAGGGTTCGGGCTAGGGTTAGGGTTAGGGGACGGGGACGGTTTAGGGTCCAGGTGAGGGCACGACAACACTTTAGGGGGAGCGTACGTGTGAGGGCACGGGTTAGTGTCAGCGTACGGGTTAGGATTAGGGGACGGGTGAGGGTCAGGCTTTGGGGAAGGGTTAGGGTTAGGGTTCAGGCTAGGGTTAGGGTTAGGGGACGGGGACGGTTTAGGGTCCAGGTGAGGGCACGACAACGCTTTAGGGGGAGCGTACGTGTGAGGGTGCGGGTTAGTGTCAGCGTACGGTTTAGGATTAGGGGACGGGTGAGGGTCACGCTTCGGGGAAGTGTTAGGGTTAGGGTTCCGGCTAGGGTTAGGCTTAGGGGATGGGGACGGTTTAGGGTCCAGGTGAGGGTACGACAACGCTTTAGGGGGAGCGTACGTGTGAGGGCGCGGGTTAGTGTCAGCGTACGGGTTAGCATTAGGGGACGGGTGAGGGTCAGGCTTCGGGGAAGGGTTAGGGTTAGGGTTCCGGCTAGGGTTAGGCTTAGGGGACGGGGACGGTTTAGGGTCCATGTGAGGGTACGACAACGCTTTAGGGGGAGCGTACGTGTGAGGGCGCGGGTTAGTGTCAGCGTACGGGTTAGGATTAGGGGACGGGTGAGGGTCAGGCTTCGGGGAAGGTTTAGGGTTAGGGTTCGGGCTAGGGTTAGGGTTAGGGGACGGGGACGGTTTAGGGTCCAGGTGAGGGCACGACAACGCTTTAGGGGGAGCGTACGTGTGAGGGCGCGGGTTAGTGTCAGCGTACGGGTTAGGATTAGGGGACGGGTGAGGGTCAGGCTTCGGGGAAGGGTTAGGGTTAGGGTTCGGGCTAGGGTTAGGGTTAGGGGACGGGGACGGTTTAGGGTCCAGGTGAGGGCACGACAACGCTTTAGGGGGAGCGTACGTGTGAGGGCGCGGGTTAGTGTCAGCGTACGGGTTAGGATTAGGGGACGGGTGAGTGTCAGGCTTCCGGGAAGGGTTAGGGTTAGGGTTAGGGTTCGGGCTAGGGTTAGGGTTAGGGGACGGGGACGGTTTAGGGTCCAGGTGAGGGTACGACAACGCTTTAGGGGGAGCGTACGTGTGAGGGCGCGGGTTAGTGTCAGCGTACGGTTTAGGATTAGGGGACGGGTGAGGGTCACGGTTCGGGGAAGGGTTAGGGTTAGGGTTCCGGCTAGGGTTAGGCTTAGGGGACGGGGACGGTTTAGGGTCCAGGTGAGGGTACGACAAAGCGTTAGGGGGAGCGTACGTGTGAGGGCGCGGGTTAGTGTCAGCGTACGGGTTAGCATTAGGGGACGGGTGAGGGTCAGGCTTCGGAGAAGGGTTAGTGTTAGTGTTCGGGCTAGGGTTAGGGTTAGGGGACGGGGACGGTTTAGGGTCCAGGTGAGGGCACGACAACGCTTTAAGGGGAGCGTACGTGTGAGGGCACGGGTTAGTGTCAGCGTACGGGTTAGGATTAGGGGACGGGTGAGGGTCAGGCTTCGGGGAAGGGTTAGGGTTAGGGTTCGGGCTAGGGTTAGGGTTAGGGGACGGGGACGGTTTAGGGTCCAGGTGAGGGCACGACAACACTTTAGGGGGAGCGTACGTGTGAGGGCGCGGGTTAGTGTCAGCGTACGGGTTAGGATTAGGGGACGGGTGAGGGTCAGGCTTCGGGGAAGGGTTAGGGTTAGGGTTCGGGCTAGGGTTAGGTTTAGGGGACAGGGACGGTTTAGGGTCCAGGTGAGGGCACGACAACGCTTTAGGGGGAGCGTACGTGTGAGGGCGCGGGTTAGTGTCAGCGTACGGTTTAGGATTAGGGGACGGGTGAGGGTCAGGCTTCGGGGAAGGGTTAGGGATAGGGTTCTGGCTAGGGTTAGGCTTAGGGGACGGGGACGGTTTAGGGTCCAGGTGAGGGTACGACAACGCTTTAGGGGGAGCGTACGTGTGAGGGCGCGGGTTAGTGTCAGCGTACGGGTTTGCATTAGGGGACGGGTGAGGATCAGGCTTCGGGGAAAGGTTAGGGTTAGGATTCGGGCTAGGGTTAGGGTTAGGGGACGGCGACGGTTTAGGGTCCAGGTGAGGGTACGACAACGCTTTAGGGGGAGCGTACGTGTGAGGGTGCGGGTTAGTGTCAGCGTACGGTTTAGGATTAGGGGACGGGTGAGGGTCACGCTTCGGGGAAGGGTTAGGGTTAGGGTTCCGGCTAGGGTTAGGCTTAGGGGACGGGGACGGTTTAGGGTCCAGGTGAGGGTACGACAACGCTTTAGGGGGAGCGTACGTGTGAGGGCGCGGGTTAGTGTCAGCGTACGGGTTAGGATTAGGGGACGGGTGAGGGTCAGGCTTCGGGGAAGGGTTAGGGTTAGGGTTCTGGCTAGGGTTAGGGTTAGGGGACAGGAACGGTTTAGGGTCCAGGTGAGGGCACGACAACGCTTTAGGGGGAGCGTACGTGTGAGGGCGCGGGTTAGTGTCAGCGTACGTGTTAGGATTAGGGGACGGGTGAGGGTCAGGCTTCGGGGAAGGGTTAGGATTAGGGTTTGGGCTAGGGTTAGGGTTAGGGGACGGGGACGGTTTAGGGTCCAGGTGAGGGCACGACAACGCTTTAGGGGGAGCGTACGTGTGAGGGCGCGGGTTAGTGTCAGCGTACGGTTTAGGATTAGGGGACGGGTGAGGGTCAGGCTTCGGGGAAGGGTTAGGGTTAGGGTTCCGGCTAGGGTTAGGGTTAGGTGACGGGGACGGTTTAGGGTCCAGGTGAGGGTACGACAACGCTTTAGGGGGAGCGTACGTGTGAGGGCGCGAGTTAGTGTCAGCGTACGGGTTTGCATTAGGGGCCGGGTGAGGATCAGGCTTCGGGGAAAGGTTAGGGTTAGGGTTCGGGCTAGGGTTAGGGTTAGGGGACGGGGACGGTTTAGGGTCCAGGTGAGGGCACGACAACGCTTTAGGGGGAGAGTACGTGTGAGGGCGCGGGATAGTGTCAGCGTACGGGTTAGGATTAGGGGACGGGTGAGGGTCAGGCTTCGGGGAAGGATTAGGATTAGGGTTCGGGCTAGGGTTAGGGTTAGGGGACGGGGACGGTTTAGGGTCCAGGTGAGGGCACGACAACGCTTTAGGGGGAGCGTACGTGTGAGGGCGCGGGTTAGTGTCAGCGTACGGGTTAGGATTAGGGGACGGGTGAGGGTCAGACTTCGGGGAAGGATTAGGATTAGGGTTCGGGCTTGTGTTAGGGTTAGGGAACGGGGACTGTTTAGGGTCCAGGTGAGGGTACAACAACGCTTTAGGGGGAGCGTACGTGTGAGGGTGCGGGTTAGTGTCAGCGTACGGGTTAGCATTAGGGGACGGGTGAGGGTCAGGCTTTGGGGAAGGGTTAGGGTTAGGGTTCGGGCTAGGGTTAGGGTTAGGGGACGGGGACGGTTTAGGGTCCAGGTGAGGGCACGACAACGCTTTAGGGGGAGCGTACGTGTGAGGGCGCGGGTTAGTGTCAGCGTACGGGTTAGCATTAGGGGACGGGTGAGGGTCAGGCTTCGGGGAAGGGTTAGGGTTAGGGTTCGGGCTAGGGCTAGGGTTAGGGGACGGGGACGGTTTAGGGTCCTGGTGAGGGCACGACAAAGCTTTAGGGGGAGCGTACGTGTGAGGGCGCGGGTTAGTGTCAGCGTACGGGTTAGATTAGGGGACGGGTGAGTGTCAGGCTTCGGGGAAGGGTTAGGGTTAGGGTTCGGGCTAGGGTTAGGGTTAGGGGACGGGGACGGTTTAGGGTCCAGGTGAGGGTACGACAACGCTTTAGGGGGAGCGTACGTGTGAGGGCGCGGGTTAGTGTCAGCGTACGGGTTAGGATTAGGGGACGGGTGAGGGTCAGGCTTCGGGGAAGGGTTAGGGTTAGGGTTCGGGCTAGGGTTAGGGTTAGGGGACGGGGACGGTTTAGGGTCCAGGTGAGGGCACGACAACACTTTAGGGGCAGCGTACGTGTGAGGGCGCGGGTTAGTGTCAGCGTACGGGTTAGGATTAGGGGACGGGTGAGGGTCAGGCTTTGGAGAAGGGTTAGTGTTAGGGTTCGGGCTAGGGTTAGGGTTAGGGGACGGGGAGGGTTTAGGGTCCAGGTGAGGGCACGACAACGCTTTAGGGGGAGCGTACGTGTGAGGGCGCGGGTTAGTGTCAGCGTACGGGTTAGGAGTAGGGGACGGGTGAGGGTCAGGCTTCGGGGAAGAGTTAGGGTTAGGGTTCGGGCTAGGGTTAGGGTTAGGGGACGGGGATGGTTTAGGGTCCAGGTGAGGGCACGACAACACTTTAGGGGGAGCGTACGTGTGAGGGCGCGGGTTAGTGTCAGCGTACGGGTTAGGATTAGGGGACGGGTGAGGGTCAGGCTTTGGGGAAGGGTTAGGGTTAGGGTTCAGGCTAGGGTTCGGGTTAGGGGACGGGGACGGTTTAGGGTCCAGGTGAGGGCACGACAACGCTTTAGGGGGAGCGTACGTGTGAGGGCGCGGGTTAGTGTCAGCGTACGGTTTAGGATTAGGGGACGGGTGAGGGTCAGGCTTCGGGGAAGTGTTAGGGTTAGGGTTCCGGTTAGGGTTAGGCTTAGGGGACGGGGACGGTTTAGGGTCCAGGTGAGTGTACGACAATGCTTTAGGGGGAGCGTACGTGTGAGGGCGCGGGTTAGTGTCAGCGTACGGGTTTGCATTAGGGGACGGGTGAGGGTCAGGCTTCGGGGAAGGGTTAGGGTTAGGGTTCGGGCTAGGGTTAGGGTTAGGGGACGGGCACGGTTTAGGGTCCAGGTGAGGGCACGACAACGCTTTAGGGGGAGCGTACGTGTGAGGGCACGGGTTAGTGTCAGCGTACGGGTTAGGATTAGGGGACGGGTGAGAGTCAGGCTTCCGGGAAGGGTTAGGGTTAGGGTTAGGGTTCGGGCTAGGGTTAGGGTTAGGGGACGGGGACGGTTTAGGGTCCAGGTGAGGGTACGACAACGCTTTAGGGGGAGCGTACGTGTGAGGGCGCGGGTTAGTGTCAGCGTACGGGTTAGGATTAGGGGACGGGTGAGGGTCACGCTTCGGGGAAGGGTTAGGGTTAGGGTTCCGGCTAGGGTTAGGCTTAGGGGACAGGGACGGTTTAGGGTCCAGGTGAGGGTACGACAAAGCTTTAGGGGGAGCGTACGTGTGAGGGCGCGGGTTAGTGTCAGCGTACGGGTTAGCATTAGGGGACGGGTGAGGGTCAGGCTTCGGAGAAGGGTTAGTGTTAGGGTTCGGGCTAGGGTTAGGGTTAGGGGACGGGGACGGTTTAGGGTCCAGGTGAGGGCACGACAACGCTTTAGGGGGAGCGTACGTGTGAGGGCGCGGGTTAGTGTCAGCGTACGGGTTAGGATTAGGGGACGGGTGAGGGTCAGGCTTCGGGGAAGGGTTAGGGTTAGGGTTCGGGCTAGGGTTAGGGTTAGGGGACGGGGACGGTTTAGGGTCCAGGTGAGGGCACGACAACACTTTAGGGGGAGCGTACGTGTGAGGGCGCGGGTTAGTGTCAGCGTACGGGTTAGGATTAGGGGACGGGTGAGGGTCAGGCTTCGGGGAAGGGTTAGGGTTAGGGTTCGGGCTAGGGTTAGGTTTAGGGGACGGGGACGGTTTAGGGTCCAGGTGAGGGCACGACAACGCTTTAGGGGGAGCGTACGTGTGAGGGTGCGGGTTAGTGTCAGCGTACGGTTTAGGATTAGGGGACGGGTGAGGGTCACGCTTCGGGGAAGGGTTAGGGTTAGGGTTCCGGCTAGGGTTAGGCTTAGGGGACGGGGACGGTTTAGGGTCCAGGTGAGGGTACGACAACGCTTTAGGGGGAGCGTACGTGTGAGGGCGCGGGTCAGTGTCAGCGTACGGGTTTGCATTAGGGGACGGGTGAGGATCAGGCTTCGGGGAAAGGTTAGGGTTAGGATTCGGGCTAGGGTTAGGTTTAGGGGACGGCGACGGTTTAGGGTTCAGGTGAGGGTACGACAACGCTTTAGGGGGAGCGTACGTGTGAGGGTGCGGGTTAGTGTCAGCGTACGGTTTAGGATTAGGGGACGGGTGAGGGTCACGCTTCGGGGAAGTGTTTGGGTTAGGGTTCCGGCTAGGGTTAGGCTTAGGGGACGGGGACGGTTTAGGGTCCAGGTGAGGGTACGACAACGCTTTAGGGGGAGCGTACGTGTGAGGGCGCGGGTTAGTGTCAGCGTACGGGTTAGGATTAGGGGACGGGTGAGGGTCAGGCTTCGGGGAAGGGTTAGAGTTAGGGTTCGGGCTAGGGTTAGGGTTAGGGGACAGGAACGGTTTAGGGTCCAGGTGAGGGCACGACAACGCTTTAGGGGGAGCGTACGTGTGAGGGCGCGGGTTAGTGTCAGCGTACGTGTTAGGATTAGGGGACGGGTGAGGGTCAGGCTTCGGGGAAGGGTTAGGATTAGGGTTTGGGCTAGGGTTAGGGTTAGGGGACGGGGACGGTTTAGGGTCCAGGTGAGGGCACGACAACGCTTTAGGGGGAGCGTACGTGTGAGGGCGCGGGTTAGTGTCAGCGTACGGTTTAGGATTAGGGGACGGGTGAGGGTCAGGCTTCGGGGAAGGGTTAGGGTTAGGGTTCCGGCTAGGGTTAGGGTTAGGTGACGGGGACGGTTTAGGGTCCAGGTGAGGGTACGACAACGCTTTAGGGGGAGCGTACGTGTGAGGGCGAGGGTTAGTGTCAGCGTACGGGTTTGCATTAGGGGCCGGGTGAGGATCAGGCTTCGGGGAAAGGTTAGGGTTAGGGTTCGGGCTAGGGTTAGGGTTAGGGGACGGGGACGGTTTAGGGTCCAGGTGAGGGTACGACAACGCTTTAGGGGGAGCGTACGTGTGAGGGTGCAGGTTAGTGTCAGCGTACGGTTTAGGATTAGGGGACGGGTGAGGGTCACGCTTCGGGGAAGGGTTAGGGTTAGGGTTCGGGCTAGGGTTAGGGTTAGGGGACGGGGACGGTTTAGGGTCCAGGTGAGGGCACGACAACGCTTTAGGGGGAGCGTACGTGTGAGGGCGCGGGATAGTGTCAGCGTACGGTTTAGGATTAGGGGACGGGTGAGGGTCAGGCTTCGGGGAAGGATTAGGATTAGGGTTCGGGCTAGGGTTAGGGTTAGGGGACGGGGACGGTTTAGGGTTCAGGTGAGGGCACGACAACGCTTTAGGGGGAGCGTACGTGTGAGGGCGCGGGTTAGTGTCAGCGTACGGGTTAGGATTAGGGGACGGGTGAGGGTCAGACTTCGGGGAAGGATTAGGATTAGGGTTCGGGCTAGTGTTAAGGTTAGGGAACGGGGACTGTTTAGGGTACAGGCGAGGGTACAACAACGCTTTAGGGGGAGCGTACGTGTGAGGGCGCGTCTTAGTGTCACCGTACGGGTTAGGATTAGGGGACGGGTGAGGGTCAGGCTTCGGAGAAGGGTTAGGGTTAGGGTTCGGGCTAGGGTTAGGGTTAGGGGACGGGGACGGTTTAGGGTCCAGGTGAGGCCACGACAACGCTTTAGGGGGATCGTACGTGTGAGGGCGCGGGTTAGTGTCAGCGTACGGGTTAGGATTAGGGGACGGGTGAGGGCCAGGCTTCGGGGAAGGGTTAGTGTTAGGGTTCGGGCTAGGGTTAGTGTTAGGGGACGGGGACGGTTTAGGGTCCAGGTGAGGGCACGACAACGCTTTAGGGGGAGCGTACGTGTGAGGGCGCGGGTTAGTGTCAGCGTACGGGTTAGGATTAGGGGACGGGTGAGGGTCAGGCTTCGGGGAAGGGTTAGGGTTAGGGTTCGGGCTAGGGTTAGGGTTAGGGGACGGGGACGGTTTAGGGTCCAGGTGAGGGCACGACAACGCTTTAGGGGGAGCGTACGTGTGAGGGCGCGGGTTAGTGTCAGCGTACGGGTTAGGATTAGGGGACGGCTGAGGGTCAGGCTTCGGAGAAGTTTTAGGGTTAGGGTTCGGGCTAGGGTTAGGGTTAGGGGACGGGGACGGTTTAGGGTCCAGGTGAGGGCACGACAACGCTTTAGGGGGAGCGTACGTGTGAGGGCACGGGTTAGTGTCAGCGTACGGGTTAGGATTAGGGGACGGGTGAGGGTCAGGCTTCGGGGAAGGGTTAGGGTTAGGGTTCGGGCTAGGGTTAGGGTTAGGGGACGGGGACGGTTTAGGGTCCAGGTGAGGGCACGACAACGCTTTAGGGGGAGCGTACGTGTGAGGGCGCGGGTAAGTGTCAGCGTACGGGTTAGCATTAGGGGACGGGTGAGCGTTAGGCTTCGGGGAAGTGTTAGGGTTAGGGTTCGGGCTTGGGTTAGGGTCAGGGGATGGGGCCGGTTTAGGGTCCAGGTGAGGGTACGACAACGCTTTAGGGGGAGCGTACGTGTGAGGGCGCGGGTTAGTGTCAGCGTACGGGTTAGGATTAGGGGACGGGTGAGGATCAGGCTTCGGGGAAAGGTTAGGGTTAGGGTTCGGGCTAGGATTAGGGTTAGGGGACGGGGACGGTTTAGGGTCCAGGTGAGGGCACGACAACGCTTTAGGGGGAGCGTACGTGTGAGGGCGCGGGTTAGTGTCAGCGTACGGGTTAGCATTAGGGGACGGGTGAGAGTCAGGCTTCGTGGAAGGGTTAGGGTTAGGGTTCGGGCTAGGGTTAGGGTTAGGGGACGGGGACAGTTTAGGTTCCAGTTGAGGGCACGACAAAGCTTTAGGGGGAGCGTACGTGTGAGGGCGCGGGTTAGTGTCAGCGTACGGGTTAGGATTAGGGGACGGGTGAGGGTCAGGCTTCCGGGAAGGGTTAGGGTTAGGGTTAGGGTTCGGGCTAGGGTTAGGGTTAGGGGACGGGGACGGTTTAGGGTCCAGGTGAGGGTACGACAACGCTTTAGGGGGAGCGTACGTGTGAGGGCGCGGGTTAGTGTCAGCGTACGGTTTAGGATTAGGGGACGGGTGAGGGTCACGCTTCGGGGAAGGGTTAGGGTTAGGGTTCCGGCTAGGGTTAGGGTTAGGGAACGGGGACTGTTTAGGGTCCAGGTGAGGGTACAACAACGCTTTAGGGGGAGCGTACGTGTGAGGGCGCGGCTTAGTGTCACCGTACGGGTTAGGATTAGGGGACGGGTGAGGGTCAGGCTTCGGAGAAGGGTTAGGGATAAGGTTCGGGCTAGGGTTAGGGTTAGGGGACGGGGACGGTTTAGGGTCCAGGTGAGGGCACGACAACACTTTAGGGGGAGCGTACGTGTGAGGGCGCGGGTTAGTGTCAGCGTACGGGTTAGGATTAGGGGACGGGTGAGTGTCAGGCTTCCGGGAAGGGTTAGGGTTAGGGTTAGGGTTCGGGCTAGGGTTACGGTTAGGGGACGGGGACGGTTTAGAGTCCAGGTGAGGGTACGACAACGCTTTAGGGGGAGCGTACGTGTGAGGGCGCGGGTTAGTGTCAGCGTACGGGTTAGGATTAGGGGACGGGTGAGGGTCAGGCTTCGGGGAAGGGTTAGGGTTAGGGTTCGGGCTAGGGTTAGGGTTAGGGGACGGGGACGGTTTAGGGTCCAGGTGAGGGCACGACAACACTTTAGGGGGAGCGTACGTGTGACGGCGCGGGTTATTGTCAGCGTACGGGTTAGGATTAGGGGACGGGTGAGGGTCAGGCTTCGGGGAAGGGTTAGGGTTAGGGTTCGGGCTAGGGTTAGGTTTAGGGGACGGGGACGGTTTAGGGTCCAGGTGAGGGTACGACAACGCTTTAGGGGGAGCGTACGTGTGAGGGTGCGGGTTAGTGTCAGCGTACGGTTTAGGATTAGGGGACGGGTGAGGGTCACGCTTCGGGGAAGGGTTAGGGTTAGGGTTCCGGCTAGTGTTAGGCTTAGGGGACGGGGACGGTTTAGGGTCCAGGTGAGGGTACGACAACGCTTTAGGGGGAGCGTACGTGTGAGGGCGCGGGTTAGTGTCAGCGTACGGGTTAGGATTAGGGGACGGGTGAGGGTCAGGCTTCGGGGAAGGGTTAGGGTTAGGGTTCGGGCTAGGGTTAGGGTTAGGGGACAGGAACGGTTTAGGGTCCAGGTGAGGGCACGACAACGCTTTAGGGGGAGCGTACGTGTGAGGGCGCGGGTTAGTGTCAGCGTACGTGTTAGGATTAGGGGACGGGTGAGGGTCAGGCTTCGGGGAAGGGTTAGGATTAGGGTTTGGGCTAGGGTTAGGGTTAGGGGACGGGGACGGTTTAGGGTCCAGGTGAGGGCACGACAACGCTTTAGGGGGAGCGTACGTGTGAGGGCGTGGGTTAGTGTCAGCGTACGGTTTAGGATTAGGGGACGGGTGAGGGTCAGGGTTCGGGGAAGGGTTAGGTTTAGGGTTCCGGCTAGGGTTAGGGTTAGGTGACGGGGACGGTTTAGGGTCCAGGTGAGGGTACGACAACGCTTTAGGGGGAGCGTACGTGTGAGGGCGCGGGTTAGTGTCAGCGTACGGGTTTGCATTAGGGGCCGGGTGAGGATCAGGCTTCGGGGAAAGGTTAGGGTTAGGGTTCGGGCTAGGGTTAGGGTTAGGGGACGGGGACGGTTTAGGGTCCAGGTGAGGGTACGACAACGCTTTAGGGGGAGCGTACGTGTGAGGGTGCAGGTTAGTGTCAGCGTACGGTTTAGGATTAGGGGACGGGTGAGGGTCACGCTTCGGGGAAGGGTTAGGGTTAGGGTACGGGCTAGGGTTAGGGTTAGGGGACGGGGACGGTTTAGGGTCCAGGTGAGGGCACGACAACACTTTAGGGGGAGCGTACGTGTGAGGGCGCGGGATAGTGTCAGCGTACGGGTTAGGATTAGGGGACGGGTGAGGGTCAGGCTTCGGGGAAGGATTAGGATTAGGGTTCGGGCTAGGGTTAGGGTTAGGGGACGGGGACGGTTTAGGGTCCAGGTGAGGGCACGACAACGCTTTAGGGGGAGCGTACGTGTGAGGGCGCGGGTTAGTGTCAGCGTACGGGTTAGGATTAGGGGACAGGTGAGGGTCAGACTTCGGGGAAGGATTAGGATTAGGGTTCGGGCTAGTGTTAGGGTTAGGGAACGGGGACTGTTTAGGGTCCAGGTGAGGGTACAACAACGCTTTAGGGGGAGCGTACGTGTGAGGGCGCGTCTTAGTGTCACCGTACGGCTTAGGATTAGGGGACGGGTGAGGGTCAGGCTTCGGAGAAGGGTTAGGGTTAGGGTTCGGGCTAGGGTTAGGGTTAGGGGACGGGGACGGTTTAGGGTCCAGGTGAGGCCACGACAACGCTTTAGGGGGAGCGTACGTGTGAGGGCGCGGGTTAGTGTCAGCGTACGGGTTAGGATTAGGGGACGGGTGAGGGCCAGGCTTCGGGGAAGGGTTAGTGTTAGGGTTCGGGCTAGGGTTAGTGTTAGGGGACGGGGACGGTTTAGGGTCCAGGTGAGGGCACGACAACGCTTTAGGGGGAGCGTACGTGTGAGGGCGGGGGTTAGTGTCAGCGTACGGGTTAGGATTAGGGGACGGGTGAGGGTCAGGCTTCGGGGAAGGGTTAGGGTTAGGGTTCGGGCTAGGGTTAGGGTTAGGGGACGGGGACGGTTTAGGGTCCAGGTGAGGGCACGACAACGCTTTAGGGGGAGCGTACGTGTGAGGGCGCGGGTTAGTGTCAGCGTACGGGTTAGCATTAGGGGACGGGTGAGAGTCAGGCTTCGGGGAAGGGTTAGGGTTAGGGTTCGGGCTAGGGTTAGGGTTAGGGGACGGGGACAGTTTAGGTTCCAGGTGAGGGCACGACAAAGCTTTAGGGGGAGCGTACGTGTGAGGGCGCGGGTTAGTGTCAGCGTACGGGTTAGGATTAGGGGACGGGTGAGTGTCAGGCTTCCGGGAAGGGTTAGGGTTAGGGTTAGGGTTCGGGCTAGGGTTAGGGTTAGGGGACGGGGACGGTTTAGGGTCCAGGTGAGGGTACGACAACGCTTTAGGGGGAGCGTACGTGTGAGGGCGCGGGTTAGTGTCAGCGTACGGTTTAGGATTAGGGGACGGGTGAGGGTCACGCTTCGGGGAAGGGTTAGGGTTAGGGTTCCGGCTAGGGTTAGGGTTAGGGAACGGGGACTGTTTAGGGTCCAGGTGAGGGTACAACAACGCTTTAGGGGGAGCGTACGTGTGAGGGCGCGGCTTAGTGTCACCGTACGGGTTAGGATTAGGGGACGGGTGAGGGTCAGGCTTCGGAGAAGGGTTAGGGATAGGGTTCGGGCTAGGGTTAGGGTTAGGGGACGGGGACGGTTTAGGGTCCAGGTGAGGGCACGACAACGCTTTAGGGGGAGCGTACGTGTGAGGGCGCGGGTTAGTGTCAGCGTACGGGTTAGGATTAGGGGACGGGTGAGTGTCAGGCTTCCGGGAAGTGTTAGGGTAAGGGTTAGGGTTCGGGCTAGTGTTACGGTTAGGGGACGGGGACGGTTTAGGGTCCAGGTGAGGGTACAACAACGCTTTAGGGGGAGCGTACGTGTGAGGGCGCGGGTTAGTGTCAGCGTACGGTTTAGGATTAGGGGACGGGTGAGGGTCACGCTTCGGGGAAGGGTTAGGGTTAGGGTTCCGGCTAGGGTTAGGCTTAGGGGACGGGGACGGTTTAGGGTCCAGGTGAGGGTACGACAAAGCTTTAGGGGGAGCGTACGTGTGAGGGCGCGGGTTAGTGTCAGCGTACGGGTTAGCATTAGGGGACGGGTGAGGGTCAGGCTTCGGAGAAGGGTTAGTGTTAGGGTTCGGGCTAGGGTTAGGGTTAGGGGACGGGGACGGTTTAGGGTCCAGGTGAGGGCATGACAACGCTTTAGGGGGAGCGTACGTGTGAGGGCGCGGGTTAGTGTCAGCGTACGGGTTAGGATTAGGGGACGGGTGAGGGTCAGGCTTCGGGGAAGGGTTAGGGTTAGGGTTCGGGCTAGGGTTAGGGTTAGGGGACGGGGACGGTTTAGGGTCCAGGTGAGGGCACGACAACACTTTAGGGGGAGCGTACGTGTGAGGGCGCGGGTTAGTGTCAGCGTACGGGTTAGGATTAGGGGACGGGTGAGGGTCAGGCTTCGGGGAAGGGTTAGGGTTAGGGTTCGGGCTAGGGTTAGGGTTAGGGGACGGGGACGGTTTAGGGTCCCGGTGAGGGCACGACAACGCTTTAGGGGGAGCGTACGTGTGAGGGCGCGGGTTAGTGTCAGCGTACGGTTTAGGATTAGGGGACGGGTGAGTGTCAGGCTTCGGGGAAGGATTAGGGTTAGGGTTCCGGCTAGGGTTAGGCTTAGGGGACGGGGACGGTTTAGGGTCCAGGTGAGGGTACGACAACGCTTTAGGGGGAGCGTACGTGTGAGGGCGCGGGTTAGTGTCAGCGTACGGGTTTGCATTAGGGGACGGGTGAGGATCAGGCTTCGGGGAAAGGTTAGGGTTAGGATTCGGGCTAGGGTTAGGGTTAGGGGACGGCGACGGTTTAGGGTCCAGGTGAGGGTACGACAACGCTTTAGGGGGAGCGTACGTGTGAGGGTGCGGGTTAGTGTCAGCGTACGGTTTAGGATTAGGGGACGGGTGAGGGTCACGCTTCGGGGAAGGGTTAGGGTTAGGGTTCCGGCTAGGGTTAGGCTTAGGGGACGGGGACGGTTTAGGGTCCAGGTGAGGGTACGACAACGATTTAGGGGGAGCGTACGTGTGAGGGCGCGGGTTAGTGTCAGCGTACGGGTTAGGATTAGGGGACGGGTGAGGGTCAGGCTTCGGGGAATGGTTAGGGTTAGGGTTCGGGCTAGGGTTAGGGTTAGGGGACAGGAACGGTTTAGGGTCCAGGTGAGGGCACGACAACGCTTTAGGGGGAGCGTACGTGTGAAGGCGCGGGTTAGTGTCAGCGTACGGGTTAGCATTAGGGGACGGGTGAGGGTCAGGCTTCGGGGAAGGGTTAGGATTAGGGTTTGGGCTAGGGTTAGGGTTAGGGGACGGGGACGGTTTAGGGTCCAGGTGAGGGCACGACAACGCTTTAGGGGGAGCGTACGTGTGAGGGTGCAGGTTAGTGTCAGCGTACGGTTTAGGATTAGGGGACGGGTGAGGGTCACGCTTCGGGGAAGGGTTAGGGTTAGGGTTCGGGCTAGGGTTAGGGTTAGGGGACGGGGACGGTTTAGGGCCCAGGTGAGGGCACGACAACGCTTTAGGGGGAGCGTACGTGTGAGGGCGCGGGATAGTGTCAGCGTACGGGTTAGGATTAGGGGACGGGTGAGGGTCAGGCTTCGGGGAAGGATTAGGATTAGGGTTCGGGCTAGGGTTAGGGTTAGGGGACGGGGACGGTTTAGGGTCCAGGTGAGGGCACGACAACGCTTTAGGCGGAGCGTACGTGTGAGGGCGCGGGTTAGTGTCAGCGTACGGGTTAGGATTAGGGGACGGGTGAGGGTCAGACTTCGGGGAAGGATTAGGATTAGGGTTCGGGCTAGTGTTAGGGTTAGGGGACGGGGAAGGTTTAGGGTCCAGGTGAGGGCACGACAACATTTTAGGGGGAGCGTACGTGTGAGGCCGCGGGTTAGTGTCAGCGTACGGGTTAGGATTAGGGGACGGGTGAGTGTCAGGCTTCGGGGAAGGGTTAGGGTTAGGGTTCGGGCTAGGGTTAGCTTTAGGGGACGTGGACGGCTTAGGGTGCAGGTGAGGGTACGAGAACACTTTAGGGGGAGCGTACGTGTGAGGGCGCGGGTTAGTGTCAGCGTACGGGTTAGGATTAGGGGACGGGTGAGGGTCAGGCTTCGGGGAAGTTTTAGGGTTAGGGTTCGGGCTAGGGTTAGGGTTAGGGAACGGGGACGGTTTAGGGTCCAGGTGAGGGCACGACAACGCTTTAGGGGGAGCGTACGTGTGAGGGCGCGGGTTAGTGTCAGCGTACGGGTTAGGATTAGGGGACGGGTGAGGGTCAGGCTTCGGGGAAGGGTTAGGGTTAGGGTTCGGGCTAGGGTTAGGGTTAGGGGACGGGGACAGTTTAGGGTCCAGGTGAGGGCACGACAACGCTTTAGGGGGAGCGTACGTGTGAGGGCGCGGGTTAGTGTCAGCGTACGATTTAGGATTAGGGGACGGGTGAGGGTCAGGCTTCGGGGAAGGGTTAGGGTTAGGGTTCCGGCTAGGGTTAGGCTTAGGGGACGGGGAAGGTTTAGGGTCCAGGTGAGGGTACGACAACGCTTTAGGGGGAGCGTACGTGTGAGGGCGCGGGTTAGTGTCAGTGTACGGGTTTGCATTAGGGGACGGGTGAGGATCAGGCTTCGGGGAAAGGTTAGGGTTAGGGTTCGGGCTAGGGTTAGGGTTAGGGGACGGGGACGGTTTAGGGTCCAGGTGAGGCCACGACAACGCTTTAGGGGGAGCGTACGTGTGAGGGTGCAGGTTAGTGTCAGCGTACGGTTTAGGATTAGGGGACGGGTGAGGGTCACGCTTCGGGGAAGGGTTAGGGCTAGGGTTCCGGCTAGGGTTAGGGTTAGGGGACGGGGACGGTTTAGGGTCCAGGTGAGGGTACGACAACGCTTTAGGGGGAGCGTACGTGTGAGGACGCGGGTAAGTGTCAGCGTACGGGTTAGCATTAGGGGACGGGTGAGGGTTAGGCTTCGGGGAAGTGTTAGGGTTAGGGTTCGGGCTAGGGTTAGGGTCAGGGCACGGGGACGGTTTAGGGTCCATGTGAGGGTACGACAACGCTTTAGGGGGAGCGTACGTGTGAGGGCGCGGGTTAGTGTCAGCGTACGGGTTAGGATTAGGGGACGGGTGAGGATCAGGCTTCGGGGAAGGGTTAGGGTTATGGTTCGGGCTAGGGTTAGGGTTAGGGGACGGGGACGGTTTAGGGTCCAGGTGAGGGCACGACAACGCTTTAGGGGGAGCGTACGTGTGAAGGCGCGGGTTAGTGTCAGCGTACGTGTTAGGATTAGGGGACGGGTGAGGGTCAGGCTTCGGAGAAGGGTTAGTGTTAGTGTTCGCGCTAGGGTTAGGGTTAGGGGACGGGGACGGTTTAGGGTCCAGGTGAGGGCACGACAACGCTTTAGGGGGAGCGTACGTGTGAGGGCGGGGGTTAGTGTCAGCGTACGGTTTAGGATTAGGGGACGGGTGAGGGTCAGGCTTCGGGGAAGGGTTAGGGTTAGGGTTCCGGCTAGGGTTAGGCTTAGGGGACGGGGACGGTTTAGGGTCCAGGTGAGGGTACGACAACGCTTTAGGGGGAGCGTACGTGTGAGGGCGCGGGTTAGTGTCAGCGTACGGGTTAGGATTAGGAGACGGTTGAGGGTCAGGCTTCGGGGAAGGGTTAGTGTTAGGGTTCCGGCTAGGATTAGGTTTAGGGGACGGTGACGGTTTAGGGTCCAGGTGAGGGTACGACAACGCTTTAGGGGGAGCATACGTGTGAGGGCGCGGGTTAGTGTCAGCGTACGGGTTAGCATTAGGGGACGGGTGAGGGTCAGGCTTCGGGGAAGGGTTAGGGTTAGGGTTCGGGCTAGGGTTAGGGTTAGGGGATGGGGACGGTTTAGGGTCCAGGTGAGGGTACGACAACGCTTTAGGGGGAGCGTACGTGTGAGGGTGCGGGTTAGTGTCAGCGTACGGGTTAGGATTAGGGGACGGGTGAGGGTCAGGCTTCGGGGAAGGGTTAGGGTTAGGGTTCGGGCTAGGGTTAGGGTTAGGGGAAGGGGACGGTTTAGGGTCCAGGTGAGGGCACGACAACACTTTAGGGGGAGCGTACGTGTGAGGGCGCGGGTTAGTGTCAGCGTACGGGTTAGGATTAGGGGACGGGTGAGGGTCAGGCTTCGGGGAAGGGTTAGGGTTAGGGTTCGGGCTAGGGTTAGGGTTAGGGGACGGGGACGGTTTAGGGTCCAGGTGAGGGCACGACAACGCTTTAGGGGGAGCGTACGTGTGAGGGCGCGGGTTAGTGTCAGCGTACGGGTTAGGATTAGGGGACGGGAGAGGGTCAGGCTTTGGGGAAGTGTTAGGGTTAGGGTTCGGGCTAGGATTAGGGTTAGGGGACGGGGACAGTTTAGGGTCCAGGTGAGGGTACGACAACGCTTTAGGGGGAGCGTACGTGTGAGGGCGCGGGTTAGTGTCAGCGTACGGGTTAGGATTAGGGGACGGGTGAGGGTCAGGCTTCGGGGAAGTGTTAGGGTTAGGTTTCGGGAGAGGGTTAGGGTTAGGGGACGGGGACGGTTTAGGGTCCAGGTGAGGGCACGACAACGCTTTAGGGGGAGCGTACGTGTGAGGGCGCGGGTTAGTGTCAGCGTACGGGTTAGGATTAGGGGACGGGTGAGGGTCAGGCTTCGGGGAAGGGTTAGGGTTAGGGTTCCGGCTAGGGTTACGGTTAGGGGACGGCGACGGTTTAGGGTCCAGGTGAGGGTACGACAACGCTTTAGGGGGAGCGTACGTGTGAGGGCGTGGGTTAGTGTCAGCGTACGGGTTAGGATTAGGGGACGGGTAAGGGTCACGCTTCGGGGAAGGGTTAGGGTTAGGGTTCGGGCTAGGGTTAGGGTTAGGGGATGGGGACGGTTTAGGGTGCAGGTGAGGGCACGACAACGCTTTAGGGGGAGCGTACGTGTGAGGGCGCGGGTTAGTGTCAGCGTAAGGGTTAGCATTAGGGGACGGGTGAGGGTCAGGCTTCGGGGAAGGGTTAGGGTTAGGGTTCGGGCTAGGGTTAGGGTTAGGGGATGGGGACGGTTTAGGGTCCAGGTGAGGGTACGACAACGCTTTAGGGGGAGCGTACGTGTGAGGGCGCGGGTTAGTGTCAGCGTACGTGTTAGGATTAGGGGACGGGTGAGGGTCAGGCTTCGGGGAAGGGTTAGGATTAGGGTTTGGGCTAGGGTTAGGGTTAGGGGACGGGGACGGTTTAGGGTCCAGGTGAGGGCACGACAACGCTTTAGGGGGAGCGTACGTGTGAGGGCGCGGGTTAGTGTCAGCGTACGGTTTAGGATTAGGGGACGGGTGAGGGTCAGGCTTCGGGGAAGGGTTAGGGTTAGGGTTCCGGCTAGGGTTAGGGTTAGGTGACGGGGACGGTTTAGGGTCCAGGTGAGGGTACGACAACGCTTTAGGGGGAGCGTACGTGTGAGGGCGAGGGTTAGTGTCAGCGTACGGGTTTGCATTAGGGGCCGGGTGAGGATCAGGCTTCGGGGAAAGGTTAGGGTTAGGGTTCGGGCTAGGGTTAGGGTTAGGGGACGGGGACGGTTTAGGGTCCAGGTGAGGGTACGACAACGCTTTAGGGGGAGCGTACGTGTGAGGGTGCAGGTTAGTGTCAGCGTACGGTTTAGGATTAGGGGACGGGTGAGGGTCACGCTTCGGGGAAGGGTTAGGGTTAGGGTTCGGGCTAGGGTTAGGGTTAGGGGACGGGGACGGTTTAGGGTCCAGGTGAGGGCACGACAACGCTTTAGGGGGAGCGTACGTGTGAGGGCGCGGGATAGTGTCAGCGTACGGTTTAGGATTAGGGGACGGGTGAGGGTCAGGCTTCGGGGAAGGATTAGGATTAGGGTTCGGGCTAGGGTTAGGGTTAGGGGACGGGGACGGTTTAGGGTTCAGGTGAGGGCACGACAACGCTTTAGGGGGAGCGTACGTGTGAGGGCGCGGGTTAGTGTCAGCGTACGGGTTAGGATTAGGGGACGGGTGAGGGTCAGACTTCGGGGAAGGATTAGGATTAGGGTTCGGGCTAGTGTTAAGGTTAGGGAACGGGGACTGTTTAGGGTACAGGCGAGGGTACAACAACGCTTTAGGGGGAGCGTACGTGTGAGGGCGCGTCTTAGTGTCACCGTACGGGTTAGGATTAGGGGACGGGTGAGGGTCAGGCTTCGGAGAAGGGTTAGGGTTAGGGTTCGGGCTAGGGTTAGGGTTAGGGGACGGGGACGGTTTAGGGTCCAGGTGAGGCCACGACAACGCTTTAGGGGGAGCGTACGTGTGAGGGCGCGGGTTAGTGTCAGCGTACGGGTTAGGATTAGGGGACGGGTGAGGGCCAGGCTTCGGGGAAGGGTTAGTGTTAGGGTTCGGGCTAGGGTTAGTGTTAGGGGACGGGGACGGTTTAGGGTCCAGGTGAGGGCACGACAACGCTTTAGGGGGAGCGTACGTGTGAGGGCGCGGGTTAGTGTCAGCGTACGGGTTAGGATTAGGGGACGGGTGAGGGTCAGGCTTCGGGGAAGGGTTAGGGTTAGGGTTCGGGCTAGGGTTAGGGTTAGGGGACGGGGACGGTTTAGGGTCCAGGTGAGGGCACGACAACGCTTTAGGGGGAGCGTACGTGTGAGGGCGCGGGTTAGTGTCAGCGTACGGGTTAGGATTAGGGGACGGCTGAGGGTCAGGCTTCGGAGAAGTTTTAGGGTTAGGGTTCGGGCTAGGGTTAGGGTTAGGGGACGGGGACGGTTTAGGGTCCAGGTGAGGGCACGACAACGCTTTAGGGGGAGCGTACGTGTGAGGGCACGGGTTAGTGTCAGCGTACGGGTTAGGATTAGGGGACGGGTGAGGGTCAGGCTTCGGGGAAGGGTTAGGGTTAGGGTTCGGGCTAGGGTTAGGGTTAGGGGACGGGGACGGTTTAGGGTCCAGGTGAGGGCACGACAACGCTTTAGGGGGAGCGTACGTGTGAGGGCGCGGGTAAGTGTCAGCGTACGGGTTAGCATTAGGGGACGGGTGAGCGTTAGGCTTCGGGGAAGTGTTAGGGTTAGGGTTCGGGCTTGGGTTAGGGTCAGGGGATGGGGCCGGTTTAGGGTCCAGGTGAGGGTACGACAACGCTTTAGGGGGAGCGTACGTGTGAGGGCGCGGGTTAGTGTCAGCGTACGGGTTAGGATTAGGGGACGGGTGAGGATCAGGCTTCGGGGAAAGGTTAGGGTTAGGGTTCGGGCTAGGATTAGGGTTAGGGGACGGGGACGGTTTAGGGTCCAGGTGAGGGCACGACAACGCTTTAGGGGGAGCGTACGTGTGAGGGCGCGGGTTAGTGTCAGCGTACGGGTTAGCATTAGGGGACGGGTGAGAGTCAGGCTTCGTGGAAGGGTTAGGGTTAGGGTTCGGGCTAGGGTTAGGGTTAGGGGACGGGGACAGTTTAGGTTCCAGTTGAGGGCACGACAAAGCTTTAGGGGGAGCGTACGTGTGAGGGCGCGGGTTAGTGTCAGCGTACGGGTTAGGATTAGGGGACGGGTGAGGGTCAGGCTTCCGGGAAGGGTTAGGGTTAGGGTTAGGGTTCGGGCTAGGGTTAGGGTTAGGGGACGGGGACGGTTTAGGGTCCAGGTGAGGGTACGACAACGCTTTAGGGGGAGCGTACGTGTGAGGGCGCGGGTTAGTGTCAGCGTACGGTTTAGGATTAGGGGACGGGTGAGGGTCACGCTTCGGGGAAGGGTTAGGGTTAGGGTTCCGGCTAGGGTTAGGGTTAGGGAACGGGGACTGTTTAGGGTCCAGGTGAGGGTACAACAACGCTTTAGGGGGAGCGTACGTGTGAGGGCGCGGCTTAGTGTCACCGTACGGGTTAGGATTAGGGGACGGGTGAGGGTCAGGCTTCGGAGAAGGGTTAGGGATAAGGTTCGGGCTAGGGTTAGGGTTAGGGGACGGGGACGGTTTAGGGTCCAGGTGAGGGCACGACAACACTTTAGGGGGAGCGTACGTGTGAGGGCGCGGGTTAGTGTCAGCGTACGGGTTAGGATTAGGGGACGGGTGAGTGTCAGGCTTCCGGGAAGGGTTAGGGTTAGGGTTAGGGTTCGGGCTAGGGTTACGGTTAGGGGACGGGGACGGTTTAGAGTCCAGGTGAGGGTACGACAACGCTTTAGGGGGAGCGTACGTGTGAGGGCGCGGGTTAGTGTCAGCGTACGGGTTAGGATTAGGGGACGGGTGAGGGTCAGGCTTCGGGGAAGGGTTAGGGTTAGGGTTCGGGCTAGGGTTAGGGTTAGGGGACGGGGACGGTTTAGGGTCCAGGTGAGGGCACGACAACACTTTAGGGGGAGCGTACGTGTGACGGCGCGGGTTATTGTCAGCGTACGGGTTAGGATTAGGGGACGGGTGAGGGTCAGGCTTCGGGGAAGGGTTAGGGTTAGGGTTCGGGCTAGGGTTAGGTTTAGGGGACGGGGACGGTTTAGGGTCCAGGTGAGGGTACGACAACGCTTTAGGGGGAGCGTACGTGTGAGGGTGCGGGTTAGTGTCAGCGTACGGTTTAGGATTAGGGGACGGGTGAGGGTCACGCTTCGGGGAAGGGTTAGGGTTAGGGTTCCGGCTAGTGTTAGGCTTAGGGGACGGGGACGGTTTAGGGTCCAGGTGAGGGTACGACAACGCTTTAGGGGGAGCGTACGTGTGAGGGCGCGGGTTAGTGTCAGCGTACGGGTTAGGATTAGGGGACGGGTGAGGGTCAGGCTTCGGGGAAGGGTTAGGGTTAGGGTTCGGGCTAGGGTTAGGGTTAGGGGACAGGAACGGTTTAGGGTCCAGGTGAGGGCACGACAACGCTTTAGGGGGAGCGTACGTGTGAGGGCGCGGGTTAGTGTCAGCGTACGTGTTAGGATTAGGGGACGGGTGAGGGTCAGGCTTCGGGGAAGGGTTAGGATTAGGGTTTGGGCTAGGGTTAGGGTTAGGGGACGGGGACGGTTTAGGGTCCAGGTGAGGGCACGACAACGCTTTAGGGGGAGCGTACGTGTGAGGGCGTGGGTTAGTGTCAGCGTACGGTTTAGGATTAGGGGACGGGTGAGGGTCAGGGTTCGGGGAAGGGTTAGGTTTAGGGTTCCGGCTAGGGTTAGGGTTAGGTGACGGGGACGGTTTAGGGTCCAGGTGAGGGTACGACAACGCTTTAGGGGGAGCGTACGTGTGAGGGCGCGGGTTAGTGTCAGCGTACGGGTTTGCATTAGGGGCCGGGTGAGGATCAGGCTTCGGGGAAAGGTTAGGGTTAGGGTTCGGGCTAGGGTTAGGGTTAGGGGACGGGGACGGTTTAGGGTCCAGGTGAGGGTACGACAACGCTTTAGGGGGAGCGTACGTGTGAGGGTGCAGGTTAGTGTCAGCGTACGGTTTAGGATTAGGGGACGGGTGAGGGTCACGCTTCGGGGAAGGGTTAGGGTTAGGGTACGGGCTAGGGTTAGGGTTAGGGGACGGGGACGGTTTAGGGTCCAGGTGAGGGCACGACAACACTTTAGGGGGAGCGTACGTGTGAGGGCGCGGGATAGTGTCAGCGTACGGGTTAGGATTAGGGGACGGGTGAGGGTCAGGCTTCGGGGAAGGATTAGGATTAGGGTTCGGGCTAGGGTTAGGGTTAGGGGACGGGGACGGTTTAGGGTCCAGGTGAGGGCACGACAACGCTTTAGGGGGAGCGTACGTGTGAGGGCGCGGGTTAGTGTCAGCGTACGGGTTAGGATTAGGGGACAGGTGAGGGTCAGACTTCGGGGAAGGATTAGGATTAGGGTTCGGGCTAGTGTTAGGGTTAGGGAACGGGGACTGTTTAGGGTCCAGGTGAGGGTACAACAACGCTTTAGGGGGAGCGTACGTGTGAGGGCGCGTCTTAGTGTCACCGTACGGCTTAGGATTAGGGGACGGGTGAGGGTCAGGCTTCGGAGAAGGGTTAGGGTTAGGGTTCGGGCTAGGGTTAGGGTTAGGGGACGGGGACGGTTTAGGGTCCAGGTGAGGCCACGACAACGCTTTAGGGGGAGCGTACGTGTGAGGGCGCGGGTTAGTGTCAGCGTACGGGTTAGGATTAGGGGACGGGTGAGGGCCAGGCTTCGGGGAAGGGTTAGTGTTAGGGTTCGGGCTAGGGTTAGTGTTAGGGGACGGGGACGGTTTAGGGTCCAGGTGAGGGCACGACAACGCTTTAGGGGGAGCGTACGTGTGAGGGCGCGGGTTAGTGTCAGCGTACGGGTTAGGATTAGGGGACGGGTGAGGGTCAGGCTTCGGGGAAGGGTTAGGGTTAGGGTTCGGGCTAGGGTTAGGGTTAGGGGACGGGGACGGTTTAGGGTCCAGGTGAGGGCACGACAACGCTTTAGGGGGAGCGTACGTGTGAGGGCGCGGGTTAGTGTCAGCGTACGGGTTAGCATTAGGGGACGGGTGAGAGTCAGGCTTCGGGGAAGGGTTAGGGTTAGGGTTCGGGCTAGGGTTAGGGTTAGGGGACGGGGACAGTTTAGGTTCCAGGTGAGGGCACGACAAAGCTTTAGGGGGAGCGTACGTGTGAGGGCGCGGGTTAGTGTCAGCGTACGGGTTAGGATTAGGGGACGGGTGAGTGTCAGGCTTCCGGGAAGGGTTAGGGTTAGGGTTAGGGTTCGGGCTAGGGTTAGGGTTAGGGGACGGGGACGGTTTAGGGTCCAGGTGAGGGTACGACAACGCTTTAGGGGGAGCGTACGTGTGAGGGCGCGGGTTAGTGTCAGCGTACGGTTTAGGATTAGGGGACGGGTGAGGGTCACGCTTCGGGGAAGGGTTAGGGTTAGGGTTCCGGCTAGGGTTAGGGTTAGGGAACGGGGACTGTTTAGGGTCCAGGTGAGGGTACAACAACGCTTTAGGGGGAGCGTACGTGTGAGGGCGCGGCTTAGTGTCACCGTACGGGTTAGGATTAGGGGACGGGTGAGGGTCAGGCTTCGGAGAAGGGTTAGGGATAGGGTTCGGGCTAGGGTTAGGGTTAGGGGACGGGGACGGTTTAGGGTCCAGGTGAGGGCACGACAACGCTTTAGGGGGAGCGTACGTGTGAGGGCGCGGGTTAGTGTCAGCGTACGGGTTAGGATTAGGGGACGGGTGAGTGTCAGGCTTCCGGGAAGGGTTAGGGTAAGGGTTAGGGTTCGGGCTAGTGTTACGGTTAGGGGACGGGGACGGTTTAGGGTCCAGGTGAGGGTACAACAACGCTTTAGGGGGAGCGTACGTGTGAGGGCGCGGGTTAGTGTCAGCGTACGGTTTAGGATTAGGGGACGGGTGAGGGTCACGCTTCGGGGAAGGGTTAGGGTTAGGGTTCCGGCTAGGGTTAGGCTTAGGGGACGGGGACGGTTTAGGGTCCAGGTGAGGGTACGACAAAGCTTTAGGGGGAGCGTACGTGTGAGGGCGCGGGTTAGTGTCAGCGTACGGGTTAGCATTAGGGGACGGGTGAGGGTCAGGCTTCGGAGAAGGGTTAGTGTTAGGGTTCGGGCTAGGGTTAGGGTTAGGGGACGGGGACGGTTTAGGGTCCAGGTGAGGGCATGACAACGCTTTAGGGGGAGCGTACGTGTGAGGGCGCGGGTTAGTGTCAGCGTACGGGTTAGGATTAGGGGACGGGTGAGGGTCAGGCTTCGGGGAAGGGTTAGGGTTAGGGTTCGGGCTAGGGTTAGGGTTAGGGGACGGGGACGGTTTAGGGTCCAGGTGAGGGCACGACAACACTTTAGGGGGAGCGTACGTGTGAGGGCGCGGGTTAGTGTCAGCGTACGGGTTAGGATTAGGGGACGGGTGAGGGTCAGGCTTCGGGGAAGGGTTAGGGTTAGGGTTCGGGCTAGGGTTAGGGTTAGGGGACGGGGACGGTTTAGGGTCCCGGTGAGGGCACGACAACGCTTTAGGGGGAGCGTACGTGTGAGGGCGCGGGTTAGTGTCAGCGTACGGTTTAGGATTAGGGGACGGGTGAGTGTCAGGCTTCGGGGAAGGATTAGGGTTAGGGTTCCGGCTAGGGTTAGGCTTAGGGGACGGGGACGGTTTAGGGTCCAGGTGAGGGTACGACAACGCTTTAGGGGGAGCGTACGTGTGAGGGCGCGGGTTAGTGTCAGCGTACGGGTTTGCATTAGGGGACGGGTGAGGATCAGGCTTCGGGGAAAGGTTAGGGTTAGGATTCGGGCTAGGGTTAGGGTTAGGGGACGGCGACGGTTTAGGGTCCAGGTGAGGGTACGACAACGCTTTAGGGGGAGCGTACGTGTGAGGGTGCGGGTTAGTGTCAGCGTACGGTTTAGGATTAGGGGACGGGTGAGGGTCACGCTTCGGGGAAGGGTTAGGGTTAGGGTTCCGGCTAGGGTTAGGCTTAGGGGACGGGGACGGTTTAGGGTCCAGGTGAGGGTACGACAACGATTTAGGGGGAGCGTACGTGTGAGGGCGCGGGTTAGTGTCAGCGTACGGGTTAGGATTAGGGGACGGGTGAGGGTCAGGCTTCGGGGAATGGTTAGGGTTAGGGTTCGGGCTAGGGTTAGGGTTAGGGGACAGGAACGGTTTAGGGTCCAGGTGAGGGCACGACAACGCTTTAGGGGGAGCGTACGTGTGAAGGCGCGGGTTAGTGTCAGCGTACGGGTTAGCATTAGGGGACGGGTGAGGGTCAGGCTTCGGGGAAGGGTTAGGATTAGGGTTTGGGCTAGGGTTAGGGTTAGGGGACGGGGACGGTTTAGGGTCCAGGTGAGGGCACGACAACGCTTTAGGGGGAGCGTACGTGTGAGGGTGCAGGTTAGTGTCAGCGTACGGTTTAGGATTAGGGGACGGGTGAGGGTCACGCTTCGGGGAAGGGTTAGGGTTAGGGTTCGGGCTAGGGTTAGGGTTAGGGGACGGGGACGGTTTAGGGTCCAGGTGAGGGCACGACAACGCTTTAGGGGGAGCGTACGTGTGAGGGCGCGGGATAGTGTCAGCGTACGGGTTAGGATTAGGGGACGGGTGAGGGTCAGGCTTCGGGGAAGGATTAGGATTAGGGTTCGGGCTAGGGTTAGGGTTAGGGGACGGGGACGGTTTAGGGTCCAGGTGAGGGCACGACAACGCTTTAGGCGGAGCGTACGTGTGAGGGCGCGGGTTAGTGTCAGCGTACGGGTTAGGATTAGGGGACGGGTGAGGGTCAGACTTCGGGGAAGGATTAGGATTAGGGTTCGGGCTAGTGTTAGGGTTAGGGGACGGGGAAGGTTTAGGGTCCAGGTGAGGGCACGACAACATTTTAGGGGGAGCGTACGTGTGAGGCCGCGGGTTAGTGTCAGCGTACGGGTTAGGATTAGGGGACGGGTGAGTGTCAGGCTTCGGGGAAGGGTTAGGGTTAGGGTTCGGGCTAGGGTTAGCTTTAGGGGACGTGGACGGCTTAGGGTGCAGGTGAGGGTACGAGAACACTTTAGGGGGAGCGTACGTGTGAGGGCGCGGGTTAGTGTCAGCGTACGGGTTAGGATTAGGGGACGGGTGAGGGTCAGGCTTCGGGGAAGTTTTAGGGTTAGGGTTCGGGCTAGGGTTAGGGTTAGGGAACGGGGACTGTTTAGGGTCCAGGTGAGGGTACAACAACGCTTTAGGGGGAGCGTACGTGTGAGGGCGCGGCTTAGTGTCACCGTACGGGTTAGGATTAGGGGACGGGTGAGGGTCAGGCTTCGGAGAAGGGTTAGGGTTAGGGTTCGGGCTAGGGTTAGGGTTAGGGGACGGGGACGGTTTAGGGTCCAGGTGAGGGCACGACAACGCTTTAGGGGGAGCGTACGTGTGAGGGCGCGGGTTAGTGTCAGCGTACGGGTTAGGATTAGGGGACGGTTGAGGGTCAGGCTTCGGGGAAGGGTTAGTGTTAGGGTTCGGGCTAGGGTTAGTGTTAGGGGACGGGAACGGTTTAGGGTCCAGATGAGGGCACGACAACGCTTTAGGGGGAGCGTACGTGTGAGGGCGCGGGTTAGTGTCAGCGTACGGGTTAGGATTAGGGGACGGGTGAGGGTCACGCTTCGGGGAAGGGTTAGGGTTAGGGTTCGGGCTAGGGTTAGGGTTAGGGGACGGGGACAGTTTAGGGTCCAGGTGAGGGCACGACAACGCTTTAGGGGGAGCGTACGTGTGAGGGCGCGGGTTAGTGTCAGCGTACGATTTAGGATTAGGGGACGGGTGAGGGTCAGGCTTCGGGGAAGGGTTAGGGTTAGGGTTCCGGCTAGGGTTAGGCTTAGGGGACGGGGAAGGTTTAGGGTCCAGGTGAGGGTACGACAACGCTTTAGGGGGAGCGTACGTGTGAGGGCGCGGGTTAGTGTCAGTGTACGGGTTTGCATTAGGGGACGGGTGAGGATCAGGCTTCGGGGAAAGGTTAGGGTTAGGGTTCGGGCTAGGGTTAGGGTTAGGGGACGGGGACGGTTTAGGGTCCAGGTGAGGCCACGACAACGCTTTAGGGGGAGCGTACGTGTGAGGGTGCAGGTTAGTGTCAGCGTACGGTTTAGGATTAGGGGACGGGTGAGGGTCACGCTTCGGGGAAGGGTTAGGGCTAGGGTTCCGGCTAGGGTTAGGGTTAGGGGACGGGGACGGTTTAGGGTCCAGGTGAGGGTACGACAACGCTTTAGGGGGAGCGTACGTGTGAGGACGCGGGTAAGTGTCAGCGTACGGGTTAGCATTAGGGGACGGGTGAGGGTTAGGCTTCGGGGAAGTGTTAGGGTTAGGGTTCGGGCTAGGGTTAGGGTCAGGGCACGGGGACGGTTTAGGGTCCATGTGAGGGTACGACAACGCTTTAGGGGGAGCGTACGTGTGAGGGCGCGGGTTAGTGTCAGCGTACGGGTTAGGATTAGGGGACGGGTGAGGATCAGGCTTCGGGGAAGGGTTAGGGTTATGGTTCGGGCTAGGGTTAGGGTTAGGGGACGGGGACGGTTTAGGGTCCAGGTGAGGGCACGACAACGCTTTAGGGGGAGCGTACGTGTGAAGGCGCGGGTTAGTGTCAGCGTACGTGTTAGGATTAGGGGACGGGTGAGGGTCAGGCTTCGGAGAAGGGTTAGTGTTAGTGTTCGCGCTAGGGTTAGGGTTAGGGGACGGGGACGGTTTAGGGTCCAGGTGAGGGCACGACAACGCTTTAGGGGGAGCGTACGTGTGAGGGCGGGGGTTAGTGTCAGCGTACGGTTTAGGATTAGGGGACGGGTGAGGGTCAGGCTTCGGGGAAGGGTTAGGGTTAGGGTTCCGGCTAGGGTTAGGCTTAGGGGACGGGGACGGTTTAGGGTCCAGGTGAGGGTACGACAACGCTTTAGGGGGAGCGTACGTGTGAGGGCGCGGGTTAGTGTCAGCGTACGGGTTAGGATTAGGAGACGGTTGAGGGTCAGGCTTCGGGGAAGGGTTAGTGTTAGGGTTCCGGCTAGGATTAGGTTTAGGGGACGGTGACGGTTTAGGGTCCAGGTGAGGGTACGACAACGCTTTAGGGGGAGCATACGTGTGAGGGCGCGGGTTAGTGTCAGCGTACGGGTTAGCATTAGGGGACGGGTGAGGGTCAGGCTTCGGGGAAGGGTTAGGGTTAGGGTTCGGGCTAGGGTTAGGGTTAGGGGATGGGGACGGTTTAGGGTCCAGGTGAGGGTACGACAACGCTTTAGGGGGAGCGTACGTGTGAGGGTGCGGGTTAGTGTCAGCGTACGGGTTAGGATTAGGGGACGGGTGAGGGTCAGGCTTCGGGGAAGGGTTAGGGCTAGGGTTCGGGCTAGGGTTAGGGTTAGGGGAAGGGGACGGTTTAGGGTCCAGGTGAGGGCACGACAACACTTTAGGGGGAGCGTACGTGTGAGGGCGCGGGTTAGTGTCAGCGTACGGGTTAGGATTAGGGGACGGGTGAGGGTCAGGCTTCGGGGAAGGGTTAGGGTTAGGGTTCGGGCTAGGGTTAGGGTTAGGGGACGGGGACGGTTTAGGGTCCAGGTGAGGGCACGACAACGCTTTAGGGGGAGCGTACGTGTGAGGGCGCGGGTTAGTGTCAGCGTACGGGTTAGGATTAGGGGACGGGAGAGGGTCAGGCTTTGGGGAAGTGTTAGGGTTAGGGTTCGGGCTAGGATTAGGGTTAGGGGACGGGGACAGTTTAGGGTCCAGGTGAGGGTACGACAACGCTTTAGGGGGAGCGTACGTGTGAGGGCGCGGGTTAGTGTCAGCGTACGGGTTAGGATTAGGGGACGGGTGAGGGTCAGGCTTCGGGGAAGTGTTAGGGTTAGGTTTCGGGAGAGGGTTAGGGTTAGGGGACGGGGACGGTTTAGGGTCCAGGTGAGGGCACGACAACGCTTTAGGGGGAGCGTACGTGTGAGGGCGCGGGTTAGTGTCAGCGTACGGGTTAGGATTAGGGGACGGGTGAGGGTCAGGCTTCGGGGAAGGGTTAGGGTTAGGGTTCCGGCTAGGGTTACGGTTAGGGGACGGCGACGGTTTAGGGTCCAGGTGAGGGTACGACAACGCTTTAGGGGGAGCGTACGTGTGAGGGCGTGGGTTAGTGTCAGCGTACGGGTTAGGATTAGGGGACGGGTAAGGGTCACGCTTCGGGGAAGGGTTAGGGTTAGGGTTCGGGCTAGGGTTAGGGTTAGGGGATGGGGACGGTTTAGGGTGCAGGTGAGGGCACGACAACGCTTTAGGGGGAGCGTACGTGTGAGGGCGCGGGTTAGTGTCAGCGTAAGGGTTAGCATTAGGGGACGGGTGAGGGTCAGGCTTCGGGGAAGGGTTAGGGTTAGGGTTCGGGCTAGGGTTAGGGTTAGGGGATGGGGACGGTTTAGGGTCCAGGTGAGGGTACGACAACGCTTTAGGGGGAGCGTACGTGTGAGGGTGCGGGTTAGTGTCAGCGTATGGGTTAGGATTAGGGGACGGGTGAGGGTCAGGCTTCGGGGAAGGGTTAGGTTTAGGGTTCGGGCTAGGGTTAGGGTTAGGGGCCGGGGACGGTTTAGGGTGCAGGTGAGTGCACGACAACGCTTTAGGAGGAGCGTACGTGTGAGGGCGCGGGTTCATGTCAGCGTACTGGTTAGGATTAGGGGACGGGTGAGGGTCAGGATTCGGGGAAGGGTTAGGGATAGTGTTCGGGCTAGGGTTAGGGTTAGGGGACGGGGACGGTTTAGGGTCCAGGTGAGGGCACGACAACGCTTTAGGGGGAGCGTACGTGTGAGGGCGCGGGTTAGTGTCAGCGTACGGGTTAGGATTAGGGGACGGGTGACGGTCAGGCTTCGGGGAAGGGTTAGGATTAGGGTTCGGGCTAGGGTTAGGGTTAGGGGACGGGGACGGTTTAGGGTCCAGGTGAGGGCACGACAACGCTTTAGGGGGAGCGTACGTGTGAGGGAGCGGGTTAGTGTCAGCGTACGGGTTAGGATTAGGGGAGGGGTGAGGGTCAGGCTTCGGGGAAGGGTTAGGGTTAGGGTTCGGGCTAGGATTAGGGTTAGGGGACGGGGACGGTTTAGGGTCCAGGTGAGGGCACGACAACGCTTTAGGGGGAGCGTACGTGTGAGGGCGCGGGTTAGTGTCAGCGTACGGGTTAGGATTAGGGGACGGGTGAGGTTCACGCTTCTGGGAAGAGTTAGGGTTAGGGTTCGGGCTAGGGTTAGGGTAAGGGGACGGGGACGGTTTAGGGTGCAGGTGAGGGCACGACAACGCTTTAGGGGGAGCGTACGTGTGAGGGCGCGGGTTCATGTCAGCGTACTGGTTAGGATTAGGGGACGGGTGAGGGTCCGGCTTCGGGGAAGGGTTAGGGAGAGTGTTCGGGCTAGGGTTAGGGTTAGGGGACGGGGACGGTTTAGGGTCCAGGTGAGGGCACGACAACGCTTTAGGGGGAGCGTACGTGTGAGGGCGCGGGTTAGTGTCAGCGTACGGGTTAGGATTAGGGGACGGGTGAGGGTCAGGCTTCGGGGAAGGGTTAGGGTTAGGGTTCCGGCTAGGGTTAGAGTTAGGGGACGGCGACGGTTTAGGGTCCAGGTGAGGGTACGACAACGCTTTAGGGGGAGCGTACGTGTGAGGGCGCGGGTTAGTGTCAGCGTACGGGTTAGCATTAGGGGATGGGTGAGGGTCAGGCTTCGGGGAAGGTTTAGGGTTAGGGTTCAGGCTAGGGTTAGGGTTAGGGGACGGGGACGGGTTAGGGTCCACTTGAGGGCACGACAACTCTTTAGGTGCAGCGTACGTGTGAGGGCGCGGGTTAGTGTCAGCGTACAGGTTAGGATTAGTGGACGGGTGAGGATCAGGCTTCGAGGAAGGGTTAGGGTTAGGGTTCGGGCTAGGGTTAGTGTTAGGGGACGGGGACGCTTTAGGGTCCAGGTGAGGTCACGACAACGCTTTAGGGGGAGCGTACGTGTGAGGGCGCGGGTTAGTGTCAGCGCACGGGTTAGGATTAGGGGACGGGTGAGGGTCAGGCTTCGGGGAAAGGTTAGGGTTAGGGTTCGGGCTAGGGTTAGGGTTAGGTTTCGGGCTAGGGTTAGGGTTAGGGGACGGGGACGGTTTAGAGTACAGGTGAGGTTACGACAACGCTTTAGGCGGAGCGTACGTGTGAGGGCGCGGGTAAGTATCAGCGTACGGGTTAGGATTAGGGGACGGGTGAGGGTCAGGCTTCGGGGAAGGGTTAGGGTTAGTGTTCGGGCTAGGATTAGGGTTAGGGGACGGGGACGGTTTAGGGTCCAGGTGAGGGTACGACTACGCTTTAGGGGGAGCGTACGTGTGAGGGCGCGGGTTAGTGTCAGCGTACGGGTTAGGATTAGGGGACGGGTGAGGGTCAGGCTTCGGGGAAGTTTTAGGGTTAGGGTTCGGGCTAGGGTTAGGGTTAGGGAACGGGGACTGTTTAGGGTCCAGGTGAGGGTACAACAACGCTTTAGGGGGAGCGTACGTGTGAGGGCGCGGCTTAGTGTCACCGTACAGGTTAGGATTAGGGGACGGGTGAGGGTCAGGCTTCGGAGAAGGGTTAGGGTTAGGGTTCGGGCTAGGGTTAGGGTTAGGGGACGGGGACGGTTTAGGGTCCAGGTGAGGGCACGACAACGCTTTAGGGGGAGCGTACGTGTGAGGGCGCGGGTTAGTGTCAGCGTACGGGTTAGGATTAGGGGACGGTTGAGGGTCAGGCTTCGGGGAAGGGTTAGTGTTAGGGTTCGGGCTAGGGTTAGGGTTAGGGGACGGGGACGGTTTAGGGTCCAGGTGAGGGCACGACAACACTTTAGGGGGAGCGTCCGTGTGAGGGCGCGGGTTAGTGTCAGCGTACGGGTTAGGATTAGGAGATGGGTGAGGGTCAGGCTTCGGGGAAGGGTTAGGGTTAGGGTTCGGGCTAGGGTTAGGGTTAGGGGACAGGGACGGGTTAGGGTCCAGGTGAGGGCACGACAACGCTTTAGGCGCAGCGTACGTGTGAGGGCGCGGGTTAGTGTCAGCGTACAGGTTAAGATTAGGGGACGGGTGAGGGTCCGGCTTCGGGGAAGGGTTAGGGTTAGGGTTAGGGCTAGGGTTAGGGTTAGGGGACGGGGACGGTTTAGGGTACAGGTGAGGGTACGACAACGCTTTAGGGGGAGCGTACGTGTGAGGGCACGGGTTAGTGTCAGCGTACGGGTTAGGATTAGGGGACGGGTGAGGGTCAGGCTTCGGGGAAGGGTTAGGGTTAGGGTTCGGGCTAGGGTTAGGGTTACAGGACGGGGACGGTTTAGGGTCCAGTTGAGGGCACGACAACGCTGCAGGGGGAGCGTACGTGTGAGGGCGCGGGTTAGTGTCAGCGTACGGGTTAGGATTAGGGGACGGGTGAGGGTCAGGCTTCGGGGAAGTGTTAGGGTTAGGGTTCGGGCTAGGGTTAGGGTTAGGGGACGGGGAAGGTTTAGGGTCCAGGTGAGGGCATGGCAACGCTTTAAGGGGAGCGTACGTGTGAGGGCGCGGGATAGTGTCAGCGTACGGGTTAGGATTAGGGGACGGGTGAGGGTCAGGCTTCGGGGAAGGATTAGGATTAGGGTTCGGGCTAGGGTTAGGGTTAGGGGACGGGGACGGTTTAGGGTCCAGGTGAGGGCACGACAACGCTTTAGGGGGAGCGTACGTGTGAGGGCGCGGGTTAGTGTTAGCGTACGGGTTAGGATTAGGGGACGGGTGAGGGTCAGGCTTCGGGGAAGTGTTAGGGTTAGGGTTCGGGCTAGGATTAGGGTTAGGGGACGGGGACAGTTTAGGGTCCAGGTGAGGGTACGACAACGCTTTAGGGGGAGCGTACGTGTGAGGGCGCGTGTTAGTGTCAGCGTACGGGTTAGGATTAGGGGACGGGTGAGGGTCAGGCTTCGGGGAAGTGTTAGGGTTAGGGTTCGGGAGAGGGTTAGGGTTAGGGGACGGGGACGGTTTAGGGTCCAGGTGAGGGCACGAAACGCTTTAGGGGGAGCGTACGTGTGAGGGCGCGGGTTAGTGTCAGCGTACGTGTTAGGATTAGGGGACGGGTGAGGGTCAGGCTTCGGGGAAGGGTTAGGGTTAGGGTTCGGGCTAGGGTTAGGGTTAGGGGACGGGGACGGTTTAGGGTCCAGGTGAGGGCACGACAACACTTTAGGGGGAGCGTACGTGTGAGGGCGCGGGTTAGTGTCAGCGTACGGGTTAGGATTAGGGGACGGTTGAGGGTCAGGCTTCGGGGAAGGGTTAGTGTTAGGGTTCGGGCTAGGGTTAGGGTTAGGGGACGGGGACGGTTTAGGGTCCAGGTGAGGGCACGACAACACTTTAGGGGGAGCGTCCGTGTGAGGGCGCGGGTTAGTGTCAGCGTACGGGTTAGGATTAGGGGACGGTTGAGGGTCAGGCTTCGGGGAAGGGTTAGTGCTAGGGTTCCGGCTAGGGTTAGGGTTAGGGGACGGTGACGGTTTAGGGTCCAGGTGAGGGTACGACAACGCTTTAGTGGGAGCATACGTGTGAGGGCGCGGGTTAGTGTCAGGGTACGGGTTAGCATTAGGGGACGGGTGAGGGTCAGGCTTCGGGGCAGGGTTAGGGATAGGGTTCGGGCTAGGGTTAGGGTTAGGGGATGGGGACGGTTTAGGGTCCAGGTGAGGGTACGACAACGCTTTAGGGGGAGCGTACGTGTGAGGGTGCGGGTTAGTGTCAGCATACGGGTTAGGATTAGGGGACGGGTGAGGGTCAGGCTTCGGGGAAGGGTTAGGGTTAGGGTTCAGGCTAGGGTTAGGGTTAGGGGATGGGGACGGTTTAGGGTCCAGGTGAGGGTACGACAACGCTTTAGGGGGAGCGTACGTGTAAGGGTGCGGGTTAGTGTCAGCGTACGGGTTAGGATTAGGGGACGGGTGAGGGTCACGCTTCGGGGAAGGGTTAGGGTTAGGGTTCGGGCAAGGGTTAGGGTTAGGGGACGGGGACGGTTTAGGGTCCAGGTGAGGGCACGACAACGCTTTAGGGGGAGCGTACGTGTGAGGGCGCGGGTTCATGTCAGCGTACTGGTTAGGATTAGGGGACGGGTGAGGGTCAGGATTCGGGGAAGGGTTAGGGATAGGGTTCGGGCTAGGGTTAGGGTTAGGGGACGGGGACGGTTTAGGGTCCAGGTGAGGGCACGACAACGCTTTAGGGGGAGCGTACGTGTGAGGGCGCGGGTTAGTGTCAGCGTACGGGTTAGGATTAGGGGACGGGTGAGGGTCAGGCTTCAGGGAAGGGTTAGGGTTAGGGTTCGGGCTAGGGTTAGGATTAGGGGACGGGGACGGTTTAGGGTCCAGGTGAGGGCACGACAACGCTTTAGGGGGAGCGTACGTGTGAGGGCGCGGGTTATTGTCAGCGTACGGGTTAGGATTAGGGGATGGGTGAGTGTCAGGCTTCGGGGAAGTGTTAGGGTTAGGGTTCGGGCTAGGGTTAGGGTTAGGGGACAGGGACGGGTTAGGGTCCAGGTGAGGGCACGACAACGCTTTAGGGGCAGCGTACGTGTGAGGGCGCGGTTAGTGTCAGCGTACAGCTTAAGATTAGGGGACGGGTGACGGTCAGGCTTCGGGGAAGGGTTAGGGTTAGGGTTCGGGCTAGGGTTAGGGTTAGGGGACGGGGACGGTTTAGGGTCCAGGTGAGGGTACGACAACGCTTTAGGGGGAGCGTACGTGTGAATGCGCGGGTTAGTGTCAGCGTACGGGTTAGGATTAGGGGACGGGTGAGGGTCAGGCTTCGGGGAAGGGTTAGGGTTAGGGTTCGGGCTAGGGTTAGGGTTACAGGACGGGGACGGTTTAGGGTCCAGTTGAGGGCACGACAACGCTGCAGGGGGAGCGTACGTGTGAGGGCACGGGTTAGTGTCAGCGTACGGGTTAGGATTTGGGGACGGGTGAGGGTCAGGCTTCGGGGAAGTGTTAGGGTTAGGGTTCGGGCTAGGGTTAGGGTTAGGGGACGGGGACGGTTTAGGGTCCAGGTGAGGGCACGGCAACGCTTTAGGGGGAGCGTACGTGTGAGGGCGCGGGTTAGTGTCAGCGTACGGGTTAGGATTAGGGGACGGGTGAGGGTCAGGCTTCGGGGAAGTGTTAGGGTTAGGGTTCCGGCTAGGGTTACGGTTAGGGGACGGCGACGGTTTAGGGTCCAGGTGAGGGTACGACAACGCTTTAGGGGGAGCGTACGTGTGAGGGCGTGGGTTAGTATCAGCGTACGGGTTAGGATTAGGGGACGGGTAAGGGTCACGCTTCGGGGAAGGGTTAGGGTTAGGGTTCGGGCTAGGGTTAGGGTTAGGGGACGGGGACGGTTTAGGGTGCAGGTGAGGGCACGACAACGCTTTAGGGGGAGCGTACGTGTGAGGGCGCGGGTTCATGTCAGCGTACTGGTTAGGATTAGGGGACGGGTGAGGGTCAGGATTCGGGGAAGGGTTAGGGATAGTGTTCGGGCTAGGGTTAGGGTTAGGGGACGGGGACGGTTTAGGGTCCAGGTGAGGGCACGACAACGCTTTAGGGGGAGCGTACGTGTGAGGGCGCGGGTTAGTGTCAGCGTACGTGTTAGGATTAGGGGACGGGTGACGGTAAGGCTTCGGGGAAGGGTTAGGATTAGGGTTCGGGCTAGGGTTAGGGTTAGGGGACGGGGACGGTTTAGGGTCCAGGTGAGGGCACGACAACGCTTTAGGGGGAGCGTACGTGTGAGGGCGCGGGTTAGTGTCAGCGTACGGGTTAGGATTAGGGGAGGGGTGAGGGTCAGGCTTCGGGGAAGGGTTAGGGTTAGGGTTCGGGCTAGGATTAGGGTTAGGGGACGGGGACAGTTTAGGGTCCAGGTGAGGGTACGACAACGCTTTAGGGGGAGCGTACGTGTGAGGGCGCGGGTTAGTGTCAGCGTACGGGTTAGGATTAGGGGACGGGTGAGGGTCAGGCTTCGGGGAAGGGTTAGGGTTAGGGTTCGGGCTAGGGTTAGGGTTAGGGGACGGGGATGGTTTAGGGTGCAGGTGAGGGCATGACAACGCTTTAGGGGGAGCGTACGTGTGAGGGCGCGGGTTCATGTCAGCGTACTGGTTAGGATTAGGGGACGGGTGAGGGTCAGGCTTCGGGGAAGGGTTAGGGATAGTGTTCGGGCTAGGGTTAGGGTTAGGGGACGGGGACGGTTTAGGGTCCAGGTGAGGGCACGACAACGCTTTAGGGGGAGCGTACGTGTGAGGGCGCGGGTTAGTGTCAGCGTACGGGTTAGGATTAGGGGACGGTTGAGGGTCAGGCTTCGGGGAAGGGTTAGGGTTAGGGTTCGGGCTAGGGTTAGGGTTAGGGGACGGGGACGGTTTAGGGTCCAGTTGAGGGCACGATAACGCTGCAGGGGGAGCATACGTGTGAGGGCGCGGGTTAGTGTCAGCGCACGGGTTAGGATTAGGGGACGAGTGAGGGTCAGGCTTCGGGGAAGGGTTAGGGTTAGGGTTCGGGCTAGGGTTAGGGTTAGGGGATGGGGACGGTTTAGGGTCCAGGTGAGGGTACGACAACGCTTTAGGGGGAGCGTACGTGTGAGGGTGCGGGTTAGTGTCAGCGTACGGGTTAGGATTAGGGGACGGGTGAGGGTCACGCTTCGGGGAAGGGTTAGGGTTAGGGTTCGGGCTAGGGTTAGGGTTAGGGGACGGGGACGGTTTAGGGTGCAGGTGAGGGCACGACAACGCTTTAGGGGGAGCGTATGTGTGAGGGCGTGGGTTAGTGTCAGCGTACGGGTTAGCATTAGGGGACGGGTGAGGGTCACGCTTCGGGGAAGGGTTAGGGTTAGGGTTCGGGCTAGGGTTAGGGTTAGGGGATGGGGACGGTTTAGGGTCCAGGTGAGGGTACGACAACGCTTTAGGGGGAGCGTACGTGTGAGGGCGCGGGTTAGTGTCAGCGTACGGGTTAGGATTAGGGGACGGGTGAGGGTCAGGCTTCGGGGAAGGGTTAGGGTTAGGGTTCCGGCTAGGGTTAGAGTTAGGGGACGGCGACGGTTTAGGGTCCAGGTGAGGGTACGACAACGCTTTAGGGGGAGCGTACGTGTGAGGGCGCGGGTTAGTGTCAGCGTATGGGTTAGCATTAGGGGATGGGTGAGGGTCAGGCTTCGGGGAAGTTTTAGGGTTAGGGTTCAGGCTAGGGTTAGGGTTAGGGGACGGGGACGGGTTAGGGTCCACTTGAGGGCACGACAACTCTTTAGGGGCAGCGTACGTGTGAGGGCGCGGGTTAGTGTCAGCGTACAGGTTAGGATTAGTGGACGGGTGAGGATCAGGCTTCGAGGAAGGGTTAGGGTTAGGGTTCGGGCTAGGGTTAGTGTTAGGGGACGGGGACGGTTTAGGGTCCAGGTGAGGGCACGACAACGCTTTAGGGGGAGCGTACGTGTGAGGGCGCGGGTTAGTGTCAGCGTACGGGTTAGGATTAGGGGACGGTTGAGGGTCAGGCTTCGGGGAAGGGTTAGTGTTAGGGTTCGGGCTAGCGTTATGGTTAGGGGACGGGGACGGTTTAGGGTCCAGGTGAGGGCACGACAACGCTTTGGGGGAGCGTACGTGTGAGGGCGCGGGTTAGTGTCAGCGTACGGGTTAGGATTAGGGGACGGTTGAGGGTCAGGCTTCGGGGAAGGGTTAGTGTTAGGGTTCCGGCTAGGGTTAGGGTTAGGGGACGGGGACGGTTTAGGGTCCAGGTGAGGGTACGACAACGCTTTAGGGGGAGCATACGTGTGAGGGCGCGGGTTAGTGTCAGCGTACGGTTTAGGATTAGGGGACGGGTGAGGGTCAGGCTTCGGGGAAGGGTTAGGGTTAGGGTTCGGGCTAGGGTTAGGGTTAGGGGACGGGGACGGTTTAGGGTCCAGGTGAGGGCACGACAACGCTTTAGGGGGAGCGTACGTGTGAGGGCGCGGGTTAGTGTCAGCGTACGGTTTAGGATTAGGGGATGGGTGAGGGTCAGGCTTCGGGGAAGGGTTAGGGTTAGGGTTCGGGCTAGGGTTAGGGTTAGGGGACAGGGATGGGTTAGGGTCCAGGTGAGGGTACGACAACGCTTTAGGGGGAGCGTACGTGTGAGGGCGCGGATTAGTGTCAGCGTACGGGTTAGGATTAGGGTACGGGTGAGGGTCAGGCTTCGGGGAAGGCTTAGGTTTAGGGTTAGGGCTAGGGTTAGGGTTACAGGACGGGGACGGTTTAGGGTCCAGTTGAGGGCACGACAACGCTGCACGGGGAGCGTACGTGTGAGGGCGCGGGTTAGTGTCAGCGTACGGGTTAGGATTAGGGGACGGTTGAGGGTCAGGCTTCGGGGAAGGGTTAGTGTTAGGGTTCCGGCTAGGGTTAGGGTTAGGGGACGGGGACGGTTTAGGGTCCAGGTGAGGGTACGACAACGCTTTAGGGGGAGCATACGTGTGAGGGCGCGGGTTAGTGTCAGCGTACGGTTTAGGATTAGGGGACGGGTGAGGGTCAGGCTTCGGGGAAGGGTTAGGGTTAGGGTTCGGGCTAGGGTTAGGGTTAGGGGACGGGGACGGTTTAGGGTCCAGGTGAGGGCACGACAACGCTTTAGGGGGAGCGTACGTGTGAGGGCGCGGGTTAGTGTCAGCGTACGGTTTAGGATTAGGGGATGGGTGAGGGTCAGGCTTCGGGGAAGGGTTAGGGTTAGGGTTCGGGCTAGGGTTAGGGTTAGGGGACAGGGACGGGTTAGGGTCCAGGTGAGGGCACGACAACGCTTTAGGGGCAGCGTACGTGTGAGGGCGCGGGTTAGTGTCAGCGTACAGCTTAAGATTAGGGGACGGGTGAGGGTCAGGCTTCGGGGAAGGGTTAGGGTTAGGGTTCGGGCTAGGGTTAGGGTTAGGGGACGGGGACGGTTTAGGGTCCAGGTGAGGGTACGACAACGCTTTAGGGGGAGCGTACGTGTGAGGGCGCGGATTAGTGTCAGCGTACGGGTTAGGATTAGGGGACGGGTGAGGGTCAGGCTTCGGGGAAGGCTTAGGTTTAGGGTTCGGGCTAGGGTTAGGGTTACAGGACGGGGACGGTTTAGGGTCCAGTTGAGGGCACGACAACGCTGCAGGGGGAGCGTACGTGTGAGGGCGCAGGTTAGTGTCACCGTACGGGTTAGGATTAGGGGACGGGTGAGGGTCAGGCTTCGGGGAAGTGTTAGGGTTAGGGTTCGGGCTAGGGTTAGGGTTAGGGGACGGGGACGGTTTAGGGTCCAGGTGAGGGCACGGCAACGCTTTAGGGGGAGCGTACGTGTGAGGGCGCGGGATAGTGTCAGCGTACGGGTTAGGATTAGGGGACGAGTGAGGGTCAGGCTTCGGGGAAGGATTAGGATTAGGGTTCGGGCTAGGGTTAGGGTTAGGGGACGGGGACGGTTTAGGGTCCAGGTTAGGACACGACAACGCTTTAGGGGGAGCGTACGTGTGAGGGCGCGGGTTAGTGTCAGCGTACGGGTTAGGATTAGGGGACGGGTGAGGGTCAGGCTTCGGGGAAGGGTTAGGGTTAGGGTTCGGGCTAGGATTAGGATTAGGGGACGGGGACAGTTTAGGGTCCAGGTAAGGGTACAACAACGCTTTAGGGGGAGCGTACGTGTGAGGGCGCGGGTTAGTGTCAGCGTACGGGTTAGGATTAGGGGACGGGTGAGGGTCAGGCTTCGGGGAAGTGTTAGGGTTAGGGTTCAGGAGAAGGTTAGGGTTAGGGGACGGGGACGGTTTAGGGTCCAGGTGAGGGGAGGACAACGCTTTAGGGGGAGCGTACGTGTGAGGGCGCGGGTTAGTGTCAGCGTACGGGTTAGGATTATGGGACGGGTGAAGGTCAGGCTTCGGGGAAGGGTTAGGGTTAGGGTTCCGGCTAGGGTTACGGTTAGGGGACGGCGACGGTTTAGGGTCCAGGTGAGGGTACGACAACGCTTTAGGGGGAGCGTACGTGTGAGGGCGCGGGTTAGTGTCAGCGTACGGGTTAGCATTAGGGGACGGGTGAGGGTCAGGCTTCGGGGAAGGGTTAGGGTTAGGGTTCGGGCTAGGGTTAGGGTTAGGGGATGGGGACGGTTTAGGTTCCAGGTGAGGGTACGACAACGCTTTAGGGGGAGCGTACGTGTGAGGGCGCGGGTTAGTGTCAGCGTACGGGTTAGGATTAGGGGACGGGTGAGGGTCAGGCTTCGGGGAAGGGTTAGGGTTAGGGTTCGGGCTAGGGTTAGGGTTAGGGGACGGGGACGGTTTAGGGTCCAGGTGAGGGCACGACAACGCTTTAGGGGGAGCGTACGTGTGAGGGCGCGGGTTAGTGTCAGCGTACGGTTTAGGATTAGGGGATGGGTGAGGGTTAGGCTTCGGGGAAGGGTTAGGGATAGGGTTCGGGCTAGGGTTAGGTTTAGGGGACGGGGACGGGTTAGGGTCCACTTGACGGCACGACAACTCTTTAGGGGCAGCGTACGTGTGAGGGCGTGGGTTAGTGTCAGCGTACAGGTTAGGATTAGTGGACGGGTGAGGATCAGGCTTCGAGGAAGGGTTAGGGTTAGGGTTCGGACTAGGGTTAGTGTTAGGGGACGGGGACGGTTTAGGGTCCAGGTTAGGGCACGACAACGCTTTAGGGGGAGCGTATGTGTGAGAGCGCGGGTTAGTGTCAGCGCACGGGTTAGGATTAGGGGACGGGTGAGGGTCAGGCTTCGGGGAAAGGTTAGGGTTAGGGTTCGGGCTAGGGTTAGGGTTAGGGGACGGGGACGGTTTAGAGTACAGGTGAGGTTACGACAACGCTTTAGGGGGAGCGTACGTGTGAGGGCGCGGGTAAGTATCAGCGTACGGGTTAGGATTAGGGGACGGGTGAGGGTCAGGCTTCGGGGAAGGGTTAGGGTTAGTGTTCGGGCTAGGATTAGGGTTAGGGGACGGGGACGGTTTAGGGTCCAGGTGAGGGTACGACTACGCTTTAGGGGGAGCGTACGTGTGAGGACGCGGGTTAGTATCAGCGTACGGGTTAGGATTAGGGCACGGGTGAGGGTCAGGCTTCGGGGAAGGGTTAGGATTAGGGTTCGGTCTAGGGTTAGGGTTAGGGGACGGGGACGGTTTAGGGTCCAGGTGAGGGTACAACAACGCTTTAGGGGGAGCGTACGTGTGAGGGCGCGGGTTAGTGTCAGCGTACGGGTTAGGATTAGGGGACGGGTGAGGGTCAGGCTTCGGGGAAGTGTTAGGGTTAGGGTTCAGGAGAGGGTTAGGGTTAGGGGACGGGGACGGTTTAGGGTCCAGGTGAGGGCAGGACAACGCTTTAGGGGGAGCGTACGTGTGAGGGCGCGGGTTAGTGTCAGCGTACGGGTTAGGATTATGGGACGGGTGAAGGTCAGGCTTCGGGGAAGGGTTAGGGTTAGGGTTCCGGCTAGGGTTACGGTTAGGGGACGGCGACGGTTTAGGGTCCAGGTGAGGGTACGACAACGCTTTAGGGGGAGCGTACGTGTGAGGGCGCGGGTTAGTGTCAGCGTACGGGTTAGCATTAGGGGACGGGTGAGGGTCAGGCTTCGGGGAAGGCTTAGGGTTAGGGTTCGGGCTAGGGTTAGGGTTAGGGGATGGGGACGGTTTAGGTTCCAGGTGAGGGTACGACAACGCTTTAGGGGGAGCGTACGTGTGAGGGCGCGGGTTAGTGTCAGCGTACGGGTTAGGATTAGGGGACGGGTGAGGGTCAGGCTTCGGGGAAGGGTTAGGGTTAGGGTTCGGGCTAGGGTTAGGGTTAGGGGACGGGGACGGTTTAGGGTCCAGGTGAGGGCACGACAACGCTTTAGGGGGAGCGTACGTGTGAGGGCGCGGGTTAGTGTCAGCGTACGGTTTAGGATTAGGGGATGGGTGAGGGTCAGGCTTCGGGGAAGGGTTAGGGATAGGGTTCGGGCTAGGGTTAGGGTTAGGGGACGGGGACGGGTTAGGGTCCACTTGAGGGCACGACAACTCTTTAGGGGCAGCGTACGTGTGAGGGCGCGGGTTAGTGTCAGCGTACAGGTTAGGATTAGTGGACGGGTGAGGATCAGGCTTCGAGGAAGGGTTAGGGTTAGGGTTCGACTAGGGTTAGTGTTAGGGGACGGGGACGGTTTAGGGTCCAGGTTAGGGCACGACAACGCTTTAGGGGGAGCGTACGTGTGAGAGCGTGGGTTAGTGTCAGCGCACGGGTTAGGATTAGGGGACGTGTGAGGGTCAGGCTTCGGGGAAGGGTTAGGGTTAGTGTTCGGGCTAGGATTAGGGTTAGGGGACGGGGACGGTTTAGGGTCCAGGTGAGGGTACGACTACGCTTTAGGGGGAGCGTACGTGTGAGGACGCGGGTTAGTGTCAGCGTACGGGTTAGGATTAGGGCACGGGTGAGGGTCAGGCTTCGGGGAAGGGTTAGGATTAGGGTTCGGTCTAGGGTTAGGGTTAGGGGACGGGGACGGTTTAGGGTCCAGGTGAGGGTACGACAACGCTTTAGGCGGAGCGTACGTGTGAGGGCGCGGGTTAGTGTCAGCGTACGGGTTCGGATTGGGGACGGGTGAGGGTCAGGCTTCGGGGAAGGGTTAGGGTTAGGGTTCGGGCTAGGGTTAGGGTTAGGGGACGGGGACGGTTTAGGGTCCAGGTGAGGGTACGACAACGGTTTAGGGGGAGCGTACGTGTGAGGTCCCGGGTTAGTGTCAGCGTACGGGTTAGGATTAGGGGACGGGTGAGGGTCAGGCTTCGGGGAAGGGTTAGGGTTAGGGTTCGGGCTAGGGTTAGGGTTAGGGGACGGGGACGGTTTAGGGTCCATGTGAGGGCACGACAACGCTTTAGGGGGAGCGTACGTGTGAGGGCGCAGATTAGTGTCAGCGTATGGTTTAGGATTAGGGGACGGGTGAGGGTCAGGCTTCGGGGAAGTGTTAGGGTTAGGGTTTGGCCTAGGGTTAGGGTTAGGGGACGGGGACGGTTTAGGGTCCAGGTGAGCGAACGACAACGCTTTAGGGGGAGCGTACGTGTGAGGGCGCGGCTTAGTGTCACCGTACGGGTTAGGATTAGGGGACGGGTGAGGGTCAGGCTTCGGAGAAGGTTTAGGGTTAGGGTTCGGGCTAGGGTTAGGGTTAGGGGACGGGGACGGTTTAGGGTCCAGGTGAGGGCACGACAACGCTTTAGGGGGAGCGTACGTGTGAGGGCGCGGGTTAGTGTCAGCGAACTTGTTAGGATTAGGGAACGGTTGAGGGTCAGGCTTCGGGGAAGGGTTAGTGTTAGGGTTCGGGCTACGGTTAGGGTTAGGGGACGGGGACGGTTTAGGGTCCAGGTGAGGGCACGACAACGCTTTAGGTGGAGCGTACGTGTGAGGGCGCGGGTTAGTGCCAGCGTACGGGTTAGGATTAGGGGACGGTTGAGGGTCAGGCTTCGGGGAAGGGTTAGTGTTAGGGTTCCGGCTAGGGTTAGGGTTAGGGGACGGTGACGGTTTAGGGTCCAGGTGAGGGTATGACAACGCTTTAGGGGGAGCATACGTGTGAGGGCGCGGGTTAGTGTCAGCGTACGGGTTAGCATTAGGGGAAGGGTGAGGGTCAGGCTTCGGGGAAGGGTTAGGGATAGGGTTCGGGCTAGGGTTAAGGTTAGGGGACGGGGACGGTTTAGGGTCCAGGTGAGGGTACGACAACGCTTTAGGGGGAGCGTACGTGTGAGGGTGCGGGGTAGTGTCAGCGTACGGGTTAGGATTAGGGGACGGGTGAGGGTCAGGCTTCGGGGAAGGGTTAGGGTTAGGGTTCGGGCTAGGGTTAGGGTTAGGGGACGGGGACGGTTTAGGGTCCAGGTGAGGGCACGACAACGCTTTAGGGGGAGCGTACGTGTGAGGGCGCGGGTTCGTGTCAGCGTACTGGTTAGGATTACGGGACGGGTGAGGGTCAGGCTTCGGGGAAGGGTTAGGGATAGGGTTCGGGCTAGGGTTAGGGTTAGGGGACGGGGACGGTTTAGGGTCCAGGTGAGGGCAGGACAACGCTTTAGGGGGAGCGTACGTGTGAGGGCGCGGGTTAGTGTCAGCGTACGGGTTAGGATTAGGGGACGGGTGAGGATCAGGCTTCGGGGAAGGGTTAGGGTTAGGGTTCGGGCTAGGGTTAGGGTTAGGGGACGGGGACGGTTTAGGGTCCAGGTGAGGGCACGACAACGCTTTAGGGGGAGCGTACGTGTGAGGGCGCGGGTTAGTGTCAGCGTACGGTTTAGGATTAGGGGATGGGTGAGGGTCAGGCTTCGGGGAAGGGTTAGGGTTAGGGTTCGGGCTAGGGTTAGGGTTAGGGGACAGGGACGGGTTAGGGTCCAGGTGAGGGCACGACAACGCTTTAGGTTCAGCGTACGTGTCAGGGCGCGGGTTAGTGTCAGCATACAGCTTAAGATTAGGGGACGGGTGAGGGTCAGGCTTCGGGGAAGGGTTAGGGTTAGGGTTCGGGCTAGGGTTAGGGTTAGGGGACGGGGACGGTTTAGACTACAGGTGAGGTTACGACAACGCTTTAGGGGGAGCGTACGTGTGCGGGCGCGGGTAAGTATCAGCGTACGGGTTAGGATTAGGGGACGGGTGAGGGTCAGGCTTCGGGGAAGGGTTAGGGTTAGTGTTCGGGCTAGGATTAGGGTTAGGGGACGGGGACGGTTTAGGGTCCAGGTGAGGGTACGACTACGCTTTAGGGGGAGCGTACGTGTGAGGACGCGGGTTAGTGTCAGCGTACGGGTTAGGATTAGGGCACGGGTGAGGGTCAGGCTTCGGGGAAGGGTTAGGGTTAGGGTTCGGTCTAGGGTTAGGGTTAGGGGACGGGGACGGTTTAGGGTCCAGGTGAGGGTACGACAACGCTTTAGGGGGAGCGTACGTGTGAGGGCGCGGGTTAGTGTCAGCGTACGGGTTCGGATTGGGGACGGGTGAGGGTCAGGCTTCGGGGAAGGGTTAGGGTTAGGGTTCGGGCTAGGGTTAGGGTTAGGGGACGGGGACGGTTTAGGGTCCAGGTGAGGGTACGACAACGCTTTAGGGGGAGCGTACGTGTGAGGGTGCGGGTTAGTGTCAGCGTACGGGTTCGGATTAGGGGACGGGTGAGGGTCAGGCTTCGGGGAAGGGTTAGGGTTAGGGTTTGGGCTAGGGTTAGGGTTAGGGGATGGGGACGGTTTAGGGTCCAGGTGAGGGTACGACAACGCTTTAGGGGGAGCGTACGTGTGAGGGTGCGGATTAGTGTCAGCGTACGGGTTAGGATTATGGGACGGGTGAGGGTCACGCTTCGGGGAAGGGTTAGGGTTAGGGTTCGGTCTAGGGTTAGGGTTAGGGGACGGGGACGGTTTAGGGTCCAGGTGAGGGCACGACAACGCTTTAGGGGGAGCGTACGTGTGAGGGCGCGGGTTCGTGTCAGCGTACTGGTTAGGATTAGGGGACGGGTGAGGGTCAGGCTTCGGGGAAGGGTTAGGGTTAGGGTTCGGGCTAGGGTTAGGGTTAGGGGACGGGGACAGTTTAGGGTCCAGGTGAGGGCACGACAACGCTTTAGGGGGAGCGTACGTGTGAGGGCGCGGGTTACTGTCAGTGTACGGGTTAGGATTAGGGGACGGGTGAGGGACAGGCTTCGGGGAAGGGTTAGGGTTAGGGTTCGGGCTAGGGTTAGGGTTAGGGGACGGGGACGGTTTAGGGTCCAGGTGAGGGCACGACAACGCTTTAGGGGGAGCGTACGTGTGAGGGCGCGGGTTAGTGTCAGCGTACGGTTTAGGATTAGGGGATGGGTGAGGGTCAGGCTTCGGGGAAGGGTTAGGGTTAGGGTTCGGGCTAGGGTTAGGGTTAGGGGACAGGGACGGGTTAGGGTCCAGGTGAGGGCACGACAACGCTTTAGGGTCAGCGTACGTGTGAGGGCGCGGGTTAGTGTCAGCGTACAGCTTAAGATTAGGGGACGGGTGAGGGTCAGGCTTCGGGGAAGGGTTAGGGTTAGGGTTCGGGCTAGGTTTAGGGTTAGGGGACGGGGACGGTTTAGGGTCCAGGTGAGGGTACGACAACGCTTTAGGGGGAGCGTACGTGTGAGGGCGCGGGTTAGTGTCAGCGTACGTTTTAGGATTAGGGGACGGGTGAGGGTCAGGCTTCGGGGAAGGCTTAGGGTTAGGGTTCGGGCTAGGGTTAGGGTTACAGGACGGGGACGGTTTAGGGTCCAGTTGAGGGCACGACAACGCTGCAGGGGGAGCGTACGTGTGAGGGCGCGGGTTAGTGTCAGCGTACGGGTTAGGATTAGGGGACGGGTGAGGGTCAGGCTTCGGGGAAGTGTTAGGGTTAGGGTTCGGGCTAGGGTTAGGGTTAGGGGACGGGGACGGTTTAGGGTCCAGGTGAGGGCACGGCAACGCTTTAGGGGGAGCGTACGCTTGAGGGCGCGGGATAGTGTCAGCGTACGGGTTAGGATTAGGGGACGGGTGAGGGTCAGGCTTCGGGGAAGGATTAGGATTAGGGTTCGGGCTAGGGTTAGGGTTAGGGGACGGGGACGGTTTAGGGTCCAGGTGAGGGCACGACAACGCTTTAGGGGGAGCGTACGTGTGAGGGCGCGGGTTAGTGTCAGCGTACGGGTTAGGATTAGGGGACGGGTGAGGGTCAGGCTTCGGGGAAGGGTTAGGGTTAGGGTTCGGGCTAGGATTAGGGTTAGGGGACGGGGACAGTTTAGGGTCCAGGTGAGGGTACAACAACGCTTTAGGGGGAGCGTACGTGTGAGGGCGCGGGTTAGTGTCAGCGTACGGGTTAGGATTAGGGGACGGGTGAGGGTCAGGCTTCGGGGAAGTGTTAGGGTTAGGGTTCGGGAGAGGGTTAGGGTTAGGGGACGGGGACGGTTTAGGGTCCAGGTGAGGGCAGGACAACGCTTTAGGGGGAGCGTACGTGTGAGGGCGCGGGTTAGTGTCAGCGTACGGGTTAGGATTAGGGGACGGGTGAGGGTCAGGCTTCGGGGAAGGGTTAGGGTTAGGGTTCGGGCTAGGGTTAGGGTTAGAGGACGGGGACGGTTTAGGGTCCAGTTGAGGGCACGATAACGCTGCAGGGGGAGCGTACGTGTGAGGGCGCGGGTTAGTGTCAGCGCACGGGTTAGGATTAGGGGACGGGTGAGGGTCAGGCTTCGGGGAAGGGTTAGGGTTAGGGTTCGGGCTAGGGTTAGGGTTAGGGGATGGGGACGGTTTAGGGTCCAGGTGAGGGTACGACAACGCTTTAGGGGGAGCGTACGTGTGAGGGTGCAGGTTAGTGTCAGCGTACGGGTTAGGATTAGGGGACGGGTGAGGGTCACGCTTCGGGGAAGGGTTAGGGTTAGGGTTCGGGCTAGGGTTAGGGTTAAGGGACGGGGACGGTTGAGGGTGCAGGTGAGGGCACGACAACGCTTTAGGGGGAGCGTACATGTGAGGGCGCGGGTTAGTGTCAGCGTACGGGTTAGGATTAGGGGACGGGTGAGGTTCACGCTTCGGGGAAGAGTTACGGTTAGGGTTCGGGCTAGGCTTAGGGTTAGGGGACGGGGACGGTTTAGGGTGCAGGTGAGGGCACGACAACGCTTTAGGGGGAGCGTACGTGTGAGGGCGCGGGTTCATGTCAGCGTACTGGTTAGGATTAGGGGAAGTGTGAGGGTCAGGCTTCGGGGAAGGGTTAGGGATAGTGTTCGGGCTAGGGTTAGGGTTAGGGGACGGGGACTGTTTAGGGTCCAGGTGAGGGCACGACAACGCTTTAGGGGGAGCGTACGTGTGAGGGCGCGGGTTAGTGTCAGCGTACGGGTTAGGATTAGGGGACGGGTGAGGGACAGGCTTCGGGGAAGGGTTAGGGTTAGGGTTCCGGCTAGGGTTAGAGTTAGGGGACGGCGACGGTTTAGGGTCCAGGTGAGGGTACGACAACGCTTTAGGGGGAGCGTACGTGTGAGGGCGCGGGTTAGTGTCAGCGTACGGGTTAGCATTAGGGGATGGGTGAGGGTCAGGCTTCGGGGAAGGTTTAGGGTTAGGGTTCGGGCTAGGGTTAGGGTTAGGGGATGGGGACGGTTTAGGGTCCAGGTGAGGGTACGACAACGCTTTAGGGGGAGCGTACGTGTGAGGGTGCGGGTTAGTGTCAGCGTACGGGTTAGGATTAGGGGACGGGTGAGGGTCACGCTTCGGGGAAGGGTTCGGGTTAGGGTTCGGGCTAGGGTTAGGGTTAGGGGACGGGGACGGTTTAGGGTCCAGGTGAGGGCAGGACAACGCTTTAGGGGGAGCGTACGTGTGAGGGCGCGGGTTCGTGTCAGCGTACGGGTTAGGATTAGGGGACTGGTGAGGGTCACGCTTCGGGGAAGGTTTAGGGTTAGGGTTCGGGCTAGGGTTAGGTTTAGGGGACGGGGACGGTTTAGTGTCCAGGTGAGGGCACGACAACGCTTTAGGGGGAGCGTACGTGTGAGGGCGCGGTTTAGTGTCAGCGTACGGTTTAGGATTAGGGGATGGGTGAGGGTCAGGCTTCGGGGAAGGGTTAGGGTTAGGGTTCGGGCTAGGGTTAGGGTTAGGGGACGGGGACGGGTTAGGGTCCACTTGAGGGCACGACAACTCTTTAGGGGCAGCGTACGTGTGAGGGCGCGGGTTAGTGTCAGCGTACAGGTTAGGATTAGTGGACGGGTGAGGATCAGGCTTCGAGGAAGGGTTAGGGTTAGGGTTCGGGCTAGGGTTAGGGTTAGGGGACGGGGACGGTTTAGGGTCCAGGTGAGGGCACGACAACGCTTTAGGGGGAGCGTACGTGTGAGGGCGCGGGTTAGTGTCAGCGCACGGGTTAGGATTAGGGGACGGGTGAGGGTCAGGCTTCGGGGAAAGGTTAGGGTTAGGGTTCGGGCTAGGGTTAGGTTTAGGGGACGGGGACGGTTTAGAGTACAGGTGAGGTTACGACAACGCTTTAGGGGGAGCGTACGTGTGAGGGCGCGGGTTAGTGTCAGTGCACGGGTTAGGATTAGGGGACGGGTGAGGGTCAGGCTTCGGGGAAGGGTTAGGTTTAGGGTTCGGGCTAGGGTTAGGGTTAGGGGACGGGGACGGTTTAGAGTACAGGTGAGGTTACGACAACGCTTTAGGGGGAGCGTACGTGTGAGGGCGCGGGTAAGTATCAGTGTACGGGTTAGGATTAGGGGACGGGTGAGGGTCAGGCTTCGGGGAAGTGTTAGGGTTAGGGTTTGGCCTAGGGTTAGGGTTAGGGGACGGGGACGGTTTAGGGTCCAGGTGACCGAACGACAACGCTTTAGGGGGAGCGTACGTGTGAGGGCGTGGCTTAGTGTCACCGTACGGGTTAGGATTAGGGGACGGGTGAGGGTCAGGCTTCGGAGAAGGGTTAGGGTTAGGGTTCGGGCTAGGGTTAGGGTTAGGGGACGGGGACGGTTTAGGGTCCAGGTGAGGGCACGACAACGCTTTAGGGGGAGCGTACGTGTGAGGGCGCGGGTTAGTGTCAGCGTACGGGTTAGGATTAGGGGACGGTTGAGGTTCAGGCTTCGGGGAAGGGTTAGTGTTAGGGTTCGGGCTAGGGTTAGGGTTAGGGGACGGGGACGGTTTAGGGTCCAGGTGAGGGCACGACAACGCTTTAGGGGGAGCGTACGTGTGAGGGCGCGGGTTAGTGTCAGCGTACGGGGTAGGATTAGGGAACGGTTGAGGGTCAGGCTTCGGGGAAGTGTTAGTGTTAGGGTTCCGGCTAGGGTTAGGGTTAGGGGACGGTGACGGTTTAGGGTCCAGGTGAGGGTACGACAACGCTTTAGGGGGAGCATACGTGTGAGGGCGCGGGTTAGTGTCAGCGTACGGGTTAGCATTAGGGGACGGGTGAGGGTCAGGCTTCGGGGAAGTGTTAGGGATAGGGTTCGTGCTAGGGTTAGGGTTAGGGGATGGGGACGGTTTAGGGTCCAGGTGAGGGTACGACAACGCTTTAGGGGGAGCGTACGTGTGACGGTGCGGGTTAGTGTCAGCGTACGGGTTAGGATTAGGGGACGGGTGAGGGTCAGGCTTCGGGGAAGGGTTAGGGTTAGGGTTCGGGCTAGGGTTAGGGTTAGGGGACGGGGACGGTTTAGGGTGCAGGTGAGAGCACGACAACGCTTTAGTGGGAGCGTACGTGTGAGGGCGCGGGTTCATGTCAGCGTACTGGTTAGGATTAGGGGACGGGTTAGGGTCAGGCTTCGGGGAAGGGTTAGGGATAGTGTTCGGGCTAGGGTTAGGGTTAGGGGACGGGGACGGTTTAGGGTCCAGGTGAGGGCACGATAACGCTTTAGGGGCAGCGTACGTGTGAGGGCGCGGGTTAGTGTCAGCGTACGGGTTAGGATTAGGGGACGGGTGAGGGTCAGGCTTCGGGGAAGGGTTAGGGTTAGGGTTCGGGCTAGGGTTAGGGTTAGGGGACGGGGACGGTTTAGGGTCCAGTTGAGGGCACGATAACGCTGCAGGGGGAGCATACGTGTGAGGGCGCGGGTTAGTGTCAGCGCACGGGTTAGGATTAGGGGACGGGTGAGGGTCAGGCTTCGGGGAAGGGTTAGGGTTAGGGTTCGGGTTCGGGTTAGGGTTAGGGGACGGGGACGGTTTAGGGTCCAGGTGAGGGCACGACAACGCTTTAGGGGGAGCGTACGTGTGAGGGCGCGGGTTCGTGTCAGCGTACTGGTTAGGATTAGGGGACGGGTGAGGGTCAGGATTCGGGGAAGGGTTAGGGATAGGGTTCGGGCTAGGGTTAGGGTTAGGGGACGGGGACGGTTTAGGGTCCAGGTGAGGGCACGACAACGCTTTAGGGGGAGCGTACGTGTGAGGGCGCGGGTTAGTGTCAGCGTACGGGTTAGGATTAGGGGACAGGTGAGGGTCAGGCTTCAGGGAAGGGTTAGGGTTAGGGTTCGGACTAGGGTTAGGGTTAGGGGACGGGGACGGTTTAGGGTCCAGGTGAGGGCACGACAACGCTTTAGGGGGAGCGTACGTGTGAGGGCGCGGGTTATTGTCAGCGTACGGGTTAGGATTAGGGGATGGGTGAGTGTCAGGCTTCGGGGAAGTGTTAGGGTGAGGGTTCGGGCTAGGGTTAGGGTTAGGGGACAGGGACGGGTTAGGGTCCAGGTGAGGGCACGACAACGCTTTAGGGGCAGCGTACGTGTGAGGGCGCGGGTTAGTGTCAGCGTACAGCTTAAGATTAGGGGACGGGTGACGGTCAGGCTTCGGGGAAGGGTTAGGGTTAGGGTTCGAGCTAGGGTTAGGGTTAGGGGACGGGGACGGTTTAGGGTCCAGGTGAGGGTACGACAACGCTTTAGGGGGAGCGTACGTGTGAGGGCGCGGGTTAGTGTCAGCGTACGGGTTAGGATTAGGGGACGGGTGAGGGTCAGGCTTCGGGGAAGGGTTAGGGTTAGGGTTCGGGCTAGGGTTAGCGTTACAGGACGGGGACGGTTTAGGGTCCAGTTGAGGGCACGACAACGCTGCAGGGGGAGCGTACGTGTGAGGGCACGGGTTAGTGTCAGCGTACGGGTTAGGATTTGGGGACGGGTGAGGGTCAGGCTTCGGGGAAGTGTTAGGGTTAGGGTTCGGGCTAGGGTTAGGGTTAGGGGACGGGGACGGTTTAGGGTCCAGGTGAGGGCACGGCAACGCTTTAGGGGGAGCGTACGTGTGAGGGCGCGGGTTAGTGTCAGCGTACGGGTTAGGATTAGGGGACGGGTGAGGGTCAGGCTTCGGGGAAGTGTTAGGGTTAGGGTTCCGGCTAGGGTTACGGTTAGGGGACGGCGACGGTTTAGGGTCCAGGTGAGGGTACGACAACGCTTTAGGGGGAGCGTACGTGTGAGGGCGTGGGTTAGTATCAGCGTACGGGTTAGGATTAGGGGACGGGTAAGGGTCACGCTTCGGGGAAGGGTTAGGGTTAGGGTTCGGGCTAGGGTTAGGGTTAGGGGACGGGGACGGTTTAGGGTGCAGGTGAGGGCACGACAACGCTTTAGGGGGAGCGTACGTGTGAGGGCGCGGGTTAGTGTCAGCGTAAGGGTTAGCATTAGGGGACGGGTGAGGGTCAGGCTTCGGGGAAGGGTTAGGGTTAGGGTTCGGGCTAGGGTTAGGGTTAGGGGATGGGGACGGTTTAGGGTCCAGGTGAGGGTACGACAACGCTTTAGGGGGAGCGTATGTGTGAGGGTGCGGGTTAGTGACAGCGTATGGGTTAGGATTAGGGGACGGGTGAGGGTCAGGCTTCGGGGAAGGGTTAGGTTTAGGGTTCGGGCTAGGGTTAGGGTTAGGGGACGGGGACGGTTTAGGGTGCAGGTGAGGGCACGACAACGCTTTAGGGGGAGCGTACGTGTGAGGGCGCGGGTTCATGTCAGCGTACTGGTTAGGATTAGGTGACGGGTGAGGGTCAGGATTCGGGGAAGGGTTAGGGATAGTGTTCGGGCTAGGGTTAGGGTTAGGGGACGGGGACGGTTTAGGGTCCAGGTGAGGGCACGACAACGCTTTAGGGGGAGCGTACGTGTGAGGGCGCGGGTTAGTGTCAGCGTATGTGTTAGGATTAGGGGACGGGTGACGGTCAGGCTTCGGGGAAGGGTTAGGATTAGGGTTCGGGCTAGGGTTAGGGTTAGGGGACGGGGACGGTTTAGGGTCCAGGTGAGGGCACGACAACGCTTTAGGGGGAGCGTACGTGTGAGGGCGCGGGTTAGTGTCAGCGTACGGGTTAGGATTAGGGGAGGGGTGAGGGTCAGGCTTCGGGGAAGGGTTAGGGTTAGGGTTCGGGCTAGGATTAGGGTTAGGGGACGGGGACAGTTTAGGGTCCAGGTGAGGGTACGACAACGCTTTAGGGGGAGCGTACGTGTGAGGGCGCGGGTTAGTGTCAGCGTACGGGTTAGGATTAGGGGACGGGTGAGGGTCAGGCTTCGGGGAAGGGTTAGGGTTAGGGTTCGGGCTAGGGTTAGGGTTAGGGGACGGGGATGGTTTAGGGTGCAGGTGAGGGCACGACAACGCTTTAGGGGGAGCGTACGTGTGAGGGCGCGGGTTCATGTCAGCGTACTGGTTAGGATTAGGGGACGGGTGAGGGTCAGGCTTCGGGGAAGGGTTAGGGATAGTGTTCGGGCTAGGGTTAGGGTTAGGGGACGGGGACGGTTTAGGGTCCAGGTGAGGGCACGACAACGCTTTAGGGGGAGCGTACGTGTGAGGGCGCGGGTTAGTGTCAGCGTACGGGTTAGGATTAGGGGACGGTTGAGGGTCAGGCTTCGGGGAAGGGTTAGGGTTAGGGTTCGGGCTAGGGTTAGGGTTAGGGGACGGGGAGGGTTTAGGGTCCAGTTGAGGGCACGATAACGCTGCAGGGGGAGCATACGTGTGAGGGCGCGGGTTAGTGTCAGCGCACGGGTTAGGATTAGGGGACGAGTGAGGGTCAGGCTTCGGGGAAGGGTTAGGGTTAGGGTTCGGGCTAGGGTTAGGGTTAGGGGATGGGGACGGTTTAGGGTCCAGGTGAGGGTACGACAACGCTTTAGGGGGAGCGTACGTGTGAGGGTGCGGGTTAGTGTCAGCGTACGGGTTAGGATTAGGGGACGGGTGAGGGTCACGCTTCGGGGAAGGGTTAGGGTTAGGGTTCGGGCTAGGGTTAGGGTTAGGGGACGGGGACGGTTTAGGGTGCAGGTGAGGGCACGACAACGCTTTAGGGGGAGCGTATGTGTGAGGGCGTGGGTTAGTGTCAGCGTATGGGTTAGCATTAGGGGACGGGTGAGGGTCACGCTTCGGGGAAGGATTAGGGTTAGGGTTCGGGCTAGGGTTAGGGTTAGGGGATGGGGACGGTTTAGGGTCCAGGTGAGGGTACGACAACGCTTTAGGGGGAGCGTACGTGTGAGGGTGCGGGTTAGTGTCAGCGTACGGGTTAGGATTAGGGGACGGGTGAGGTTCACGCTTCGGGGAAGAGTTAGGGTTAGGGTTCGGGCTAGGGTTAGGGTTAGGGGACGGGGACGGTTTAGGGTGCAGGTGAGGGCACGACAACGCTTTAGGGGGAGCGTACGTGTGAGGGCGCGGGTTCATGTCAGCGTACTGGTTAGGATTAGGGGACGGGTGAGGGTCAGGCTTCGGGGAAGGGTTAGGGATAGTGTTCGGGCTAGGGTTAGGGTTAGGGGACGGGGACGGTTTAGGGTCCAGGTGAGGGCACGACAACGCTTTAGGGGGAGCGTACGTGTGAGGGCACGGGTTAGTGTCAGCGTACGGGTTAGGATTAGGGGACGGGTGAGGGTCAGATTCGGGGAAGGGTTAGGGTTAGGGTTCCGGCTAGGGTTAGAGTTAGGGGACGGCGACGGTTTAGGGTCCAGGTGAGGGTACGACAACGCTTTAGGGGGAGCGTACGTGTGAGGGCGCGGGTTAGTGTCAGCGTACGGGTTAGCATTAGGGGATGGGTGAGGGTCAGGCTTCGGGGAAGTTTTAGGGTTAGGGTTCAGGCTAGGGTTAGGGTTAGGGGACGGGGACGGGTTAGGGTCCACTTGAGGGCACGACAACTCTTTAGGGGCAGCGTACGTGTGAGGGCGCGGGTTAGTGTCAGCGTACAGGTTAGGATTAGTGGACGGGTGAGGATCAGGCTTCGAGGAAGGGTTAGGGTTAGGGTTCGGGCTAGGGTTAGTGTTAGGGGACGGGGACGGTTTAGGGTCCAGGTGAGGGCACGACAACGCTTTAGGGGGAGCGTACGTGTGAGGGCGCGGGTTAGTGTCAGCGTACGGGTTAGGATTAGGGGACGGTTGAGGGTCAGGCTTCGGGGAAGGGTTAGGGTTAGGGTTCGGGCTAGCGTTAGGGTTAGGGGACGGGGACGGTTTAGGGTCCAGGTGAGGGCACGACAACGCTTTAGGGGGAGCGTACGTGTGAGGGCGCGGGTTAGTGTCAGCGTACGGGTTAGGATTAGGGGACGGTTGAGGGTCAGGCTTCGGGGAAGGGTTAGTGTTAGGGTTCCGGCTAGGGTTAGGGTTAGGGGACGGGGACGGTTTAGGGTCCAGGTGAGGGTACGACAACGCTTTAGGGGGAGCATACGTGTGAGGGCGCGGGTTAGTGTCAGCGTACGGTTTAGGATTAGGGGACGGGTGAGGGTCAGGCTTCGGGGAAGGGTTAGGATTAGGGTCGGGCTAGGGTTAGGGTTAGGGGACGGGGACGGTTTAGGGTCCAGGTGAGGGCACGACAACGCTTTAGGGGGAGCGTACGTGTGAGGGCGCGGGTTAGTGTCAGCGTACGGTTTAGGATTAGGGGATGGGTGAGGGTCAGGCTTCGGGGAAGGGTTAGGGTTAGGGTTCGGGCTAGGGTTAGGGTTAGGGGACAGGGATGGGTTAGGGTCCAGGTGAGGGTACGACAACGCTTTAGGGGGAGCGTACGTGTGAGGGCGCGGATTAGTGTCAGCGTACGGGTTAGGATTAGGGTACGGGTGAGGGTCAGGCTTCGGGGAAGGCTTAGGTTTAGGGTTTGGGCTAGGGTTAGGGTTACAGGACGGGGACGGTTTAGGGTCCAGTTGAGGGCACGACAACGCTGCACGGGGAGCGTACGTGTGAGGGCGCGGGTTAGTGTCAGCGTACGGGTTAGGATTAGGGGACGGTTGAGGGTCAGGCTTCGGGGAAGGGTTAGTGTTAGGGTTCCGGCTAGGGTTAGGGTTAGGGGACGGGGACGGTTTAGGGTCCAGGTGAGGGTACGACAACGCTTTAGGGGGAGCATACGTGTGAGGGCGCGGGTTAGTGTCAGCGTACGGTTTAGGATTAGGGGACGGGTGAGGGTCAGGCTTCGGGGAAGGGTTAGGGTTAGGGTTCGGGCTAGGGTTAGGGTTAGGGGACGGGGACGGTTTAGGGTCCAGGTGAGGGCACGACAACGCTTTAGGGGGAGCGTACGTGTGAGGGCGCGGGTTAGTGTCAGCGTACGGTTTAGGATTAGGGGATGGGTGAGGGTCAGGCTTCGGGGAAGGGTTAGGGTTAGGGTTCGGGCTAGGGTTAGGGTTAGGGGACAGGGACGGGTTAGGGTCCAGGTGAGGGCACGACAACGCTTTAGGGGCAGCGTACGTGTGAGGGCGCGGGTTAGTGTCAGTGTACAGCTTAAGATTAGGGGACGGGTGAGGGTCAGGCTTCGGGGAAGGGTTAGGGTTAGGGTTCGGGCTAGGGTTAGGGTTAGGGGACGGGGACGGTTTAGGGTCCAGGTGAGGGTACGACAACGCTTTAGGGGGAGCGTACGTGTGAGGGCGCGGATTAGTGTCAGCGTACGGGTTAGGATTAGGGGACGGGTGAGGGTCAGGCTTCGGGGAAGGCTTAGGTTTAGGGTTCGGGCTAGGGTTAGGGTTACAGGACGGGGACGGTTTAGGGTCCAGTTTAGGGCACGACAACGCTGCAGGGGGAGCGTACGTGTGAGGGCGCGGGTTAGTGTCACCGTACGGGTTAGGATTAGGGGACGGGTGAGGGTCAGGCTTCGGGGAAGTGTTAGGGTTAGGGTTCGGGCTAGGGTTAGGGTTAGGGGACGGGGACGGTTTAGGGTCCAGGTGAGGGCACGGCAACGCTTTAGGGGGAGCGTACGTGTGAGGGCGCGGGATAGTGTCAGCGTACGGGTTAGGATTAGGGGACGGGTGAGGGTCAGGCTTCGGGGAAGGATTAGGATTAGGGTTCGGGCTAGGGTTAGGGTTAGGGGACGGGGACGGTTTAGGGTCCAGGTTAGGACACGACAACGCTTTAGGGGGAGCGTACGTGTGAGGGCGCGGGTTAGTGTCAGCGTACGGGTTAGGATTAGGGGACGGGTGAGGGTCAGGCTTCGGGAAAGGGTTAGGATTAGGGTTCGGGCTAGGATTAGGGTTAGGGGACGGGGACAGTTTAGGGTCCAGGTGAGGGTACAACAACGCTTTAGGGGGAGCGTACGTGTCAGGGCGCGGGTTAGTGTCAGCGTACGGGTTAGGATTAGGGGACGGGTGAGGGTCAGGCTTCGGGGAAGTGTTAGGGTTAGGGTTCAGGAGAGGGTTAGGGTTAGGGGACGGGGACGGTTTAGGGTCCAGGTGAGGGCAGGACAACGCTTTAGGGGGAGCGTACGTGTGAGGGCGCGGGTTAGTGTCAGCGTACGGGTTAGGATTATGGGACGGGTGAAGGTCAGGCTTCGGGGAAGGGTTAGGGTTAGGGTTCCGGCTAGGGTTACGGTTAGGGGACGGCGACGGTTTAGGGTCCAGGTGAGGGTACGACAACGCTTTAGGGGGAGCGTACGTGTGAGGGCGCGGGTTAGTGTCAGCGTACGGGTTAGCATTAGGGGACGGGTGAGGGTCAGGCTTCGGGGAAGGGTTAGGGTTAGGGTTCGGGCTAGGGTTAGGGTTAGGGGATGGGGACGGTTTAGGTTCCAGGAGAGGGTACGACAACGCTTTAGGGGGAGCGTACGTGTGAGGGCGCGGGTTAGTGTCAGCGTACGGGTTAGGATTAGGGGACGGGTGAGGGTCAGGCTTCGGGGAAGGGTTAGGGTTAGGGTTCGGGCTAGGGTTAGGGTTAGGGGACGGGGACGGTTTAGGGTCCAGGTGAGGGCACGACAACGCTTTAGGGGGAGCGTACGTGTGAGGGCGCGGGTTAGTGTCAGCGTACGGTTTAGGATTAGGGGATGGGTGAGGGTCAGGCTTCGGGGAAGGGTTAGGGATAGGGTTCGGGCTAGGGTTAGGGTTAGGGGACGGGGACGGGTTAGGGTCCACTTGAGGGCACGACAACTCTTTAGGGGCAGCGTACGTGTGAGGGCGTGGGTTAGTGTCAGCGTACAGGTTAGGATTAGTGGACGGGTGAGGATCAGGCTTCGAGGAAGGGTTAGGGTTAGGGTTCGGACTAGGGTTAGTGTTAGGGCACGGGGACGGTTTAGGGTCCAGGTTAGGGCACGACAACGCTTTAGGGGGAGCGTACGTGTGAGGGCGCGGGTAAGTATCAGCGTACGGGTTAGGATTAGGGGACGGGTGAGGGTCAGGCTTCGGGGAAGGGTTAGGGTTAGTGTTCGGGCTAGGATTAGGGTTAGGGGACGGGGACGGTTTAGGGTCCAGGTGAGGGTACGACTACGCTTTAGGGGGAGCGTACGTGTGAGGACGCGGGTTACTATCAGCGTACGGGTTAGGATTAGGGCACGGGTGAGGGTCAGGCTTCGGGGAAGTGTTAGGATTAGGGTTCGGTCTAGGGTTAGGGTTAGGGGACGGGGACGGTTTAGGGTCCAGGTGAGGGTACGACAACGCTTTAGGGGGAGCGTACGTGTGAGGGCGCGGGTTAGTGTCAGCGTACGGGTTCGGATTGGGGACCGGTGAGGGTCAGGCTTCGGGGAAGGGTTAGGGTTAGGGTTCGGGCTAGGGTTAGGGTTAGGGGACGGGGACGGTTTAGGGTCCAGGTGAGGGTACGACAACGGTTTAGGGGGAGCGTACGTGTGAGGTCCCGGGTTAGTGTCAGCGTACGGGTTAGGATTAGGGGACGGGTGAGGGTCAGGCTTCGGGGAAGTGTTAGGGTTAGGGTTCGGGCTAGGGTTAGGGTTAGGGGACGGGGACGGTTTAGGGTCCAGGTGAGGGCACGGCAACGCTTTAGGGGGAGCGTACGTGTGAGGGCGCGGGATAGTGTCAGCGTACGGGTTAGGATTAGGGGACGGGTGAGGGTCAGGCTTCGGGGAAGGATTAGGATTAGGGTTCGGGCTAGGGTTAGGGTTAGGGGACGGGGACGGTTTAGGGTCCAGGTTAGGACACGACAACGCTTTAGGGGGAGCGTACGTGTGAGGGCGCGGGTTAGTGTCAGCGTACGGGTTAGGATTAGGGGACGGGTGAGGGTCAGGCTTCGGGGAAGGGTTAGGGTTAGGGTTCGGGCTAGGATTAGGGTTAGGGGACGGGGACAGTTTAGGGTCCAGGTGAGGGTACAACAACGCTTTAGGGGGAGCGTACGTGTGAGGGCGCGGGTTAGTGTCAGCGTACGGGTTAGGATTAGGGGACGGGTGAGGGTCAGGCTTCGGGGAAGTGTTAGGGTTAGGGTTCAGGAGAGGGTTAGGGTTAGGGGACGGGGACGGTTTAGGGTCCAGGTGAGGGCAGGACAACGCTTTAGGGGGAGCGTACGTGTGAGGGCGCGGGTTAGTGTCAGCGTACGGGTTAGGATTATGGGACGGGTGAAGGTCAGGCTTCGGGGAAGGGTTAGGGTTAGGGTTCCGGCTAGGGTTACGGTTAGGGGACGGCGACGGTTTAGGGTCCAGGTGAGGGTACGACAACGCTTTAGGGGGAGCGTACGTGTGAGGGCGCGGGTTAGTGTCAGCGTACGGGTTAGCATTAGGGGACGGGTGAGGGTCAGGCTTCGGGGAAGGCTTAGGGTTAGGGTTCGGGCTAGGGTTAGGGTTAGGGGATGGGGACGGTTTAGGTTCCAGGTGAGGGTACGACAACGCTTTAGGGGGAGCGTACGTGTGAGGGCGCGGGTTAGTGTCAGCGTACGGTTTAGGATTAGGGGATGGGTGAGGGTCAGGCTTCGGGGAAGTGTTAGGGATAGGGTTCGGGCTAGGGTTAGGGTTAGGGGACGGGGACGGGTTAGGGTCCACTTGAGGGCACGACAACTCTTTAGGGGCAGCGTACGTGTGAGGGCGCGGGTTAGTGTCAGCGTACAGGTTAGGATTAGTGGACGGGTGAGGATCAGGCTTCGAGGAAGGGTTAGGGTTAGGGTTCGGACTAGGGTTAGTGTTAGGGGACGGGGACGGTTTAGGGTCCAGGTTAGGGCACGACAACGCTTTAGGGGGAGCGTACGTGTGAGAGCGTGGGTTAGTGTCAGCGCACGGGTTAGGATTAGGGGACGGGTGAGGGTCAGGCTTCGGGGAAGGGTTAGGGTTAGTGTTCGGGCTAGGATTAGGGTTAGGGGACGGGGACGGTTTAGGGTCCAGGTGAGGGTACGACTACGCTTTAGGGGGAGCGTACGTGTGAGGACGCGGGTTTGTGTCAGCGTACGGGTTAGGATTAGGGCACGGGTGAGGGTCAGGCTTCGGGGAAGGGTTAGGATTAGGGTTCGGTCTAGGGTTAGGGTTAGGGGACGGGGACGGTTTAGGGTCCAGGTGAGGGTACGACAACGCTTTAGGGGGAGCGTACGTGTGAGGGCGCGGGTTACTGTCAGCGTACGGGTTCGGATTGGGGACGGGTGAGGGTCAGGCTTCGGGGAAGGGTTAGGGTTAGGGTTCGGGCTAGGGTTAGGGTTAGGGGACGGGGACGGTTTAGGGTCCAGGTGAGGGTACGACAACGGTTTAGGGGGAGCGTACGTGTGAGGTCCCGGGTTAGTGTCAGCGTACGGGTTAGGATTAGGGGACGGGTGAGGGTCAGGCTTCGGGGAAGGGTTAGGGTTAGGGTTCGGGCTAGGGTTAGGGTTAGGGGACGGGGACGGTTTAGGGTCCAGGTGAGCGAACGACAACGCTTTAGGGGGAGCGTACGTGTGAGGGCGCGGCTTAGTGTCACCGTACGTGTTAGGATTAGGGGACGGGTGAGGGTCAGGCTTCGGAGAAGTTTTAGGGTTAGGGTTCGGGCTAGGGTTAGGGTTAGGGGACGGGGACGGTTTAGGGTCCAGGTGAGGGCACGACAACGCTTTAGGGGGAGCGTACGTGTGAGGGCGCGGGTTAGTGTCAGCGAACTTGTTAGGATTAGGGGACGGTTGAGGGTCAGGCTTCGGGGAAGGGTTAGTGTTAGGGTTCGGGCTACGGTTAGGGTTAGGGGACGGGGACGGTTTAGGGTCCAGGTGAGGGCACGACAACGCTTTAGGGGGAGCGTACGTGTGAGGGCGCGGGTTAGTGCCAGCGTACGGGTTAGGATTAGGGGACGGTTGAGGGTCAGGCTTCGGGGAAGGGTTAGTTTTAGGGTTCCGGCTAGGGTTAGGGTTAGGGGACGGTGACGGTTTAGGGTCCAGGTGAGGGCACGACAACGCTTTACGGGGAGCGTACGTGTGAGGGCGCGGGTTAGTGTCAGCGTACGGGTTAGCATTAGGGGAAGGGTGAGGGTCAGGCTTCGGGGAAGGGTTAGGGATAGGGTTCGGGCTAGGGTTAGGGTTAGGGGATGGGGACGGTTTAGGGTCCAGGTGAGGGTACGACAACGCTTTAGGGGGAGCGTACGTGTGAGGGTGCGGGGTAGTGTCAGCGTACGGGTTAGGATTAGGGGACGGGTGAGGGTCAGGCTTCGGGGAAGGGTTAGGGTTAGGGTTCGGGCTAGGGTTAGGGTTAGGGGATGGGGACGGTTTAGGGTCCAGGTGAGGGTACGACAACGCTTTAGGGGGAGCGTACGTGTGAGGGTGCGGATTAGTGTCAGCGTACGGGTTAGGATTAGGGGACGGGTGAGGGTCACGCTTCGGGGAAGGGTTAGGGTTAGGGTTCGGGCTAGGGTTAGGGTTAGGGGACGGGGACGGTTTAGGGTCCAGGTGAGGGCACGACAACGCTTTAGGGGGAGCGTACGTGTGAGGGCGCGGGTTCGTGTCAGCGTACTGGTTAGGATTACGGGACGGGTGAGGGTCAGGCTTCGGGGAAGGGTTAGGGATAGGGTTCGGGCTAGGGTTAGGGTTAGGGGACGGGGACGGTTTAGGGTCCAGGTGAGGGCACGACAACGCTTTAGGGGGAGCGTACGTGTGAGGGCGCGGGTTAGTGTCAGCGTACGGGTTAGGATTAGGGGACGGGTGAGGGTCAGGCTTCGGGGAAGGGTTAGGGTTAGGGTTCGGGCTAGGGTTAGGGTTAGGGGACGGGGACGGTTTAGGGTCCAGGTGAGGGCACGACAACGCTTTAGGGGGAGCGTACGTGTGAGGGCGCGGGTTAGTGTCAGCGTACGGTTTAGGATTAGGGGATGGGTGAGGGTCAGGCTTCGGGGAAGGGTTAGGGTTAGGGTTCGGGCTAGGGTTAGGGTTAGGGGACAGGGACGGGTTAGGGTCCAGGTGAGGGCACGACAACGCTTTAGGTTCAGCGTACGTGTCAGGGCGCGGGTTAGTGTCAGCGTACAGCTTAAGATTAGGGGACGGGTGAGGGTCAGGCTTCGGGGAAGGGTTAGGGTTAGGGTTCGGGCTAGGGTTAGGGTTAGGGGACGGGGACGGTTTAGAGTACAGGTGAGGTTATGACAATGCTTTAGGGGGAGCGTACGTGTGCGGGCGCGGGTAAGTATCAGCGTACGGGTTAGGATTAGGGGTCGGGTGAGGGTCAGGCTTCGGGGAAGGGTTAGGGTTAGTGTTCGGGCTAGGATTAGGGTTAGGGGACGGGGACGGTTTAGGGTCCAGGTGAGGGTACGACTATGCTTTAGGGGGAGCGTACGTGTGAGGACGTGGGTTAGTGTCAGCGTACGGGTTAGGATTAGGGCACGGGTGAGGGTCAGGCTTCGGGGAAGGGTTAGGGTTAGGGTTCGGTCTAGGGTTAGGGTGAGGGGACGGGGACGGTTTAGGGTCCAGGTGAGGGTACGACAACGCTTTAGGGGGAGCGTACGTGTGAGGGCGCGGGTTAGTGTCAGCGTACGGGTTCAGATTGGGGACGGGTGAGGGTCAGGCTTCGGGGAAGGGTTAGGGTTAGGGTTCGGGCTAGGGTTAGGGTTAGGGGACGGGGACGGTTTAGGGTCCAGGTGAGGGTACGACAACGGTTTAGGGGGAGCGTACGTGTGAGGTCCCGGGTTAGTGTCAGCGTACGGGTTAGGATTAGGGGACGGGTGAGGGTCAGGCTTCGGGGAAGGGTTAGGGTTAGGGTTCGGGCTAGGGTTAGGGTTAGGGGACGGGGACGGTTTAGGGTCCAGGTGAGGGCACGACAACGCTTTAGGGGGAGCGTACGTGTGAGGGCGCAAATTAGTGTCAGCGTATGGTTTAGGATTAGGGGACGGGTGAGGGTCGGGCTTCGGGGAAGTGTTAGGGTTAGGGTTTGGCCTAGGGTTAGGGTTAGGGGACGGGGACGGTTTAGGGTCCAGGTGAGCGAACGACAACGCTTTAGGGGGAGCGTACGTGGGAGGGCGCGGCTTAGTGTCACCGTACGGGTTAGGATTAGGGGACGGGTGAGGGTCAGGCTTCGGAGAAGTGTTAGGGTTAGGGTTCGGGCTAGGGTTAGGGTTAGGGGACGGGGACGGTTTAGGGTCCAGGTGAGGGCACGACAACGCTTTAGGGGGAGCGTACGTGTGAGGGCGCGGGTTAGTGTCAGCGAACGTGTTAGGATTAGGGGACGGATGAGGGTCAGGCTTCGGGGAAGGGTTAGTGTTAGGGTTCGGGCTACGGTTAGGGTTAGGGGACGGGGACGATTTAGGGTCCAGGTGAGGGCACGACAACGCTTTAGGGGGAGCGTACGTGTGAGGGCGCGGGTTAGTGTCAGCGTACGGATTAGGATTAGGGGACGGTTGAGGGTCAGGCTTCGGGGAAGGGTTAGTGTTAGGGTTCCGGCTAGGGTTAGGGTTAGGGGACGGTGACGGTTTAGGGTCCAGGTGAGGGTACGACAACGCTTTAGGGGGAGCATACGTGTGAGGGCGCGGGTTAGTGTCAGCGTACGGGTTAGCATTAGGGGACGGGTGAGGGTCAGGCTTCGGGGAAGGGTTAGGGATAGGGTTCGGGCTAGGGTTAGGGTTAGGGGACGGGGACAGTTTAGGGTCCAGGTGAGGGCACGACAACGCTTTAGGGGGAGCGTACGTGTGAGGGCGCGGGTTACTGTCAGCGTACGGGTTAGGATTAGGGGACGGGTGAGGGACAGGCTTCGGGGAAGGGTTAGGGTTAGGGTTCGGGCTAGGGTTAGGGTTAGGGGACGGGGACGGTTTAGGGTCCAGGTGAGGGCACGACAACGCTTTAGGGGGAGCGTACGTGTGAGGGCGCGGGTTAGTGTCAGCGTACGGTTTAGGATTAGGGGATGGGTGAGGGTCAGGCTTCGGGGAAGGGTTAGGGTTAGGGTTCGGGCTAGGGTTAGGGTTAGGGGACAGGGACGGGTTAGGGTCTAGGTGAGGGCACGACAACGCTTTAGGGTCAGCGTACGTGTGAGGGCGCGGGTTAGTGTCAGCGTACAGCTTAAGATTAGGGGACGGGTGAGGGTCAGGCTTCGGGGAAGGGTTAGGGTTAGGGTTCGGGCTAGGGTTAGGGTTAGGGGACGGGGACGGTTTAGGGTCCAGGTGAGGGTACGACAACGCTTTAGGGGGAGCGTACCTGTGAGGGCGCGGGTTAGTGTCAGCGTACGTTTTAGGATTAGGGGACGGGTGAGGGTCAGGCTTCGGGGAAGGCTTAGGGTTAGGGTTCGGGCTAGGGTTAGGGTTACAGGACGGGGACGGTTTAGGGTCCAGTTGAGGGCACGACAACGCTGCAGGGGGAGCGTACGTGTGAGGGCGCGGGTTAGTGTCAGCGTACGGGTTAGGATTAGGGGACGGGTGAGGGTCAGGCTTCGGGGAAGTGTTAGGGTTAGGGTTCGGGCTAGGGTTAGGGTTAGGGGACGGGGACGGTTTAGGGTCCAGGTGAGGGCACGGCAACGCTTTAGGGGGAGCATACGCTTGAGGGCGCGGGATAGTGTCAGCGTACGGGTTAGGATTAGGGGACGGGTGAGGGTCAGGCTTCGGGGAAGGATTAGGATTAGGGTTCGGGCTAGGGTTAGGGTTAGGGGACGGGGACGGTTTAGGGTCCAGGTGAGGGCACGACAACGCTTTAGGGGGAGCGTACGTGTGAGGGCGCGGGTTAGTGTCAGCGTACGGGTTAGGATTAGGGGACGGGTGAGGGTCACGCTTCGGGGAAGGGTTAGGGTTAGGGTTCGGGCTAGGGTTAGGGTTAGGGGACGGGGACGGTTTAGGGTCCAGGTGAGGGCAGGACAACGCTTTAGGTGGAGCGTACGTGTGAGGGCGCGGGTTCGTGTCAGCGTACGGGTTAGGATTAGGGGACGGGTGAGGGTCACGCTTCGGGGAAGGGTTAGGGTTAGGGTTCGGGCTAGGGTTAGGTTTAGGGGACGGGGACGGTTTAGTGTCCAGGTGAGGGCACGACAACGCTTTAGGGGGAGCGTACGTGTGAGGGCGCGGGTTAGTGTCAGCGTACGGTTTAGGATTAGGGGATGGGTGAGGGTCAGGCTTCGGGGAAGGGTTAGGGTTAGGGTTCGGGCTAGGGTTAGGGTTAGGGGACGGGGACGGGTTAGGGTCCACTTGAGGGCACGACAACTCTTTAGGGGCAGCATACGTGTGAGGGCGCGGGTTAGTGTCAGCGTACAGGTTAGGATTAGTGGACGGGTGAGGATCAGGCTTCGAAGAAGGGTTAGGGTTAGGGTTCGGGCTATTGTTAGGGTTAGGGGACGGGGACGGTTTAGGGTCCAGGTGAGGGCACGACAACGCTTTAGGGGGAGCGTACGTGTGAGGGCGCGGGTTAGTGTCAGCGCACGGGTTAGGATTAGGGGACGGGTGAGGGTCAGGCTTCGGGGAAAGGTTAGGGTTAGGGTTCGGGCTAGGGTTAGGTTTAGGGGACGGGGACGGTTTAGAGTACAGGTGAGGTTACGACAACGCTTTAGGGGGAGCGTACGTGTGAGGGCGCGGGTTAGTGTCAGTGCACGGGTTAGGATTAGGGGACGGGTGAGGGTCAGGCTTCGGGGAAGGGTTAGGGTTAGGGTTCGGGCTAGGGTTAGGGTTAGGGGACGGGGACGGTTTAGAGTACAGGTGAGGTTACGACAACGCTTTAGGGGGAGCGTACGTGTGAGGGCGCGGGTAAGTATCAGTGTACGGGTTAGGATTAGGGGACGGGTGAGGGTCAGGCTTCGGGGAAGTGTTAGGGTTAGGGTTTGGCCTAGGGTTAGGGTTAGGGGACGGGGACGGTTTAGGGTCCAGGTGACCGAACGACAACGCTTTAGGGGGAGCGTACGTGTGAGGGCGTGGCTTAGTGTCACCGTACGGGTTAGGATTAGGGGACGGGTGAGGGTCAGGCTTCGGAGAAGGGTTAGGGTTAGGGTTCGGGCTAGGGTTAGGGTTAGGGGACGGGGACGGTTTAGGGTCCAGGTGAGGGCACGACAACGCTTTAGGGGGAGCGTACGTGTGAGGGCGCGGGTTAGTGTCAGCGTACGGGTTAGGATTAGGGGACGGTTGAGGTTCAGGCTTCGGGGAAGGGTTAGTGTTAGGGTTCGGGCTAGGGTTAGGGTTAGGGGACGGGGACGGTTTAGGGTCCAGGTGAGGGCACGACAACGCTTTAGGGGGAGCGTACGTGTGAGGGCGCGGGTTAGTGTCAGCGTACGGGATAGGATTAGGGAACGGTTGAGGGTCAGGCTTCGGGGAAGGGTTAGTGTTAGGGTTCCGGCTAGGGTTAGGGTTAGGGGACGGTGACGGTTTAGGGTCCAGGTGAGGGTACGACAACGCTTTAGGGGGAGCATACGTGTGAGGGCGCGGGTTAGTGTCAGCGTACGGGTTAGCATTAGGGGACGGGTGAGGGTCAGGCTTCGGGGAAGGGTTAGGGATAGGGTTCGTGCTAGGGTTAGGGTTAGGGGATGGGGACGGTTTAGGGTCCAGGTGAGGGTACGACAACGCTTTAGGGGGAGCGTACGTGTGACGGTGCGGGTTAGTGTCAGCGTACGGGTTAGGATTAGGGGACGGGTGAGGGTCAGGCTTCGGGGAAGGGTTAGGGTTAGGGTTCGGGCTAGGGTTAGGGTTAGGGGACGGGGACGGTTTAGGGTCCAGTTGAGGGCACGATAACGCTGCAGGGGGAGCGTACGTGTGAGGGCGCGGGTTAGTGTCAGCGCACGGGTTAGGATTAGGGGACGGGTGAGGGTCAGGCTTCGGGGAAGGGTTAGGGTTAGGGTTCGGGCTAGGGTTAGGGTTAGGGGACGGGGACGGTTTAGGGTGCAGGTGAGGGCACGACAACGCTTTAGGGGGAGCGTACGTGTGAGGGCGCGGGTTAGTGTCAGCGTACGGGTTAGCATTAGGGGACGGGTGAGGGTCAGGCTTCGGGGAAGGGTTAGGTTTAGGGTTCGGGCTAGGGTTAGGGTTAGGGGATGGGGACGGTTTAGGGTCCAGGTGAGGGTACGACAACGCTTTAGGGGGAGCGTACGTGTGAGGGTGCGGGTTAGTGTCAGCGTACGGGTTAGGATTAGGGGACGGGTGAGGTTCACGCTTCGGGGAAGAGTTAGGGTTAGGGTTCGGGCTAGGGTTAGGGTTAGGGGACGGGGACGGTTTAGGGTGCAGGTGATGCACGACAACGCTTTAGGGGGAGCGTACGTGTGAGGGCGCGGGTTCATGTCAGCGTACTGGTTAGGATTAGGGGACGGGTGAGGGTCAGGCTTCGGGGAAGGTTTAGGGATAGTGTTCGGGCTAGGGTTAGGGTTAGGGGACGGGGACGGTTTAGGGTCCAGGTGAGGGCACGACAACGCTTTAGGGGGAGCGTACGTGTGAGGGCGCGGGTTAGTGTCAGCGTACGGGTTAGGATTAGGGGACGGGTGAGGGTCAGGCTTCGGGGAAGGGTTAGGGTTAGGGTTCCGGCTAGGGTTAGAGTTAGGGGACGGCGACGGTTTAGGGTCCAGGTGAGGGTACGACAACGCTTTAGGGGGAGCGTACGTGTGAGGGCACGGGTTAGTGTCACCGTACGGGTTAGCATTAGGGGATGGGTGAGGGTCAGGCTTCGGGGAAGGTTTAGGGTTAGGGTTCGGGCTAGGGTTAGGGTTAGGGGATGGGGACGGTTTAGGGTCCAGGTGAGTGTACGACAACGCTTTAGGGGGAGCGTACGTGTGAGGGTGCGGGTTAGTGTCAGCGTACGGGTTAGGATTAGGGGACGGGTGAGGGTCACGCTTCGGGGAAGGGTTAGGGTTAGGGTTCGGGCTAGGGTTAGGGTTAGGGGACGGGGACGGTTTAGGGTCCAGGTGAGGGCACGACAACGCTTTAGGGGGAGCGTACGTGTGAGGGCGCGGGTTAGTGTCAGCGTACGGGTTAGGATTAGGGGACGGGTGAGGGTCACGCTTCGGGGAAGGGTTAGGGTTAGGGTTCGGGCTAGGGTTAGGGTTAGGGGACGGGGACGGTTTAGGGTCCAGGTGAGGGCACGACAACACTTTAGGGGGAGCGTACGTGTGAGGGCGCGGGTTAGTGTCAGCGTACGGTTTAGGATTAGGGGATGGGTGAGGGTCAGGCTTCGGGGAAGGGTTGGGGATAGGGTTCGGGCTAGGGTTAGGGTTAGGGGACGGGGACGGGTTAGGGTCCACTTGAGGGCACGACAACTCTTTAGGTGCAGCGTACGTGTGAGGGCGCGGGTTAGTGTCAGCGTACAGGTTAGGAGTAGTGGACGGGTGAGGATCAGGCTTCGAGGAAGGTTTAGGGTTAGGGTTCGGGCTAGGGTTAGTGTTAGGGTACGGGGACGGTTTAGGGTCCAGGTGAGGGCACGACAACGCTTTAGGGGGAGCGTACGTGTGAGGGCGCGGGTAAGTGTCAGCGCACGGGTTAGGATTAGGGGACGGGTGAGGGTCAGGCTTCGGGGAAAGGTTAGGGTTAGGGTTTGGGCTAGGGTTAGGGTTAGGGGACGGGGACGATTTAGAGTACAGGTGAGGTTACGACAACGCTTTAGGGGGAGCGTACGTGTGAGGGCGCGGGTAAGTATCAGCGTACGGTTTAGGATTAGGGGACGGGTGAGGGTCAGGCTTCGGGGAAGGGTTAGGGTTAGTGTTCGGGCTAGGATTAGGGTTAGGGGACAGGGACGGTTTAGGGTCCAGGTGAGGGTACGACTACGCTTTAGGGGGAGCGTACGTGTGAGGACGCGGGTTAGTGTCAGCGTACGGGTTAGGATTAGGGCACGGGTTAGGGTCAGGCTTCGGGGAAGGGTTAGGATTAGGGTTCGGTCTAGGGTTAGGGTTAGGGGACGGGGACGGTTTAGGGTCCAGGTGAGGGTACGACAACGCTTTAGGGGGAGCGTACGTGTGAGGGCGCGGGTTAGTGTCAGCGTACGGGTTCGGATTGGGGACGGGTGAGGGTCAGGCTTCGGGGAAGGGTTAGGGTTAGGGTTCGGGCTAGGGTTAGGGTTAGGGGACGGGGACGGTTTAGGGTCCAGGTGAGGGTACGACAACGGTTTAGGGGGAGCGTACGTGTGAGGTCCCGGGTTAGTGTCAGCGTACGGGTTAGGATTAGGGGACGGGTGAGGGTCAGGCTTCGGGGAAGGGTTAGGGTTAGGGTTCGGGCTAGGGTTAGGGTTAGGGGACGGCGACGGTTTAGGGTCCAGGTGAGGGCACGACAACGCTTTAGGGGGAGCGTACGTGTGAGGGCGCAGATTAGTGTCAGCGTATGGTTTAGGATTAGGTGACGGGTGAGGGTCAGGCTTCGGGGAAGTGTTAGGGTTAGGGTTTGGCCTAGGGTTAGGGTTAGGGGACGGGGACGGTTTAGGGTCCAGGTGAGCGAACGACAACGCTTTAGGGGGAGCGTACGTGTGAGGGCGCGGCTTAGTGTCACCGTACGGGTTAGGATTAGGGGACGGGTGAGGGTCAGGCTTCGGAGAAGGTTTAGGGTTAGGGTTCGGGCTAGGGTTAGGGTTAGGGGACGGGGACGGTTTAGGGTCCAGGTGAGGGCACGACAACGCTTTAGGGGGAGCGTACGTGTGAGGGCGCGGGTTAGTGTCAGCGAACGTGTTAGGATTAGGGGACGGATGAGGGTCAGGCTTCGGGGAAGGGTTAGTGTTAGGGTTCGGGCTACGGTTAGGGTTAGGGGACGGGGACGATTTAGGGTCCAGGTGAGGGCACGACAACGCTTTAGGGGGAGCGTACGTGTGAGGGCGCGGGTTAGTGTCAGCGTACGGGTTAGGATTAGGGGACGGTTGAGGGTCAGGCTTCGGGGAAGGGTTAGTGTTAGGGTTCCGGCTAGGGTTAGGGTTAGGGGACGGTGACGGTTTAGGGTCCAGGTGAGGGTACGACAACGCTTTAGGGGGAGCATACGTGTGAGGGCGCGGGTTAGTGTCAGCGTACGGGTTAGCATTAGGGGACGGGTGAGGGTCAGGCTTCGGGGAAGGGTTAGTGATAGGGTTCGGGCTAGGGTTAGGGTTAGGGGACGGGGACAGTTTAGGGTCCAGGTGAGGGCACGACAACGCTTTAGGGGGAGCGTACGTGTGAGGGCGCGGGTTACTGTCAGCGTACGGGTTAGGATTAGGGGACGGGTGAGGGACAGGCTTCGGGGAAGGGTTAGGGTTAGGGTTCGGGCTAGGGTTAGGGTTAGGGGACGGGGACGGTTTAGGGTCCAGGTGAGGGCACGACAACGCTTTAGGGGGAGCGTACGTGTGAGGGCGCGGGTTAGTGTCAGCGTACGGTTTAGGATTAGGGGATGGGTGAGGGTCAGGCTTCGGGGAAGGGTTAGGGTTAGGGTTCGGGCTAGGGTTAGGGTTAGGGGACAGGGACGGGTTAGGGTCTAGGTGAGGGCACGACAACGCTTTAGGGTCAGCGTACGTGTGAGGGCGCGGGTTAGTGTCAGCGTACAGCTTAAGATTAGGGGACGGGTGAGGGTCAGGCTTCGGGGAAGGGTTAGGGTTAGGGTTCGGGCTAGGGTTAGGGTTAGGGGACGGGGACGGTTTAGGGTCCAGGTGAGGGTACGACAACGCTTTAGGGGGAGCGTACGTGTGAGGGCGCGGGTTAGTGTCAGCGTACGTTTTAGGATTAGGGGACGGGTGAGGGTCAGGCTTCGGGGAAGGCTTAGGGTTAGGGTTCGGGCTAGGGTTAGGGTTACAGGACGGGGACGGTTTAGGGTCCAGTTGAGGGCACGACAACGCTGCAGGGGGAGCGTACGTGTGAGGGCGCGGGTTAGTGTCAGCGTACGGGTTAGGATTAGGGGACGGGTGAGGGTCAGGCTTCGGGGAAGTGTTAGGGTTAGGGTTCGGGCTAGGGTTAGGGTTAGGGGACGGGGACGGTTTAGGGTCCAGGTGAGGGCACGGCAACGCTTTAGGGGGAGCATACGCTTGAGGGCGCGGGATAGTGTCAGCGTACGGGTTAGGATTAGGGGACGGGTGAGGGTCAGGCTTCGGGGAAGGATTAGGATTAGGGTTCGGGCTAGGGTTAGGGTTAGGGGACGGGGACGGTTTAGGGTCCAGGTGAGGGCACGACAACGCTTTAGGGGGAGCGTACGTGTGAGGGCGCGGGTTAGTGTCAGCGTACGGGTTAGGATTAGGGGACGGGTGAGGGTCACGCTTCGGGGAAGGGTTAGGGTTAGGGTTCGGGCTAGGGTTAGGGTTAGGGGACGGGGACGGTTTAGGGTCCAGGTGAGGGCAGGACAACGCTTTAGGGGGAGCGTACGTGTGAGGGCGCGGGTTCGTGTCAGCGTACGGGTTAGGATTAGGGGACGGGTGAGGGTCACGCTTCGGGGAAGGGTTAGGGTTAGGGTTCGGGCTAGGGTTAGGTTTAGGGGACGGGGACGGTTTAGTGTCCAGGTGAGGGCACGACAACGCTTTAGGGGGAGCGTACGTGTGAGGGCGCGGGTTAGTGTCAGCGTACGGTTTAGGATTAGGGGATGGGTGAGGGTCAGGCTTCGGGGAAGGGTTAGGGTTAGGGTTCGGGCTAGGGTTAGGGTTAGGGGACGGGGACGGGTTAGGGTCCACTTGAGGGCACGACAACTCTTTAGGGGCAGCATACGTGTGAGGGCGCGGGTTAGTGTCAGCGTACAGGTTAGGATTAGTGGACGGGTGAGGATCAGGCTTCGAGGAAGGGTTAGGGTTAGGGTTCGGGCTAGGGTTAGGGTTAGGGGACGGGGACGGTTTAGGGTCCAGGTGAGGGCACGACAACGCTTTAGGGGGAGCGTACGTGTGAGGGCGCGGGTTAGTGTCAGCGCACGGGTTAGGATTAGGGGACGGGTGAGGGTCAGGCTTCGGGGAAAGGTTAGGGTTAGGGTTCGGGCTAGGGTTAGGTTTAGGGGACGGGGACGGTTTAGAGTACAGGTGAGGTTACGACAACGCTTTAGGGGGAGCGTACGTGTGAGGGCGCGGGTTAGTGTCAGTGCACGGGTTAGGATTAGGGGACGGGTGAGGGTCAGGCTTCGGGGAAGGGTTAGGGTTAGGGTTCGGGCTAGGGTTAGGGTTAGGGGACGGGGACGGTTTAGAGTACAGGTGAGGTTACGACAACGCTTTAGGGGGAGCGTACGTGTGAGGGCGCGGGTAAGTATCAGTGTACGGGTTAGGATTAGGGGACGGGTGAGGGTCAGGCTTCGGGGAAGTGTTAGGGTTAGGGTTTGGCCTAGGGTTAGGGTTAGGGGACGGGGACGGTTTAGGGTCCAGGTGACCGAACGACAACGCTTTAGGGGGAGCGTACGTGTGAGGGCGTGGCTTAGTGTCACCGTACGGGTTAGGATTAGGGGACGGGTGAGGGTCAGGCTTCGGAGAAGGGTTAGGGTTAGGGTTCGGGCTAGGGTTAGGGTTAGGGGACGGGGACGGTTTAGGGTCCAGGTGAGGGCACGACAACGCTTTAGGGGGAGCGTACGTGTGAGGGCGCGGGTTAGTGTCAGCGTACGGGTTAGGATTAGGGGACGGTTGAGGTTCAGGCTTCGGGGAAGGGTTAGTGTTAGGGTTCGGGCTAGGGTTAGGGTTAGGGGACGGGGACGGTTTAGGGTCCAGGTGAGGGCACAACAACGCTTTAGGGGGAGCGTACGTGTGAGGGCGCGGGTTAGTGTCAGCGTACGGGATAGGATTAGGGAACGGTTGAGGGTCAGGCTTCGGGGAAGGGTTAGTGTTAGGGTTCCGGCTAGGGTTAGGGTTAGGGGACGGTGACGGTTTAGGGTCCAGGTGAGGGTACGACAACGCTTTAGGGGGAGCATACGTGTGAGGGCGCGGGTTAGTGTCAGCGTACGGGTTAGCATTAGGGGACGGGTGAGGGTCAGGCTTCGGGGAAGGGTTAGGGATAGGGTTCGTGCTAGGGTTAGGGTTAGGGGATGGGGACGGTTTAGGGTCCAGGTGAGGGTACGACAACGCTTTAGGGGGAGCGTACGTGTGACGGTGCGGGTTAGTGTCAGCGTACGGGTTAGGATTAGGGGACGGGTGAGGGTCAGGCTTCGGGGAAGGGTTAGGGTTAGGGTTCGGGCTAGGGTTAGGGTTAGGGGACGGGGACGGTTTAGGGTCCAGTTGAGGGCACGATAACGCTGCAGGGGGAGCGTACGTGTGAGGGCGCGGGTTAGTGTCAGCGCACGGGTTAGGATTAGGGGACGGGTGAGGGTCAGGCTTCGGGGAAGGGTTAGGGTTAGGGTTCGGGCTAGGGTTAGGGTTAGGGGATGGGGACGGTTTAGGGTCCAGGTGAGGGTACGACAACGCTTTAAGGGGAGCGTACGTGTGAGGTTGCGGGTTAGTGTCAGCGTACGGGTTAGGATTAGGGGACGGGTGAGGGTCACGCTTCGGGGAAGGGTTAGGGTTAGAGTTCGGGCTAGGGTTAGGGTTAGGGGACGGGGACGGTTTAGGGTGCAGGTGAGGGCACGACAACGCTTTAGGGGGAGCGTACGTGTGAGGGCGCGGGTTAGTGTCAGCGTACGGGTTAGCATTAGGGGACGGGTGAGGGTCAGGCTTCGGGGAAGGGTTAGGTTTAGGGTTCGGGCTAGGGTTAGGGTTAGGGGATGGGGACGGTTTAGGGTCCAGGTGAGGGTACGACAACGCTTTAGGGGGAGCGTACGTGTGAGGGTGCGGGTTAGTGTCAGCGTACGGGTTAGGATTAGGGGACGGGTGAGGTTCACGCTTCGGGGAAGAGTTAGGGTTAGGGTTCGGGCTAGGGTTAGGGTTAGGGGACGGGGACGGTTTAGGGTGCAGGTGATGCACGACAACGCTTTAGGGGGAGCGTACGTGTGAGGGCGCGGGTTCATGTCAGCGTACTGGTTAGGATTAGGGGACGGGTGAGGGTCAGGCTTCGGGGAAGGGTTAGGGATAGTGTTCGGGCTAGGGTTAGGGTTAGGGGACGGGGACGGTTTAGGGTCCAGGTGAGGGCACGACAACGCTTTAGGGGGAGCGTACGTGTGAGGGCGCGGGTTAGTGTCAGCGTACGGGTTAGGATTAGGGGACGGGTGAGGGTCAGGCTTCGGGGAAGGGTTAGGGTTAGGGTTCCGGCTAGGGTTAGAGTTAGGGGACGGCGACGGTTTAGGGTCCAGGTGAGGGTACGACAACGCTTTAGGGGGAGCGTACGTGTGAGGGCACGGGTTAGTGTCACCGTACGGGTTAGCATTAGGGGATGGGTGAGGGTCAGGCTTCGGGGAAGGTTTAGGGTTAGGGTTCGGGCTAGGGTTAGGGTTAGGGGATGGGGACGGTTTAGGGTCCAGGTGAGTGTACGACAACGCTTTAGGGGGAGCGTACGTGTGAGGGTGCGGGTTAGTGTCAGCGTACGGGTTAGGATTAGGGGACGGGTGAGGGTCACGCTTCGGGGAAGGGTTAGGGTTAGGGTTCGGGCTAGGGTTAGGGTTAGGGGACGGGGACGGTTTAGGGTCCAGGTGAGGGCACGACAACGCTTTAGGGGGAGCGTACGTGTGAGGGCGCGGGTTAGTGTCAGCGTACGGGTTAGGATTAGGGGACGGGTGAGGGTCACGCTTCGGGGAAGGGTTAGGGTTAGGGTTCGGGCTAGGGTTAGGGTTAGGGGACGGGGACGGTTTAGGGTCCAGGTGAGGGCACGACAACACTTTAGGGGGAGCGTACGTGTGAGGGCGCGGGTTAGTGTCAGCGTACGGTTTAGGATTAGGGGATGGGTGAGGGTCAGGCTTCGGGGAAGGGTTGGGGATAGGGTTCGGGCTAGGGTTAGGGTTAGGGGACGGGGACGGGTTAGGGTCCACTTGAGGGCACGACAACTCTTTAGGTGCAGCGTACGTGTGAGGGCGCGGGTTAGTGTCAGCGTACAGGTTAGGAGTAGTGGACGGGTGAGGATCAGGCTTCGAGGAAGGTTTAGGGTTAGGGTTCGGGCTAGGGTTAGTGTTAGGGTACGGGGACGGTTTAGGGTCCAGGTGAGGGCACGACAACGCTTTAGGGGGAGCGTACGTGTGAGGGCGCGGGTAAGTGTCAGCGCACGGGTTAGGATTAGGGGACGGGTGAGGGTCAGGCTTCGGGGAAAGGTTAGGGTTAGGGTTTGGGCTAGGGTTAGGGTTAGGGGACGGGGACGATTTAGAGTACAGGTGAGGTTACGACAACGCTTTAGGGGGAGCGTACGTGTGAGGGCACGGGTAAGTATCAGCGTACGGTTTAGGATTAGGGGACGGGTGAGGGTCAGGCTTCGGGGAAGGGTTAGGGTTAGTGTTCGGGCTAGGATTAGGGTTAGGGGACAGGGACGGTTTAGGGTCCAGGTGAGGGTACGACTACGCTTTAGGGGGAGCGTACGTGTGAGGACGCGGGTTAGTGTCAGCGTACGGGTTAGGATTAGGGCACGGGTTAGGGTCAGGCTTCGGGGAAGGGTTAGGATTAGGGTTCGGTCTAGGGTTAGGGTTAGGGGACGGGGACGGTTTAGGGTCCAGGTGAGGGTACGACAACGCTTTAGGGGGAGCGTACGTGTGAGGGCGCGGGTTAGTGTCAGCGTACGGGTTCGGATTGGGGACGGGTGAGGGTCAGGCTTCGGGGAAGGGTTAGGGTTAGGGTTCGGGCTAGGGTTAGGGTTAGGGGACGGGGACGGTTTAGGGTCCAGGTGAGGGTACGACAACGGTTTAGGGGGAGCGTACGTGTGAGGTCCCGGGTTAGTGTCAGCGTACGGGTTAGGATTAGGGGACGGGTGAGGGTCAGGCTTCGGGGAAGGGTTAGGGTTAGGGTTCGGGCTAGGGTTAGGGTTAGGGGACGGGGACGGTTTAGGGTCCAGGTGAGGGCACGACAACGCTTTAGGGGGAGCGTACGTGTGAGGGCGCGGGTTAGTGTCAGCGTACGGTTTAGGATTAGGGGATGGGTGAGGGTCAGGCTTCGGGGAAGGGTTAGGGTTAGGGTTCGGGCTAGGGTTAGGGTTAGGGGACGGGGACGGGTTAGGGTCCAGGTGAGGGCACGACAACGCTTTAGGGGCACCGTACGTGTGAGGGCGCGGGTTAGTGTCAGCGTACAGGTTAGGATTAGGGGACGGGTGAGGGTCAGGCTTCGGGGAAGTGTTAGGGTTAGGGTTTGGCCTAGGGTTAGGGTTAGGGGACGGGGACGGTTTAGGGTCCAGGTGAGCGAACGACAACGCTTTAGGGGGAGCGTACGTGTGAGGGCGCGGCTTAGTGTCACCGTACGGGTTAGGATTAGGGGACGGGTGAGGGTCAGGCTTCGGAGAAGGTTTAGGGTTAGGGTTCGGGCTAGGGTTAGGGTTAGGGGACGGGGACGGTTTAGGGTCCAGGTGAGGGCACGACAACGCTTTAGGGGGAGCGTACGTGTGAGGGCGCGGGTTAGTGTCAGCGAACTTGTTAGGATTAGGGGACGGTTGAGGGTCAGGCTTCGGGGAAGGGTTAGTGTTAGGGTTCGGGCTACGGTTAGGGTTAGGGGACGGGGACGGTTTAGGGTCCAGGTGAGGGCACGACAACGCTTTAGGGGGAGCGTACGTGTGAGGGCGCGGGTTAGTGCCAGCGTACGGGTTAGGATTAGGGGACGGTTGAGGGTCAGGCTTCGGGGAAGGGTTAGTGTTAGGGTTCCGGCTAGGGTTAGGGTTAGGGGACGGTGACGGTTTAGGGTCCAGGTGAGGGTACGACAACGCTTTAGGGGGAGCATACGTGTGAGAGCGCGGGTTAGTGTCAGCGTACGGGTTAGCATTAGGGGAAGGGTGAGGGTCAGGCTTCGGGGAAGGGTTAGGGATAGGGTTCGGGCTAGGGTTAGGGTTAGGGGATGGGGACGGTTTAGGGTCCAGGTGAGGGTACGACAACGCTTTAGGGGGAGCGTACGTGTGAGGGTGCGGGTTAGTGTCAGCGTACGGGTTAGGATTAGGGGACGGGTGAGGGTCAGGCTTCGGGGAAGGGTTAGGGTTAGGGTTCGGGCTAGGGTTAGGGTTAGGGGATGGGGACGGTTTAGGGTCCAGGTGAGGGTACGACAACGCTTTAGGGGGAGCGTACGTGTGAGGGTGCGGATTAGTGTCAGCGTACGGGTTAGGATTAGGGGACGGGTGAGGGTCACGCTTCGGGGAAGTGTTAGGGTTAGTGTTCGGGCTAGGGTTAGGGTTAGGGGACGGGGACGGTTTAGGGTCCAGGTGAGGGCACGACAACGCTTTAGGGGGAGCGTACGTGTGAGGGCGCGGGTTCGTGTCAGCGTACTGGTTAGGATTACGGGACGGGTGAGGGTCAGGCTTCGGGGAAGGGTTAGGGATAGGGTTCGGGCTAGGGTTAGGGTTAGGGGACGGGGACGGTTTAGGGTCCAGGTGAGGGCACGACAACGCTTTAGGGGGAGCGTATGTGTGAGGGCGCGGGTTAGTGTCAGCGTACGGGTTAGGATTAGGGGACGGGTGAGGGTCAGGCTTCGGGGAAGGGTTAGGGTTAGGGTTCGGGCTAGGGTTAGGGTTAGGGGACGGGGATGGTTTAGGGTCCAGGTGAGGGCACGACAACGCTTTAGGGGGAGCGTACGTGTGAGGGCGCGGGTTAGTGTCAGCGTACGGTTTAGGATTAGGGGATGGGTGAGGGTCAGGCTTCGGGGAAGGGTTAGGGTTAGGGTTCGGGCTAGGGTTAGGGTTAGGGGACAGGGACGGGTTAGGGTCCAGGTGAGGGCACGACAACGCTTTAGGGTCAGCGTACGTGTCAGGGCGCGGGTTAGTGTCAGCGTACAGCTTAAGATTAGGGGACGGGTGAGGGTCAGGCTTCGGGGAAGGGTTAGGGTTAGGGTTCGGGCTAGGGTTAGGGTTAGGGGACGGGGACGCTTTAGAGTACAGGTGAGGTTACGACAACGCTTTAGGGGGAGCGTACGTGTGAGGGCGCGGGTAAGTATCAGCGTACGGGTTAGGATTAGGGGACGGGTGAGGGTCAGGCTTCGGGGAAGTGTTAGGGTTAGTGTTCGGGCTAGGATTAGGGTTAGGGGACGGGGACGGTTTAGGGTCCAGGTGAGGGTACGACTACGCTTTAGGGGGAGCGTACGTGTGAGGACGCGGGTTAGTGTCAGCGTACGGGTTAGGATTAGGGCACGGGTGAGGGTCAGGCTTCGGGGAAGGGTTAGGGTTAGGGTTCGGTCTAGGGTTAGGGTTAGGGGACGGGGACGGTTTAGGGTCCAGGTGAGGGTACGACAACGCTTTAGGGGGAGCGTACGTGTGAGGGCGCGGGTTAGTGTCAGCGTACGGGTTCGGATTGGGGACGGGTGAGGGTCAGGCTTCGGGGAAGGGTTAGGGTTAGGGTTCGGGCTAGGGTTAGGGTTAGGGGACGGGGACGGTTTAGGGTCCAGGTGAGGGTACGACAACGGTTTAGGTGGAGCGTACGTGTGAGGTCCCGGGTTAGTGTCAGCGTACGGGTTAGGATTAGGGGACGGGTGAGGGTCAGGCTTCGGGGAAGGCTTAGGGTTAGGGTTCGGGCTAGGGTTAGGGTTAGGGGACGGGGACGGTTTAGGGTCCAGGTGAGGACACGACAACGCTTTAGGGGGAGCGTACGTGTGAGGGCGCAAATTAGTGTCAGCGTATGGTTTAGGATTAGGGGACGGTTGAGGGTCGGGCTTCGGGGAAGGGTTAGTGTTAGGGTTCGGGCTACGGTTAGGGTTAGGGGACGGGGACGGTTTAGGGTCCAGGTGAGGGCACGACAACGCTTTAGGGGGAGCGTACGTGTGAGGGCGCGGGTTAGTGTCAGCGTACGGGTTAGGATTAGGGGACGGTTGAGGGTCAGGCTTCGGGGAAGGGTTAGTGTTAGGGTTCCGGCTAGGGTTAGGGTTAGGGGACGGTGACGGTTTAGGGTCCAGGTGAGGGTACGACAACGCTTTAGGGGGAGCATACGTGTGAGGGCGTGGGTTAGTGTCAGCGTACGGGTTAGCATTAGGGGACGGGTGAGGGTCAGGCTTCGGGGAAGGGTTAGGGATAGGGTTCGGGCTAGGGTTAGGGTTAGGGGATGGGGACGGTTTAGGGTCCAGGTGAGGGTACGACAACGCTTTAGGGGGAGCGTACGTGTGAGGGTGCGGGTTAGTGTCAGCGTACGGGTTCGGATTAGGGGACGGGTGAGGGTCAGGCTTCGGGGAAGGGTTAGGGTTAGGGTTCGGGCTAGGGTTAGGGTTAGGGGATGGGGACGGTTTAGGGTCCAGGTGAGGGTACGACAACGCTTTAGGGGGAGCGTACGTGTGAGGGTGCGGATTAGTGTCAGCGTACGGGTTAGGATTATGGGACGTGTGAGGGTCACGCTTCGGGGAAGGGTTAGGGTTAGGGTTCGGGCTAGGGTTAGGGTTAGGGGACGGGGACGGTTTAGGGTCCAGGTGAGGGCACGACAACGCTTTAGGGGGAGCGTACGTGTGAGGGCGCGGGTTCGTGTCAGCGTACTGGTTAGGATTAGGGGACGGGTGAGGGTCAGGCTTCGGGAAAGTGTTAGGGATAGGGTTCGGGCTAGGGTTAGGGTTAGGGGACGGGGACGGTTTAGGGTCCAGGTGAGGGCACGACAACGCTTTAGGGGGAGCGTACGTGTGAGGGCGCGGGTTACTGTCAGCGTACGGGTTAGAATTAGGGGACGGGTGAGGGTCAGGCTTCGGGGAAGGGTTAGGATTCGGGTTCGGTCTAGGGTTAGGGTTAGGGGACGGGGACGGTTTAGGGTCCAGGTGAGCGAACGACAACGCTTTAGGGGGAGCGTACGTGTGAGGGCGCGGCTTAGTGTCACCGTACGGGTTAGGATTAGGGGACGGGTGAGGGTCAGGCTTCAGAGAAGGTTTAGGGTTAGGGTTCGGGCTAGGGTTAGGGTTAGGGGACGGGGACGGTTTAGGGTCCAGGTGAGGGCACGACAACGCTTTAGGGGGAGCGTACGTGTGAGGGCGCGGGTTAGTGTCAGCGAACTTGTTAGGATTAGGGGACGGTTGAGGGTCAGGCTTCGGGGAAGGGTTAGTGTTAGGGTTCGGGCTACGGTTAGGGTTAGGGGACGGGGACGGTTTAGGGTCCAGGTGAGGGCACGACAACGCTTTAGGGGGAGCGTACGTGTGAGGGCGCGGGTTAGTGCCAGCGTACGGGTTAGGATTAGGGGACGGTTGAGGGTCAGGCTTCGGGGAAGGGTTAGTGTTAGGGTTCCGGCTAGGGTTAGGGTTAGGGGACGGTGACGGTTTAGGGTCCAGGTGAGGGTACGACAACGCTTTAGGGGGAGCATACGTGTGAGGGCGCGGGTTAGTGTCAGCGTACGGGTTAGCATTAGGGGAAGGGTGAGGGTCAGGCTTCGGGGAAGGGTTAGGGATAGGGTTCGGGCTAGGGTTAGGGTTAGGGGATGGGGACGGTTTAGGGTCCAGGTGAGGGTACGACAACGCTTTAGGGGGAGCGAACGTGTGAGGGTGCGGGTTAGTGTCAGCGTACGGGTTAGGATTAGGGGACGGGTGAGGGTCAGGCTTCGGGGAAGGGTTAGGGTTAGGGTTCGGGCTAGGGTTAGGGTTAGGGGATGGGGACGGTTTAGGGTCCAGGTGAGGGTACGACAACGCTTTAGGGGGAGCGTACGTGTGAGGGTGCGGATTAGTGTCAGCGTACGGGTTAGGATTAGGGGACGGGTGAGGGTCACGCTTCGGGGAAGGGTTAGGGTTAGGGTTCGGGCTAGGGTTAGGGTTAGGGGACGGGGACGGTTTAGGGTCCAGGTGAGGGCACGACAACGCTTTAGGGGGAGCGTACGTGTGAGGGCACGGGTTCGTGTCAGCGTACTGGTTAGGATTACGGGACGGGTGAGGGTCAGGCTTCGGGGAAGGGTTAGGGATAGGGTTCGGGCTAGGGTTAGGGTTAGGGGACGGGGACGGTTTAGGGTCCAGGTGAGGGCACGACAACGCTTTAGGGGGAGCGTACGTGTGAGGGCGCGGGTTAGTGTCAGCGTACGGGTTAGGATTAGGGGACGGGTGAGGGTCAGGCTTCGGGGAAGGGTTAGGGTTAGGGTTCGGGCTAGGGTTAGGGTTAGGGGACGGGGATGGTTTAGGGTCCAGGTGAGGGCACGACAACGCTTTAGGGGGAGCGTACGTGTGAGGGCGCGGGTTAGTGTCAGCGTACGGTTTAGGATTAGGGGATGGGTGAGGGTCAGGCTTCGGGGAAGGGTTAGGGTTAGGGTTCGGGCTAGGGTTAGGGTTAGGGGACAGGGACGGCTTAGGGTCCAGGTGAGGGCACGACAACGCTTTAGGGTCAGCGTACGTGTCAGGGCGCGGGTTAGTGTCAGCGTACAGCTTAAGATTAGGGGACGGGTGAGGGTCAGGCTTCGGGGAAGGGTTAGGGTTAGGGTTCGGGCTAGGGTTAGGGTTAGGGGACGGGGACGGTTTAGAGTACAGGTGAGGTTACGACAACGCTTTAGGGGGAGCGTACGTGTGAGGGCGCGGGTAAGTATCAGCGTACGGGTTAGGATTAGGGGACGGGTGAGGGTCAGGCTTCGGGGAAGGGTTAGGGTTAGTGTTCGGGCTAGGATTAGGGTTAGGGGACGGGGACGGTTTAGGGTCCAGGTGAGGGTACGACTACGCTTTAGGGGGAGCGTACGTGTGAGGACGCGGGTTAGTGTCAGCGTACGGGTTAGGATTAGGGCACGTGTGAGGGTCAGGCTTCGGGGAAGGGTTAGGGTTAGGGTTCGGTCTAGGGTTAGGGTTAGGGGACGGGGACGGTTTAGGGTCCAGGTGAGGGTACGACAACGCTTTAGGGGGAGCGTACGTGTGAGGGCGCGGGTTAGTGTCAGCGTACGGGTTCGGATTGGGGACGGGTGAGGGTCAGGCTTCGGGGAAGGGTTAGGGTTAGGGTTCGGGCTAGGGTTAGGGTTAGGGGACGGGGACGGTTTAGGGTCCAGGTGAGGGTACGACAACGGTTTAGGGGGAGCGTACGTGTGAGGTCCCGGGTTAGTGTCAGCGTACGGGTTAGGATTAGGGGACGTGTGAGGGTCAGGCTTCGGGGAAGGGTTAGGGTTAGGGTTCGGGCTAGGGTTAGGGTTAGGGGACGGGGACGGTTTAGGGTCCAGGTGAGGGCACGACAACGCTTTAGGGGGAGCGTACGTGTGAGGGCGCAAATTAGTGTCAGCGTATGGTTTAGGATTAGGGGACGGGTGAGGGTCGGGCTTCGGGGAAGTGTTAGGGTTAGGGTTTGGCCTAGGGTTAGGGTTAGGGGACGGGGACGGTTTAGGGTCCAGGTGAGCGAACGACAACGCTTTAGGGGGAGCGTACGTGTGACGGCGCGGCTTAGTGTCACCGTACGGGTTAGGATTAGGGGACGGGTGAGGGTCAGGCTTCGGAGAAGTGTTAGGGTTAGGGTTCGGGCTAGGGTTAGGGTTAGGGGACGGGGACGGTTTAGGGTCCAGGTGAGGGCACGACAACGCTTTAGGGGGAGCGTACGTGTGAGGGTGCGGGTTAGTGTCAGCGAACGTGTTAGGATTAGGGGACGGTTGAGGGTCAGGCTTCGGGGAAGGGTTAGTGTTAGGGTTCGGGCTACGGTTAGGGTTAGGGGACGGGGACGGTTAAGGGTCCAGGTGAGGGCACGACAACGCTTTAGGGGGAGCGTACGTGTGAGGGCGCGGGTTAGTGTCAGCGTACGGGTTAGGATTAGGGGACGGTTGAGGGTCAGGCTTCGGGGAAGGGTTAGTGTTAGGGTTCCGGCTAGGGTTAGGGTTAGGGGACGGTGACGGTTTAGGGTCCAGGTGAGGGTACGACAACGCTTTAGGGGGAGCGTACGTGTGAGGGCGCGGGTTAGTGTCAGCGTACGGGTTAGCATTAGGGGACGGGTGAGGGTCAGGCTTCGGGGAAGGGTTAGGGATAGGGTTCGGGCTAGGGTTAGGGTTAGGGGATGGGGACGGTTTAGGGTCCAGGTGAGGGTACGACAACGCTTTAGGGGGAGCGTACGTGTGAGGGTGCGGGTTAGTGTCAGCGTACGGGTTCGGATTAGGGGACGGGTGAGGGTCAGGCTTCGGGGAAGGGTTAGGGTTAGGGTTCGGGCTAGGGTTAGGGTTAGGGGATGGGGACGGTTTAGGGTCCAGGTGAGGGTACGACAACGCTTTAGGGGGAGCGTACGTGTGAGGGTGCGGATTAGTGTCAGCGTACGGGTTAGGATTATGGGACGGGTGAGGGTCACGCTTCGGGGAAGGGTTAGGGTTAGGGTTCGGGCTAGGGTTAGGGTTAGGGGACGGGGACGGTTTAGGGTCCAGGTGAGGGCACGACAACGCTTTAGGGGGAGCGTACGTGTGAGGGCGCGGGTTCGTGTCAGCGTACTGGTTAGGATTAGGGGACGGGTGAGGGTCAGGCTTCGGGGAAGGGTTAGGGATAGGGTTCGGGCTAGGGTTAGGGTTAGGGGACGGGTACGGTTTAGGGTCCAGGTGAGGGCACGACAACGCTTTAGGGGGAGCGTACGTGTGAGGGCGCGGGTTACTGTCAGCGTACGGGTTAGGATTAGGGGACGGGTGAGGGACAGGCTTCGGGGAAGGGTTAGGGTTAGGGTTCGGGCTAGGGTTAGGGTTAGGGGACGGGGACGGTTTAGGGTCCAGGTGAGGGCACGACAACGCTTTAGGGGGAGCGTACGTGTGAGGGCGCGGGTTAGTGTCAGCGTACGGTTTAGGATTAGGGGATGGGTGAGGGTCAGGCTTCGGGGAAGGGTTAGGGTTAGGGTTCGGGCTAGGGTTAGGGTTAGGGGACAGGGACGGGTTAGGGTCCAGGTGAGGGCACGACAACGCTTTAGGGTCAGCGTACGTGTGAGGGCGCGGGTTAGTGTCAGCGTACAGCTTAAGATTAGGGGACGGGTGAGGGTCAGGCTTCGGGGAAGGGTTAGGGTTACGGTTCGGGCTAGGGTTAGGGTTAGGGGACGGGGACGGTTTAGGGTCCAGGTGAGGGTACGACAACGCTTTAGGGGGAGCGTACGTGTGAGGGCGCGGGTTAGTGTCAGCGTACGTTTTAGGATTAGGGTCGGGTGAGGGTCAGGCTTCGGGGAAGTCTTAGGGTTAGGGTTCGGGCTAGGGTTAGGGTTACAGGACGGGGACGGTTTAGGGTCCAATTGAGGGCACGACAACGCTGCAGGGGGAGCGTACGTGTGAGGGCGCGGGTTAGTGTCAGCGTACGGGTTAGGATTAGGGGACGTGTGAGGGTCAGGCTTCGGGGAAGTGTTAGGGTTAGGGTTCGGGCTAGGGTTAGGGTTAGGGGACGGGGACGGTTTAGGGTCCAGGTGAGGGCACGGCAACGCTTTAGGGGGAGCGTACGCTTGAGGGCGCGGGATAGTGTCAGCGTACGGGTTAGGATTAGGGGACGGGTGAGGGTCAGGCTTCGGGGAAGGATTAGGATTAGGGTTCGGGCTAGGGTTAGGGTTAGGGGACGGGGACGGTTTAGGGTCCAGGTGAGGGCACGACAACGCTTTAGGGGGAGCGTACGTGTGAGGGCGCGGGTTAGTGTCAGCGTACGGGTTAGGATTAGGGGACGGGTGAGGGTCAGGCTTCGGGGAAGTGTTAGGGTTAGGGTTCGGGCTAGGATTAGGGTTAGGGGACGGGGACAGTTTAGGGTCCAGGTGAGGGTACAACAACGCTTTAGGGGGAGCGTACGTGTGAGGGCGCGGGTTAGTGTCAGCGTACGGGTTAGGATTAGGGGACGGGTGAGGGTCAGGCTTCGGGGAAGTGTTAGGGTTAGGGTTCGGGAGAGGGTTAGGGTTAGGGGACGGGGACGGTTTAGGGTCCAGGTGAGGGCAGGACAACGCTTTAGTGGGAGCGTACGTGTGAGGGCGCGGGTTAGTGTCAGCGTACGGGTTAGGATTAGGGGACGGGTGAGGGTCAGGCTTCGGGGAAGGGTTAGGGTTAGGGTTCGGGCTAGGGTTAGGGTTAGAGGACGGGGACGGTTTAGGGTCCAGTTGAGGGCACGATAACGCTGCAGGGGGAGCGTACGTGTGAGGGCGCGGGTTAGTGTCAGCGCACGGGTTAGGATTAGGGGACGGGTGAGGGTCAGGCTTCGGGGAAGGGTTAGGGTTAGGGTTCGGGCTAGGGTTAGGGTTAGGGGATGGGGACGGTTTAGGGTCCAGGTGAGGGTACGACAACGCTTTAGGGGGAGCGTACGTGTGAGGGTGCAGGTTAGTGTCAGCGTACGGGTTAGGATTAGGGGACGGGTGAGGGTCACGCTTCGGGGAAGTGTTAGGGTTAGGGTTCGGGCTAGGGTTAGGGTTAAGGGACGGGGACGGTTTAGGGTGCAGGTGAGGGCACGACAACGCTTTAGGGGGAGCGTACATGTGAGGGCGCGGGTTAGTGTCAGCGTACGGGTTAGGATTAGGGGACGGGTGAGGTTCACGCTTCGGGGAAGAGTTACGGTTAGGGTTCGGGCTAGGCTTAGGGTTAGGGGACGGGGACGGTTTAGGGTGCAGGTGAGGGCACGACAACGCTTTAGGGGGAGCGTACGTGTGAGGGCGCGGGTTCATGTCAGCGTACTGGTTAGGATTAGGGGAAGTGTGAGGGTCAGGCTTCGGGGAAGGGTTAGGGATAGTGTTCGGGCTAGGGTTAGGGTTAGGGGACGGGGACTGTTTAGGGTCCAGGTGAGGGCACGACAAAGCTTTAGGGGGAGCGTACGTGTGAGGGCGCGGGTTAGTGTCAGCGTACGGGTTAGGATTAGGGGACGGGTGAGGGACAGGCTTCGGGGAAGTGTTAGGGTTAGGGTTCCGGCTAGGGTTAGAGTTAGGGGACGGCAACGGTTTAGGGTCCAGGTGAGGGTACGACAACGCTTTAGGGGGAGCGTACGTGTGAGGGCGCGGGTTAGTGTCAGCGTACGGGTTAGCATTAGGGGATGGGTGAGGGTCAGGCTTCGGGGAAGGTTTAGGGTTAGGGTTCGGGCTAGGGTTAGGGTTAGGGGATGGGGACGGTTTAGGGTCCAGGTGAGGGTACGACAACGCTTTAGGGGGAGCGTACGTGTGAGGGTGCGGGTTAGTGTCAGCGTACGGGTTAGGATTAGGGGACGGGTGAGGGTCACGCTTCGGGGAAGGGTTAGGGTTAGGGTTCGGGCTAGGGTTAGGGTTAGGGGACGGGGACGGTTTAGGGTCCAGGTGAGGGCAGGACAACGCTTTATGGGGAGCGTACGTGTGAGGGCGCGGGTTCGTGTCAGCGTACGGGTTAGGATTAGGGGACGGGTGAGGGTCACGCTTCGGGGAAGGGTTAGGGTTAGGGTTCGGGCTAGGGTTAGGGTTAGGGGACGGGGACGGTTTAGTGTCCAGGTGAGGGCACGACAACGCTTTAGGGGGAGCGTACGTGTGAGGGCGCGGGTTAGTGTCAGCGTACGGGGAAGGGTTAGGGTTAGGGTTCGGTCTAGGGTTAGGGTTAGGGGACGGGGACGGGTTAGGGTCCACTTGAGGGCACGACAACTCTTTAGGGGCAGCGTACGTGTGAGGGCGCGGGTTAGTGTCAGCGTACAGGTTAGGATTAGTGGACGGGTGAGGATCAGGCTTCGAGGAAGGGTTAGGGTTAGGGTTCGGGCTAGGGTTAGGGTTAGGGGACGGGGACGGTTTAGGGTCCAGGTGAGGGCACGACAACGCTTTAGGGGGAGCGTACGTGTGAGGGCGCGGGTTAGTGTCAGCGCACGGGTTAGGATTAGGGGACGGGTGAGGGTCAGGCTTCGGGGAAAGATTAGGGTTAGGGTTCGGGCTAGGGTTAGGTTTAGGGGACGGGGACGGTTTAGAGTACAGGTGAGGTTACGACAACGCTTTAGGGGGAGCGTACGTGTGAGGGCGCGGGTTAGTGTCAGTGCACGGGTTAGGATTAGGGGACGGGTGAGGGTCAGGCTTCGGGGAAGGGTTAGGGTTAGGGTTCGGGCTAGGGTTAGGGTTAGGGGACGGGGACGGTTTCGAGTACAGGTGAGGTTACGACAACGCTTAAGGGGAGCGTACGTGTGAGGGCGCGGGTAAGTATCAGCGTACGGGTTAGGATTAGGGGACGGGTGAGGGTCAGGCTTCGGAGAAGTGTTAGGGTTAGGGTTTGGCCTAGGGTTAGGGTTAGGGGACGGGGACGGTTTAGGGTCCAGGTGACCGAACGACAACGCTTTAGGGGGAGCGTACGTGTGAGGGCGTGGCTTAGTGTCACCGTACGGGTTAGGATTAGGGGACGGGTGAGGGTCAGGCTTCGGAGAAGGGTTAGGGTTAGGGTTCGGGCTAGGGTTAGGGTTAGGGGACGGGGACGGTTTAGGGTCCAGGTGAGGGCACGACAACGCTTTAGGGGGAGCGTACGTGTGAGGGCGCGGGTTAGTGTCAGCGTACGGGTTAGGATTAGGGGACGGTTGAGGTTCAGGCTTCGGGGAAGGGTTAGTGTTAGGGTTCGGGCTGGGGTTAGGGTTAGGGGACGGGGACGGTTTAGGGTCCAGTTGAGGGCACGACAACGCTTTAGGGGGAGCGTACGTGTGAGGGCGCGGGTTAGTGTCAGCGTACGGGATAGGATTAGGGAACGGTTGAGGGTCAGGCTTCGGGGAAGGGTTAGTGTTAGGGTTCCGGCTAGGGTTAGGGTTAGGGGACGGTGACGGTTTAGGGTCCAGGTGAGGGTACGACAACGCTTTAGGGGGAGCATACGTGTGAGGGCGCGGGTTAGTGTCAGCGTACGGGTTAGCATTAGGGGACGGGTGAGGGTCAGGCTTCGGGGAAGGGTTAGGGATAGGGTTCGTGCTAGGGTTAGGGTTAGGGGATGGGGACGGTTTAGGGTCCAGGTGAGGGTACGAGAACGCTTTAGGGGGAGCGTACGTGTGACGGTGCGCGTTAGTGTCAGCGTACGGGTTAGGATTAGGGGACGGGTGAGGGTCAGGCTTCGGGGAAGGGTTAGGGTTAGGGTTCGGGCTAGGGTTAGGGTTAGGGGACGGGGACGGTTTAGGGTGCAGGTGAGGGCACGACAACGCTTTAGTGGGAGCGTACGTGTGAGGGCGCGGGTTCATGTCAGCGTACTGGTTAGGATTAGGGGACGGGTGAGGGTCAGGCTTCGGGGAAGGGTTAGGGATAGTGTTCGGGCTAGGGTTAGGGTTAGGGGACGGGGACGGTTTTGGGTCCAGGTGAGGGCACGATAACGCTTTAGGGGCAGCGTACGTGTGAGGGCGCGGGTTAGTGTCAGCGTACGGGTTAGGATTAGGGGACGGGTGAGGGTCAGGCTTCGGGGAAGGGTTAGGGTTAGGGTTCGGGCTAGGGTTAGGGTTAGGGGACAGGGACGGTTTAGGGTCCAGTTGAGGGCACGATAACGCTGCAGGGGGAGCGTACGTGTGAGGGCGCGGGTTAGTGTCAGCGCACGGGTTAGGATTAGGGGACGGGTGAGGGTCAGGCTTCGGGGAAGGGTTAGGGTTAGGGTTCGGGCTAGGGTTAGGGTTAGGGGATGGGGACGGTTTAGGGTCCAGGTGAGGGTACGACAACGCTTTAAGGGGAGCGTACGTGTGAGGTTGCGGGTTAGTGTCAGCGTACGGGTTAGGATTAGGGGACGGGTGAGGGTCACGCTTCGGGGAAGGGTTAGGGTTAGAGTTCGTGCTAGGGTTAGGGTTAGGGGACGGGGACGGTTTAGCGTGCAGGTGAGGGCAGGACAACGCTTTAGGGGGAGCGTACGTGTGAGGGCGCGGGTTAGTGTCAGCGTACGGGTTAGCATTAGGGGACGGGTGAGGGTCAGGCTTCGGGGAAGGGTTAGGTTTAGGGTTCGGGCTAGGGTTAGGGTTAGGGGATGGGGACGGTTTAGGGTCCAGGTGAGGGTACGACAACGCTTTAGGGGGAGCGTACGTGTGAGGGTGCGGGTTAGTGTCAGCGTACGGGTTAGGATTAGGGGACGGGTGAGGTTCACGCTTCGGGGAAGAGTTAGGGTTAGGGTTCGGGCTAGGGTTAGGGTTAGGGGACGGGGACGGTTTAGGGTGCAGGTGATGCACGACAACGCTTTAGGGGGAGCGTACGTGTGAGGGCGCGGGTTCATGTCAGCGTACTGGTTAGGATTAGGGGACGGGTGAGGGTCAGGCTTCGGGGAAGGGTTAGGGATAGTGTTCGGGCTAGGGTTAGGGTTAGGGGACGGGGACGGTTTAGGGTCCAGGTGAGGGCACGACAACGCTTTAGGGGGAGCGTACGTGTGAGGGCGCGGGTTAGTGTCAGCGTACGGGTTAGGATTAGGGAACGGGTGAGGGTCAGGCTTCGGGGAAGGGTTAGGGTTAGGGTTCCGGCTAGGGTTAGAGTTAGGGGACGGCGACGGTTTAGGGTCCAGGTGAGGGTACGACAACGCTTTAGGGGGAGCGTACGTGTGAGGGCACGGGTTAGTGTCACCGTACGGGTTAGCATTAGGGGATGGGTGAGGGTCAGGCTTCGGGGAAGGTTTAGGGTTAGGGTTCGGGCTAGGGTTAGGGTTAGGGGACGGGGACGGTTTAGGGTCCAGGTGAGGGCACGACAACGCTTTAGGGGGACCGTACGTGTGAGGGCGCGGGTTAGTGTCAGCGTACGGGTTAGGATTAGGGGACGGGTGAGGGTCACGCTTCGGGGAAGGGTTAGGGTTAGGGTTCGGGCTAGGGTTAGGGTTAGGGGACGGGGACGGTTTAGGGTCCAGGTGAGGGCACGACAACACTTTAGGGGGAGCGTACGTGTGAGGGCGCGGGTTAGTGTCAGCGTACGGTTTAGGATTAGGGGATGGGTGAGGGTCAGGCTTCGGGGAAGGGTTAGGGATAGGGTTCGGGCTAGGGTTAGGGTTAGGGGACGGGGACGGGTTAGGGTCCACTTGAGGGCACGACAACTCTTTAGGTGCAGCGTACGTGTGAGGGCGCGGGTTAGTGTCAGCGTACAGGTTAGGAGTAGTGGACGGGTGAGGATCAGGCTTCGAGGAAGGGTTAGGGTTAGGGTTCGGGCTAGGGTTAGTGTTAGGGTACGGGGACGGTTTAGGGTCCAGGTGAGGGCACGACAACGCTTTAGGGGGAGCGTACGTGTGAGGGCGCGGGTTAGTGTCAGCGCACGGGTTAGGATTAGGGGACGGGTGAGGGTCAGGCTTCGGGGAAAGGTTAGGGTTAGGGTTCGGGCTAGGGTTAGGGTTAGGGGACGGGGACGATTTAGAGTACAGGTGAGGTTACGACAACGCTTTAGGGGGAGCGTACGTGTGAGGGCGCGTGTAAGTATCAGCGTACGGGTTAGGAATAGGGGACGGGTGAGGGTCAGGCTTCGGGGAAGGGTTAGGGTTACTGTTCGGGCTAGGATAAGGGTTAGGGGACGGGGACGGTTTAGGGTCCAGGTGAGGGTACGACTACGCTTTAGGGGGAGCGTACGTGTGAGGAGGCGGGTTAGTGTCAGCGTACGGGTTAGGATTAGGGCACGGGTAAGGGTCAGGCTTCGGGGAAGGGTTAGGGTTAGGGTTCGGTCTAGGGTTAGGGTTAGGGGACGGGGACGGTTTAGGGTCCAGGTGAGGGTACGACAACGCTTTAGGGGGAGCGTACGTGTGAGGGCGCGGGTTAGTGTCAGCGTACGGGTTCGGATTGGGGACGGGTGAGGGTCAGGCTTCGGGGAAGGGTTAGGGTTAGGGTTCGGGCTAGGGTTAGGGTTAGGGGACGGGGACGGTTTAGGGTCCAGGTGAGGGTACGACAACGGTTTAGGGGGAGCGTACGTGTGAGGGCCCGGGTTAGTGTCAGCGTACGGGTTAGGATTAGGGGACGGGTGAGGGTCAGGCTTCGGGGAAGGGTTAGGGTTAGGGTTCGGGCTAGGGTTAGGGTTAGGGGACGGGGACGGTTTAGGGTCCAGGTGAGGGCACGACAACGCTTTAGGGGGAGCGTACGTGTGAGGGCGCGGGTTAGTGTCAGCGTACGGGTTAGGATTAGGGGACGGTTGAGGGTCAGGCTTCGGGGAAGGATTAGTGTTAGGGTTCCGGCTAGGGTTAGGGTTAGGGGACGGTGACGGTTTAGGGTCCAGGTGAGGGTACGACAACGCTTTAGGGGGAGCATACGTGTGAGGGCGCGGGTTAGTGTCAGCGTACGGGTTAGCATTAGGGGACGGTTGAGGGTCAGGCTTCGGGGAAGGGTTAGGGATAGGGTTCGGGCTAGGGTTAGGGTTAGGGGATGGGGACGGTTTAGGGTCCAGGTGAGGGTACGACAACGCTTTAGGGGGAGCGTACGTGTGAGGGCGCGGGTTAGTGTCAGCGTACGGGTTAGCATTAGGGGACGGGTGAGGGTCAGGCTTCGGGGAAGGGTTAGGGTTAGGGTTCGGGCTAGGGTTAGGGTTAGGGGATGGGGACGGTTTAGGGTCCAGGTCAGTGTACGACAACGCTTTAGGGGGAGCGTACGTGTGAGGGTGCGGGTTAGTGTCAGCGTACGGGTTAGGATTAGGGGACGGGTGAGGGTCACGCTTCGGGGAAGGGTTAGGGTTAGGGTCCGGGCTAGGGTTAGGGTTAGGGGACGGGGACGGTTTAGGGTCCAGGTGAGGGCACGACAACGCTTTAGGGGGAGCGTACGTGTGAGGGCGCGGGTTAGTGTCAGCGTACGGGTTAGGATTAGGGGACGGGTGAGGGTCAGGCTTCGGGGAAGGCTTAGGGTTAGGGTTCGGGCTAGGGTTAGGGTTACAGGACGGGGACGGTTTAGGGTCCAGTTGAGGGCACGACAACGCTGCAGGGGGAGCGTACGTGTGAGGGCGCGGGTTAGTGTCAGCGTACGGGTTAGGATTAGGGGACGGGTGAGGGTCAGGCTCCGGGGAAGTGTTAGGGTTAGGGTTCGGGCTAGGGTTAGGGTTAGGGGACGGGGACGGTTTAGGGTCCAGGTGAGGGCACGGCAACGCTTTAGGGGGATCGTACGTGTGAGGGCGCGGGATAGTGTCAGCGTACGGGTTAGGATTAGGGGACTGGTGAGGGTCAGGCTTCGGGGAAGGATTAGGATTAGGGTTCGGGCTAGGGTTAGGGTTAGGGGACGGGCACGGTTTAGGGTCCAGGTGAGGGCACGACAACGCTTTAGGGGGAGCGTACGTGTGAGGGCGCGGGTTAGTGTCAGCGTACGGGTTAGGATTAGGGGACGGGTGAGGGTCAGGCTTCGGGGAAGGGTTAGGGTTAGGGTTCGGGAGAGGGTTAGGGTTAGGGGACGGGGACGGTTTAGGGTCCAGGTGAGGGCAGGACAACGCTTTAGGGGGAGCGTACGTGTGAGGGCGCGGGTTAGTGTCAGCGTACGGGTTAGGATTATGGGACGGCTGAGGGTCAGGCTTCGGGGAAGGGTTAGGGTTAGGGTTCCGGCTAGGGTTACGGTTAGGGGACGGCGACGGTTTAGGGTCCAGGTGAGGGTACGACAACGCTTTAGGGGGAGCGTACGTGTGAGGGCGCGGGTTAGTGTCAGCGTACGGGTTAGGATTATGGGACGGGTGAGGGTCAGGCTTCGGGGAAGGGTTAGGGTTAGGGTTCCGGCTAGGGTTACGGTTAGGGGACGGCGACGGTTTAGGGTCCAGGTGAGGGTACGACAACGCTTTAGGGGGAGCGTACGTGTGAGGGCGCGGGTTAGTGTCAGCGTACGGGTTAGCATTAGGGGACGGGTGAGGGTCAGGCTTCGGGGAAGGGCTAGGGTTAGGGTTCGGTCTAGGGTTAGGATTAGGGGATGGGGATGGTATAGGGTCCAGGTGAGGGTACGACAACGCTTTAGGGGGAGCGTACGTGTGAGGGCGTGGGTTAGTGTCAGCGTACGGGTTAGGATTAGGGGATGGGTAAGGGTCAGGCTTCGGGGAAGGGTTAGGGTTAGGGTTCGGGCTAGGGTTAGGGTTAGGGGACGGGGAAGGTTTAGGGTGCAGGTGAGGGCACGACAACGCTTTATGGGGAGCGTACGTGTGAGGGCGCGCGTTAGTGTCAGCGTACGGGTTAGCATTAGGGGACGGGTGAGGGTCAGGCTTCGGGGAAGGGTTAGGGTTAGGGTTCGGGCTAGGGTTAGGGTTAGGGGACGGGGACGGTTCAGGGTGCAGGTGAGGGCACGACAACGCTTTAGGGGGAGTGTACGTGTGAGGGCGCGGGTGCATGTCAGCGTACTGCTTAGGATAAGCGGACGGGTGAGGGTCAGGCTTCGGGGAAGGGTTAGGGATAGTGTTCGGGCTAGGGTTAGGGTTAGGGGACGGGGACGGGTTAGGGTCCAGGTGAGGGCACGACAACGCTTTAGGGGGAGCGTACGTGTGAGGGCGCGGGTTAGTGTTAGTGTACGGGTTAGGATTAGGGGACGGGTGAGGGTCAGGCTTCGGGGAAGGGTTAGGGTTAGGGTTCGGGCTAGGGTTAGGGTTAGGGGACGGGGACGGTTTAGAGTCCAGTTGAGGGCACGATAACGCAGCAGGGGGAGCGTACGTGTGAGGGCGCGGGTTAGTGTCAGCGCACGGGTTAGGATTAGGGGACGGGTGAGGGTCAGGCTTCGGGGAAGGGTTAGGGTTAGGGTTCGGGCTAGGGTTAGGGTTAGGGGATGGGGACGGTTTAGGGTCCAGGTCAGTGTACGACAACGCTTTAGGGGGAGCGTACGTGTGAGGGTGCGGGTTAGTGTCAGCGTACGGGTTAGGATTAGGGGACGGGTGAGGGTCACGCTTCGGGGAAGGGTTAGGGTTAGGGTTCGGGCTAGGGTTAGGGTTAGGGGACGGGGACGGTTTAGGGTCCAGGTGAGGGCACGACAACGCTTTAGGGGGAGCGTACGTGTGAGGGCGCGGGTTAGTGTCAGCGTACGGGTTAGGATTAGGGGACGGGTGAGGGTCAGGCTTCGGGGAAGGCTTAGGGTTAGGGTTCGGGCTAGGGTTAGGGTTACAGGACGGGGACGGTTTAGGGTCCAGTTGAGGGCACGACAACGCTGCAGGGGGAGCGTACGTGTGAGGGCGCGGGTTAGTGTCAGCGTACTGGTTAGGATTAGGGGACGGGTGAGGGTCAGGCTTCGGGGAAGTGTTAGGGTTAGGGTTCGGGCTAGGGTTAGGGTTAGGGGACGGGGACGGTTTAGGGTCCAGGTGAGGGCACAGCAACGCTTTAGGGGGATCGTACGTGTGAGGGCGCGGGATAGTGTCAGCGTACGGGTTAGGATTAGGGGACTGGTGAGGGTCAGGCTTCGGGGAAGGATTAGGATTAGGGTTCGGGCTAGGGTTAGGGTTAGGGGACGGGCACGGTTTAGGGTCCAGGTGAGGGCACGACAACGCTTTAGGGGGAGCGTACGTGTGAGGGCGCGGGTTAGTGTCAGCGTACGGGTTAGGATTAGGGGACGGGTGAGGGTCAGGCTTCGGGGAAGGGTTAGGGTTAGGGTTCTGGAGAGGGTTAGGGTTAGGGGACGGGGACGGTTTAGGGTCCAGGTGAGGGCAGGACAACGCTTTAGGGGGAGCGTACGTGTGAGGGCGCGGGTTAGTGTCAGCGTACGGGTTAGGATTATGGGACGGGTGAGGGTCAGGCTTCGGGGAAGGGTTAGGGTTAGGGTTCCGGCTAGGGTTACGGTTAGGGGACGGCGACGGTTTAGGGTCCAGGTGAGGGTACGACAACGCTTTAGGGGGAGCGTACGTGTGAGGGCGCGGGTTAGTGTCAGCGTACGGGTTAGCATTAGGGGACGGGTGAGGGTCAGGCTTCGGGGAAGGGTTAGGGTTAGGGTTCGGTCTAGGGTTAGGATTAGGGGATGGGGATGGTATAGGGTCCAGGTGAGGGTACGACAACGCTTTAGGGGGAGCGTACGTGTGAGGGCGTGGGTTAGTGTCAGCGTACGGGTTAGGATTAGGGGATGGGTAAGGGTCAGGCTTCGGGGAAGGGTTAGGGTTAGGGTTCGGGCTAGGGTTAGGGTTAGGGGACGGGGAAGGTTTAGGGTGCAGGTGAGGGCACGACAACGCCTTATGGGGAGCGTACGTGTGAGGGCGCGGGTTAGTGTCAGCGTACGGGTTAGCATTAGGGGACGGGTGAGGGTCAGGCTTCGGGGAAGGGTTAGGGTTAGGGTTCGGGCTAGGGTTAGGGTTAGGGGACGGGGACGGTTCAGGGTGCAGGTGAGGGCACGACAACGCTTTAGGGGGAGTGTACGTGTGAGGGCGCGGGTGCATGTCAGCGTACTGCTTAGGATTAGCGGACGGGTGAGGGTCAGGCTTCGGGGAAGGGTTAGGGATAGTGTTCGGGCTAGGGTTAGTGTTAGGGGACGGGGACGGGTTAGGGTCCAGGTGAGGGCACGACAACGCTTTAGGGGGAGCGTACGTGTGAGGGCGCGGGTTAGTGTTAGCGTACGGGTTAGGATTAGGGGACGGGTGAGGGTCAGGCTTCGGGGAAGGGTTAGGGTTAGGGTTCGGGCTAGGGTTAGGGTTAGGGGACGGGGACGGTTTAGAGTCCAGTTGAGGGCACGATAACGCAGCAGGGGGAGCGTACGTGTGAGGGCGCGGGTTAGTGTCAGCGCACGGGTTAGGATTAGGGGACGGGTGAGGGTCAGGCTTCGGGGAAGGGTTAGGGTTAGGGTTCGGTCTAGGGTTAGGGTTAGGGGATGGGGACGGTTTAGGGTCCAGGTGAGTGTACGACAACGCTTTAGGGGGAGCGTACGTGTGAGGGTGCGGGTTAGTGTCAGCGTACGGTTTAGAATTAGGGGACGGGTGAGGGTCACGGTTCGGGGAAGGGTTAGGGTTAGGGTTCGGGCTAGGGTTAGTGTTAGGGGACGGGGACGGTTTAGGGTCCAGGTGAGGGCACGACAACGCTTTAGGGGGAGCGTACGTGTGAGGGCGCGGGTTAGTGTCAGCGTACGGGTTAGGATTAGGGGACGGGTGAGGGTCACGCTTCGGGGAAGGGTTAGGGTTAGGGTTCGGGCTAGGGTTAGGGTTAGGGGATGGGGACGGTTTAGGGTCCAGGTGAGGGCACGACAACACTTTAGGGGGAGCGTACGTGTGAGGGCGCGGGTTAGTGTCAGCGTACGGTTTAGGATTAGGGGATGGGTGAGGGTCAGGCTTCGGGGAAGGGTTACGGATAGGGTTCGGGCTAGGGTTAGGGTTAGGGGACGGGGACGGGTTAGGGTCCACTTGAGGGCACGATAACTCTTTAGGTGCAGCGTACGTGTGAGGGCGCGGGTTAGTGTCAGCGTACAGGTTAGGAGTAGTGGACGGGTGAGGATCAGGCTTCGAGGAAGGGTTAGGGTTAGGGTTCGGGCTAGGGTTAGTGTTAGGGTACGGGGACGGTTTAGGGTCCATGTGAGGGCACGACAACGCTTTAGGGGGAGCGTACGTGTGAGGGCGCGGGTTAGTGTCAGCGCACGGGTTAGGATTAGGGGACGGGTGAGGGTCAGGCTTCGGGGAAAGGTTAGGGTTAGGGTTCGGGCTAGGGTTAGGGTTAGGGGACGGGGACGGTTTAGAGTACAGGTGAGGTTACGACAACTCTTTAGGGGGAGCGTACGTGTGAGGGCGCGGGTAAGTATCAGCGTACGGGTTAGGATTAGGGGACGGGTGAGGGTCAGGCTTCGGGGAAGGGTTAGGGTTAGTGTTCGGGCTAGGATTAGGGTTAGGGGACGGGGACGGTTTAGGGTCCAGGTGAGGGTACGACTACGCTTTAGGGGGAGCGTACGTGTGAGGAGGCGGGTTAGTGTCAGCGTACGGGTTAGGATTAGGGCACGGGTGAGGGTCAGGCTTCGGGGAAGGGTTATGGTTAGGGTTCGGTTTGGGTCAGGGTTAGGGGACGGGGACGGTTTAGGGTCCATGTGAGGGTACGACAACGCTTTAGGGGGAGCGTACGTGTGAGGGCGCGGGTTAGTGTCAGCGTACGGGTTCGGATTGGGGACGGGTGAGGGTCAGGCTTCGGGGAAGGGTTAGGGTTAGGGTTCGGGCTAGGGTTAGGGTTAGGGGACGGGGACGGTTTAGGGTCCAGGTGAGGGTACGACAACGGTTTAGGGGGAGCGTACGTGTGAGGGCCCGGGTTAGTGTCAGCGTACGGGTTAGGATTAGGGGACGGGTGAGGGTCAGGCTTCGGGGAAGGGTTAGGGTTAGGGTTCGGGCTAGGGTTAGGGTTAGGGGACGGGGACGGTTTAGGGTCCAGGTGAGGGCACGACAACGCTTTAGGGGGAGCGTACGTGTGAGGGCGCGGGTTAGTGTCAGCGTACGGGTTAGGATTAGGGGACGGTTGAGGGTCAGGCTTCGGGGAAGGATTAGTGTTAGGGTTCCGGCTAGGGTTAGGGTTAGGGGACGGTGACGGTTTAGGGTCCAGGTGAGGGTACGACAACGCTTTAGGGGGAGCATACGTGTGAGGGCGCGGGTTAGTGTCAGCGTACGGGTTAGCATTAGGGGACGGTTGAGGGTCAGGCTTCGGGGAAGGGTTAGGGATAGGGTTCGGGCTAGGGTTAGGGTTAGGGGATGGGGACGGTTTAGGGTCCAGGTGAGGGTACGACAACGCTTTAGGGGGAGCGTACGTGTGAGGGCGCGGGTTAGTGTTAGCGTACGGGTTAGGATATAGGGGACGGCTGAGGGTCAGGCTTCGGGGAAGGGTTAGGGTTAGGGTTCGGGCTAGGGTTAGGGTTAGGGGACGGGGACGGTTTAGACTCCAGTTGAGGGCACGATAACGCAGCAGGGGGAGCGTATGTGTGAGGGCGCGGGTTAGTGTCAGCGCACGGGTTAGGATTAGGGGACGGGTGAGGGTCAGGCTTCGGGGAAGGGTTAGGGTTAGGGTTCGGTCTAGGGTTAGGGTTAGGGGATGGGGACGGTTTAGGGTCCAGGTGAGGGTACGACAACGCTTTAGGGGGAGTGTACGTGTGAGGGTGCGGGTTAGTGTCAGCGTACGGGTTAGGATTAGTGGACGGGTGAGGGTCACGCTTCGGGGAAGGGTTAGGGTTAGGGTTCGGGCTAGGGTTAGGGTTAGGGGACGGGGACGGTTTAGGGTGCAGGTGAGGGCACGACAACGCTTTAGGGGGAGCGTACGTGTGAGGGCGCGGGTTAGTGTCAGCGTACGGGTTAGCATTAGGGGACGGGTGAGGGTCAGGCTTCGGGGAAGGGTTAGGGTTAGGGTTCGGGCTAGGGTTAGGGTTAGGGGATGGGGACGGTTTAGGGTCCAGGTGAGTGAACGAAAACGCTTTAGGGGGAGCGTACGTGTGAGGGTGCGGGTTAGTGTCAGCGTACGGGTTAGGATTAGGGGACGGGTGAGGTTCACGCTTCGGGGAAGAGTTAGGGTTAGGGTTCGGGCTAGGGTTAGGGTTAGGGGACGGGGACGGTTTAGGGTGCAGGTGAGGGCACGACAACGCTTTAGGGGGAGCGTACGTGTGAGGGCGCGGGTTCATGTCAGCGTACTTGTTAGGATTAGGGGACGGGTGAGGGTCAGGCTTCGGGGAAGGGTTAGGGGTAGTGTTCGGGCTAGGGTTAGGGTTAGGGGACGGGGACGGTTTAGGGTCCAGGTGAGGGCACGACAACACTTTAGGGGGAGCGTACGTGTGAGGGCGCGGGTTAGTGTCAGCGTACGGGTTAGGATTAGGGGACGGGTGAGGGTCAGGCTTCGGGGAAGGGTTAGGGTTAGGGTTCCGGCTAGGGTTAGAGTTAGGGGACGGCGACGGTTTAGGGTCCAGGTGAGGGTACGACAACGCTTTAGGGGGAGCGTACGTGTGAGGGCGCGGGTTAGTGTCAGCGTACGGGTTAGCATTAGGGGATGGGTGAGGGTCAGGCTTCGGGGAAGGTTTAGGGTTAGGGTTCGGGCTAGGGTTAGGGTTAGGGGATGGGGACGGTTTAGGGTCCAGGTGAGGGTACGACAACGCTTTAGGGGGAGCGTACCTGTGAGGGTGCGGGTTAGTGTCAGCGTACGGGTTAGGATTAGGGGACGGGTGAGGGTCACGCTTCGGGGAAGGATTAGGGTTAGGGTTCGGGCTAGGGTTAGGGTTAGGGGACGGGGACGGTTTAGGGTCCAGGTGAGGGCACGACAACGCTTTAGGGGGAGCGTACGTGTGAGGGCGCGGGTTAGTGTCAGCGTACGGTTTAGGATTAGGGGATGGGTGAGGGTCAGGCTTCGGGGAAGGGTTAGGGTTAGGGTTCGGGCTAGGGTTAGGGTTAGGGGACGGGGACGTGTTAGGGTCCACTTGAGGGCACGACAACTATTTAGGGGCAGCGTACGTGTGAGGGCGCGGGTTAGTGTCAGCGTACAGGTTAGGATTAGTGGACGGGTGAGGATCAGGCTTCGAGGAAGGGTTAGGGTTAGGGTTCGGGCTAGGGTTAGTGTTAGGGGACGGGGATGGTTTAGGGTCCAGGTGAGGGCACGACAACGATTTAGGGGGAGGGTACGTGTGAGGGCGCGGGTTAGTGTCAGCGCACGGGTTAGGATTAGCGGACGGGTGAGTGTCAGGCTTCGGGGAAGTGTTAGGGTTAGGGTTTGGGCTAGGGTTAGGGTTAGGGTACGGGGACGGTTTAGGGTCCAGGTGAGCGAACGACAACGCTTTAGGGGGAGCGTACGTGTGAGGGCGCGGGTAAGTATCAGTGTACGGGTTAGGATTAGGGGACGGGTGAGGGTTAGGCTTCGTGGAAGGGTTAGGGTTGGGGTTCGGGCTAGGGTTAGGGTTACGGGACGGGGATGGTTTAGGGTCCAGGTGAGGGTACGACAACGCTTTAGGGGGAGCGTACGTGTGAGGGCGCGGGTTAGTGTCAGCGTACGGGTTCGGATTAGGGGACGGGTGAGGGTCAGGCTTCGGGGAAGGGTTAGGGTTAGGGTTCGGGCTAGGGTTAGGGTTAGGGGACGGGGACGGTTTAGGGTCCAGGTGAGGGCACGACAACGCTTTAGGGGGAGCGTACGTTTGAGGACGCGGGTTAGGGTCAGCGTACGGGTTAGGATTAGGGCACGGGTGAGGGTCAGGCTTCGGGGAAGGGTTAGGGTTAGGGTTCGGGCTAGGGTTAGGGGACGGGGACGGTTTAGAGTCCAGGTGAGGGTACGACAACGCTTTAGGGGGAGCGTACGTGTGAGGGCGTGGGTTAGTGTCAGCGTACGGGTTAGGATTAGGGGACGGTTGAGTGTCAGGCTTCGGGGAAGGTTTAGGGTTAGGGTTCGGGCTAGGGTTAGGGTTAGGGGACGGGGACGGTTTAGGGTCCAGGTGAGGGCACGACAACGCTTTAGGGGGAGCTTACGTGTGAGGGCGCGGGTTAGTGTCAGCGTACGGGTTTGCATTAGGGGATGGGTGAGGATCAGGCTTCGGGGAAAGGTTAGGGTTAGGGTTCGGGCTAGGGTTAGGGTTAGGGGACGGGGACGGTTTAGGGTCCAGGTGAGGGCACGACAACGCTTTAGGGGGAGCGTACGTGTGAGGGCGCGGGTTAGTGTCAGCGTACGGGTTAGGATTAGGGGACGGGTGAGGGTCAGGCTTCGGGGAAGTGTTAGGGTTAGGGTTCCGGCTAGGGTTACGGTTAGGGGACGGCGACGGTTTAGGGTCCAGGTGAGGGTACGACAACGCTTTAGGGGGAGCGTACGTGTGAGGGCGTGGGTTAGTATCAGCGTACGGGTTAGGATTAGGGGACGGTTGAGGGTCAGGCTTCGGGGAAGGATTAGTGTTAGGGTTCCGGCTAGGGTTAGGGTTAGGGGACGGTGACGGTTTAGGGTCCAGGTGAGGGTACGACAACGCTTTAGGGGGAGCATACGTGTGAGGGCGCGGGTTAGTGTCAGCGTACGGGTTAGCATTAGGGGACGGTTGAGGGTCAGGCTTCGGGGAAGGGTTAGGGATAGGGTTCGGGCTAGGGTTAGGGTTAGGGGATGGGGACGGTTTAGGGTCCAGGTGAGGGTACGACAACGCTTTAGGGGGAGCGTACGTGTGAGGGCGCGGGTTAGTGTCAGCGTACGGGTTAGCATTAGGGGACGGGTGAGGGTCAGGCTTCGGGGAAGGGTTAGGGTTAGGGTTCGGGCTAGGGTTAGGGTTAGGGGATGGGGACGGTTTAGGGTCCAGGTCAGTGTACGACAACGCTTTAGGGGGAGCGTACGTGTGAGGGTGCGGGTTAGTGTCAGCGTACGGGTTAGGATTAGGGGACGGGTGAGGGTCACGCTTCGGGGAAGGGTTAGGGTTAGGGTCCGGGCTAGGGTTAGGGTTAGGGGACGGGGACGGTTTAGGGTCCAGGTGAGGGCACGACAACGCTTTAGGGGGAGCGTACGTGTGAGGGCGCGGGTTAGTGTCAGCGTACGGGTTAGGATTAGGGGACGGGTGAGGGTCAGGCTTCGGGGAAGGCTTAGGGTTAGGGTTCGGGCTAGGGTTAGGGTTACAGGACGGGGACGGTTTAGGGTCCAGTTGAGGGCACGACAACGCTGCAGGGGGAGCGTACGTGTGAGGGCGCGGGTTAGTGTCAGCGTACGGGTTAGGATTAGGGGACGGGTGAGGGTCAGGCTTCGGGGAAGTGTTAGGGTTAGGGTTCGGGCTAGGGTTAGGGTTAGGGGACGGGGACGGTTTAGGGTCCAGGTGAGGGCACGGCAACGCTTTAGGGGGATCGTACGTGTGAGGGCGCGGGATAGTGTCAGCGTACGGGTTAGGATTAGGGGACTGGTGAGGGTCAGGCTTCGGGGAAGGATTAGGATTAGGGTTCGGGCTAGGGTTAGGGTTAGGGGACGGGCACGGTTTAGGGTCCAGGTGAGGGCACGACAACGCTTTAGGGGGAGCGTACGTGTGAGGGCGCGGGTTAGTGTCAGCGTACGGGTTAGGATTAGGGGACGGGTGAGGGTCAGGCTTCGGGGAAGGGTTAGGGTTAGGGTTCGGGAGAGGGTTAGGGTTAGGGGACGGGGACGGTTTAGGGTCCAGGTGAGGGCAGGACAACGCTTTAGGGGGAGCGTACGTGTGAGGGCGCGGGTTAGTGTCAGCGTACGGGTTAGGATTATGGGACGGGTGAGGGTCAGGCTTCGGGGAAGGGTTAGGGTTAGGGTTCCGGCTAGGGTTACGGTTAGGGGACGGCGACGGTTTAGGGTCCAGGTGAGGGTACGACAACGCTTTAGGGGGAGCGTACGTGTGAGGGCGCGGGTTAGTGTCAGCGTACGGGTTAGGATTATGGGACGGGTGAGGGTCAGGCTTCGGGGAAGGGTTAGGGTTAGGGTTCCGGCTAGGGTTACGGTTAGGGGACGGCGACGGTTTAGGGTCCAGGTGAGGGTACGACAACGCTTTAGGGGGAGCGTACGTGTGAGGGCGCGGGTTAGTGTCAGCGCACGGGTTAGCATTAGGGGACGGGTGAGGGTCAGGCTTCGGGGAAGGGTTAGGGTTAGGGTTCGGTCTAGGGTTAGGATTAGGGGATGGGGATGGTATAGGGTCCAGGTGAGGGTACGACAACGCTTTAGGGGGAGCGTACGTGTGAGGGCGTGGGTTAGTGTCAGCGTACGGGTTAGGATTAGGGGATGGGTAAGGGTCAGGCTTCGGGGAAGGGTTAGGGTTAGGGTTCGGGCTAGGGTTAGGGTTAGGGTACGGGGAAGGTTTAGGGTGCAGGTGAGGGCACGACAACGCTTTATGGGGAGCGTACGTGTGAGGGCGCGGGTTAGTGTCAGCGTACGGGTTAGCATTAGGGGACGGGTGAGGGTCAGGCTTCGGGGAAGGGTTAGGGTTAGGGTTCGGGCTAGGGTTAGGGTTAGGGGACGGGGACGGTTCAGGGTGCAGGTGAGGGCACGACAACGCTTTAGGGGGAGTGTACGTGTGAGGGCGCGGGTGCATGTCAGCGTACTGCTTAGGATAAGCGGACGGGTGAGGGTCAGGCTTCGGGGAAGGGTTAGGGTTAGGGTTCGGGCTAGGGTTAGGGTTAGGGGACGGGGACGGTTTAGGGTCCAGGTGAGGGCACGACAACGCTTTAGGGGGAGCGTACGTGTGAGGGCGCGGGTTAGTGTCAGCGTACGGGTTAGGATTAGGGGACGGGTGAGGGTCAGGCTTCGGGGAAGGCTTAGGGTTAGGGTTCGGGCTAGGGTTAGGGTTACAGGACGGGGACGGTTTAGGGTCCAGTTGAGGGCACGACAACGCTGCAGGGGGAGCGTACGTGTGAGGGCGCGGGTTAGTGTCAGCGTACGGGTTAGGATTAGGGGACGGGTGAGGGTCAGGCTTCGGGGAAGTGTTAGGGTTAGGGTTCGGGCTAGGGTTAGGGTTAGGGGACGGGGACGGTTTAGGGTCCAGGTGAGGGCACGGCAACGCTTTAGGGGGATCGTACGTGTGAGGGCGCGGGATAGTGTCAGCGTACGGGTTAGGATTAGGGGACTGGTGAGGGTCAGGCTTCGGGGAAGGATTAGGATTAGGGTTCGGGCTAGGGTTAGGGTTAGGGGACGGGCACGGTTTAGGGTCCAGGTGAGGGCACGACAACGCTTTAGGGGGAGCGTACGTGTGAGGGCGCGGGTTAGTGTCAGCGTACGGGTTAGGATTAGGGGACGGGTGAGGGTCAGGCTTCGGGGAAGGGTTAGGGTTAGGGTTCGGGAGAGGGTTAGGGTTAGGGGACGGGGACGGTTTAGGGTCCAGGTGAGGGCAGGACAACGCTTTAGGGGGAGCGTACGTGTGAGGGCGCGGTTTAGTGTCAGCGTACGGGTTAGGATTATGGGACGGGTGAGGGTCAGGCTTCGGGGAAGGGTTAGGGTTAGGGTTCCGGCTAGGGTTACGGTTAGGGGACGGCGACGGTTTAGGGTCCAGGTGAGGGTACGACAACGCTTTAGGGGGAGCGTACGTGTGAGGGCGCGGGTTAGTGTCAGCGTACGGGTTAGCATTAGGGGACGGGTGAGGGTCAGGCTTCGGGGAAGGGTTAGGGTTAGGGTTCGGTCTAGGGTTAGGATTAGGGGATGGGGATGGTATAGGGTCCAGGTGAGGGTACGACAACGCTTTAGGGGGAGCGTACGTGTGAGGGCGTGGGTTAGTGTCAGCGTACGGGTTAGGATTAGGGGATGGGTAAGGGTCAGGCTTCGGGGAAGGGTTAGGGTTAGGGTTCGGGCTAGGGTTAGGGTTAGGGGACGGGGAAGGTTTAGGGTGCAGGTGAGGGCACGACAACGCTTTATGGGGAGCGTACGTGTGAGGGCGCGGGTTAGTGTCAGCGTACGGGTTAGCATTAGGGGACGGGTGAGGGTCAGGCTTCGGGGAAGGGTTAGGGTTAGGGTTCGGGCTAGGGTTAGGGTTAGGGGACGGGGACGGTTCAGGGTGCAGGTGAGGGCACGACAACGCTTTAGGGGGAGTGTACGTGTGAGGGCGCGGGTGCATGTCAGCGTACTGCTTAGGATTAGCGGACGGGTGAGGGTCAGGCTTCGGGGAAGGGTTAGGGATAGTGTTCGGGCTAGGGTTAGGGTTAGGGGACGGGGACGGGTTAGGGTCCAGGTGAGGGCACGACAACGCTTTAGGGGGAGCGTACGTGTGAGGGCGCGGGTTAGTGTTAGCGTACGGGTTAGGATTAGGGGACGGGTGAGGGTCAGGCTTCGGGGAAGGGTTAGGGTTAGGGTTCGGGCTAGGGTTAGGGTTAGGGGACGGGGACGGTTTAGAGTCCAGTTGAGGGCACGATAACGCAGCAGGGGGAGCGTACGTGTGAGGGCGCGGGTTAGTGTCAGCGCACGGGTTAGGATTAGGGGACGGGTGAGGGTCAGGCTTCGGGGAAGGGTTAGGGTTAGGGTTCGGTCTAGGGTTAGGGTTAGGGGATGGGGACGGTTTAGGGTCCAGGTGAGTGTACGACAACGCTTTAGGGGGAGCGTACGTGTGAGGGTGCGGGTTAGTGTCAGCGTACGGTTTAGAATTAGGGGACGGGTGAGGGTCACGGTTCGGGGAAGGGTTAGGGTTAGGGTTCGGGCTAGGGTTAGGGTTAGGGGACGGGGACGGTTTAGGGTCCAGGTGAGGGCACGACAACGCTTTAGGGGGAGCGTACGTGTGAGGGCGCGGGTTAGTGTCAGCGTACGGGTTAGGATTAGGGGACGGGTGAGGGTCACGCTTCGGGGAAGGGTTAGGGTTAGGGTTCGGGCTAGGGTTAGGGTTAGGGGATGGGGACGGTTTAGGGTCCAGGTGAGGGCACGACAACACTTTAGGGGGAGCGTACGTGTGAGGGTGCGGGTTAGTGTCAGCGTACGGTTTAGGATTAGGGGATGGGTGAGGGTCAGGCTTCGGGGAAGGGTTACGGATAGGGTTCGGGCTAGGGTTAGGGTTAGGGGACGGGGACGGGTTAGGGTCCACTTGAGGGCACGATAACTCTTTAGGTGCAGCGTACGTGTGAGGGCGCGGGTTAGTGTCAGCGTACAGGTTAGGAGTAGTGGACGGGTGAGGATCAGGCTTCGAGGAAGGGTTAGGGTTAGGGTTCGGGCTAGGGTTAGGGTTAGGGGACGGGGACGGTTTAGGGTCCAGGTGAGGGCACGACAACGCTTTAGGGGGAGCGTACGTGTGAGGGCGCGGGTTAGTGTCAGCGCACGGGTTAGGATTAGGGGACGGGTGAGGGTCAGGCTTCGGGGAAAGGTTAGGGTTAGGGTTCGGGCTAGGGTTAGGGTTAGGGGACGGGGACGGTTTAGAGTACAGGTGAGGTTACGACAACTCTTTAGGGGGAGCGTACGTGTGAGGGCGCGGGTAAGTATCAGCGTACGGGTTAGGATTAGGGGACGGGTGAGGGTCAGGCTTCGGGGAAGGGTTAGGGTTAGTGTTCGGGCTAGGATTAGGGTTAGGGGACGGGGACGGTTTAGGGTCCAGGTGAGGGTACGACTACGCTTTAGGGGGAGCGTACGTGTGAGGAGGCGGGTTAGTGTCAGCGTACGGGTTAGGATTAGGGCACGGGTGAGGGTCAGGCTTCGGGGAAGGGTTATGGTTAGGGTTCGGTTTGGGTCAGGGTTAGGGGTCGGGGACGGTTTAGGGTCCATGTGAGGGTACGACAACGCTTTAGGGGGAGCGTACGTGTGAGGGCGCGGGTTAGTGTCAGCGTACGGGTTCGGATTGGGGACGGGTGAGGGTCAGGCTTCGGGGAAGGGTTAGGGTTAGGGTTCGGGCTAGGGTTAGGGTTAGGGGACGGGGACGGTTTAGGGTCCAGGTGAGGGTACGACAACGGTTTAGGGGGAGCGTACGTGTGAGGGCCCGGGTTAGTGTCAGCGTACGGGTTAGGATTAGGGGACGGGTGAGGGTCAGGCTTCGGGGAAGGGTTAGGGTTAGGGTTCGGGCTAGGGTTAGGGTTAGGGGACGGGGACGGTTTAGGGTCCAGGTGAGGGCACGACAACGCTTTAGGGGGAGCGTACGTGTGAGGGCGCGGGTTAGTGTCAGCGTACGGGTTAGGATTAGGGGACGGTTGAGGGTCAGGCTTCGGGGAAGGATTAGTGTTAGGGTTCCGGCTAGGGTTAGGGTTAGGGGACGGTGACGGTTTAGGGTCCAGGTGAGGGTACGACAACGCTTTAGGGGGAGCATACGTGTGAGGGCGCGGGTTAGTGTCAGCGTACGGGTTAGCATTAGGGGACGGTTGAGGGTCAGGCTTCGGGGAAGGGTTAGGGATAGGGTTCGGGCTAGGGTTAGGGTTAGGGGATGGGGACGGTTTAGGGTCCAGGTGAGGGTACGACAACGCTTTAGGGGGAGCGTACGTGTGAGGGCGCGGGTTAGTGTTAGCGTACGGGTTAGGATATAGGGGACGGCTGAGGGTCAGGCTTCGGGGAAGGGTTAGGGTTAGGGTTCGGGCTAGGGTTAGGGTTAGGGGACGGGGACGGTTTAGACTCCAGTTGAGGGCACGATAACGCAGCAGGGGGAGCGTACGTGTGAGGGCGCGGGTTAGTGTCAGCGCACGGGTTAGGATTAGGGGACGGGTGAGGGTCAGGCTTCGGGGAAGGGTTAGGGTTAGGGTTCGGTCTAGGGTTAGGGTTAGGGGATGGGGACGGTTTAGGGTCCAGGTGAGGGTACGACAACGCTTTAGGGGGAGTGTACGTGTGAGGGTGCGGGTTAGTGTCAGCGTACGGGTTAGGATTAGTGGACGGGTGAGGGTCACGCTTCGGGGAAGGGTTAGGGTTAGGGTTCGGGCTAGGGTTAGGGTTAGGGGACGGGGACGGTTTAGGGTGCAGGTGAGGGCACGACAACGCTTTAGGGGGAGCGTACGTGTGAGGGCGCGGTTTAGTGTCAGCGTACGGGTTAGCATTAGGGGACGGGTGAGGGTCAGGCTTCGGGGAAGGGTTAGGGTTAGGGTTCGGTCTAGGGTTAGGGTTAGGGGATGGGGACGGTTTAGGGTCCAGGTGAGTGTACGAAAACGCTTTAGGGGGAGCGTACGTGTGAGGGTGCGGGTTAGTGTCAGCGTACGGGTTAGGATTAGGGGACGGGTGAGGTTCACGCTTCGGGGAAGAGTTAGGGTTAGGGTTCGGGCTAGGGTTAGGGTTAGGGGACGGGGACGGTTTAGGGTGCAGGTGAGGGCACGACAACGCTTTAGGGGGAGCGTACGTGTGAGGGCGCGGGTTCATGTCAGCGTACTTGTTAGGATTAGGGGACGGGTGAGGGTCAGGCTTCGGGGAAGGGTTAGGGGTAGTGTTCGGGCTAGGGTTAGGGTTAGGGGACGGGGACGGTTTAGGGTCCAGGTGAGGGCACGACAACACTTTAGGGGGAGCGTACGTGTGAGGGCGCGGGTTAGTGTCAGCGCACGGGTTAGGATTAGGGGACGGGTGAGGGTCAGGCTTCGGGGAAAGGTTAGGGTTAGGGTTCGGGCTAGGGTTAGGGTTAGGGGACGGGGACGGTTTAGAGTACAGGTGAGGTTACGACAACGCTTTAGGGGGAGCGTACGTGTGAGGGCGCGGGTTAGTGTCAGCGTACGGGTTAGCATTAGGGGATGGGTGAGGGTCAGGCTTCGGGGAAGGTTTAGGGTTAGGGTTCGGGCTAGGGTTAGGGTTAGGGGATGGGGACGGTTTAGGGTCCAGGTGAGGGTACGACAACGCTTTAGGGGGAGCGTACCTGTGAGGGTGCGGGTTAGTGTCAGCGTACGGGTTAGGATTAGGGGATGGGTGAGGGTCACGCTTCGGGGAAGGATTAGGGTTAGGGTTCGGGCTAGGGTTAGGGTTAGGGGACGGGGACGGTTTAGGGTCCAGGTGAGGGCACGACAACGCTTTAGGGGGAGCGTACGTGTGAGGGCGTGGGTTAGTGTCAGCGTACGGTTTATGATTAGGGGATGGGTGAGGGTCAGGCTTCGGGGAAGGGTTAGGGTTAGGGTTCGGGCTAGGGTTAGGGTTAGGGGACGGGGACGTGTTAGGGTCCACTTGAGGGCACGACAACTATTTAGGGGCAGCGTACGTGTGAGGGCGCGGGTTAGTGTCAGCGTACAGGTTAGGATTAGTGGACGGGTGAGGATCAGGCTTCGAGGAAGGGTTAGGGTTAGGGTTCGGGCTAGGGTTAGTGTTAGGGGACGGGGACGGTTTAGGGTCCAGGTGAGGGCACGACAACGATTTAGGGGGAGGGTACGTGTGAGGGCGCGGGTTAGTGTCAGCGCACGGGTTAGGATTAGCGGACGGGTGAGTGTCAGGCTTCGGGGAAGTGTTAGGGTTAGGGTTTGGGCTAGGGTTAGGGTTAGGGTACGGGGACGGTTTAGGGTCCAGGTGAGCGAACGACAACGCTTTAGGGGGAGCGTACGTGTGAGGGCGCGGGTAAGTATCAGTGTACGGGTTAGGATTAGGGGACGGGTGAGGGTTAGGCTTCGTGGAAGGGTTAGGGTTGGGGTTCGGGCTAGGGTTAGGGTTACGGGACGGGGATGGTTTAGGGTCCAGGTGAGGGTACGACAACGCTTTAGGGGGAGCGTACGTGTGAGGGCGCGGGTTAGTGTCAGCGTACGGGTTCGGATTAGGGGACGGGTGAGGGTCAGGCTTCGGGGAAGGGTTAGGGTCAGGGTTCGGGCTAGGGTTAGTGTTAGGGGACGGGGACGGTTTAGGGTCCAGGTGAGGGCACGACAACGATTTAGGGGGAGCGTACGTGTGAGGGCGCGGGTTAGTGTCAGCGCACGGGTTAGGATTAGCGGACGGGTGAGTGTCAGGCTTCGGGGAAGTGTTAGGGTTAGGGTTTGGGCTAGGGTTAGGGTTAGGGGACGGGGACGGTTTAGGGTCCAGGTGAGCGAACGACAACGATTTAGGGGGAGCGTACGTGTGAGGGCGCGGGTTAGTGTCAGCGCACGGGTTAGGATTAGCGGACGGGTGAGTGTCAGGCTTCGGGGAAGTGTTAGGGTTAGGGTTTGGGCTAGGGTTAGGGTTAGGGGACGGGGACGGTTTAGGGTCCAGGTGAGCGAACGACAACGCTTTAGGGGGAGCGTACGTGTGAGGGCGCGGGTAAGTATCAGTGTACGGGTTAGGATTAGGGGACGGGTGAGGGTTAGGCTTCGTGGAAGGGTTAGGGTTGGGGTTCGGGCTAGGGTTAGGGTTACGGGACGGGGATGGTTTAGGGTCCAGGTGAGGGTACGACAACGCTTTAGGGGGAGCGTACGTGTGAGGGCGCGGGTTAGTGTCAGCGTACGGGTTCGGATTAGGGGACGGGTGAGGGTCAGGCTTCGGGGAAGGGTTAGGGTTAGGGTTCGGGCTAGGGTTAGGGTTAGGGGACGGGGACGGTTTAGGGTCCAGGTGAGGGCACGACAACGCTTTAGCGGGAGCGTACGTTTGAGGACGCGGGTTAGTGTCAGCGTACGGGTTAGGATTAGGGCACGGGTGAGGGTCAGGCTCCGGGGAAGGGTTAGGGTTAGGGTTCGGGCTAGGGTTAGGGGACGGGGACGGTTTAGAGTCCAGGTGAGGGTACGACAACGCTTTAGGGGGAGCGTACGTGTGAGGGCGTGGGTTAGTGTCAGCGTACGGGTTAGGATTAGGGGACGGGTGAGTGTCAGGCTTCGGGGAAGTTTTAGGGTTAGGGTTCGGGCTAGGGTTAGGGTTAGGGGACGGGGACGGTTTAGGGTCCAGGTGAGGGTACGACAACGCTTTAGGGGGAGCGTACGTGTGAGGGCGCGGGTTAGTGTCAGCGTACGGGTTAGGATTAGGGGACGGGTGAGGGTCAGGCTTCGGGGAAGGTTTAGGGTTAGGGTTCGGGCTAGGGTTAGGGTTAGGGGACGGGGACGGTTTAGGGTCCAGGTGAGGGCACGACAACGCTTTAGGGGGAGCGTACGTTTGAGGGCGCGGGTTAGTGTCAGCGTACGGGTTAGGATTAGGGGACGGGTGAGGGTCAGGCTTCGGGGAAGGGTTAGGGTTAGGGTTCCGGCTAGGGTTAGAGTTAGGGGACGGCGACGGTTTAGGGTCCAGGTGAGGGTACGACAACGCTTTAGGGGGAGCGTACGTGTGAGAGCGCGGGTTAGTGTCAGCGTACGGGTTAGCATTAGGGGATGGGTGAGGGTCAGGCTTCGGGGAAGGTTTAGGGTTAGGGTTCGGGCTAGGGTTAGGGTTAGGGGATGGGGACGGGTTAGGGTCCAGGTGAGGGTACGACAACGCTTTAGGGGGTGCGTACGTGTGAGGGTGCGGGTTAGTGTCAGCGTACGGGTTAGGATTAGGGGACGGGTGAGGGTCATGCTTCGGGGAAGGGTTAGGGTTAGGGTTCGGGCTAGGGTTAGGGTTAGGGGACGGGGACGGTTTAGGGTCCAGGTGAGGGCACGACAACGCTTTAGGGGGAGCGTACGTGTGAGGGCGCGGGTTAGTGTCAGCGTACGGGTGAGGATTAGGGGACGGGTGAGGGTCAGGCTTCGGGGAAGGGTTAGGGATAGGGTTCGGGCTAGGGTTAGGGTTAGGGGACGGGGACGGTTTAGGGTCCAGGTGAGGGCACGACAACGCTTTAGGGGGAGAATACGTGTGAGGGCGCAGGTTAGTGTCAGCGTACGGGTTAGGATTAGGGGACGGGTGAGGGTCAGGCTTCGGGGAAGGGTTAGGGTTAGGGTTCGGGCTAGGGTTAGGGTTAGGGTACGGCGACGGTTTAGGGTCCAGGTGAGGGCACGACAACGCTTTAGGGGAAGCGTATGTGTGAGGGCGCAGATTAGTGTCAGTGTACGGGTTAGGATTAGGGGACGGGTGAGGGTCAGGCTTCGGGGAAGTGTTAGGGTTAGGGTTTGGGCTAGGGTTAGGGTTAGGGGACGGGGACGGTTTAGGGTCCAGGTGAGCGAACGACAACGCTTTAGGGGGAGAGTACGTGTGAGGGCGCAGGTAAGTATCAGCGTACGGGTTAGGATTAGGGGACGGGTGAGGGTTAGGCTTCGGGGAAGGGTTAGGGTTGGGGTTCGGGCTAGGGTTAGGGTTACGGGACGGGGACGGTTTAGGGTCCAGGTGAGGGTACGACAACGCTTTAGGGGGAGCGTACGTGTGAGGGTGCGGGTTAGTGTCAGCGTACGGGTTAGGATTAGGGGACGGGTGAGGGTCAGGCTTCGGGGAAGGGTTAGGGTTAGGGTTCGGGCTAGGGTTAGGGTTAGGGGACGGGGACGGTTTAGGGTCCAGGTGAGGGCACGACAACGATTTAGGGGGAGCGTACGTGTGAGGGCGCGGGTTAGTGTCTGCGTACGGGTTATGATTAGGGAACGGGTGAGGGTCAGGCTTCGGGGAAGGTTTAGGGTTAGGGTTCGGGCTAGGGTTAGGGATAGGGGACGGGGACGGTTTAGGGTCCAGGTGAGTGTACGACAACGCTTTAGGGGGAGCGTACGTGTGAGGGCGCGGGTTAGTGTCAGCGTACGTGTTAGGATTAGGGGACGGGTGAGGGTCAGGCTTCGGGGAAGGGTTAGGGTTAGGGTTCGGGCTAGGGTTAGGGATAGGGGACGGGGACGGTTTAGGGTCCAGGTGAGGTCACGGCAACGCTTTAGGGGGAGCATACGTTTGAGGGCGCGGTTTAGTGTCACAGTACGGGTTAGGATTAGGGGACGGGTGAGGGTCAGGCTTCGGGGAAGGGTTAGGGTTAGGGTTCCGGCTCGGGTTAGAGTTAGGGGACGGCGACGGTTTAGGTCCAGGTGAGGGTAGGACAACGCTTTAGGGGGAGCGTACGTGTTAGGGCGCGGGTTAGTGTCAGCGTACGGGTTAGCATTAGGGGATGGGTGAGGGTCAGGCTTCGGGGAAGGTTTAGGGTTAGGGTTCGCGCTAGGGTTAGGGTTAGGGGATGGGGACGGTTTAGGGTCCAGGTGAGGGTACGACAAAGCTTTAGGGGGAGCGTACGTGTGAGGGTGCGGGTTAGTGTCAGCGTACGAGTTAGGATTAGGGGACGGGTGAGGGTCACGCTTCGGGGAAGGGTTAGGGTTAGGGTTCGGGCTAGGGTTAGGGTTAGGGGACGGGGACGGTTTAGGGTCCAGGTGAGGGCACGACAACGCTTTAGGGGGAGCGTACGTGTGAGGGCGCGGGTTAGTGTCAGCGTACGGTTTACGATTAGGGGATGGGTGAGGGTCAGGCTTCGGGTAAGGGTTAGGGTTAGGGTTCGGGCTAGGGTTAGGGTTAAGGGACGGGGATGGGTTAGGGTCCACTTGAGGGCATGACAACTCTTTAGGGGCAGCGTACGTGTGAGTGCGCGGGTTAGTGTCAGCGTACAGGTTAGGATTAGGGGACGGGTGAGGATCAGGCTTCGGGGAAGGGTTAGGGTTACGGTTCGGGCTAGGGTTAGGGTTAGGGGACGGGGACGGTTTAGGGTCCAGGTGAGGGCACGACAACGCTTTAGGGGGAGCGTACGTGTGAGGGCGCGGGTTAGTGTCAGCGTACGTGTTAGGATTAGGGGACGGGTGAGGGTCAGGGTTCGGGGAAGGGTTAGGGTTAGGGTTCGGGCTAGGGTTAGGGTTAGGGGACGGGGACGGTTTAGGGTCCAGGTGAGGGCACGACAACGCTTTAGGGGGAGCGTACGTGTGAGGGCGCGGGTTAGTGTCAGCATACGGTTTAGGATTAGCGGATGCGTGTTGGTCAGGCTTCGGGTAAGGGTTAGGGTTAGGGTTCGGGCTAGGGTTAGGGTTAGGGGACGGGGACGGGTTAGGGTCCACTTGAGGGCACGACAACTTTTTAGGGGCAGCGTACGTGTGAGGGCGCGGGTTAGTGTCAGCGTACGGGTTAGGATTAGGGCACGGGTGAGTGTCAGGCTTCGGGGAAGGGTTAGGGTTAGGGTTCGGTCTAGGGTTAGGGTGAGGGGACGGGGACGGTTTAGGGTCCAGGTGAGGGTACGACAACGCTTTAGGGGGAGCGTACGTGTGAGGGCGCGGGTTAGTGTCAGAGTACGGGTTAGGATTAGGGGACGGGTGAGGGTCAGGCTTCGGGGAAGGGTTAGGGTTAGGGTTCGGGCTAGGGTTAGGGTTAGGGGACGGGGACGGTTTAGGGTCCAGGTGAGGGTACGACATCGCTTTAGGGGGAGCGTACTTGTGAGGGCGCGGGTTAGTGTCAGCGTACGGGTTAGGATTAGGGGACGGGTGAGGGTCAGGCTTCGGGGAAGGGTTAGGGTTAGGGTTCGGGCTATGGTTAGGGTTAGGGGACGGGGACGGTTTTGGGTCCAGGTGACGGTACGACAACGCTTTAGGGGGAGCGTACGTGTGAGGGCGCGGGTTAGTGTCAGCGTACGGGTTAGGATTAGGGGACGGGTGAGGGTCAGGCTTCGGGGAAGGGTTAGGGTTAGGGTTCGGGCTAGGGTTAGGGTTAGGGAACGGGGACGGTTTAGGGTCCAGGTGAGGATACAACAACGCTTTAGGGGGAGCGTATGTGTGAGGGGACGGGTTAGTGTCACCGTACGGGTTAGGATTAGGGGACGGGTGAGGGTCAGGCTTCGGAGAAGAGTTAGGGGTAGGGTTCGGGCTAGGGTTAGGGTTAGGGGACGGGGACGGTTTAGGGTCCAGGTGAGGGCACAACAACGCTTTAGGGGGAGCGTACGTGTGAGGGCGCGGGTCAGTGTCAGCGTACGGGTTAGGATTAGGGGACGGTTGAGGGTCAGGCTTCGGGGAAGGGTTAGGGTTAGGGTTCCGGCTAGGGTTAGGGTTAGGGGACGGCGACAGTTTAGGGTCCAGGTGAGGGTACGACAACGCTTTAGGGGGAGCGTACGTGTGAGGGCGCGTGTTAGTGTCAGCGTACGGGTTAGCATTAGGGGACGGGTGAGGGTCAGGCTTCGGGGAAGGGTTACGGTTAGGGTTCGGGCTAGGGTTCGGGTTAGGGGATGGGGACGGTTTAGGGTCCAGGTGAAGGTACGACAACACTTTAGGGGGAGCGTACGTGTGAGGGTGCGGGTTAGTGTCAGCGTACGGGTTAGGATTAGGGGACGGGTGAGGGTCACGCTTCGGGGAAGGGTTAGGGTCAGGGTTCGGGCTAGGGTTAGGGTTAGGGGACGGGGACGGTTTAGGGTCCAGGTGAGGGCACGACAACACTTTAGGGGGAGCGTACGTGTGAGGGCGCGGGTTCGTGTCAGCGTACGGGTTAGGATTAGGGGACGGGTGAGGGTCAGGCTTCGGGGAAGGGTTAGGGATAGGGTTCGGGCTAGGGTTAGGGTTAGGGGACGGGGACGGTTTAGGGTCCAGGTGAGGGTACGACAACGCTTTAGGGGCAGCGTACGTGTGAGGGCGCGGGTTAGTGTCAGCGTACGGGTTAGGATTACGGGATGGGTGAGTGTCAGGCTTCGGGGAAGGGTTAGGGTTAGGGTTCGGGCTAGGGTTAGGGTTAGGGGACGGGCACGGTTTAGGGTCCAGGTGAGGGTACGACAACGCTTTAGGGGGAGCGTACGTGTGAGGGCGCGGGTTAGTGTCAGCGTACGGGTTAGGATTAGGGGACGGGTGAGTGTCAGGCTTCGGGGAAGGGTTAGGTTTAGCGTTCGGTCTAGGGTTAGGGTGAGGGGACGGGGACGGTTTAGGGTCCAGGTGAGGGTACGACAACGCTTTAGGGGGAGCGTACGTGTGAGGGCGCGGGTTAGTGTCAGCGTACGGGTTAGCATTAGGGGATGGGTGAGGGTCAGGCTTCGGGGAAGGTTTAGGGTTAGGGTTCGCGCTAGGGTTAGGGTTAGGGGATGGGGACGGTTTAGGGTTCATGTGAGGGTACGACAAAGCTTTAGGGGGAGCGTACGTGTGAGGGTGCGGGTTAGTGTCAGCGTACGAGTTAGGATTAGGGGACGGGTGAGGGTCACGCTTCGGGGAAGGGTTAGGGTTAGGGTTCGGGCTAGGGTTAGGGTTAGGGGACGGGGACGGTTTAGGGTCCAGGTGAGGGCACGACAACGCTTTAGGGGGAGCGTACGTGTGAGGGCGCGGGTTAGTGTCAGCGTACGGTTTAGGATTAGGGGATGGGTGAGGGTCAGGCTTCGGGTAAGGGTTAGGGTTAGGGTTCGGGCTAGGGTTAGGGTTAGGGGACGGGGACGGGTTAGGGTCCACTTGAGGGCATGACAACTCTTTAGGGGCAGCGTACGTGTGAGGGCGCGGGTTAGTGTCAGCGTACAGGTTAGGATTAGGGGACGGGTGAGGATCAGGCTTCGGGGAAGGGTTAGGGTTACGGTTCGGGCTAGGGTTAGGGTTAGGGGACGGGGACGGTTTAGGGTCCAGGTGAGGGCACGACAACGCTTTAGGGGGAGCGTACGTGTGAGGGCGCGGGTTAGTGTCAGCGTACGGGTTAGGATTAGGGCACGGGTGAGGGTCAGGCTTCGGGGAAGGGTTAGGGTTAGGGTTCGGTCTAGGGTTAGGGTGAGGGGACGGGGACGGTTTAGGGTCCAGGTGAGGGTACGACAACGCTTTAGGGGGAGCGTACGTGTGAGGGCGCGGGTTAGTGTCAGCGTACGGGTTCGGATTAGGGGACGGGTGAGGGTCAGGCTTCGGGGAAGGGTTAGGGTTAGGGTTCGGGCTAGGGTTAGGGTTAGGGGACGGGGACGGTTTAGGGTCCAGGTGAGGGCACGACAACGCTTTAGGGGGAGCGTACGTGTGAGGGCGCGGGTTAGTGTCAGCGTACGGTTTAGGATTAGGGGATGGGTGAGGGTCAGGCTTCGGGTAAGGGTTAGGGTTAGGGTTCGGGCTAGGGTTAGGGTTAGGGGACGGGGACGGGTTAGGGTCCACTTGAGGGCATGACAACTCTTTAGGGGCAGCGTACGTGTGAGGGCGCGGGTTAGTGTCAGCGTACAGGTTAGGATTAGGGGACGGGTGAGGATCAGGCTTCGGGGAAGGGTTAGGGTTACGGTTCGGGCTAGGGTTAGGGTTAGGGGACGGGGACGGTTTAGGGTCCAGGTGAGGGCACGACAACGCTTTAGGGGGAGCGTACGTGTGAGGGCGCGGGTTAGTGTCAGCGTACGGGTTAGGATTAGGGCACGGGTGAGGGTCAGGCTTCGGGGAAGGGTTAGGGTTAGGGTTCGGTCTAGGGTTAGGGTGAGGGGACGGGGACGGTTTAGGGTCCAGGTGAGGGTACGACAACGCTTTAGGGGGAGCGTACGTGTGAGGGCGCGGGTTAGTGTCAGCGTACGGGTTCGGATTAGGGGACGGGTGAGGGTCAGGCTTCGGGGAAGGGTTAGGGTTAGGGTTCGGGCTAGGGTTAGGGTTAGGGGACGGGGACGGTTTAGGGTCCAGGTGAGGGTACGACAACGGTTTAGGGGGAGCGTACGTGTGAGGGCGCGGGTTAGTGTCAGCGTACGGGTTAGGATTAGGGGACGGGTGAGGGTCAGGCTTCGGGGAAGGGTTAGGGTTAGGGTTCGGGCTAGGGTTAGGGTTAGGGGACGGGGACGGTTTAGGGTCCAGGTGAGGGCACGACAACGCTTTAGGGGGAGCGTACATGTGAGGGCGCAGATTAGTGTCAGCGTACGGGTTAGGATTAGGGGACGGGTGAGGGTCAGGCTTCGGGGAAGTGTTAGGGTTAGGGTTTGGGCTAGGGTTAGGGTTAGGGGACGGGGACGGTTTAGGGTCCAGGTGAGCGAACGTCAACGCTTTAGGGGGAGCGTACGTGTGAGGTCGCGGGTAAGTATCAGCGTACGGTTTAGGATTAGGGGACGGGTGAGGGTTAGGCTTCGTGGAAGGGTTAGGGTTGGGGTTCGGGCTAGGGTTAGGGTTACGTGACGGGGACGGTTTAGTGTCCAGGTGAGGGTACGACATCGCTTTAGGGGGAGCGTACGTGTGAGGGCGCGGGTTAGTGTCAGCGTACGGGTTAGGATTAGGGGACGGGTGAGGGTCAGGCTTCGGGGAAGGGTTAGGGTTAGGGTTCGGGCTATGGTTAGGGTTAGGGGACGGGGACGGTTTTGGGTCCAGGTGAGGGTACGACAACGCTTTAGGGGGAGCGTACGTGTGAGGGCGCGGGTTAGTGTCAGCGTACGGGTTAGGATTAGGGGACGGGTGAGGGTCAGGCATCGGGGAAGTGTTAGGGTTAGGGTTCGGGCTAGGGTTAGGGTTAGGGAACGGGGACGGTTTAGGGTCCAGGTGAGGATACAACAACGCTTTAGGGGGAGCGTATGTGTGAGGGCACGGGTTAGTGTCACCGTACGGGTTAGGATTAGGGGACGGGTGAGGGTCAGGCTTCGGAGAAGAGTTAGGGGTAGGGTTCGGGCTAGGGTTAGGGTTAGGGGACGGGGACGGTTTAGGGTCCAGGTGAGGGCACAACAACGCTTTAGGGGGAGCATACGTGTGAGGGCGCGGGTCAGTGTCAGCGTACGGGTTAGGATTAGGGGACGGTTGAGGGTCAGGCTTCGGGGAAGGGTTAGGGTTAGGGTTCGGGCTAGGGTTAGGGTTAGGGGACGGGGACGGTTTAGGGTCCAGGTGAGGGTACGACAACGCTTTAGGGGGAGCGTACGTGTGAGGGCGCGAGTTAGTGTCAGCGTACGGGTTAGGATTAGGGGACGGGTGAGTGTCAGGCTTCGGGGAAGGGTTAGGGTTAGGGTTCGGGCTAGGGTTAGGGTTAGGGAACGGGGACGGTTTAGGGTCCAGGTGAGGGCACGACAGCGCCTTAGGGGGATCGTACGTGTGAGGGCGCGGGTTAGTGTCAGCGTACGGGTTAGGATTAGGGGACGGGTGAGGGTCAGGCTTCGGGGAAGGGTTAGGGTTAGGGTTCGGGCTAGGGTTAGGGTTAGGGGACGGGGACGGTTTAGGGTCCAGGTGAGGGCACGACAACGCTTTAGGGGGAGCGTACGTGTGAGGGCGCGGGTTAGTGTCAGCGTACGGTTTAGGATTAGGGGATTGGTGAGGGTCAGGCTTCGGGGAAGGGTTAGGGTTAGGGTTCGGGCTAGGGTTAGGGTTAGGGGACGGGGACGGTTTAGAGTCCAGGTGAGGTTACGACAACGCTTTAGGGGGAGCGTACGTGTGAGGGCGCGGGTAAGTATCAGCGTACGGGTTAGGATTAGGGGACGGGTGAGGGTCAGGCTTCGGCGAAGGGTTAGGGTTAGTGTTCGGGCTAGGATTAGGGTTAGGGGACGGGGACGGTTTAGTGTCCAGGTGAGGGTACGACAACGCTTTAGGGGGAGCGTACGTGTGAGGGCGCGGGTTAGTGTCAGCGTACGGGTTTGCATTAGGGGACGGGTGAGGATCAGGCTTCGGGGAAAGGTTAGGGTTAGGGTTCGGGCTAGGGTTACGGTTAGGGGACGGGGACGGTTTAGGGTCCAGGTGAGGGTACGACAACGCTTTAGGGGGAGCGTACGTGTGAGGGCGCGGGTTAGTGTCAGCGTACGGGTTAGCATTAGGGGACGGGTGAGGGTCAGGCTTCGGGGAAGGGTTAGGGTTAGGGTTCGGGCTAGGGTTAGGGTTAGGGGATGGGGACGGTTTAGGGTCCAGGTGAGGGTACGACAACGCTTTAGGGGGAGCGTACCTGTGAGGGTGCGGGTTAGTGTCAGCGTACGGGTTAGGATTAGGGGACGGGTGAGGGTCACGCTTCGGGGAAGGGTTAGGGTTAGGGTTCGGGCTAGGGTTAGGGCTAGGGGACGGGGACGGTTTAGGGTCCAGGTGAGGGTACGACAACGCTTTAGGGGGAGCGTACGTGTGAGGGCGCGGGTTAGTGTCAGCGTACGGGTTAGGATTAGGGGACGGGTGAGTGTCAGGCTTCGGGGAAGGGTTAGGGTTAGGGTTCGGGCTAGGGTTAGGGTTAGGGAACGGGGACGGTTTAGGGTCCAGGTGAGGGCACGACAACGCCTTAGGGGGATCGTACGTGTGAGGGCGCGGGTTAGTGTCAGCGTACGGGTTAGGATTAGGGGACGGGTGAGGGTCAGGCTTCGGGGAAGGGTTAGGGTTAGGGTTCGGGCTAGGGTTAGGGTTAGGGGACGGGGACGGTTTAGGGTCCAGGTGAGGGCACGACAACGCTTTAGGGGGAGCGTACGTGTGAGGGCGCGGGTTAGTGTCAGCGTATGGTTTAGGATTAGGGGATTGGTGAGGGTCAGGCTTCGGGGAAGGGTTAGGGTTAGGGTTCGGGCTAGGGTTAGGGTTAGGGGACGGGGACGGTTTAGGGTCCAGGTGAGGGTACGACTACGCTTTAGGGGGAGCGTACGTGTGAGGACGCGGGTTAGTGTCAGCGTACGGGTTAGGATTAGGGCACGGGTGAGGGTCAGGCTTCGGGGAAGGGTTAGGTTTAGCGTTCGGTCTAGGGTTAGGGTGAGGGGACGGGGACGGTTTAGGGTCCAGGTGAGGGTACGACAACGCTTTAGGGGGAGCGTACGTGTGAGGGCGTGGGTTAGTGTCAGCGTACGGGTTCGGATTAGGGGACGGATGAGGGTCAGGCTTCGGGGAAGTGTTAGTGTTAGGGTTCGGGCTAGGGTTAGTGTTAGGGGACGGGGACGGTTTAGGGTTCAGGTGAGGGCACGACAACGCTTTAGGGGGAGCGTACGTGTGAGGGCGAAGATTAGTGTCAGCGTACGGGTTAGGATTAGGGGACGGGTGAGGGTTAGGCTTCGGGGAAGGGTTAGGGTTGGGGTTCGGGCTAGGGTTAGGGTTACGGGACGGGGACGGTTTACGGTCCAGGTGAGGGTACAACAACGCATTAGGGGGAGCGTACGTGTGAGGGCGCGGGTTAGTGTCAGCGTACGGGTTAGGATTAGGGGACGGGTGAGGGTCAGGCTTCGGGGAAGTGTTAGGGTTAGGGTTCGGGCTAGGGTTAGGGTTAGGGGTCGGGTACGGTTTAGGGTCCAGGTGAGGGTACGACAACGCTTTAGGGGGAGCGTACGTGTGAGGGCGCGGGTTAGTGTCAGCGTACGGTTTAGGATTAGGGGACGGGTGAGTGTCAGGCTTCGGGGAAGGGTTAGGGTTAGGGTTCGGGCTAGGGTTAGGGTTAGGGGACGTGGACGGTTTAGGGTCCAGGTGAGGGCACGACAACGCTTTAGGGGGAGCGTACGTGTGAGGGCGCGGGTTAGTGTCAGCGTACGGGTTAGCATTAGGGGACGGGTGAGGGTCAGGCTTCGGGGAAGGGTTAGGTTTAGGGTTCGGGCTAGGGTTAGGGTTAGGGGACGGGGACAGTTTAGGGTCCAGCTGAGGGCACGACAACGCTTTAGGGGGAGCGTACGTGTGAGGGCGCGGGTTAGTGTCAGCGTACGGGTTAGCATTAGGGGACGGGTGAGGGTCAGGCTTCGGGGAAGGGTTAGGGTTAGGGTTCGGGCTAGGGTTAGGGTTAGGGGACGGGGACGGTTTAGGGTCCAGGTGAGGGCACGACAACGCTTTAGGTGGAGCGTACGTGTGAGGGCGTGGGTTAGTGTCAGCGTACGGGTTAGGATTAGGGGACGGGTGAGTGTCAGGCTTCGGGGAAGGGTTAGGGTTAGGGTTCGGGCTAGGGTTAGGGTTAGGGGACGGGGACGGTTTAGGGTCCAGGTGAGGGTACGACAACGCTTTAGGGGGAGCGTACGTGTGAGGGCGCGGGTTAGTGTCAGCGTACGGGTTAGGATTAGGGGACGGGTGAGGATCAGGCTTCGGGGAAAGGTTAGGGTTAGGGTTCGGGCTAGGGTTACGGTTAGGGGACGGGGACGGTTTAGGGTCCAGGTGAGGGTACGACAACGCTTTAGGGGGAGCGTACGTGTGAGGGCGCGGGTTAGTGTCAGCGTACGGGTTAGCATTAGGGGACGGGTGAGGGTCAGGCTTCGGGGAAGTGTTAGGGTTAGGGTTCGGGCTAGGGTTAGGGTTAGGGGATGGGGACGGTTTAGGGTCCAGGTGAGCGTACGACAATGCTTTAGGGGGAGCGTACGTGTGAGGGTGCGGTTTAGTGTCAGCGTACGGGTTAGGATTAGGGGACGGGTGAGGGTCACGCTTCGGGGAAGGGTTAGGGTTAGGGTTCGGGCTAGGGTTAGGGTTAGGGGACGGGGACGGTTTAGGGTCCAGGTGAGGGCACGACAACGCTTTAGGGGGAGCGTACGTGTGAGGGCGCGGGTTAGAGTCAGCGTACGGTTTAGGATTAGGGGATTGGTGAGGGTCAGGCTTCGGGGAAGGGTTAGGGTTAGGGTTCAGGCTAGGGTTAGGGTTAGGGGACGGGGACGGTTTAGAGTCCAGGTGAGGTTACGACAATGCTTTAGGGGGAGCGTACGTGTGAGGGCGCGGGTAAGTATCAGCGTACGGTTTAGGATTAGGGGACGGGTGAGGGTCAGGCTTCGGGGAAGGGTTAGGGTTAGTGTTCGGGCTAGGATTAGGGTTAGGGGACGGGGACGGTTTAGGGTCCAGGTGAGGGTACGACTACGCTTTAGGGGGAGCGTACGTGTGAGGACGCGGGTTAGTGTCAGCGTACGGGTTAGGATTAGGGCACGGGTGAGTGTCAGGCTTCGGGGAAGGGTTAGGTTTAGGGTTCGGTCTAGGGTTAGGGTGAGGGGACAGGGACGGTTTAGGGTCCAGGTGAGGGTACGACAACGCTTTAGGGGGAGCGTACGTGTGAGGGCGCGGGTTAGTGTCAGCGTACGGGTTCGGATTAGGGGACGGATGAGGGTCAGGCTTCGGGGAAGCGTTAGGGTTAGGTTTCGGGCTAGGGTTAGGGTTAGGGGACGGGGACGGTTTAGGGTCCAGGTGAGGGTACGACAACGGTTTAGGGGGAGCGTACGTGTGAGGGCGCGGGTTAGTGTCAGCGTACGGGTTAGGATTAGGGGACGGGTGAGGGTCAGGCTTCGGGGAAGTGTTAGGGTTAGGGTTCGGGCTAGGGTTAGGGTTAGGGGACGGGGACGGTTTAGGGTTCAGGTGAGGGCACGACAACGCTTTAGGGGGAGCATACGTGTGAGGGCGCAGATTAGTGTCAGCGTACGGGTTAGGATTAGGGGACGGGTGAGGGTTAGGCTTCGGGGAAGGGTTAGGGTTGGGGTTCGGGCTAGGGTTAGGGTTACGGGACGGGGACGGTTTAGGGTCCAGGTGAGGGTACAACAACGCTTTAGGGGGAGCGTACGTGTGAGGGCGCGGGTTAGTGTCAGCGTACGGGTTAGGATTAGGGGACGGGTGAGGGTCAGGCTTCGGGGAAGGGTTAGGGTTAGGGTTCGGGCTAGGGTTAGGGTTAGGGGACGGGGACGGTTTAGGGTCCAGGTGAGGTCACGACAACGCTTTAGGGGGAGCGTACGTGTGAGGGCGCGGGTTAGTGTCAGCGTACGGGTTAGGATTAGGGGACGGGTGAGTGTCAGGCTTCGGGGAAGGGTTAGGGTTAGGGTTCGGGCTAGGGTTAGGGTTAGGGGACGGGGACGGTTTAGGGTCCAGGTGAGGGCACGACAACGCTTTAGGGGGAGCGTACGTGTGAGGGCGTGGGTTAGTGTCAGCGTACGGGTTAGCATTAGGGGACGGGTGAGGGTCAGGCTTTGGGGAAGGGTTAGGGTTAGGGTTCGGGCTAGGGTTAGGGTTAGGGGACGGGGACAATTTAGGGTCCAGCTGAGGGCACGACAACGCTTTAGGGGGAGCGTACGTGTGAGGGCGCGGGTTAGTGTCAGCGTACGGGTTAGCATTAGGGGACGGGTGAGGGTCAGGCTTCGGGGAAGGGTTAGGGTTAGGGTTCCGGCTAGGGTTAGGCTTAGGTGACGGGGAAGGTTTAGGGTCCAGGTGAGGGTACGACAACGCTTTAGGGGGAGCGTACGTGTGAGGGCGATGGGTTAGTGTCAGCGTACGGGTTTGCATTAGGGGACGGGTGAGGATCAGGCTTCGGGGAAAGGTTAGGGTTAGGGTTCGGGCTAGGGTTACGGTTAGGGGACGGAGACGGTTTAGGGTCCAGGTGAGGGTACGACAACGCTTTAGGGGGAGTGTACGTGTGAGGGCGCGGGTTAGTGTCGGCGTACGGGTTAGCATTAGGGGACGGGTGAGGGTCAGGCTTCGGGGAAGGGTTAGGGTTCGGGCTAGGGTTAGTGTTAGGGGATGGGGAAGGTTTAGGGTCCAGGTGAGGGTACGACAACGCTCTAGGGGGAGCGTATGTGTGAGGGTGCGGGTTAGTGTCAGAGTACGGGTTAGGATTAGGGGACGGGTGAGGGTCACGCTTCGGGGAAGGGTTAGGGTTAGGGTTCGGGCTAGGGTTAGGGTTAGGGGACGGGGACGGTTTAGGGTCCAGGTGAGGGCACGACAACGCTTTAGGGGGAGCGTACGTGTGAGGGCGCGGGTTCGTGTCAGCGTACTGGTTAGGATGAGGGGACGGGTGAGGGTCAGGCTTCGAGGAAGGGTTAGGGATAGGGTTCGGGCTAGGGTTAGGGTTAGGGGACGGGGACGTTTTAGGGTCCAGGTGAGGGTACGACAACGCTTTAGGGGGAGCGTACGTGTGAGGGCGCGGGTTAGTGTCAGCGTATGGGATAGGATTAGGGGACGGGAGAGGGTCAGGCTTCGGGGAAGGTTTAGGGTTAGGGTTCCGGCTAGGGTTAGGGTTAGGGTACGGGGACGGTTTAGGGTCCAGGTGAGGGCACGACAACGCTTTAGGGGGAGCGTACCTGTGAGGGCGTGGGTTAGTGTCAGCGTACGGGTTAGGATTAGGGGACGGGTGAGGGTCAGGCTTCGGGGAAGGGTTAGGGTTAGGGTTCGGGCTAGGGTTAGGGTTAGGGGACGGGGACGGTTTACGGTCCAGGTGAGGGCACGACAACGCTTTGGGGGAGCGTACGTGTGAGGGCGCGGGTTAGTGTCAGCGTACGGTTAGGATTAGGGAACGGGTGAGGGTCAGGCTTCTGGGAAGGGTTAGGGTTATGGTTCGGGCTGGGGTTAGGGTTAGGGGACGGGGACGGTTTAGGGTCCAGGTGAGGACACGACATCGCTTTAGGGCGAGCGTACGTGTGAGGGCGTGGGTTAGTGTCAGCGTACGGGTTAGGATTAGGGGACGGGTGAGGGTCAGGCTTCGGGGAAGGGTTAGGGTTAGGGTTCGGGCTAGGGTTAGGGTTAGGGGACGGGGACGGTTTAGGGTCCAGGTGAGGGTACGACAACGCTTTAGGGGGAGCGTACGTGTGAGGGCGTGGGTTAGTGTCAGCGTACGGGTTAGGATTAGGGGACGGGTGAGGGTCAGCCTTCGGAGAAGGGTTAGGGTTAGGGTTCGGGCTAGGGTTAGGGTTAGGGGACGGGGACGGTTTAGGGTCCAGGTGAGGGCACGACAACGCTTTAAGGGGAGCGTACGTGTGAGGGCGCGGGTTAGTGTCAGCGTACGGGTTAGGATTAGGGGACGGGTGAGGGTCAGGCTTCGGGGAAGGGTTAGGGTTAGGGTTCGGGCTAGGGTTAGGGTTAGGGGACGGGGACGGTTTAGGGTCCAGGTGAGGGCACGACAACGCTTTACGGGGAGCGTACGTGTGAGGGCGCGGGTTAGTGTCAGCGTACGGCTTAGGATTAGGGGACGGGTGAGGGTCAGGCTTCGGAGAAGGGTTAGGGTTATGGTTCGGGCTAGGGTTAGGGTTAGGGGACGGGGACGGTTTAGGGTCCAGGTGAGGGCACGACAACGCTTTAGGGGGAGTGTACGTGTGAGGGCGCGGGTTAGTGTCAGCGTACGGTTTAGGATTAGGGGATTGGTGAGGGTCAGGCTTCGGGGAAGGGTTAGGGTTAGGGTTCGGGCTAGGGTTAGGGTTAGGGGACGGGGACGGTTCAGAGTCCAGGTGAGGTTACGACAACGCTTTAGGGGGAGCGTACGTGTGAGGGCGCGGGTAAGTATCAGCGTACGGGTTAGGATTAGGGGACGGGTGAGGGTCAGGCTTCGGCGAAGGGTTAGGGTTAGTGTTCGGGCTAGGATTAGGGTTAGGGGACGGGGACGGTTTAGTGTCCAGGTGAGGGTACGACAACGCTTTAGGGGGAGCGTACGTGTGAGGGCGCGGGTTAGTGTCAGCGTACGGGTTTGCATTAGGGGACGGGTGAGGATCAGGCTTCGGGGAAAGGTTAGGGTTAGGGTTCGGGCTAGGGTTACGGTTAGGGGACGGGGACGGTTTAGGGTCCAGATGAGGGTACGACAACGCTTTAGGGGGAGCGTACGTGTGAGGGCGCGGGTTAGTGTCAGCGTACGGGTTAGCATTAGGGGACGGGTGAGGGTCAGGCTTCGGGGAAGGGTTAGGGTTAGGGTTCGGGCTAGGGTTAGGGTTAGGGGATGGGGACGGTTTAGGGTCCAGGTGAGGGCACGACAACGCCTTAGGGGGATCGTACGTGTGAGGGCGCGGGTTAGTGTCAGCGTACGGGTTAGGATTAGGGGACGGGTGAGGGTCAGGCTTCGGGGAAGGGTTAGGGTTAGGGTTCGGGCTAGGGTTAGGGTTAGGGGACGGGGACGGTTTAGGGTCCAGGTGAGGGCACGACAACGCTTTAGGGGGAGCGTACGTGTGAGGGCGCGGGTTAGTGTCAGCGTACGGTTTAGGATTAGGGGATTGGTGAGGGTCAGGCTTCGGGGAAGGGTTAGGGTTAGGGTTCGGGCTAGGGTTAGGGTTAGGGGACGGGGACGGTTTAGGGTCCAGGTGAGGGTACGACTACGCTTTAGGGGGAGCGTACGTGTGAGGACGCGGGTTAGTGTCAGCGTACGGGTTAGGATTAGGGCACGGGTGAGGGTCAGGCTTCGGGGAAGGGTTAGGTTTAGCGTTCGGTCTAGGGTTAGGGTGAGGGGACGGGGACGGTTTAGGGTCCAGGTGAGGGTACGACAACGCTTTAGGGGGAGCGTACGTGTGAGGGCGTGGGTTAGTGTCAGCGTACGGGTTCGGATTAGGGGACGGATGAGGGTCAGGCTTCGGGGAAGTGTTAGTGTTAGGGTTCGGGCTAGGGTTAGTGTTAGGGGACGGGGACGGTTTAGGGTTCAGGTGAGGGCACGACAACGCTTTAGGGGGAGCGTACGTGTGAGGGCGCAGATTAGTGTCAGCGTACGGGTTAGGATTAGGGGACGGGTGAGGGTTAGGCTTCGGGGAAGGGTTAGGGTTGGGGTTCGGGCTAGGGTTAGGGTTACGGGACGGGGACGGTTTAGGGTCCAGGTGAGGGTACAACAACGCATTAGGGGGAGCGTACGTGTGAGGGCGCGGGTTAGTGTCAGCGTACGGGTTAGGATTAGGGGACGGGTGAGGGTCAGGCTTCGGGGAAGTGTTAGGGTTAGGGTTCGGGCTAGGGTTAGGATTAGGGGTCGGGTACGGTTTAGGGTCCAGGTGAGGGTACGACAACGCTTTAGGGGGAGCGTACGTGTGAGGGCGCGGGTTAGTGTCAGCGTACGGGTTAGGATTAGGGGACGGGTGAGTGTCAGGCTTCGGGGAAGGGTTAGGGTTAGGGTTCGGGCTAGGGTTAGGGTTAGGGGACGGGGACGGTTTAGGATCCAGGTGAGGGTACGACAACGCTTTAGGGGGAGCGTACGTGTGAGGGCGCGGGTTAGTGTCAGCGTACGTGTTAGGATTAGGGGACGGGTGAGTGTCAGGCTTCGGGGAAGGGTTAGGGTTAGGGTTCGGGCTAGGGTTAGGGTTAGGGAACGGGGACGGTTTAGGGTCCAGGTGAGGGCACGACAACGCTTTAGGGGGAGCGTACGTGTGAGGGCGCGGGTTAGTGTCAGCGTACGGGTTAGGATTAGGGGACGGGTGAGTGTCAGGCTTCGGGGAAGGGTTATGGTTAGGGTTCGGGCTAGGGTTAGGGTTAGGGAACGGGGACGGTTTAGGGTCCAGGTGAGGGCACGACAACGCCTTAGGGGGATCGTACGTGTGAGGGCGCGGGTTAGTGTCAGCGTACGGGTTAGGATTAGGGGACGGGTGAGGGTCAGGCTTCGGGGAAGGGTTAGGGTTAGGGTTCGGGCTAGGGTTAGGGTTAGGGGACGGGGACGGTTTAGGGTCCAGGTGAGGGCACGACAACGCTTTAGGGGGAGCGTACGTGTGAGGGCGCGGGTTAGTGTCAGCGTACGGTTTAGGATTAGGGGATTGGTGAGGGTCAGGCTTCGGGGAAGGGTTAGGGTTAGGGTTCGGGCTAGGGTTAGGGTTAGGGGACGGGGACGGTTTAGGGTCCAGGTGAGGGTACGACTACGCTTTAGGGGGAGCGTACGTGTGAGGACGCGGGTTAGTGTCAGCGTACGGGTTAGGATTAGGGCACGGGTGAGGGTCAGGCTTCGGGGAAGGGTTAGGTTTAGCGTTCGGTCTAGGGTTAGGGTGAGGGGACGGGGACGGTTTAGGGTCCAGGTGAGGGTACGACAACGCTTTAGGGGGAGCGTACGTGTGAGGGCGTGGGTTAGTGTCAGCGTACGGGTTCGGATTAGGGGACGGATGAGGGTCAGGCTTCGGGGAAGTGTTAGTGTTAGGGTTCGGGCTAGGGTTAGTGTTAGGGGACGGGGACGGTTTAGGGTTCAGGTGAGGGCACGACAACGCTTTAGGGGGAGCGTACGTGTGAGGGCGCAGATTAGTGTCAGCGTACGGGTTAGGATTAGGGGACGGGTGAGGGTTAGGCTTCGGGGAAGGGTTAGGGTTGGGGTTCGGGCTAGGGTTAGGGTTACGGGACGGGGACGGTTTAGGGTCCAGGTGAGGGTACAACAACGCATTAGGGGGAGCGTACGTGTGAGGGCGCGGGTTAGTGTCAGCGTACGGGTTAGGATTAGGGGACGTGTGAGGGTCAGGCTTCGGGGAAGTGTTAGGGTTAGGGTTCGGGCTAGGGTTAGGGTTAGGGGTCGGGTACGGTTTAGGGTCCAGGTGAGGGTACGACAACGCTTTAGGGGGAGCGTACGTGTGAGGGCGCGGGTTAGTGTTAGCGTACGGGTTAGGATTAGGGGACGGGTGAGTGTCAGGCTTCGGGGAAGGGTTAGGGTTAGGGTTCGGGCTAGGGTTAGGGTTAGGGGACGTGGACGGTTTAGGGTCCAGGTGAGGGCACGACAACGCTTTACGGGGAGCGTACGTGTGAGGGCGCGGGTTAGTGTCAGCGTACGGGTTAGCATTAGGGGACGGGTGAGGGTCAGGCTTCGGGGAAGGGTTAGGTTTAGGGTTCGGGCTAGGGTTAGGGTTAGGGGACGGGGACAGTTTAGGGTCCAGCTGAGGGCACGACAACGCTTTAGGGGGAGCGTACGTGTGAGGGCGCGGGTTAGTGTCAGCGTACGGGTTAGCATTAGGGGACGGGTGAGGGTCAGGCTTCGGGGAAGGGTTAGGGTTAGGTTTCGGGCTAGGGTTAGGGTTAGGGGACGGGGACGGTTTAGGGTCCAGGTGAGGGCACGACAACGCTTTAGGTGGAGCGTACGTGTGAGGGCGTGGGTTAGTGTCAGCGTACGGGTTAGGATTAGGGGACGGGTGAGTGTCAGGCTTCGGGGAAGTGTTAGGGTTAGGGTTCGGGCTAGGGTTAGGGTTAGGGGACGGGGACGGTTTAGGGTCCAGGTGAGGGTACGACAACGCTTTAGGGGGAGCGTACGTGTGAGGGCGCGGGTTAGTGTCAGCGTACGGGTTAGGATTAGGGGACGGGTGAGGATCAGGCTTCGGGGAAATTTAGGGTTAGGGTTCGGGCTAGGGTTACGGTTAGGGGACGGGGACGGTTTAGGGTCCAGGTGAGGGTACGACAACGCTTTAGGGGGAGCGTACGTGTGAGGGCGCGGGTTAGTGTCAGCGTACGGGTTAGCATTAGGGGACGGGTGAGGGTCAGGCTTCGGGGAAGTGTTAGGGTTAGGGTTCGGGCTAGGGTTAGGGTTAGGGGATGGGGACGGTTTAGGGTCCAGGTGAGAGTACGACAACGCTTTAGGGGGAGCGTACGTGTGAGGGTGCGGGTTAGTGTCAGCGTACGGGTTAGGATTAGGGGACGGGTGAGGGTCACGCTTCGGGGAAGGGTTAGGGTTAGGGTTCGGGCTAGGGTTAGGGTTAGGGGACGGGGACGGTTTAGGGTCCAGGTGAGGGCACGACAATGCTTTAGGGGGAGCGTACGTGTGAGGGCGCGGGTTCGTGTCAGCGTACTGGTTAGGATGAAGGGACGGGTGAGGGTCAGGCTTCGGGGAAGGGTTAGGGATAGGGTTCGGGCTAGGGTTAGGGTTAGGGGACGGGGACGGTTTAGGGTCCAGGTGAGGGTACGACAACGCTTTAGGGGGAGCGTACGTGTGAGGGCGCGGGTTAGTGTCAGCGTATGGGATAGGATTAGGGGACGGGTGAGGGTCAGGCTTCGGGGAAGGGTTAGGGTTAGGGTTCGGGCTAGGGTTAGGGTTAGGGGACGGGGACGGTTTAGGGTCCAGGTGAGGGCACGACAACGCTTTAGGGGGAGCGTACGTGTGAGGGCGCGGGTTAGAGTCAGCGTACGGTTTAGGATTAGGGGATTGGTGAGGGTCAGGCTTCGGGGAAGGGTTAGGGTTAGGGTTCGGGCTAGGGTTAGTGTTAGGGGACGGGGACGGTTTAGAGTCCAGGTGAGGTTACGACAATGCTTTAGGGGGAGCGTACGTGTGAGGGCGCGGGTAAGTATCAGCGTACGGTTTAGGATTAGGGGACGGGTGAGGGTCAGGCTTCGGGGAAGGGTTAGGGTTAGTGTTCGGGCTAGGATTAGGGTTAGGGGACGGGGACGGTTTAGGGTCCAGGTGAGGGTACGACTACGCTTTAGGGGGAGCGTACGTGTGAGGACGCGGGTTAGTGTCAGCGTACGGGTTAGGATTAGGGCACGGGTGAGTGTCAGGCTTCGGGGAAGGGTTAGGTTTAGGGTTCGGTCTAGGGTTAGGGTGAGGGGACGGGGACGGTTTAGGGTCCAGGTGAGGGTACGACAACGCTTTAGGGGGAGCGTACGTGTGAGGGCGCGGGTTAGTGTCAGCGTACGGGTTCGGATTAGGGGACGGATGAGGGTCAGGCTTCGGGGAAGCGTTAGGGTTAGGTTTCGGGCTAGGGTTAGGGTTAGGGGACGGGGACGGTTTAGGGTCCAGGTGAGGGTACGACAACGGTTTAGGGGGAGCGTACGTGTGAGGGCGCGGGTTAGTGTCAGCGTACGGGTTAGGATTAGGGGACGGGTGAGGGTCAGGCTTCGGGGAAGTGTTAGGGTTAGGGTTCGGGCTAGGGTTAGGGTTAGGGGACGGGGACGGTTTAGGGTTCAGGTGAGGGCACGACAACGCTTTAGGGGGAGCGTACGTGTGAGGGCGCAGATTAGTGTCAGCGTACGGGTTAGGATTAGGGGACGGGTGAGGGTTAGGCTTCGGGGAAGGGTTAGGGTTGGGGTTCGGGCTAGGGTTAGGGTTACGGGACGGGGACGGTTTAGGGTCCAGGTGAGGGTACAACAACACTTTACGGGGAGCGTACGTGTGAGGGCGCGGGTTAGTGTCAGCGTACGGGTTAGGATTAGGGGACGGGTGAGGGTCAGGCTTCGGGGAAGGGTTAGGGTTAGGGTTAGGGCTAGGGTTAGGGTTAGGGGACGGGGACGGTTTAGGGTCCAGGTGAGGGTACGACAACGCTTTAGGGGGAGCGTACGTGTGAGGGCGCGGGTTAGTGTCAGCGTACGGTTTAGGATTAGGTGATTGGTGAGGGTCAGGCTTCGGGGAAGGGTTAGGGCTAGGGTTCGGGCTAGGGTTAGGGTTAGGGGACGGGGACGGTTTAGAGTCCAGGTGAGGTTACGACAACGCTTTAGGGGGAGCGTACGTGTGAGGGCGCGGGTAAGTATCAGCGTACGGGTTAGGATTAGGGGACGGGTGAGGGTCAGGCTTCGGGGAAGGGTTAGGGTTAGTGTTCGGGCTAGGATTAGGGTTAGGGGACGGGGACGGTTTAGGGTCCAGGTGAGGGTACGACTACGCTTTAGGGGGAGCGTACGTGTGAGGACGCGGGTTAGTGTCAGCGTACGGGTTAGGATTAGGGCACGGGTGAGGGTCAGGCTTCAGGGAAGGGTTAGGTTTAGGGTTCGGTCTAGGGTTAGGGTGAGGGGACGGTGACGGTTTAGGGTCCAGGTGAGGGTACGACAACGCTTTAGGGGGAGCGTACGTGTGAGGGCGCGGGTTAGTGTCAGCGTACGGGTTCGGATTAGGGGACGGATGAGTGTCAGGCTTCGGGGAAGGGTTAGGGTTAGGGTTCGGGCTAGGGTTAGGGTTAGGGGACGGGGACGGTTTATGGTCCAGGTGAGGGTACGACAACGGTTTAAGGGGAGCGTACGTGTGAGGGCACGGGTTAGTGTCAGCGTACGGGTTAGGATTAGGGGACGGGTGAGGGTCAGGCTTCGGGGAAGTGTTAGGGTTAGGGTTCGGGCTAGGGTTAGGGTTAGGGGACGGGGACGGTTTAGGGTTCAGGTGAGGGCACGACAACGCTTTAGGGGGAGCGTACGTGTGAGGGCGCAGATTAGTGTCAGCGTACGGGTTAGGATTAGGGGACGGGTGAGGGTTAGGCTTCGGGGAAGGGTTAGGGTTGGGGTTCGGGCTAGGGTTAGGGTTACGGGACGGGGACGGTTTAGGGTCCAGGTGAGGGTACAACAACGCTTTAGGGGGAGCGTACGTGTGAGGGCGCGGGTTAGTGTCAGCGTACGGGTTAGGATTAGGGGACGGGTGAGGGTCAGGCTTCGGGGAAGGGTTAGGGTTAGGGTTCAGGCTAGGGTTAGGGTTAGGGGACGGGGACGGTTTAGGGTCCAGGTGAGGGTACGACAACGCTTTAGGGGGAGCGTACGTGTGAGGGCGCGGGTTAGTGTCAGCGTACGGGTTAGGATTAGGGGACGGGTGAGTGTCAGGCTTCGGGGAAGGGTTAGGGTTAGGGTTCCGGCTAGGGTTAGGGTTAGGGGACGCGGACGGTTTAGGGTCCAGGTGAGGGCACGACAACGCTTTAGGGGGAGCGTACGTGTGAGGGCGCGGGTTAGTGTCAGCGTACGGGTTAGCATTAGGGGACGGGTGAGGGTCAGGCTTCGGGGAAGGGTTAGGGTTAGGGTTCGGGCTAGGGTTAGGGTTAGGGGACGGGGACAGTTTAGGGTCCAGCTGAGGGCACGACAACGCTTTAGGGGGAGCGTACGTGTGAGGGCGCGGGTTAGTGTCAGCGTACGGGTTAGCATTAGGGGACGGGTGAGGGTCAGGCTTCGGGGAAGGGTTAGGGTTAGGGTTCGGGCTAGGGTTAGGGTTAGAGGACGGGGACGGTTTAGGGTCCAGGTGAGGGCACGACAACGCTTTAGGTGGAGCGTACGTGTGAGGGCGTGGGTTAGTGTCAGCGTACGGGTTAGGATTAGGGGACGGGTGAGTGTCAGGCGTCGGGGAAGGGTTAGGGTTAGGGTTCGGGCTAGGGTTAGGGTTAGGGGACGGGGACGGTTTAGGGTCCAGGTGAGGGTACGACAACGCTTTAGGGGGAGCGTACGTGTGAGGGCGCGGGTTAGTGTCAGCGTACGGGTTAGGATTAGGGGACGGGTGAGGGTCAGGCTTCGGGGAAGTGTTAGGGTTAGGGTTCGGGCGAGGGTTAGGGTTAGGGGACGGGGACGGTTTAGGGTCCAGGTGAGGGCACGACAACGCTTTAGTGGGAGCGTACGTGTGAGGGCGCGGGTTAGTGTCAGCCTACGGGTTAGGATTATGGGACGGGTGAGGGTCAGGCTTCGGAGGAGGGTTAGGGTTAGGGTTCGGGCTAGGGTTAGGGTTAGGGGACGGGGACGGTTTAGGGTCCAGGTGAGGGCACGACAACGCTTTAGGGGGAGCGTACATGTGAGGGCGCGGGTTAGTGTCAGCGTACGGGTTAGGATTAGGGGACGGGTGAGTGTCAGGTTTCGGGGAAGGGTTAGGGTTAGGGTTCGGGCTAGGGTTAGGGTTAGGGGACGGGGACGGTTTAGGATCCAGGTGAGGGTACGACAACGCTTTAGGGGGAGCGTACGTGTGAGGGCGCGGGTTAGTGTCAGCGTATGGTTTTGGATTAGGCGACGGGAGAGGGTCAGGCTTCGGGGAAGGGTTAGGGTTAGGGTTCGGGCTAGGGTTAGGGTTAGGTGATGGGGACGGTTTAGGGTCCAGGTGAGGGCACGACAACGCTTTAGGGGGAGCGTACCTGTGAGGGCGTGGGTTAGTGTCAGCGTTCGGGTTAGGATTAGGGGACGGTTGAGGGTCAGGCTTCGGGGAAGTGTTAGGGTTAGGGTTCGGGCTAGGGTTAGGGTTAGGGGACGGGGACGGTTTAGGGTCCAGGTGAGGGAACGACAACGCTTTAGGGGGAGCGTACGTGTGAGGGCGCGGGTTAGTGTCAGCGTACGGTTTAGGATTAGGGGACGGGTGAGGGTCAGGCTTCGGGGAAGTGTTAGGGTTAGGGTTCCGGCTAGGGTTAGGGTTAGGGGACGGGGACGGTTTAGGGTCCAGGTGAGGGTACGACAACGCTTTAGGGGGAGCGTACGTGTGAGGGCGATGGGTTAGTGTCAGCGTACGGGTTTGCGTTAGGGGACGGGTGAGGATCAGGCTTCGGGGAAAGGTTAGGGTTAGGGTTCGGGCTAGGGTTACGGTTAGGGGACGGGGACGGTTTAGGGTCCAGGTGAGGGTACGACAACGCTTTAGGGGGAGCGTACGTGTGAGGGCGCGGGTTAGTGTCAGCGTACGGGTTAGCATTAGGGGACGGGTGAGGGTCAGGCTTCGGGGAAGGGTTAGGGTTAGGGTTCGGGCTAGGGTTAGGGTTAGGGGATGGGGACGGTTTAGTGTCCAGGTGAGGGTACGACAACGCTTTAGGGGGAGCGTACGTGTGAGGGTGCGGGTTAGTGTCAGCGTACGGGTTAGGATTAGGGGACGGGTGAGGGTCACGCTTCGGGGAAGGGTTAGCGTTAGGGTTCGGGCTAGGGTTAGGGTTAGGGGACGGGGACGGTTTAGGGTCCAGGTGAGGGTACGACAACGCTTTAGGGGGAGCGTACGTGTGAGGGCGCGGATTAGTGTCAGCGTATGGGATAGGATTAGGGGACGGGAGAGGGTCAGGCTTCGGGGAAGGTTTAGGGTTAGGGTTCGGGCTAGGGTTAGGGTTAGGGTACGGGGAAGGTTTAGGGTCCAGGTGAGGGCACGACAACGCTTTAGGGGGAGCGTACGTGTGAGGGCGCGGGTTAGTGTCAGCGTACGGGTTAGCATTAGGGGACGGGTGAGGGTCAGGCTTCGGGGAAGGGTTAGGGTTAGGGTTCGGGCTAGGGTTAGGGTGAGAGGACGGAGACGGTTTAGGGTCCAGGTGAGGGCACGACAACGCTTTAGGTGGAGCGTACGTGGGAGGGCGTGGGTTAGTGTCAGCGTACGGGTTAGGATTAGGGGACGGGTGAGTGTCAGGCTTCGGGGAAGGGTTAGGGTTAGGGTTCGGGCTAGGGTTAGGGTTAGGGGACGGGGACGGTTTAGGGTCCAGGTGAGGGTACGACAACGCTTTAGGGGGAGCATCCGTGTGAGGGCGCGGGTTAGTGTCAGCGTACGGGTTAGGATTAGGGGACGGGTGAGGGTCAGGCTTCGGGGAAGTGTTAGGGTTAGGGTTCGGGAGAGGGTTAGGGTTAGGGGATGGGGACGGTTTAGGGTCCAGGTGAGGGTACGACAACGCTTTAGGGGGAGCGTACGTGTGAGGGCGCGGGTTAGTGTCAGCGTACGGGTTAGGATTAGGGGACGGGTGAGGGTCAGGCTTCGGAGGAGGGTTAGGGTTAGGGTTCGGGCTAGGGTTAGGGTTAGGGGACGGGGACGGTTTAGGGTCCAGGTGAGGGCACGACAACGCTTTAGGGGGAGCGTACGTGTGAGGGCGCGGGTTAGTGTCAGCGTACGGGTTAGGATTAGGGGACGGGTGAGTGTCAGGCTTCGGGGAAGGGTTAGGGTTAGGGTTCGGGCTAGGGTTAGGGTTAGGGTACGGGGACGGTTTAGGGTCCAGGTGATGGTACGACAACGCTTTAGGGGGAGCGTACGTGTGAGGGCGCGGGTTAGTGTCAGCGTATGGGTTAGGATTAGGCGACGGGAGAGGGTCAGGCTTCGGGGAAGGGTTAGGGTTAGGGTTCGGGCTAGGGTTAGGGTTAGGGGATGGGGACGGTTTAGGGTCCAGGTGAGGGCACGACAACGCTTTAGGGGGAGCGTACCTGTGAGGGCGTGGGTTAGTGTCAGCGTTCGGGTTAGGATTAGGGGACGGGTGAGGGTCAGGCTTCGGGGAAGTGTTAG